>NC_090231.1:38824475-39459475 GCF_024489055.1 Chanodichthys erythropterus
ATGGACACAGTTTACAAGATAAAATCACAAGCTGTTTTAGATGTTTGAAATGTATTTGGCAAATCCTACTATGCACATTCATTAATCCTTTAATTATTCTGCTGGGGTGCTAGATATACATCATAGTGGAGAATAAAATATTTATTTCTGCATCAGCAGAAACCACAAGCATTAAATAAAGCAATTATTATGATGCAATATATTTGATATATCACATAAATTCTGACTCTACTACCCTGAAGCATATCAGACCCTTAAGCAATACTTGTGAAAAGCACATTTTTAGTCAAAAAATAAATAAATAAATATGTGTTTCTGTGCTTTCTGGGTTGCTAAAATTTATGTTGTTACATAATGTAAAAAAAAAAAAATCAAAGTCAAACTCTATCAGGGACATTTTGTCATCAACGAGCAATTAAATTTGCATTCAGTCATGGACAAAAGTTATGCACAAAAGATCTGCCTCAGAGAAGGCCTGAGCTGTCACTGAAATTTAAAAACTGGCCTGTAGAACAGTGAATAGCTTGGCTTGTTCCTGTTTTTGAGTCTGGAGAACAATAACTCCATGTAAAGAGGATTATAACAGCACCTGTTATGCACCCAGCCAAATAGGAGGGACATCTGAATTTAATAGTCTCAGAAAAATTGTCTCTGCCGTCCCAGTCCTTTCTTCATCTAAACCTGCAGACACGTCGAGCGATGACAACCAATGGAGGGTTCAAGACTGAAGGGCAAAGAAAAAACGTTAATCCCCACTGTGACCAAACGCGGTTTGGCTGCCTGACATATCAAAGAACAGGTGGACCGAGACCAGGCGTACTAAAAGGCTTTGTTCAACAGATCTATGCTTTTTGTAGGGTTATGTTAAATGCCGAGTTAATATCGATTTAATGCTTGTCAGCAGTTCTATATATTTTTCTGGTAATGCAAATCCTCTCAACATTTAGAAAAATAAGGGAAAAAATCATGCTTTGGAAAAATGGCCTGCTATATCATTGGATTATCTGTGATATATTAAGCGTGTATATAACATACTTCAAAATTTAATTTCCAAGAACTGAAATTCTGCTTTTCCTGTGAGATTTAAAAGTGATAACTAATGCAGTTACAAGGCAAAAAACAAATCTGGAAGACTTCCCATTTGAGCAAATGTTTTAACTTCACTAATAAAAAGGGAGTAAACAGTTAACCACCTGCCAAATCCAACACCCAGTAAAACAATACCAAAAGAATCCTTCATGCATGTGTAATATATTTACTCAGCCCTTCTCTTAACTAGGCAATATTGAGATAATGTTTAAGTTAATCTATTTAGTATATTGTTGTGAAATAAGGGAACTGTGTAAAGAACTTAGACGGCACTGTAGCTGCTCCGCTCTCCAGTATGTGCACTTAAGTCGAGGTGTTCCAGAGGGGGATAATATCTTGGAAATGTGCATTTAATGGGTTTAATCAAATCCCACCAGCTGTTTTTAGCCTTTGCGAAAAGAAAAAAAATGTGCCAAGCTTCCACAGCTATTAGAAATTAGCTTCGGTCATCGAGACTAAGCCATGTTTCCAGCTAACCATCTGCTAGTCCGCAACAATAGAAGGATTTTCCATGCAAAGAAATATGGAGTTATAAAAAAATTAAACATAACGGAAAAAGGCTTTGTTTTGTTAATTTGCCTCATCACTTTTACAGAATATGTTTGTGTGTGTTTCTTAAAAAAAAATACTGGAATTACCCACAGGTTAGCCAACTTAGTCAAAAACTTTTTTCGGATGAACCTTAAAGGAACAATTCTTTTGTAAATACATAAAATACTTTATTTTTTTTTTAAGCTAAAAGTTCTGTTGTAGGGATAGAGTTGGTCTAAAGTATAATTAGCTTAATTTAATGACATTTGTTAGTCTATTTGAAGTCCCGAATTAGATACCTCACTGTAAACCTGAATAAGTTTGCAACACTTAAAAAATTGAGGCAATCTGTAATTTCAAGTTTAAGTAAGCAGAACTTTATCCTGCATGCTGGGAAATAGAAATCCAAGTCCATTTTCAGTTAAACTTAAGTTTATCTAAAAGAAATTAGTTCATAAAACTAAAAAAATGAACCAGTTCAGTTTACTTAAATAATATCAGTTCTGTGAAATAGAAAGAAAAATAAAGTGTTATATACTCATAAAAGTTAATTTGACTAAACTAATTAGTTTAATTTTAAGTTTGTCCTACTCAAACCAATTAATTATTTTGAGCATTGGGGTTTACAGTGTGTGTGTGTGTGTGTGTGTGTGTGTGTGTGTGTGTGTGTGCACGTGTGTGTGTGTGTGACATATCAGGACACAAATTTGTATAATGACATGGGTATGACAGGTATTACAACGAGAGCGTGAATTATGAGGACATTACCTCATGTCAAAAGACTTATAAATCATACAGAATGAGTTTTTTTTTTTTTTTTTTTTTTTTTTTTTTGTGAAAGTAAAAATGTGCAGTTTCCTGTGATGGTTAGGTTTAATTGTATAGTGTAGGGCGATAGAAAATAGCCTACGGTTTCAGTATAAAAATCATTATGCCTATGGAATGTCCCCACAATTCACAAAAATAAACACATTCTTGCTTTGGACATCCTCACAGATAAAAATGTTTCCTTAAAAATATCCTACTGATGAAAATTAATAGCGAATATTTAAATGGTAAAGATAACTTATTTAAGAGATAAATAGGTTCGTGGTGGGAGTTTGGAGTCCTTTGATATAGTTTGATATAGACTCAGCATGCTAAACATTAATGCAAGGTAGGCTATTGAGAAGCTTAATTTGCTATGTCCATTTAGCTGATTTAGTTGTTATGTCCAGCTGATTTATTGTCCATGTGATAGGCTATAGCTGCATGATGGGAACTTTTAAAATGTTTATTAAAAATAATAATAATGAAAGGATGATAAAGATGAAAAGCAGAGGAGTGCAACCTCAACAATAAAGCGCGTTACAAAAACTTGGGACTGCGAAAAAAGAGTGTTGGGAGATTCGGCAGATTTGAAAGTTTAAACCGCGCAGCCTTTGTACAACGTATTAGGTCATAATTAGTCTTAATTACCTAAGAACAAATCTAAAGTATGATTAAACTCTTGAGCCGTCGCTTGACGGGGAGATCTTGTGTGTCCAGTCTCTCATTTCTGTTAAATACGACTTTAAATGCACCTCTTACGCATGCGTTTCAAATCACATATGCACTTTTATTCAAGCGGTTAAACTGGCAGAATAAGCCTCGTCGTCTATAGAAAAAGAGATCGGTGTGTTTTTGTGTCAGAGATCTTTGTGAGGGTAAAAGAAAGCGAGGCGCGAGCAGCTGAGGGTGACAGTTCACGGTTCAAACGGAGCTGCACACGTCTCGCGAGCGTGTGTAAAGTGAGGCCCCGGCGAAAGTGAATGAAGACTTGCCCGGTTTCAAACACGGGGGGATATATCTTACACATCTGTCATGGCGATTCAACCACAAATCCATTTAAAGCTGTACTCCGTGACAGAGCCCAGATCGGATTTCAGTAAAAGTATACAGCATAAATGATTATTAAATGGGGGTTTTATCGGGAGGCTCCTGACAGGCAAAGGAACGGTATAAAAAAGGATAAGAATTGTGCATATAATATACGCACAGCCTAAGGAGCATTAGCCTGCGATATTTATATTTTACTCCCTAGCTCTCTTTATTTTTATTTAAAAAAAAAAAAAAAAAAAAAAATTAATTAAAATTATATTTAGTAGTCTAACTGCTTTAAATCCGACACCAATTTTTATAAATAAATTAATAAATGATATTTATAATAAATTATAAATAAATAATAATTACCCATTCGCATTTTTTTCTCGTAATTTTTTTTTTAAATGTAATATTGTTATAATAAAGTTATTTGTAAAATAAAAATAGCTTTTGAATTATTCTGTGCTCGCTTATCCTGTAAATAAATAGCCTAAATGAATGAATAAATAGTTTGTCGATATACAAAATTTATGACCACGTCTTCTTTGTTAACCGGCATGCCCTGGCCATTCAAATCTTATGAAGTCTAATCCAATCATAAATTGCTCTATCGGACCAATCAGGCACCTCCGAGGCATCATTCAATGGGACTCAAGCGGAGGACTTTATTGAGTCTCATTGTTGTGGCTGTCAGTCCTCAAAGGACCCTTACAGGGGCCTGGATATAAAGGGCCCCTTCCCAAACTGAGACCTCCAGAAGCAAATCGCCTCTCGTTCAGTTCAGAGCTTAGCAGAAGAGGCTTTTCTAATACTAACAGGAGTAACCGTATCGTCTAAAATAGCCGGGACAATGATGATCCCCAGTGTTATTGCACCTTCTGCAATATATTCAGCATTTATGCGTCCTGCAGCATCGTTGCATTCGCCTTTCCCAGCTCATCCGAGCTTTCTAGTGGAGGACCTCCTGCGCATCAACAGACCCAGTGGTTACCAGATCCAAGACGCGCACTCGCCATGCGCCTCTCCTCCTTCTTCAACACCCTTTTCCATCCCGGATAACTCCAGGCTTTTGGACAGAGTCAGCCCCAGTATCACGGAGAAACATGGATCTTGCTCCCCAAAAACGGCAGTCTCTAGCAAGGATCCAACCTACCTCAAATTTGGGGTGAGTGCCATCTTGGCACCGTCACCAAAGAAAGGTGAGTGTTTAAACAGACCCAATATTTCCACTGATAATGACAAATATAAGTTAAAAACAGCAATAACTTCTGTCTGATTCTCTATTTTAGCCACATCCCCACCCTCCATTCAAGGCATGCATCCCAAAGGATTCCCTGTGCCTTATTTCGATGGTTCCTTCTGCCCTTTCGTCCGTTCCTCATACTTCCCTGGTAAGTATTCAGATTCAAATGATTGCACAGTCCACTTCAGAGGATAACACTGTATTAGAGAGATACAAAATAATTATAGGCATAGTTTAACCGACTGGCACCGTGAGGTTCTTTTCATATTAAAGTCTTCAAATTAATAGAGCGATTTTGGCGCAGGTCTTTCCCACAGTGAGGGAACATTTCGGCCTGCTGACTGCCAACAATGCCGTCAGCACCATGACCAATCTGGTCAGCTCCCTCCGGGGCAAACCACCCACAAACCCGCTAAAAATAGACTTTTAACCAACGACTGAGGGGCGTTTACCAGTCATGGACTAATATGCCCATTAGGAGACATTGAGCGGTTTCAATATTCCCACAAGACCACATAGAGTGTGATTGGTGTTTGTGGAAACAGTTGCAAAAGAACAATATCAAGAGCTGTGCGTTTAGAATGGAGAGCAAGAAATCAGAAAAATCGACAAAATCGCCGACAAAAACCGTTGAAAATGTAGTTGCAGCTGCCAAACACCAACCTCAGCTCATTGCGCGCGAGACACACATCGGTATGGAAGTAAACCTACTTCGCAACGGGTTCCTTAAAATACGAGCATTAAATGCTCTTTTGAGGCAGTAAATATCTATAGTATAGTAAGCCTCATATAGTAATAGAGCACGACTCTTTTCACTGCGCTTGCGGAATACCATAACAAAACAACTTGAGCGCTCTCAATTGCCTTTCGTGTTCATTTAATGAAAATTATTTGAGGGCAAAAAACGTGGTGCCCGGTCATCAGTATTCCGCCATGCAGTTGCGTTCAGTTTGAAAGTGTAAATCTGCTTTTGTGGCAATAATATATGGCCTTAGCCGTCTGTCCGGAGTCTTTTCTCAGCCAGTTCATTACTACACAATTACCGTTCACGGTATATTAACTCCTCTGTCCTTCACTGGGAGCCTCGTAGAAAAGGATACTCTGCCTTTTTACCATACCAATGCAGCGTGGATCCGGCCCATGTGCTAATTAGTCACCTCGTGCCATTTCACTCAAAACATGGAGAGACATTTCAAGAGAATAAATTCAAAATAATGATGATAATGGAGAAAAGATTTCTTTCTCCCTGATCATTCAGCACTTCAGATTGTCTCTGGGAAAAGCAACACCCAATTGCCCTTAGTAACGCAACGTTAACTTTTAGCCTCACGGGCGAAAGAAAATACAACTCTTTGAAACTGTTGAATGTGTCCGTGAATGCATTATTTACCTTATGTACTTGTCTCTTGTAACAGCTCCTTCATCAGTTGTACCCATCCGTGGAACTTTTTCCTGGCCTCTTGCTGCGAGAGGGAAGCCCAGAAGAGGGATGCTCCGCCGGGCGGTGTTTTCTGATGTGCAGCGCAAAGCTCTGGAGAAAATGTTCCAAAAGCAGAAATATATCAGCAAACCAGACAGGAAAAAGCTCGCGTCGAAACTCGGACTTAAAGATTCACAGGTGAATATAAGGGTTGAAAATGTTAGAGCTACTATTCCCCCCGTCCCCCCATAGTTTATAGACCTACTTAAATTTGTATATGTTGATCGAGAAGAAATGTTATTATTGTATTCTACTCTCCTAAGCTTTAATTAACAATAAAATCTCTTTAAACAGGTGAAAATTTGGTTCCAGAACCGGCGAATGAAATGGAGAAACTCCAAAGAGAGGGAGCTGCTTTCCTCCGGAGGCTGCAGAGAACAAACCCTGCCGACCAAAACAAATCCTCACCCAGATCTCAGCGACGTGGGTAAAAAGTCCTCTGAGGATGAAGATGAAGACGATGCTTGCGGAGATAGTCCTCGTGCATCACATTTCTGCCTCTCACCAAGACATGAACTTTCAAAAAGCACTGATTCCAGTATTTCATTCAAACACTCGGACTTTTCTGAATCAGATGATGAAATAACAGTGTCATAAGCAACTTTTGTATAATGTCTGTATTCAAGCACAAGTGTACGCAATAACCATGTTGTGGCGTTATTGGCGTATAATTTAACTTCTACGTTCACTTTTAGTGTTTGTAGCAAATTATTTCCACATCACTTTATATTTACTTATTTGGAAATTCTTCGTAAGATGATTTTGCTGTGTTGCACAGCTTTTTGGGGGAACTGTACAGTATTTTGTACAAATATTTTTGTATGGATATTTTATACCAAGAATTTTGAGTTTTAGATTGTTTATTAAAGTTGTAGACGTGTATAATTTATACGAATTTATCTCTTTGCCACATTGTATGCATATGTATATGTTGAACATGTTTTGTATCGTTTGCAAATAAATTGTAAATTTCATCTTTTTTGGGGTGGTTGATTACAACAACAACAACAAAAAAAAAAGAGTAATTTGCACACGGAAAAAAGGAACATGGAACAACACCAAATGCATCAAGCTCAACAGGCCCCTTTGGACTTAAATATATTTAACATTTCGAATATCCTGACCTGAATAAGCGGCCTCAATTTAGCCACAAGTACAATCAAAAGTGACAAAAGGACTTCAATATAAATATAATACATAAAATATATTTCTCTGGATTGAAAAATAATTTTTAAAAAAAATAGTCTGACTGAATAAAAAAAAAATCTCAATTAGAATGTCAGCATCAGACAGAATACAAATAAACCACTGATCTATAAATATTCTCTAGCGCCGTCCAAAGGCAAAGCGCAGTTACTACACATTTGATAAAAAATACGAGTTAAAGGGTTAGTTCACCCAAACATCATTTATTACTCACCCTCGTGCCGTTTTACTCCCGTAAGACCTTCGTTGATCTTCGGAACACAAATTAAGATATTTTTGTTGAAATCCGATGGGTCAGTGAGGACTCCATAGCCAGCAATGACATTTCCTCTCTCAAGATCCATTAATGTACTAAAAATATATTTAAATCAGTTGTGAGTACAGTGGTTCAATATTAATATTATAAAGCAACGAGAATATTTTTGGTGCGCCAAAAATAACGACTTATTTAGTGATGGCCGATTTCAAAACACTGCTTCAGGAAGATTCGGAGCATTATGAATCAGCGTGTCGAATCATGATTCAGGTCGCGTGTCAAACCGCCAAACTGATGAATTCACGTGACTTTGCTGCTCCGAACTGCAGATTCGACACACTGATTCATCCGAATCTTCATGAAGCAGTGTTTTAAAATAGGCCATCACTATATAAGTCATTATTTTGTTTTTTGGCGCTTCAAAAATATTCTCGTCGCTTTATAATATTAATATTGAACCACTGTACTCACATGAACTGATTTAAATATGTTTTTAGTACCTTTATGGATCTTGAGATAGGAAATGTCATTGCTCCCTATGCAGGCCTCACTGAGCCATCGGATTTCAACAAAAAATATCTCAATTTGCGTTCCGAAGATAACGAAGGTCTTACGAATCTCGAATCTCTCGTCGTCAGTTCAGCGGGAGTTTACTCAGGGTGATTATTTTGACTTTATTTTTTATTTGAGCTGCGCGTCTTGGACAGCGGCCGTCAAAAATAGGAGGCGCCTATATCTTTAGCGAAGCTGCGCGGCGAGCCGCTTCTGGGACGCTTCTCAAGCGCACCGCGCCCAGGCTGGTGTAAACACGAGCATTGACTAGAGTGGCCGCGTATCAGCTCCGGTAGCCGCGTCGCAGCCGTAACGCGCCGCACACGTGTGCATTGTAAACCAGCCGCGGCGCGGTGCGTTTGAGAAGCGTCCCAGAAGCGGCTCGCCGCTTCGCTAAAGATAGGCGCCTCGCCTATTTTTGACGGACGCCGCGTCCAAGACGCGCAGCTCAAATACAAAATAAAGTCAAAATAATCACCCTGAGTAAACTCCCGCTCATATTTCACATCAGTAAAAACTGAAGTTTCTGTTGAAAAACTTGAAATTTCTTTGTTTTTGTTGTCCATAACTGGAGTATTAAGTGTAAAATGATTATTAACTTCATCTGTATAGCTACAGCAAAATAAATTATGGCATAGCAATAAACACAATTAAACCGGACAATATATAACAATTTAGCCATTAAAAACATGAAAAAAATCAACGAAAACAACGTTGGACAGGCAAATCTAGTGGTCTCGCGAATCCAGCCGCTTCGCTTCTGAAATGCTTCTGGTGTGAGTTGACACCGCTCAGAGGACGGAACAAAACTATGCCGAAGCCGTAACGCAACGCACACGCGTGCAGTGTAAACGAGGGGTAAACCCGGCCTTAGTGATTCAATGTATAGAAAAAATAATGTATGAAATAGATTTTCTTGAAAAAACACGCATAAATACGCTAGGCTTCTGGAGTCGTTTTTTTTGTGAGAAAATGTTACTTCTGCATCTAAAAAATGCCCAATCGAACGTGACGTCAGTGAAGGGAGCGTGATCAATATAAACTATAGGAAAACAATGGATCGCAATGACAGTTCGGACGCTGAGAAAATTGTAAATGCTTATTTATACTCGTATGACTAATCACAGCCATACAATTAGCCTGCTGTGTGGTCAAGAGAGCAGGGACAGGCCAGAATTAGACAGAATAACGGTCAAAAGAGACAAATTGAGCTGTTGTGTGAGGAGAAACAGTGGAGAACAGGACAGAGACCGGTGTTAGTTTATAGATTACGTTAGGTAACGACATGTGCTCAGATCACAATATTGTACAGATTATTATCATGAATCAGGCAATAGCAAAGCTATTGTTTATCTAGGAGTAACTGATTACTATAGTAATAACAGAAACGAATAAACTTTGATCAGGCCTATGTCACACGCCTTAATATCCGTCCACACTGTCATATAGCCGTTTCTCATCACGACTGATTTGGTAGTTAGCAAATGTAATTATCAAACACAAAACTTAAAATGTGCGGTGTAAGACCTCAGTAAAGATAGTTTACGGTTTGATATTCAGATTTCTTTTGGCTATAAATACGCATTGCGCTGTCATATACATGCAAATAATACCGAATATCGTTCTCCATGATTTGTGAATTAAGGTGACGCTGTCCTTTGGGCCGAAATCAGGTTTTCTTTTCGTAGTGACTCTTAATTTTATAATGGCTATAGCTCCAAATGTTGCACGCAAATGTTGAATGAAACCGCTGTCATCTTCACCAGCTTGATCTGTGATTTTTTTCACAGCAAAGCTCATGTCCGTAAACCCCTTGGTAAGTCCACCAGTAAGGAATGTGAAAGAAAGGCGTTCTTCATGTTTAAGATCTATTACCAATAAACACGCAGACTGCTGGAATAAAACAATATTGTTTTAGGTCGAGCTCGATTTGTGAAAACTTTCACAATAGCATTTTATCTCGTGGCCGTGTTTCTCTTTGCTCTGCCCCCGTTTTTTTGTATAATGTGGTACACACACATATTATATATATATATATATATATATATACACACAATACACACATTCCTGGGTCATGTACATCACTTTTCTGATCTGATTTGAACTTTCACAGTTCAGTACGGGTCAGCTGACCCGTCCCAGGGTCACTAACATGGCTATTCTGATCTGTGAAAACTTTGACAGTTGAGTTTTGGTCAGCTGACCCTTCCCTGGGTCATGTACATCACTTTTCTGATCTGTGAAAACTTTCACAGTTGAGTATTGGTCAGCTGACCCTTCCCTGGGTCACTAACTTTGCTATTCTGATCTTTGAAAACTTTCACAGTTCAGTACGGGTCAGCTGACCCTTCTCTGGGTCAGTAACATCACTATTCTGATCTGTAAGTTTTCACAGATCAGAATAATAATGTACATGACCCAGGGAAGGGTCAGCTGACCAAAACTCAACTGTCAAAGTTTCCACAGATCAAAATAGTGATATTAGTGACCCTGGGATGGGTCAGCTGACCCATACTGAACTGTGAACGTTTTCACAGATCAGTATAGCAAAGTTAGTGACACAGGGAAGGGTCAGCTGACCAATACTCAACTGTGAAAGATTTCACAGATCAGAATAGTGATGTACGTGACCCAGGGAAGGGTCAGCTGACCCATACTGAACAGGGCACTGCTTAATAAGTTTATGAAGTACTTAACAGAAATATAAGCAGTGCTTATAGCCAAAAGAAATCTGAATTTCAAACCGCAAAATATCTTTACTGCTGTCACCGACCGTCTTCATCGAGCTGCATCTCTGACGGATCCGTGATCATGTCTCCCGCCGGCGGCCAAACATATAGTGTTACTGTATCTGTTTCATGTTATCCTTTATTCATTAATTCTTTGTTATGAGTTTATTCCGTGCCCATTCACTGATAGTGTGTGTCCGTGTACGTTTTGATAGTTTGTTTTCCAATTTGAAATGAAATATGCAGAAACGAGAAAACGGTCGTTTCCCGTTTTTTCGTTTGTTAAAAAAAACGGAAAAACGAGATTTTGACTCGATTTTCGTTTTTTTCGGGTCACGGATAGAAAACGGAAACACGACTTCAAAACATAATAGTGTTACTGTATGTGTTTCATGTTATCCTTTATTCATTAATTCTTGCCACTTGCCACTTCAGGCAAAAACGCTCAGTCTGTCTAGCGCTCGTCAAAATGTTTAATTTACTGTCCACAGAAACGAGCAGCGCGGCACTTTTTAATGCTTGAAGAATGCGAGCCGAGGTAAGATGGGCAGCAGAACATGACGAGACAATTATACAGCAATATTTGCCTATTGTTTGATTTAAAAAAAGTTAAACGACGGACATTAATTTCCAGGTATGCACTTCTGACGTTTTTGATTTTTCATATTTTAATGACGTTATTCGTAACACAGTGGACAAAGAAACATTAACGTAGCAGCCTATAGTTTCAACCCGAATGTTTGTGTATCTGTTGTCAGGATTTCTGGTCGGGTCCGTGTACGTTTTGATAGTTTGTTTTCCAATTTGAAATATGCAGAAACGAGAAAACGGTCGTTTTCCGTTTTTTCGTTTGTTAAAAAAAAAACGGAAAACGAGATTTTGACTCGATTTTCGTTTTTTTCGGGTCACGGATAGAAAACGGAAACACGACTTCAAAACTCGTTTTCCACATGTGGGCGGTCATTACACGCCCCTTTCAGCCGATTGGTCAATCAAATCTGAGCCAGTGTCGTCATCTTCAGTTAAGGAATGGCTTCAAAAAACCCATGAATCACACTTTCCCTGTTGTGAAGTGGCTGTTTTTTGTGATGCAATACATCACAGTCCCCACAGAACCAATCCTCAGGAAGACACTCTCTGCACCTAGAGAGAAAATAAAAATAAAAAAACATTCTAATATAATACATTATTTCAGGTGAATAATTTAAGCTATTTCAAATTTACTTTGATTAGTTCTGATTTGATTTTATAGGACTGCATAGTAGCTCAGTGTTTAGCACTATCACCTCACAGCACAAAGATCCTTGATTCACTTTTCTCAGTAATGTGGTTTTCATCTGGGTATCCAAGTTTTCTACCATTCCACAAGACATTCATCTTAGCTTATAAAGCTCGCCACTGAGCATTAATTCTCAGCAAACCGACCCTTGGTAATTAAAGTTTAATTCTATTGAAAACCAACCTAATAACAGCAGGCTCATGGCAAAGGCAACACGAGGGATGACCAACAGCCTCCTTTGCGATAAGGCATCGTAGGTGGTATGGTCTTGCCTCTTTCCAGCGCTTTGAGGCTTTCTGCTGCCGAAAAGACCATGATGAAGCAGAGCTTCTTTGAGGCTCAGCAGAAGGACATGATGCCAAAATGTTTGAGAGCCTCTCCATATTGTTCTCTGTAAAGAAAATACAAAATAATGCTGTAAAGGACGATTTATATGAGGACCAATTAAAAGTCAACTGATCAATATTTTGAATAAACTTTCATGATTCAGTATCAAACTGGACTACATTGTGTTCTTAATCCATCTACTGCACTGACAGTTTTGTCTTTAATTACTTTACTTTTACATGAATTTTAGATTTAAACTTAAAATCATCATTGTTATTTACCAAATTCCTCTTGAGGATTTAGTATTTCTGAGGGAACCTCCACACTGGATGACAGGGAACACTCAACCGGGTGGCGTGTGACTGTCAAACACAGAAGAATAACAACAGGTTAGGCTATAACTGCATTCATGTTCTTTTTTTTCAACCTACTGTATATACTGAACAATTTTTGAAATCAGATATATTTCTGTTAAGTACTTGGTAATGTCTTCTATAATAGTGCCACAAAAGGGTTTATGAACTTTTTAATGTCTTTTTGGAAACTGGAGTATTTTAAATTCTCAACAATCAATTACAGTGTTCTAATTTCAGTCGGTCCACTATTTACACAGTAAATTCCAACAAACGTCAAATAATTCACATATAACCTGTAGCTGAGGCTTGGCGTTGCCCTCCTCGCCTTCCCCTCAGCTTGCCACGACCTACAAAGACCCTTTTAGAGGTCCGTGGAGGGTCTCCTCCAGAGCCTGACCGCTTCCTCTCCACAGCTGCTCTCTGTGTGTTGGAGTGAATATTTCTTGTAAGACTGATGATGTTAAACGTACTGGAACCAAAAGAAATGTAACTAGTGAAAGGAAAACACAACTAGTGTGTTAGTAAGGTGTTACTGGCTTGAATGAGCCTTGGCATAGAAGTCTCTGTAACTCAGGTGGATGGAGCTCCATTTTTCCAAAATATATTCCCTCATTTACATATGCCACAGAGCATGATAGGATGTTAATTGCTTAACTGCATCATGCAATATACCTGTCTGAAATCTAATACACTCATCCTTCCACATTCATTATGTTTTTACTTCAATTTGTCCCCATCTGTATGTTCAAGTATAAAATGATTGAGGTATATACAAACTCTAACCCTGGCTTCAGCTAGAACGTGGTCATGTTTCAGTTCAAGAGCCATGCGTCTCCCCTCTTGGTAATGGGGGTCCTGTGAGTCAAGGATATGTCTGGTGGCCATTGCAACACTGACAGATACAGACACAGACAGACTGACAAAGACAGATAAGACAGACAAGTAGACAAAAAGACAGAAAGAGGAAAGATATAGAGAAATAGAGAAATTGAGATAGATAACAGATAGAGATTGAAGAGATGGATAGAAATATAAATGGTGAGATAGATGGACAGAGATAGAAAATGATGAAGAGAAAGTTAGAGGTTGGCTCTTAAAAGTGCCTTTGGGTTTTGTAAATCAGGTGTATAATAGGATGAAGGTGAAGTTTGACAGGATCTGCAGGGAGAACAGAAAATGTTCATTATATAGTGAAGGCTAGATATGTTGAAAAAAGGTTTAAAATGTGTACCCCGATAGTGAGAGATACCAATTTTCTTAAAAATATTTAATAAATCAATAAAATTCACGTTTTTAAATAAAAGGCGCGTCTTTTTTATTTTTACTTCTTTTTTTTGGCTGTTAATATGGAAATCATTGGTCGGCCTTTAATTCGTTGCCCTAACATGTAAACCATGTGAGTCTAATAAGAAAAGCATCAATTATAACATTTAAACAAATTTGATCATTACATTCAAGTCTCGTGGCTTACCTGGGAAGTGGTTTGAGCGCAATGAAGAAGAATTCGCGGCCTGCAGATATCACCCAATCGCAAAGCGGACTGGCTCCGTCTGTCTCCATAGCAACGGATGCTGAGGCTCACGGGTAATGCGGGCGTCCACTAATTAATTTATTTTTTTTTATTTTATTTTAATTTAATTAATAACCACAACTAATCTCCGTTCTCACAACAGAAGGAGAATCAAATAAAACGGATGGTCATGACACTTTCGTGTTTAATGTGTTGAAAGAAAGATGAGGATATCATAAAAGAGAATCGGCGGTGGGTCATCAGGGAGTTTTAGCTGACGTCTTCAACATAGTAAAAGTAGATAAGGCTCATGGGTACTGTAATATTTAGTTTAATGTTCGATTTGACACACCAAATACATGGAAAAACGGCATTTCTCCGAAAAGAAACCATAGCACAGTGGTTACCCAGCTAACACACGACGTAACAGTTACGTAATGTATTCGTACTTTTTGGTAATGTCATGACTTACTAACTGACAACGTAACTACGACGTCGCATGCCAGTAATTTCATTACCTTCAGATTACCATCTCACAACGTCGTCAGTACGTTCTCCTAACGTTATAAGATTACCCAGAACGTTCCAGATACGTCCTCTATTCGTAATATATTGGTAATTCCATGACTTACTAGTAACGTAACTACAACGTTGTATGCCCGTAATAATATTACCATCAAATTACCATATCACAACGTCGTCAGTACGTTCTCCAAACGTTACAAGATTACCAAGGACGTTCCAGATACGTCCTCTATTCGTAATATAATGGTCATTCCATGACTTACTGGCAACGTAACAGCAACGTCATGTGCTCGTAATTTCATTACCATCATTTACACATTCTTTATATGTTATTATTACCAGAATTTGCAATATAAAACGTGTAATTAAATGTCAGACACAAGACTGAAATGTATGGAGTCAAATTAATGCCTTAAAGTTTTGCACAAAAATAAAGTTTTGCAAAACACAAAAAAGAATTGAGCTATAAAAAAATGTTTTGCAAACAAAAATAAAGAATTGCAAAGGAAAATAAAATATTGAGCGGAAAAAAAATAAGTTTTGCAAACAAAAATAATAAATTGCAAAATAAAATAAAGTAGTGCAAAAATAAAAATATAATCAATTACAAAAATCAATGACAGCTGTAATCCTATTTTATCTTTGCCACATATTTTTCATGCTCAAACCTACAAAATCATTTGTAACGCTCATTTTATTCTGCGTTTCAGTCAAGCGTGCGCTCACGATACCGGTTTTCTTTTGCGCTGCACTGTTCTGTGCGGATCTCTTTATGGCACTGGTTTGACGTGGGGGTGGAGTCAAGAAACGGGGGCACGCCCCCTGCGAAATACATTGGAAGGGAACGTAATCGGCGACAGGTGAAATAATTCTTTGACATGGTGAAAAATAATGCATGGTTTGTTTTTGTTGGTTTGTTTAGCATATGTTGTCACCGATTACGACCCCCTCCAATGCATTTCTTATAGTAATATGACCCGTTGCGCTCTGTCTCACTGCCTGTATCCACTTTTGTGTCCTTAAACATTCGTTTTTTGGGGTCGACTGCTTATAAAAACGTATTTCTGTTTTTTTTTTAGCTTGTTAGCTGTACACCTTGTCACGTAGCAGCTTTTAGGCATTGTTCTGTTTATTGTAATGAGTCAGAAAAGACAAGAAGGCAGCCTCACGCAATACAAAGTCAATGGAGACTGTTGGGTTTTTTTTCCCCCGGTGGGCGTGGTTTCCAGATTATAATAAATGCGCTCTGTCTCTATGCTTGATCTGATCTGGGTAGCGTTTCCCAAAAGCATCGTAAGCCTAAGTTGATCGTAGCTCCATTGGTTTCCAAAAGCTTATGATGCTTTTGGGAAACGCTGCCCTGTTCTGTTGCGATCTGCGTCTCCTGCCGATGACGTGTTTCGCGGGGGCGTGCCCCGTTTCTTGACTCCACCCCCACGTCAAACCAGTGCCATAAAGAGATCCGCACAGAACAGTGCAGCGCAAAAGAAAACCGGTATCGTGAGCGCACACTTGACTGAAACGCAGAATAAAATGAGCGTTACAAATGATTTAGTAGGTTTGAGCATGAAAAATATGTGGCAAAGATAAAATAGCATTACAGCTGTCATTGATTTTTGTAATTGATTATATTTTTATTTTTGCACTACTTTATTTTATTTTGCAATTTATTATTTTTGTTTGCAAAACTTATTTTTTTTCCACTCAATATTTTATTTTCCTTTGCAATTCTTTATTTTTGTTTGCAAAACATT
Source organism: Chanodichthys erythropterus (assembly GCF_024489055.1). Lineage (NCBI taxonomy): Eukaryota > Metazoa > Chordata > Actinopteri > Cypriniformes > Xenocyprididae > Chanodichthys > Chanodichthys erythropterus. Next base: position 38,841,155 of record NC_090231.1, read on the forward strand.
TTTTTATAGCTCAATTCTTTTTTGTGTTTTACAAAACTTTATTTTTGTGCAAAACTTTAAGGCATTAATTTGACTCCATAGAAATGTCCCCTTAAGAAAAAAAATGTTTGTTTTCACCAAATCAGAGTATGGATGACTGGTTTTTATATATAGTGACGTGACATACAGCGCGCGCCTCCACAAATGTAGTGCGCGCGTGCCCACAGTATGTTGATAAGAGTGTAAAGTTAATTTTTCTGAGAGGAGAATTTATTTTTCCGAGGTGACAACGAATAAATGGCTTTTATAAAAATGTATAAAGTTAACTTTGGAAAGACGCAAAACCTTTTTTATTGTTATGTTTACGTTAGTGCAGGTGGCCGTTAGAGTTGCCATGGCAACCGGGAAAACATTCAAGCTGCTGGAGAGGACAGCGTCGACGTTTCTCCGTGTTTCTCGTCAGTTTTATAGCAATAAAGTTCAACAACTGCGTCAGATTGGTTAAGTAACATTACCCACAGTCTACTTTAAGTACTTTTGTTAATATTTTTACCTTTGTGATTTCCTTGATCGTCTGAAATATATGTTATGCAAAATGTTACGTTAGCATAGCATATGTTTTTAATGATACTGAGAGCAAAACGTCTTGAATGCTTTTATTTTATGTTTCGCTGTAGGCTATATGTTTTTATTTATAGTTTGAGTGTATTTCATTATTTTTATTTGGAGTTTTGTTCATGTTCTGTGTGTTTTTCAAAATAAATGAATTGAATTCATTTCGAGTCTGCATTCATCGTTCACAGCTGTTGGAATAGCCTTTACATTAGTTTGGGCAAATGAGGACATAAATTAGGTTAAACTACTGCATGTCCGCCCATAGAAAAATAAATAAATATAAGAATTACCAACTGATGACCAACACACAACTATTGATACACAACGTTGCCACGACGTCGCAGTTACTAACTGGCAACGTCACAAAGTTACGTTGTGGCGACGTATAGGCACCTTTCACTTTTCCGGTTGCCACGACGTAACTAGTTACGTCGCCACGACGAAAGTTTGGTCACCAAATTACGTTGCAGTTACGTAACAGTCACGTATTTTGGTTAGCTGGGTAGTAGCCTACAGAATATAAAGCAATACAAACAAGGATAAAATCTCCTGGTTAAATGTTGAGTAATGTAGTGGTTTAAGTTTAAAAATGAATAACAAATGAGAAAAAACAATGCTTCCGAGTGGCAGAAAGAAAAACGTGGTGCAGACACGAAAGATGCTTCCTATTGAAATACATTAGATCGAAAGTCGTGCTGAGTGACACGAAAAAAAGGGGAAATTCGTGTCCACGAACACGAATCAATAGATTAAATTTCGTGACTATGTCACGAACTGAGACTGGGTTGTTTTCTCAGATGAGGCCTTGAGTTTTCTCTTTCGACGGTCGAAAATGTATTTTAAATTTTAGTTTAGCAGACATTAGCTACCATAACCACTGTTTATCTTGTAAAGTTTAAATTATATGATTACATTTACAAACGTTTGCTGAAGTTGTTGTCCGTCGCGGCTACGGCCTATCTTCAAATGTACGCTAATCTTGGTCTCACGATCCAAATTGTCAGTAACAAATGTTTCTTAATAGACAAACGGAAACATTACTGAATGTGTTCATTTCAACCCTATCTCACGGCGAATTCGTACTAATTCGTACGAATTAACCAAGTGGCTAAATCGTACGAATTCGTACGAGCTGGGTCGTACGAATTCGTACGATTTGTTCCTTGCATTTAAAACAACCTCGTCAAGGCGAATTCGTACTAATTCGCACGATTTAATTACGTGGTTAAATCGTACTGTATAGTACGATTTCTTGTTCGCGTTGAATAACTCTCGATTGGAAAGCATCGCGATATTAAACAGCAGTTACACGTGCCACATCTCGGTAAGTAGTCTGTCATATGCTGTCCTAATGTCCTTTTATAATGTTCTATATAAGTCCATTATATGTTATTTATGAATCAAATCGGCTCCATAATGCTCGCTGGATTTAATCTGCCATCTCTTACCATGTTTTGTTCCAAAAAGTTGAACATATATGGCTAGCTAGGGTGATTAAACTCGTTAGCGTTAGCTAGCTTCGATCAGTTTATGTTCATATTGGTGGAATTATAGCTCAATACGGCAATGATTACTATGCTTTTACTATAGTTACTGTTATTCTACTGTGTTAATCTGTAGCTAAAGCACAAGCATTTATTTATATATAGTCCTTGTTATTTATGCTGTTAATTCCTTTTATTTACTATGCAAAAATTGTAATTCAGCATTTCTTTTTCTACCTTGCAGTTACTTCAGATCCTACACTACTCCTTCATATAGACTTCCTTCGACATATCAACCCAACGGCTCTTTTAAGAGCCATCTCTTTCAAAAGCTCTCTCTCTCTCTCTCTCTCTCTGACTCACTCACTTTCTCTCTCTCTCTCTCTCTGACTCACTCACTTTCTCTCTCACACACACACTCACACTCTCTCACTCACTTACTCTCTCACTCATTTCTCTCTCTCTCTCACACACACACACACACACACACACACACACACACACACACACACTCACTCACTTTCTCTCTCACACACACACTCACACTCTTTCACTCACTCAAACTCACGCTTGCACACACACACACACACACACACACACACACACACACACACACACACACACATTAATGCTGTCACCTTTTATTCCCACCCCATGCACGCTTTTTACTTAGGCCTACATTAATTATAGATTTTTAGGGACATTTTAGGGACGTTACATAATTTTCTCACACACAAAAACATGGCACCTGGAGCCACATCACAGCAGTGTACTGTTTGCTATAAACAGATCGGAAGTGCCTCCAAATCATGTAAACACTGTGGAATAACAGTTAAACAAAAGAAAAGTCTGGAACACCAAAAACTTAAATTTGATCACCAGTGGGCAGCCAAATTAAAAAAAGATGGAAATATTTGCAAAATCATGAATTCTGTTGACTTGATTGTAAGTTTTTTTTACAGTATTTCACAATTGCTAAAACACTAAAATCCATTTTCAAAACCAAAGTTGCAAGTGTACAAACCACTTTATTGATTGAATCACACAGTTTGCAGAACTTTAAACACTTATCATGTGGTTAGACACAACAAGGAAATCGGAATCACTCTTTGTGCAAAACTGTAAACACATTGTCATTCACAAAGCACATGTAGCATTGTGGTGCACTTAACTCAGAATGGCACAACACAGCCCCCGAAAGTGAAACACGAGCAACACACTGTTGTCATCGGTAACACACAAGCACTCAAAATTGAACACACCTATTTCAAATCAGTAATGTGTTGCACCTAATCAGTAATCAGGATATAAAGCCATGTCAAATCCAAATGGCATGTGTGATTTTCACAATGAAGGGCAGGAGAGAAGGAGCAAGTGGAAGTGGAAGTGGAAGTGGAAGAGGAAGAGACAGAGGAGGAGGAGACGGAGGAGGAAGAGGAGGAGGAGGAGGAGGAAGATACGGAGGAGGAGGAGGAGGAGGAGGAGGAAGAGACGGAGGAGGAGGAGGAGGAGGAGGAAAGAGATGGAGGAGGAGGAGGAGGAGGAGATTGTACATATTTGGTGACATTTCAATGCATTAGGCCTGTCTGTACAATTCTAACAAGAGGTTTTATTTGATAGAACTGAAAGACTGCCACATGCCGGTGGAAGGAGAGGTATGTTCTCACAACAGCAGGAGACCATTATTGTCAATATGGTCCTTCAAAATAATCTCATTCGTCTGCGTGAAATACAACAGCGAGTTGAGGAAGACGACGTGAATTTTGAAGGAATCAACAGTGTGAGTCTCTCCACAATTGACCGTGTCCTGAAACGCAACCTGATCAGTCTCAAACAAGCCTACAGAGTACCATTTGAGAGAAATTCTGAAAGGGTAAAAGAGCTACGATATCAATATGTACAAGTAAGTAATCATGTCCAGCGATTATACAGCACTATTGAGTTACTGTACATCCTTACTGTGTTGAATGTAATGTAGCACATGTATACAGAGGCATGAAGCCTGGAATGCTATGTCATTTACGTTACTTCAAAAATTAATTTTCGTTAATTTCTATAGAGAATGTTTCAACTGGATTCCATGGAGAGGCCTCATGAGTGCATCTTCTTGGATGAAGCTGGCTTCAATCTCACCAAGAGGAGAAGGAGAGGCCGCAACATTATTGGTCAACGTGCCATTGTAGAGTTGCCAGGGCAGCGTGGTGGCAACGTGACCATATGTGCTGCCATCAGCAGCTACGGGGTTATTCACCGCCATGTGACATTAGGGCCTTATAACACTGCCCATCTTCTAACATTTCTGGATGCTCTACAGGAAGCACTACTGAGACGTGAACGGAGAGGTGATGAGCAGGCAGAGAATCCCATGTATGTGGTAATCTGGGACAATGTGAACTTTCACCGTGGTCCTAGAATTCATGAGTGGGTTGAAAATAACCCACGTTTTATAAATGTGTGTGCCTCCCACCATACTCGCCCTTCCTTACAGTTTTTTCCAATTGCTAACACACTAAAATGACATGCACAGCACAATTATTTAAACTGACACACAGAGAGCAAAACTTCTTCTCAAGTCTCCAAAAGTCTAAACACCTTTTCTGTTTTACACACATTTTGCATTTCAAAATAGCACTTTTTAAATTCACTAAATACAGTTCTCTGCATAAGACACAACAATCTGACATAAAGTCACATGTTTGCCATTTCAAAACACTGCCATTCAAAATGACACTACATGAGCTAATTGGCCAATTACATGTGCCACCTGGCCAAACACCTCAGTGGTTAATTGTTAACACTTCAATCAGGATGTAAGCACTATGAAAAGACCACAGGTGAGAACCTTTTTTTTACAACAACAATGGAAGACATTGCAGAGAGAGGAAGAGGAAGAGGAAGAGGAAGAGGGAGGTTGAGAATAAGAGGGGGAGGAAGAGTGAGAGGTAGGGGTAGAGCAGGTAGAGGAGTTCATGGCCAAAGAAGACAAACACTTTCAAATGAAATCAGAGCAACCTTAGTAGATCATGTCATCAACCATGGGTTGACAATGCGTGAGGCTGGACAGAGAGTGCAGCCAAACTTGAGCCGTTTTACTGTCGCCTCTGTCATCCGGACGTTTAGACTGGAGAACAGGTATGTAACCAAAATTTCATGTAGTACACATGTAGTATACCCCATGTCATAGTGTATCAGTTGGGTGACACCTGTTTACTTAGTGTATGACATCAGCCATTCATGAACTGTACAAGTTTCCTGTACAATGTACTCTACTGTGGGGGAAAATATTTAGGCTGCATTGTCCTAGCCCTATATATATTTTTATTTTATTTTTTCTAAAGGACTGAGAGACGACACCATGGTGGAGGAAGGGGACAAATGTTCACCGGGGGTACAGGAAGCTGCCATTGTAAACTTGGTTTTGGAAAATAATGAAATCAGATTACGAGAAATTCAAAGCCACATCATCCAAGACAACACCTTATTCAACAACATTCAACGAGTTAGTCTGTCCACATTGGCTCGCATTCTCAAGCGAAACCAAATCAGAATGAAACAACTTTATAAGGTGCCGTTTGAGAGAAACTCTCAAAGAAACAAAGAGTTCAGACGAGCATATGTGGATGTAAGTACTATATTGACTGCAGTACACTACACACAACATTGTTTCCCAGTGTACTGGATAACACCATATTGAGTGATTTTTGTTCTTTGTTTTCAGGGAGTAGTGGAAATGGATGCTCATGCAATCCCACATGAGTTCATCTTTATAGATGAGGCTGGGTTCAACCTAGCAAAGACCAGAAGAAGGGGGAGAAACCTCATTGGCCACAGAGCCATTATAGATGTTCCTGGCCAACGTGGTGGGAACATCACAATGTGCACTGCCATCTCCAGTATGCATGGTGTCCTCCACCGTCATGCCAACCTTGGACCATACAACACAGCCCATATTCTCACATTTCTGGACAGACTTCACAACATTCTCATACCACCAGAGCGTATGAATGATGCAGACCATCAAAGAAACCGGTACGTTGTAGTATGGGACAACGTGAGCTTTCTTCGTGCAGTCCCAGTCCAAAACTGGTTTGCTGACCACCCAACATTTCTCGTGCAATACCTCCCACCATACTCACCATTTCTGAACCCCATAGAAGAATTCTTTTCGGCATGGCGGTGGAAGGTATACGACCGGCAGCCCTTTGTGCGCATGCCTCTTGTGCAGGCCATGGAAGAGGCATGTGATGAGATTGATGTGGGTGCAATTCAGGGATGGATAAGGCACTCAAGGCGCTTCTTCCCTCGATGTCTGGCAAGGGAAGATATTGCCTGTGATGTTGACGAGGCGTTGTGGCCAGACCCGGCTGTGCGGCAAGATGCTGCCTAATTATTTTTCTTGCCTCTTTTTTTTACTGTAATATATTTTTTTTCAGAAATTTTCTTTTTCAGTTTACTGTTTTTTTGTAAGAATATTTTTGTTCAGTCCCATGTAAATATACCTGCTGTGCATATGTTGTACTGACTTGTTTACTGTAGTGAAGGAAAAAAAATAAAAATGTTGCAACAGCATGTGTGTGTATCTGCAAATATTTCTGTGCATGTGAACAATCTGATACATATTTTAGTATTATGGCAAAGCATACTAAAGATGGGGGTGCTTTTCATTATGCCCAACAGTGTGTAGGTGGTTAGGCAAAAATCTGGTAATATGAATGAAGTGTGTGCCATTTCATGCAAAAGTTTGATTTTGATAATGTTATGTGTAGTTTCGGTTGCAGTGCTTCATTTTGCAGGATATATGAGGTATTTTGCAGTTTGGGTGTGTGGTTTTGTGAATTGTGTTAAGTGTTTTGATAAAACCAGACTAGTTTGAAAAATTGTGTGTTAGCAATTGGAAAAAACTGTAAAAATTTTTTTTCCTTGCTCTGCCCTGAGTGCAGTGTTTTGCATTTATCTCTGTAGTGTGTAATGACTGCTGTGTAGTGTTTATGCATTAGCTGGATGTGTGTGTTATTTGAAAACAGTGTTTGGTTTTGGGTAAAGATAACATAGTTCTGAAGCAATTGTTTGATATAGTAAGACAAGTCAAAGATTTTGACAGTATAGCTTAAGTTTGGTGATTTGTGTTTAAGGTTTTGAGAAAGCGAGAGAAACATTCAAAAAAAGTGTTTTAGCAATTCAGAAATACTGTAATATATGAAATTATAAAAAAAAAAAAAATGACACAAAAAGCCTATTAGCACTAAAGTAAGTTTCTTAACTTTGATGTATACTCTTGTTTAAAACATTTTGTTCTCTCTTCTCAGCTCCATAAGTTGGAATTACTAGGTGTCTCACCAATGCTTTTCATTACAACACAGAAAGGCCAGCACCGCTCTACAAAAGTCTTAGTTAAAAGCTCATACATTCAGAGCCATCCCTCAGTTCCAGTTATGCAGAGGCTTTATGAGGTTGTTACACGAGGTATTTATTTGTACATTTGCATTCACAATTTGAAAAACTTCTCATTGTAATACCTACTCAATTACTCGTCTCCAAAAGATTTTTATGATGTCACACTAAATATATGTTTTTTTAGAGTGCATGTAGTGGCATAACTACTGTTAGTGTTTCATTAGTATTCATCAATATATATAAATCATAACTTACTCTAAAATTATTATTATTATTATATTATAGTTAGGAAGGACTATTATCAGCTGTAGATGAGTGTCAAAATAATGTAAATTGAAGAAAAGTTGCAACACTCGCCCTAGAAGAGAAAAAAAGTTTAAATTTAGTAACATTTTAGCCATTGTCAAGAGCATAAGGACTTTGTCAAGAACAACTATATCACACAATGCTTTACACCTTCTCACAATCACCTTTAGATATTTTGGATGTCCATGTCACCAAGTCTGGACAGTCATTAAGTACAGACCATTACTGAAAGTCTGGACATGGTACCCAATGTCTATACACTGGGATGCTGAAATATTTTTCACCCCTAGAACAGGCAAAAATAAATGTATTCATAAAAAGTATCATCACCTGTAATTTATGCAATGTCATGTATGCTATATATTTCTCATGTGGGCATTGATGTATGTTTGAAAAACATCTAGAGAACTTGTATATGCGAACATTGTAGTGCCATAAGACATGAGGATGTTAGTCACCCTGTAGCACAATATTTCAGATAGCATTCACATTGAACAAGTTCATGTATTAGGCCAGGGACGAGATATTGATGTGAATCATAGGTCCAAGGAAACTTTTGGGATTTTTACTTTAGATTCGTTGTTTCCCAAAGAGCCTATTTAGGTAATAGGCTATGGTATGTTTTATTGAAATTTCTCTTTTTCCCTTTTGATCTTGTAAAAGAAGCCACTCCCACAGTTAGTAGAGTACACCTGTTGCTGATTGTAAGAATGTTTAAAGCAGTGTGTGATGAAGTTGTTTTTGATGTCTTATGAAGGCCTTGACAGTGGCTAAAACATTGCTTGTTTTAAACTGAGGGGCTGTTTACACAACAAACTGAAAATGGAAACATTTTATGCATTTTGCATTTTGTCCATTCATTTACACAACAACAACATTTTGGGGCATGAAAACAAGCTTTTGAAAATAGGATTTAAAGTGCAAGTTTTTGAAAACAATGCCTTTACAGTCACCACATAAACAACAAAAATGTGAATTTGTGAAAATGGTGACATCATGGTAATGCGTATTACGTGTTCACATTTGTATTGTGTGTTTCTTGACAAAGTGACATCTCCAACTACTGGCCTGGAAGTGAATAAAGTTCTAATGTTTTTTTTGTTTGTTTTTTTTCTTGAGTGTTGCACATTTTCTTCAATTAAGATTAACTTTTGTTTTTTGATAGTACCTCCTCTTTAGATGGTTGAATATATCTTTTTAACCCTTTTTTTGTCAAAATAATATCCATATAGCAGGAATTAATATAGCTATAATATAAAACATGTTATGTGGTTAGTTAATATCATGTATTAAGCTGACTCACTGGAATTGTTCTTAATGTAAGCAGTTTCTGCTCATAATGACTAAAATATAAGAAACATATTTGACAGTTTTGAATTACAATCCAAATTTGGAGTCATCTGAAATCTTCGGAAAGACTGGAACTAGCACAATCTGTAGTTTCCTCAGGATGGCTATCCCGAGGCAAAATCAGGAAAACAAATTACAAAGAATTAACATAGCTGCAGTTCATTGCATTTCAGGCAGAAGACGATCAGGTATATTTCATACTTTTTCATCAGATACCACTGTTTGTATAGATGCAGTGAGTGAATGGTAATTTATATGATGTGTGTAATCTAGAGTCACATTATCAGGAAGACTATTCTAGAGTTGAGGAAGCAAATGTGAAAACGCTCTACCTTCTTTAGTTCTATTCTATGTACTATCAAAAGATATATGACCTAAGAGCGTGATGTATAGCGTCGGTTAAATACAAAGGATCTGGTGCAGGTGTGCCCAATCCTGGAGATCTATCTACCTGCAGAGTTCAGACCCAATCCTTATCCAACACAGCTGTATTTAATTATCAAGTGCTCCTGAAGATCTTAAACCAGGTTTACACTGTACAATTTTGACCACAATTTGGCCACCTTGGACAAATTTAAGAAATACTAAAAGATTCCTCTGATCCTAGGCTAAAATATGTAATCTTGTTAGTTTGACGTTCACTGACAGGACATTGCAATCAGATTTGACCTCAGACAGAATTCTAGCAGTGTCAGAAGATTTGGCACACGATCCTGCAGTGTGACTTCCCCTATGACATCAATCAAATTGTCTTCATTTTTCAAGACAAGCCATGATCAAACTTAATGTTAGAAATTTCTTTGTTAGCCACCATTTCAGTCTTGCGTGTAATGCAGCTCACAGTCATCAGACGTGTTAACATAAAACTCCAGACAGGTTTTCTTGTGCACGTATTTTAACATGTCTTGATTGCTGTATGGTCTGTATATTTAATTAGTGTTAGTTTGGTCAGAAATGGAGCTGAACTTTACTGTTCAAAAAGTTTGGACACATTATTATTTAGAATGTTTTTGAAAGAAGTCTCTTATGCTCAACATGCCTGGATTTATTTAATCAAAAATACAGAAAAAATAGTCATATTGTGAAAATCTATTACAATTTAAAATGTTTTTTCATATTAATATACATTAAAGGAAACACTTTACAATAAGGTTAATTAGTTAACATAAACTAATAATGAACTGCACTTATACAGCATTTATTAATCTTTGTTAATTTTAATTTCAACATTTACTAATACACTATTAAAATCAAGAGTTGAATTTGTTAACATTAGTTATGTACTGTGAACTAACATGAACAAACAATGAACAACTGTATTTTCATTAACTAACATTAACGAAGATTAGTAAATACAGTAACAAATGTATTGCTCATGGTTAGTTCATGTTAGTTAATAAATGAACTAATATTTAACTAATGAACCTTATCATAAAGTGTTACCACTTTAAAATATAATTTATTCCTGTGATGGCAAAGCTGAATTTTCAGTATCATTACTCCAGTCTTCAGTGTCACATGATCCTTCAGAAATCATTCTAATATGATGATTTGCTATCAATGTTGGAAACAGTTCTACTGATTAATATTTTGTTTTGTTTTTTTTGTTTTTTTTTAACCTGTGATATTGTTTTCAGGATTAGCATAAAAAGTTTATTTATTCAAAATAGAAATCCTTTCTAACAATACATGTCTGTACTGTCACTTTATCAATTTAACATGTCCTTGCTGAAAAAAGTATTAATTTCATTATTTCCTTTTTTTTTTTTTTTCTTTTTTTTTTTTTAAAGACAAAAAAAGTGTATATTGTTACAAAAGATTTCTATTTTAAATAAATGCTTTTCTTTTTAAACATTTTATTCATCAACGAATCCTGAAAAGTATCACAGGTTATAAAAAATATTAAGCAGCACAACTGTTTCCAACATTGATACTAAATCAACATATTACAATGATTTCTGAGGAAAGGATCATGTGAGACTGATACTGGAATAATGATGCTGAAAGTTCAGTTTTGCATCAAAGATATAAATTGTATGGTATAGAATATTAAAATGGAAAGCCATTATTTTTGTTTTAATTGTAATACTATTTCACAATATTACAGTTTTTGTCTTTTTTTGGGTCAAATAATGCAGGCTTGATGAACAGAGAAGAGACTTTTTTACAAAAACATTAAAACATTAATGTCTCCATTTTTGACCAGTATTGAAGACCTCCAGGAACATGATTGTGCACCCTGAGCTAGAGCATTATAGGCAAATAGGCTGTATAGGTAAGCAGCAGTATAAATAAGTTAAATACTGTTCTTTTTTCTTAACCCTCTACAGGGAACACCTCTGCCTCTGCGTCCAGTGACCCTCCGTCTGTGTCCAACACCTCTGCCTCGGTGTCCAGTGACCCTCCGTCTGTGTCCAACACCTCTGCCTCGGTGTCCAGTGACCCCGCCTCTGTGTCCAACACCTCTGCCTCGGTGTCCAGTGACCCTCCGTCTGTGTCCAACACCTCTGCCTCGGTGTCCAGTGACCCTCCGTCTGTGTCCAACACCTCTGCCTCGGTGTCCAGTGACCCTCCGTCTGTGTCCAACACCTCTGCCTCTGCGTCCAGTGACCCTCCGTCTGTGTCCAACACCTCTGCCTCGGTGTCCAGTGACCCCGCCTCTGTGTCCAACACCTCTGCCTCTGCGTCCAGTGACCCCGCCTCTGTGTCCAACACCTCTGCCTCGGTGTCCAGTGACCCCGCCTCTGTGTCCAACACCTCTGCGTCCAGTGACCCTCCGTCTGTGTCCAATGACCCCGCTTCTGCATCCATCAACTCCACCACTGCAGCCAGTCACCCTGCATCTGTGTCCAGCAACTCTGCCTTTGAGACCAGTGGAACTGCTTCTTTGTCAAATGACCCCACCCCTGCATTTAACGACCACATCTCTGTGCCCAACGACTCCGCCTTTACAGTCAATATTTCCAATGTGTTCTACAAGCCAATGAAAAGAAAGGGGAGACAAATACATAATGGTAATGTTTCCATCTTTGTAATGCTTATTGTTGAACTACATTCAGTTAATTTGAAAGCTATTTCAAACAATTTTTTTTTTTTATTGGTTTCAAAATTAACACATAACACTGAAAAAAAGACAGTTTATTTTTGTTATTGTCTAATTAAGTTGTAATTATGGATGCATGTTGTTGCGTTACAGAATGTTCACATAACAGCCAGGATGTGTACCATGGAGAGGTTGTGAGGGAGAGAGATAGGGAGGTTGGTCAGAATAAAGAAGGAAAAAAGCCACTTCATTACTACTATTTATTCCTCTTTTAAAACCTTCAAATGAATTGTAATGTTACATGTTACTTTTGCTACTGAAACAGTAAGTTTACAGCACTGGTAACTGGCAACATCCCTAAACAGTTTCACTGATCAGTAAATTGTCCAATTATATTATTGTTAGGTAGACAAGTACATGAAAATAACTGTAGCAGAAAACAGTTATTTTATTCCTTGTGCTGTTTAGCTTGAAGTATAATGATGTAACAGATCTTGATACATTTTTTTGTCTGTCCGTTCTTTAAAGGGAAGAAAAGAATATATTTTTCGTTGGCAGCCTTGCGCATCTTGGTAAGTACAGACATTTTATTTGGTAGCTTATTCGACCTTATTGTTCCCAACCACATTCCTGGAGACATTTTGCATGTCTCCTTTGTCTGACACACCCATTTTAGATCTTTGAGTCACTACTAATGAGCTGATAGCCTTAATCACTAATCAGGTGTACTCATCCATGACCGTTAGGGTAATTTTCACCTAAATTCTACAGGGGTTGGACAAAATAAACTGAACACCCATTATCATAGGGGTCAATATCATTTGTGAAGGCTCTGGTGAAAAAACAAACATTACAATTTGTCTTTTTTATATTGTTGCTGTTTATCTTCTCCAGTTTGAATATCAATGCAGTGTAAGTGGTTTTCAGCAGTATTTGGTACAAGCCATGGGTAAGATGGGTGATATGTCAGACGTCCAAAAAGAGCAAATCATTGGAGCCCATTTAGCATAAGCCTCTGTAACCTTAACCGCCAAACTGGCAGCTGTTCTGATTGATGACATTCAACAGGAAACTATTCAAAAGTTGTATAATAAGTTTGAAAGCTGTATTTAACACAAATTTTGGTATAACACCTTAATGAAGAAATATTGCATTATTATATATAATGTGTGTATATATATATATATATATATATATATATATATATATATATATATATATATATATATATAAATATATATATATATACAGCTATGGAAAAAATTAAGAGACCACTTAACATTGATTTCTGAACTTGGAGTGGTCCCTTATTTTTTTTCCATTGCTGTATATATGTACAGTACAGTCCAAAAGTTTGGAACCACTAAGATTTTTAATGTATTTAAAATAAGTTTCGTCTGCTCACCAAGACTACATTTATTTAATTAAAAATACAGTAAAAAACAGTAATATTGGGAAATATTATTACAATTTAAAATAACTGTTTTCTATTTGAATATATTTGACAAAGTAATTTATTCCTGTGATGCAAAGCTGAATTTTCAGCATCGTTACTCCAGTCTTCAGTGTCACATGATCCTTCAGAAATCATTCTAATATGCTGATCTGCTGCTCAATAAACATTTATGATTATTTTCAATGTTGAAAACAGTTGTGTTTTTTTTTCAGGATTCCTTGATGAATAGAAAGTTCAAAAGAACAGCATTTATCTGAAATACAAAGCTTCTGTAGCATTATACACTACCGTTCAAAAGTTTGGGGTCAGTAAGAATTTTTATTTTTATTTTTTTGAAAAGAAATTAAAGAAATTAATACTTTTATTCAGCAAGGATGCTGTAATTAAATTGTAATAATATTTCACAATATTACTGTTTTTACTGTATTTTTAATTAAATAAATGTAGCCTTGGTGAGCAGACGAAACTTCTTTTAAAAACATTAAAAATCTTAGTGGTTCCAAACTTTTGGACTGTACTGTGTATATTTGCATTATTATGTGTAAAATTAAATTAAAATTAAATTATGTGTAAATTGGTATTTATTGTTTTATTTGCACATATAGAGGCACCTCTTTCATTTGATCATAGAACATTAATTTTTGTTAATTATGTAATTAATTATTTTGTTAATTATTAATGCCATTTGAAGAAACAGGCACAATGGAAATATTGCTGGTCATATAATTATTGCAAGCCATCATTCTGATACAAAGTTTAGTGTATTTTATTATTATATTTCATAACAATACTTATGACTAAACTATAGAACTATTGAAGTGAAGGACATGTAGGGCCTCATTCAAAATCATAACATGTTATTAAATATAAAAACAAGTTATTAAATATTTAAAAAAAAAAATAGCCTACACCAAACACTGTATCAGCATACGATAGCTTATGGATTGTGATCAATACCTGCTTCAGATGTCATGCATAGTTAACAGTGAGTGGTGGTTCATGGAAATATTTTTTATAGTATAAACTCATGGGCAGTGCTGGACAAAATAATTTTTGGCTGACAGAATTATTGTTGTATAGAACTGATAAGATGAAAAAGGTGTTTCTGTGTCAATGAAATATTGAAACTATAAATGAACCAATGTAGGGGAAAAAAGAAATTGAGTCAAATTCTCATTTTTACATTGTTAAACTAAACTTTCCAGTGAGTGAATTGAATGGTCAAAAAGACTGGGCACATCTTTTGACAGGGTGATTTCAAGTTTTATAACAACTACTGTCTTTTTTTTTTCTTAGTGGCAAGAAGTGGCGGAGTACATGGGTGTCCGAGGATGCTGTACAGTAGTTTGCGAACTATTTGCTTCTGTTTAAATTCATAAACATTTGACATATCAATGCATATAATGAAATAAATACAAAATATGAGTAGTAATTGTGCTTCAATGAATTTGTTTTAACAAATACATTGTACTTGAACAGTGGATGCATGCCTATGTTAATCTTGCAAAACAGCAAAGCATCTATCACATAATACATCCTACAATAAAGTATTGTGTTCTGCAATGAAGTGTGTTTAATGTTGTACATTAAAAATGGGGTTTCATTAAAAAATAAATTTATGATTGATTTGTAAGAAAGGTATCCTGATTCTTTTAATAAAATGATACAGTAACATTGATATAACATGCTGTGGTAAATACAGTAAACATGCCAGGTTTCAGTTACTTGGGAGGAATGCTGCAAAATGCATTACAGGACTAGGTTATAGGTTATAATTCTACAGACACTTTTGGCACAACTTTGTCTAGGATATGTACTAGGGAATTATCAACATGGATCCTTTACTGCATTATAAAATAGAACATACACCGTACCAAGGAAGCATTTAAGGAAGTGCAAGAAGATGAGGATAAAAAAATTGTTTTTCTTCAAATTACAGAAGGTTTTATATTGTGATTATTTATATTGCATGCATTTTTGCACCTTGATCTATGTCATAGCAACAAAATTATCTCAATGATATCTGAATGGCATATTGGCCTTATGTAATATTACAAGGTGTGTCAGACTGTAATGCTTTCTTAAATGTAATGAATATCTGAATAATTCTACTATAGAGCAGCTAAAAATAGAATTTGAATTTGAGCTGAATGACAACTCTGATTGTTAGAGCTGCTTTACAGCAGAATTTGAATGTCATTTGAATATTTTTCTGTTTATTACTGAGCTTTGAATCAATCTTGTATAAAGCACTACAACAATAAATGTGACAACTTCTGTTATACATATAAGTTGGATTAGTTGTTTCAGGTTCACCCAATGCCACTGTTTATAAAACACAGATATAAAAAGAGATAATCAGTATGTAATATAGCCATATAAGTTTTTAACATTTTTGACAACTGCTTGTGGTATAAATTCCCACTGTATGCACATAAGCTAGATAACTGGTTCAGTCACCACATATCTCTATTATCCACTGGTGGCCCTCACACTGAGTCAGATGGCGTCCCATCCCCTGCGATCACTATAACTTGGGAATTAAGAAACTCTTGTGCCTCACTAACTTGTTGCACAGAAGTAACCAGACAGGACTCCAGACAATGCCCTTGACATATTGACATCACAGTCAGGTGCATCTCAGACAAATCACAGCGAAATACCCACTGCATGTATTTATTTAGAATTATGCATGTAAAACATATCATAAATATCAGTGCTGCAAAGTAAAAGTGATTAAGTTTTGATTCTTTTTCTTTTTTTTTTTCATCAGATCAGAGGCTCACAATACCCATCAAAAACTGATACAAGCATAATGAAAATATGGAAAAGAGGAAAAAGATAAAATTCTAGAATATAAATGTGACTCAACATAGTTTGTTGTACATGATGAGGAGAATACATATGTGTAGGATTTATTGCCCTTCCACCCCCAGGGGCCCAGTAATGACCCCTTGAAGAGCAAAAAAATGCATACTTTGAATGACTGTAAATCAAAGTCTGATTAGTATATTTAAAAGAAAATTTGCAGGACAACTCTTTATGTTGTGTTTAATAAATAATGTTAGATACAGTTTAGAAAGGTGGTATAAATGCGTTTTAAAAAGTGTGCATAGTAATATACAAAATTTCAGCATATCTCTTAAATATGTCACAGAGGTTTGCCCAATGAACATATTTAAATATCCATTGATTCTTTAAAGATGGAATTTATTTTATTTAATAAGTAAACGTTTTTAAACTACATTACCCATAAGCCTCCGCCATTCTGTCGATGGAACGTGAAATCATGGCGCTGATACTTGTAGTTCTTTGAAGTGTGTGCTTAGGATTAGGGTTAGGGTTGGGATGTCGATAATGGGGTAATTTCTCTCAACATAGCAACGTGGTATTGTTAACTGAATGTATAAGTGGCATAATATTAACAGCAAAACGTACTTTGCAACAAGAAGCGCTTTTTAATAGGGGTTTAAAGATCAACCAACCAGAGCGGTTCCTGCCGGTGCTGTGGAGCCAATGACAACGCAGTTCAAAAGAGGCGCCATGCACACGTCTACATATATGGTCAATTACGACAGGATCTTCCGGTTTTATATGGCGAATTTATTAATGAGATGAATGCAAGATTCCTATAAACATTTATTTGGTTATGTTTTATACATTTATAATTTCCCATTAAACGTAAACTAGCATTTTTAAACGATAGATTCCTTTGTGTGGTTAACCTGATGTAGAAATAGGCTTTAAGTTAGGCTCTTCTAAGCAAGGGCCAAATGGTTTCCATCCATTGCATACACCATGGGGTTAAGTAATATTAATTAAATATATTAATTAATTACACATATTAAATACATAAACATTTACCCCCAGTTTCACAGACAAGGCTTAAGATAGTCCTGGACTAAAATGCATGTTTGAGCTGTTTTTAGGCTTTTAAAAAAATGTGGCACATGTAAGCTTCTGAAAACAGTCTTAAGCCTGAAATAAGATCCTGAATTTGAATCATTATACACAAATCCAACAGTACTCACCTGAAATGGGCTAAAAATCAAATAAACCAGTTGTCAATCAGTCTATTAGGGCAAGGATGAAAAAGGACCTGGGTAGGCATTTTAGTTATATCAGCTCTAGAGCAAAGCAGTTTAGCACATTTATTGGACAAATCTGCAGCACACTCATACTGTAAACAACAAAACTGGTTGGGAGCTTCTCTGTGAATTTGTCATGAATTTGGTACATTTTGGTAAAACATTGTACATATAGTCATGAATATTACAGGTTACATCAAGAAGCTATTTAACAATAAATAATAGTGAATGCAAGTAATATTTTACAGTGCAATTTTTACCATGTAAATTATGAAATTTAATATAAAAACAAGAATTTAACAGTAGGATTACACATTTGCACAACACCTTGTCAGTGTTTTATCAAGTAATATAGACAGTTAAGATTTAATGGAAATTAAATGAGTATCATAAATTAGTGTATGTTACTCAGTTTTTTCACAGTAATGATTTACAAGGTTTTTAAATTTCAAATGAAACTTCGTCTTCATCCTCCTCCTCATCCTCTGAACCATACTGGATATAATCCTCATCCATGTCAAGGTAATCATCATCTTGCAGTTCCTCACACACCTCACAATTGTCTAGGACACTACCATACAGCTGCCGAACCGAGGATATGTGACTTTTTAGGTAGCATAGTTTTTTCTGTAGTAGAGCGTGAAGTCCCAGAATTCCACTTTTGGAAAGGTCAGAGTCCTGTTCTGTAAGTAACACAAAAACACAAAATTATAAATCATTTTAAGGAGTTATAATCATTTATAGTCATTTTAAGGAGGTTCTATTCTGCTTTAATTTTCTGCAATTACAGCATCAATTAACTTATTCACCAATTGAAGAAAGTGATTATGGATTATTAACAGAGATTCAGTTAAAGTGCAAGATATTATGGACATATTGATTTTAATATTGTTTTTTAACAAAATTAACAGAGATGTAGTACTTACTCTTCTTTGTTATATCAACAGCAACATGACATGAAAGGTCATTTAGAAGAGACAGATCCCTTTTGAGGCTTTTCCAGTGATTCCTGATTTCATTCAGGACAATGCACTCCTCTTCGGTAAGGCGCTTTAGCAGCATCAGTTGGTCAAAGGCCCTTTTTTTGGTGACAAGATTATCTGTGAAGATATTTCCAAAAATAATGACATGAATAGTTTATCAATATACTTTGTACAAAGGTGTTTAAATATTTAATTAAAAAATGAATATAAATTTAAAAAAAATTCTGACGTTTGCATGTATAAACAGAAACAATTATCAAAGCTACAATTTTTATGAATGTATTATACATTTCATTAATGACAACTATTTTATATTCATCATATCTATCAATATACTACAAACTTATTTAATAACCCTAACCCTAACCCTAAACCTAAAGCATGCAAGATGTCCTGCTGCACAATAGGTATACACAACATCCACTGTAAGCAGATAAGCTGCTACATACTGTAAATACAGTACACACATCTAAATGAGTAACATAACATACCACGCTCATCCAGTACCCATGGCCATGCATAGCTCTCACATACCAGAATTGAGTCGGCTGACTGCAGCTTTTCAGGTGCTTCCCTGTTGTACTCATCCACAGCTGCACTAAATTTGGCCTTTTCCTCCAAAATTTTTCTACGGAGTTTGTGTCTTCTTTTGTTTCCATCTGAAAAGACAAATGCAATGCCATAATACGTGCAATTTAAGACTCTTTCTTAAATTAATTAAAATGCAAAATACTGTACATATTTGTTAAAGAACATGACATTTATTTCCTTTCCCAAAGTTCTTCAGCTTAGTGCTATCTAAGGTCTCACTTTTATAAAACACCACAACAGAGTGTAGAAATTGTTAAGAGGGCCTATTATGTAAAATTCACTTTTTGAACATTGTGTCCCCTGTGTGTATAACCAACCACCCTACAATCATAAAAATCTATTTTTTTTTTAATGATCCCCATAAATCAGAAGCAGTGTCTGAAAATGCACTGTCCCAGTTTTCTCCCTACTGTGACATCATTGAAGGGAAAAGCCCCATTCACTGGCAATGATCTCTGCCCTATTAGCATAGATCCCTAAGGGAGCCGCACACAGTCCGCCATGTTTATACACTCTCTAGAGCAGATAGTGATATAATGTTTCAGCTATTCACACAATATAACTAATCTGTTGATGGCTGTAATAATGAATATCTGTGGTTAAAAACTAAGCTCAGAATCGATCCAGAATCGTTGGGAGAGAATCGTGATGCATTGTTTTTTTTCTCCCACCCCTAGTATGACCAACACAATATTAGGTTAAACATAAACTGTTCCTGTAGGCCAGGCCTATATGCGTAACATGCCAAGTTGATGCTTACTCTGAACACTGCTTTACTCTCTCGCATGTCGCAGCCTTTGCATTTAAAAAATCGTATTTTATCATATTGTGATATTATCACAAATGCAATTAATCATTCAGCCCTATTTGTGATTCAACTTTTCATATCCAGAACATGCAAGTACTGCACCTTATAACGTGTTTTCGCAATCGCCTTTCTGAATGTGCTAATGTGGCTAAAGTTACCATTGTCTCTTACTGTATTCACAGAGACCAGAGCTTGTTATTTTTAACCTGAAAACGCTCACTGTCTATAATTCTGAAGCACACTTTTAGTACTTAAAAACAAATTAATGACATAGCTCTGATCTCTGTGAATAGAGACAAAAAGTTTAGCCACATTAGCCATACAGTAGGTGTAAAAACCCACACAAACATTCACAATATATAATGTGGTACTTGCATGTTCTGAATATGAATTTGGATCACAAACATTTTTATTCACTGCATGAGATTCTTCAGACTCCAGTTGTTGATGCTGGAGAATCCAAACTAGCACAAGCTATAAAGGTTACACACTCTTGAAAAGGGAGTGAAAGCAGTTGATCAGTTGTATTTAAAGAGACACATGAAAACACCATGTTTTTGCTCACACCCAAATAAAACATACTATAATAAATAACCCCTGGGATTAGGGCTGGGCGATATATCGCATGCGATTGTCATTCGCATTTCGTCAGTAAAGCCGGTTCCCTGATTACCGCTAAATCGCCATCACCTGCTTTCAAATGAAGCGGCATTTAATAGACAGAGCCGTAGATCACTGACAAGCTACGCAATATCGCGTTCATTATCGAAGGCGATTCATCTGTGATATTGAACGTGATATTGCGTGGCTTATCAGTGAACTACGGCTCTGTCTATTAAATGCCGCTCCATTTGAAAGCAGGTGATGGTGATTTAGCGGTAATCTGGGAACCGGCTTTACTGACGAAATGCACGTGACAAAAGCATGCGATATATCGCCCAGCCCTGCCTGGGATATTTTGAATTGAAACTTCACAGACACATTCTTTTATTACAGCTTGTAAAAAGGGGGATAATATGTCCGCTTTAAGGCCAACTCACACCACACACAGATTAATGCCAACAAACACCAACAATCAAGCTGGCCATTAGATTTAGAGATTTATGAAAATAACTGCCCCAACAGACACCAACAAACGCTGACTGAACATGTTGAGACAGGAGAAAACAAATCCCAACAAACACCAACAGACTTGATGCATTTGTTGGTGTTTGTCTGAGTGGTGTGAATTGGCCTTTAAAAGCTTTAAAATTATTTAATGTTTAAAATGATCTAACCTGTTTGACGGTAAAGATCTCGCTTCCTCTGCCTGATGCTCACATAAAGAGTCTCAATTGTCTTCTGGAGTCCCTGTTGACTGCTTGCATTCTCCTTACTTGTTGCTAAATTATTGATAAGATATGCTTTTACAATAGAAATAAACATGTACATTATGATTACATCAGAGGTATAAGGATGAGGCTTAAATTTAAAAAAAAAGTAGAAACAAAAGTCATACACAACACTACAGTCAAAGTTCTGTTACTGAAAGGGTTAAAACAATAAGTACAGTGCTAAAATAATCTAAAATATGCCTACCTGTATCAGCCCACTGCTGGATTTCACTGGTCCAGTCTTTAAGCGTGTCATCTGTTACTGCAAACTCTGTCTTTAGTGCATCAAGGTTTAGGGACTCCTCCTTAATTTGTGCTTTTGTCTAATGAACAATACCATAAAGTGCATTTGTTAAAAGATAAAAACTAATGACAGATGCATACATGATTATTGACCCTTTTCAAAAGGAAAAACAGGATATACATTTTTTTTTTTATTATTAATACATAAAGTTGGTCTTGGAATTCACAGTTTTGACTTTATAGTTGTCACTTGCCTACTGAACCACAGCAAATACTACAGCAAAATTAAACACTAAAAGACTACAGCTGTCACCTGTAAAAGAGGAAAGCAATTTAGAAACATACCTTTATTAATCTTCGGGACAGCACGTTTGCAAGGTTGTCAATTTTGCGTTGATTCCATGCCATGGCCTGGATAGTAATCATGTCTGTCCTAGCTAAACAATGTAAAATAATATAAATAATCGATAGCTCCCATTAATGTTGCATACTATTTTTTCCATTTTGGTTTGTTTAGAAGACTGATATGAAAATTATGTTGGACTTTGCATTAACACCTCTAGGGATGATCAAGTGTCAGGTAAAAGTTTAATACTAATGCCATTTAAAAATGAATGGATTTTTTGAGTCCCATTAGGTAACTTTGCATTGTATATGTTTGTAGTTATGCACTTACCTCCTTTGGTCATGTATTTACTGCATATAGCAGTTCTCGACAAGAAGCTGTTTACTTGTTCCACCTCTTCACCCAAGGTGGTGCCTGCTCCTTCTTGGTTTCGGCCACCCCACTTAATCTTGTGCACGGAGATCAAATATTTAACAAATAAAACAACCACATCTTTTAGAATATACACACAAATTTACTGATCATAAATACACAAGTCACAAATGTCATGTTCTGGAAAACAGTTTACCTCACATTTCCACGAGTGGGCCTTTGCATGCATCACTGACAGGAATGGCTTCATGTGCAGGAGAGGAGAAAGCTCTGGACAATCATTAACAACTCTCTGCAGGTATGGCCAGTACTTGCATATTACATCAGTGCACATGAACTGAACATTCCTTGGTGTCAGCTCCTTTTGGAGAAACAACGGATATGCAAATATTTCCCCCCTCATCATGTTCAGACTTCTCAGCAGCACACCATGCCGACAGACAGCCACCTCCATCCCCTCCTCATCCAGCTTGTTGATTTTCTTTGGGATGGACTCCCGTGCTGCAGTCCACTGACTCGATCCACAGACACCTTTTCCACCGGACTATCAAGAGGAGAAAGAAATGTGATGATCCAACAACACTGTATTAAATTATGTTTGTGAATAAATGTCTAAGGAAATAAGTGGGGTGAAAATACACCAACAGACAAACATTTCAAATGACCACACGTTGAATTTTTGCTTTACTGCAAGCCATGTGAGATAGAAATATATGACAATTCAATGCATTGGTCTTAATTTTGCTATTGTGTTTACATGAATATGTGCATTGCTATTTTTTGTTCAGGAAATACAATTTTTGAAAGCACTATGACAAAACAATACAACCTACGTGCTTTGTCTTCTTATTAATGTAGTCCACGAACTTGGAAACATCTTCATCCTCACAGACAAAGACACCCTTGAACAGACCATGATCTTCAGCCCTTGAATATAATTACATCATTATTTAAGGAAAAGCTAATTGGCATTAAATATTATTTTAATGCTTTTCACACTGTTATAGAATTTCTGCTACCCTCTTTTGAAGCGATACAATTTCCTGTTACCATCTACTGACACAGCAAGCATAAATGGAGAACAGGCTGGACACTCAAACACTTTCAGTCCACAGAGCTGATCAATTTGGAACTGGCAGTATCTCCATTCGAAAAAACTTCTTTGAAAAGCATCTGTGCAGATCTTTCCATCCTGTGAAATAACACACAAAAAAAACATAAACCTTGTAAGAATGTAAGAGTAATCGCTCACTCCTAAACATGAGATGAAAAAAGGAAATGATTCAGTAGTTCATTTAATTAATACTCGGCCAAAGAACTCCGTCCGCTGTTCCAATAAACTGATGAAGGACTGTCTAGAAAGTCCAGGAGCAGTCAATTTCATGTGGTCATATGACACAAACACATCAATTTTATAAAGTGTTTCACAGCTTGCTGTGGCAGGCCAGTAACCAGACTTGATCAGGTGTGGGATGCTGGTCGTTCTGCTCATATGGCATGTCGAGCATGTGAAGGTTGGCAAGCTGACGTTGTAGCGACCTATTGAAATAATGTATAGTATAAAAACAAAGTAATCAAAAATTTATTTATTTATTTTTTTTAAATACACTGGACTCACCATCAATTCCAATGAGAATAGCCTTTTTACCTCCTGACACCACAATGGTATCAGTGGCGCAGCTGCAAATTTGATCAGGTGTCTCTAGAGGCAAAAGACAATCTGGGAAAAAAAGTAAGGCTAGAAAATTCAACCTTTACCAAAAAACTATAGCTGCGTTATTATTATGATTACATGGAAATTCACATGATAGATTAACATGAAGGTATTATAAATTCTAAAACAACTGAATTACATGCCTTTTTCCTCAAAATGGAATTGGTCGTCAATATCCACCTTCACCAAAGTAGACGGGGATATGGCCCGAAAGAATCCCTCTACATCTGTCTCTCGGTTGTGCAGTTTCCTTTCATGGGCCAATATATCGCAGTCTGCACAGTACAGCTGTTTAGGAACACAGTCTTTACAGCGGATAACAGATCGCTTCAGTTGGCAGTGCTGGCACGGTCTGATCTCTGTGTACTCAGCTGTTAATAAAGATTCCACCATCTCTGACCTCAAAGCTGCCCACTTCTTTTTAGCCTGGGCCATGCGAACTGACCATGTGTTTGAGGAGGTCGGATTTGAGCACTGAATGTCTCCAGTATCAGCCAACAGATCCTCTACCTCTTGATGAAGAGTTTCTGGATTAGAAAAAAACTAAAGTAATTATAGTGTTCATGGCAGTTGGTTAGACGGATCATTACAAAGCAGTGATTATACTGAGAACTCTTTAAACAATACAAACATACACACCTATATCTTCAACTGCTGGCCAAACAGTGTGAGAAGGCAGTGATGGAACTTCACCTAAGAACAATGAAACAAGAAAAAGTCACTAATAACTCTGCATGACTAGTTATTTTGAAAAGTGTTGATGTCATTACTCACCATAATCAATGTCTACTTGCCCAGACTCCAAAGATGACATTGCTGGACTGTTAATCG
The DNA here is from genome assembly GCF_024489055.1 of Chanodichthys erythropterus. Lineage (NCBI taxonomy): Eukaryota > Metazoa > Chordata > Actinopteri > Cypriniformes > Xenocyprididae > Chanodichthys > Chanodichthys erythropterus. The sequence continues at coordinate 38,866,131 of NC_090231.1, forward strand.
TTGTAGCTAAAAACAAATTAAGAGTAATTGAAACATACAGAACAGCCAGATTATGATGCTACTCATTATGAGAGGAGAAACATGTATAAGCTGCAAGAATACATTGTGTAAAATATAACAAACATACATTTGGAAATGTTTGCCTTGGTGAGTTTTGGCCTTCTCCGTTTTGGCACAAGATGCCCAAACTCATTCCTCTCTACAAACGAGACACGAGTGCTACAGGCTTGTTTGGTCTTCTTTTTCAGCTAGAAAAAAAAGGACTTATTTTTTCTTTTTTAAATTCATCTTGAAACAAAATGCAAAGATGACCGTAAGCTAGGTCTTTTAAATATATTAACAGATAAAAATACAGCAAATTAATTTGAATTAAAAAGTACTTAAATGAAAACAAAACAAAAAATTGAAATGAAATGTATTCATCATTACTGGTGGAGGGTTGAAGGTTTGTAGAATTTCTTCAGCCTCCTTGGTAGCTGCTTCAAGTGCAGCACTGGCAGCTTTGAGTTCAAGTTCCCTTGTAATAATTGCAGCTTCCTGACATAATTGGTCAAAACCTGAGTTTTGACAAGATGCCATATTGAAGAGGAGAAAGAGAAATAATCAAAGAAAAGTCAAAAGACAGAGAGACAAAGGAAGAGAAGAGGGATGGAGGGGGAAAGAGTTGCTGTGTATGTATGTGTGAGTGAGTGTGTGTAAGAGAGAGAGAGAGAGAGAGAGAGAGAGAGAGAGAGAGCTTTTGAAAGAGATGGCTCTTAAAAGAGCCGTTGGGTTGATATGTCGAAGGAAGTCTATATGAAGGAGTAGTGTAGGATCTGAAGTAACTGCAAGGTAGAAAAAGAAATGCTGAATTACAATTTTTGCATAGTAAATAAAAGGAATTAACAGCATAAATAACAAGGACTATATATAAATAAATGCTTGTGCTTTAGCTACAGATTAACACAGTAGAATAACAGTAACTATAGTAAAAGCATAGTAATCATTGCCGTATTGAGCTATAATTCCACCAATATGAACATAAACTGATCGAAGCTAGCTAACGCTAACGAGTTTAATCACCCTAGCTAGCCATATATGTTCAACTTTTTGGAACAAAACATGGTAAGAGATGGCAGATTAAATCCAGCGAGCATTATGGAGCCGATTTGATTCATAAATAACATATAATGGACTTATATAGAACATTATAAAAGGACATTAGGACAGCATATGACAGACTACTTACCGAGATGTGGCACGTGTAACTGCTGTTTAATATCGCGATGCTTTCCAATCGAGAGTTATTCAACGCGAACAAGAAATCGTACTATACAGTACGATTTAACCACGTAATTAAATCGTGCGAATTAGTACGAATTCGCCTTGACGAGGTTGTTTTAAATGCAAGGAACAAATCGTACGAATTCGTACGACCCAGCTCGTACGAATTCGTACGATTTAGCCACTTGGTTAATTCGTACGAATTAGTACGAATTCGCCGTGAGATAGGGTTGTATGGATCAGTTGTACTGTATCTTGTAACATACCTTCAGATGTTCATTCATATTTATTTCACACTGTAACTGGTATTAAAGTGGAGGAAATTATCAGTACACAGTAAACATCTTGGCCACAGGCTTCAATCACTATCAGCAACTCTTTGCCTTTAGGGAATACCAAATGGGTTTTTATTATTTTCAAACCTACAAAGGTGGATATAAACTTTGGAGTTCTGTATATATATCTATATCTATTGATTTCATTCGATTGAACCAATTATAATAACGGACTGACTCTTACTTCTTTTTTGTTTTTTTTTCCTCCAGGTATTTATTTTTTTTACTTTCTTGCCTCTTTGGAACATGTTCATTTATGCATACTGTGTAGAAGTGGTTCGCAGCTTCATGGACATTTAAGGTTTTCTGCCGATGAAGAGCTTCTGGGACATTGACATAAACAGCACTTTTTCATACAACTTAAAAAAAGGTGGTGACAGACAATTTTGGTTTTCTTGTTTTTGTGCCTTTGGAATTCATTCACTGTAAAAAATATTACATGCTATCTGCTTAAAAAAATTATGGTAACAATATTACACATATTATATTTGAGTAGATTTTAAGGTTGTTTTTTTTTATTTACCCAAATAAATTAAGTAAAAATTCCTAAATTATTTAGCCTATGGCACATGATGAATTTAATATTATTAGTGGAATGTGCTTTTTTAATTTAAGTTGTCTCACAAATAAATCAAGCAGAATTTACTCATTTGTATGAATGAAATTTACTTAATTATAACATTTACTGCTTTTTTCAGGTTAAGATAATAATACATAATGCACTTTTTGTTATCAAACATGCTTTTAATCTTTCTTTTTCTTGCACAAATAAAACAAATCTGTATAAAATGTAAGTCAGCAGTTTTAAGATATGAAAATAAAATTAAAAAATGCCAGATCATTTTGTAAAACAACTTGTGCATACAAATTTGTATGCAAAATTTTTCTGTTAGAAAAGTCACATTATGGACTAAAACTTGAGAATAACTTGTAGCAAGACTTTGTAAAACATTTGTACTTTCTGAAAGCTTGTATGTAGAACAATATTAAACGTTCATCAATCAATGCAGTTTACTTTTCACCAGAACTTGGTAATAATGCATTGTCTCAATCTAAGTCATGAGTTTGTTTTTAAGTGTTAGTATTTTTGGTGAAAACTTGCAAACATCCAGTTCCAAGAAGAGCTTCTGAAAGGCCTCAAAAGTGTGCCTAAGTTCTTTCGGGTAGGTGAGGTTAAGTGCATATGTGAGTCCAAGAAGAACAGCACAGGCTCTTGCCAGATTTTCCAAGCCAGCCATGACTTGCACCCCCTCCAAGATGATGCTGAAATCCTCCTGATAATACCTCTTGCAGATGGCAATTTTCATTATGTGCTGCAGGATATCTCCATTGTCACACTGTAAAATAAACATTAAATAAGTATTATTATCTTGTCCATCTCATTATAAGTCTGTCCATAATTATAAAGTTAATTTGTGTACGTTGTAAAACAAACACTTTCAAAAAATAAAAAATCTTATAACAGCTTAAAAAGACAACTACAAGCAAACCATTATAGTTTATTTTCTTTGTAATCACTGACACATAAAAATATTGTGTTTCAGTGGACCACAAAGACTGCCACAATAACATAAGTACAGTTTCAGCAATGTCAGAGGGTGTATTCAGGAAGAAAAAAAATAAATTAAAATTACATTTAGTGACACTATTGTAGGGGGAGGGTTAAATTTTGATGGTCCACTATAGATTCTACTACCTGTAAGTAACTACATGTCAACTAACTCAGAATATTAGTAGACTGCTAGGTTAGGGTTAATAGATTAGTTAACATGCAGTTGCAGTTACTTATAGTCAGTAGAATGTCTAAAGTGGACCATCAAAATAAAGTGTTACCTTTTTTCATATAGTGGCTGACAAAAAATCTATTTTGTGTTAAATATTTTCACATTAGCTTTATATAATTTAATTGAAAAAAAAAAAAAAAAAGATTGTTTAAGTTGCATTTCTATTTTTTTTTTAAATAAAAACAATGTACAAATACATTTCTCAAAACACCATAAATATATAGAATAATTGTAGTCACTTGCATTGTACTCTTGGATGAGGTCATCCTCTTTTTCACCCAGATAAAAAATCAAGCAACGGAGGACAACGTCTCTCATCATGTCGATGTTTTTATCAGGATTCTGATGTGACAAAAGTTTCAAAAAGGGAGAGTCTACTTCTATGAACGAGTTGGGACATCGCGTACAGAATAATGCAAGAGAGGGCGCCATCTGGCTTCGAGTATGAACGCAATATTACATCGTGCCATCTGTATTATTATATTTTTTTAATTATTATTACTCTTTTCTAGAAGATTATTTTTAAATTGTCATACATTATTATATTTCGAAAGACGTAATTTGAAGTTTTAAAAAGTTAGCCTACATAATCTTCCCAATATCAAGCTTACCGATGGCCTATGGAGAATATAACGTTAGCACATTGACGACGATTTATTTTAGCAATCAATATTCTAGCCACAGCACAAGCATGTGGTGGTGTTGTACACACTGGAGATAAGACAATCGTTCACAGTTTCGCAAGTCATATAATTTGTTTTTGTTGATTTAAGACAACTCATCTCATCTATTTTGCCTTATAGGCATCGGCATGACACAACTAAAATATGCGACCTCAGCGATGCTACTGAACAAGATTGAACATAACTGGTCTATGAAAGAGCTTTAAGAAATAATGAGAAGCATAGTTATAAGCTTACCTCTTATGTGATTGACGTTCGACCCCTCCGCCAAAAATGTCTTCTGATCACTGCCGTTCACTTTCAAATGGTTTCTCTAACCGCATAATTGAACCAATTCTTTTAAAATAAATCGGTGAAATTTTTCTTAATTTTATTAGTTTATTTTACTCAAATCAAGCCTAAAAATTGCACACATTTTCTTAAATAAAAGAGGAAAACGTATCTCTTGGTTTTATTTGTGAAATCTTCTTAATATATTCTATCAAACACAAAACCACAATTTTAATAATGAAATGTACCCATTATATTTAATTATCACGTTATTTTTTTTAATGAAAATTACAAGACCCATGATTCATTTTTTACAGTGTTGTTTTTTTGTTTGTTTTGTTTTCTCTTTTCAAAATTACATTCACTGTAATGCTGGAGTAAGATTTTAGAAGAAACCTTTTTGTCCTGTTTAATGTTTGTGCTAGTAAGGGTTGCAGAGCTTATAAGTAACAAGGTTTACAAAAGGTAACACTTTACAAAAGGTCTCGCTTGTTAACATCAATTAATATATTAGATAACGTTATCTAACTATGTGCATTGACTTTTTTTTTTACAGTATTTATCAATATTTGTTAACATTAGGCAATAATTTTTTTTTCTCAAGTTAATAAAATGTATAGTTATTGTTCATGTTAGTTTACAGTGCATTATCTATTAACATATGCAACTTTTGATTTTAATAATGCATACGTAATATTAACTAGGATTTATAAATGCTTAAAGTATTTTTCATTCATAGTTCATGTTAACTAAAGTAGTTAACTAATAGAAAATTATTGTACAGTGTTACCCAAAGTTTTGAATCTTTTCTTTTCTTTACATTTTGTTTGTATTAATTCATGGGTGTTATCTTATTTATCATCTTATACAGAATGATTTTATCTGAAAATGTAAAAATGCAGAAAGATTGTGATGGTAGGTTTAGGTACCTTTGTATGTGATGGAGAAAATTATAGTGCATATAAGCCTCACTGTCCTCCAGACTCTTTCTAAATGAGAGTTAAAGTGTTGTAATTGTTTGTGATTGTGTATAGTGTTTCTTGGGTTTTTCTTGTGCATCAACAAAAAGGTTTTTGTGCATTTGTTTTAGAGATTATTTTGTCAGTAAATGTAGAGGGTTTCAATTTGCATTTGTGTTGATTGTAATATTTTGAAATATACTAAATTGTAACTTCATTATTATATGTACAAAAAAATGTAATTACAAATGTATTAAATTATATAATAGTGTACATGTAAATTACATGAAAGTATATTTAAGTTCGCATTAATTGCTTGTCAGTACATTCGGAAGTATACTTTTACCATATTTTGAAGTGCATAAAATTTTTTATTAAAGTCCTACTTAAGTGCTTTAAAAAAAAATCACTCAGAAGTTCAACTTATTGCATTTAATATGAACTTAATCTGTGATATATTTGAAATTAATTACAAATAGATTGCACTTAAGCGGCTGAAAACATTACATTTAATTCACACTTAAGTGTATTGATAACTGATATTAAAATATATTTTAGTTCACATTAATTGCTTGTTAGTACATTGGGGAGTGCACTTTAACTATATTTTAAAGGTACTAGAAGCAATTACGAAGGTTGTCAAAGTTGTATTAAAGTACCACTTAAGTTGTTCAAAAAAAATCACTCAAAAGTTCAACTTATTGCATTTAATATTAACTTAATCTGCGATATATTTGAAATTGATTACAAATAGATTGCACTTAAGCGGATGAAACATTACATTTGATTCACACTTAAGTGTATTGATATCTGATATTAAAATATATTTTAGTTCACATTAATTGCTTGTTAGTGCATTGGGCAGTGCACTTCAACTATATTTTAAAGGTACTAGAAGCAATTATGAAGGTTGTCATAAAGTTGTATTAAAGTACCACTTAAGTTGTTCAAAAAAATCACTCTAAAGTTCAACTTATTGCATTTAATATGAACTTAATATGTGATATATTTGAAATTAAGTACAGATATAATGCACTTAAGCGATGAAAACATTACATTTAATTCACACTTAAGTGTGTTCTTTTAAAGTATATTATTTTTGCAATAAGTACACTTTATAAAAGTATACTAAAGTGCACTTTTTTTTCACAAGTTCATGTACTGCTTTCCTGTGACCGAATTTCTTCTGACCAAACTGACTGCGTGCTTTGCAACATTTCTTGTAATGATTCAGTTTCTTGCAGTTATGACACTGTTGTCCGAGAGCTGGGCATTTCTCTTTCTTTGCTGCATGATTGCTTCCACAGTTTCTACAACTGGGTATGGTTGGTGAATTGTCTTGTTCTGTTCTTTGTTTATGTTTTGTGTGTTGGCGCCTCCTGCTGGAAACTGGCTGTATTGCATCCACATTAGTGGCAGTCTGAGGTATAGCCACCGATTTGTTATTTACCTCTGTCATTTCATGTATGCGACAAATTGAGATGGCTTTAGTAAGAGTTAGATCACTGTCTCTCAACAGTACTTTCCGTAAGCTTTCACTGTTGATGCCACATACTATCCTATCACAGATCAGCTCATCAGTCAGTTCTCCAAATTGACAACTTTTAGCTTTAATTCTGAGATCACTGATGAATGCCTCAATAGTCTCACCTTGTTTTTGGTTTCTAGAGTGAAACTTGTGCCTCTCCATTGTTTTATTTTGTTGAGGGTTGCATATTTCACAAAATTTTCTTGCATAATAAAAGTTTCAGTTGCTTTCTGAGATAGCCTGCATAACTTTAACCAGACATTATTATTTTTAAAACCCATTCTGTCATTTCTTAATTGCTTGCTCAGTTGGTAAATATTTTTAAAGAGACTTTATTAAATCCTAAAGTTAAGTGTTACTTTTTTCATATTATTAGGAAACATTCTCAATCTTTTTTTCCCACAAAATGATGCATTTCATTGACAAAAAACAAAACAAAAAAAATGTGGAAAAAACATGAAGCACTGTGAATCAGGATTCAGTTTACAGTTTTTCTCAGTCGCTTTGGTGCATTTCTCACATCACTCTTTACATTTGCACAACAGGTAGTTCAATCTCCACAACATTTAGTCATTTGTGCACATCATAGTAGCAGTTTCTCATTCCTTCGAACAAATTGCAAATGCTTTTGGACATGCATCAATTGCTTTCATACAACTCTCTGCTATTTACAACATTATCATTTGCTTATGTCATGTCAGTCAAAATTAACTATACTTGTGAATGCTGAATAGTCATTCCAAAACTAATAGTCCTCATTTCATTGCTTGAGTCATTACATACAAAAATGTTGAACTAGTTGTCAAAATCTGTCAAATCTGTCAAAATCTTGGCAAATTTTACACATTTTTTTAAATCTTTTTTTCCTAAAAAATGTCTACTAAATTGAACAATTTCTCTCAGATGAATCTCAACTTTCACTGATGAGAAGGGGTGTGTGAAGCATTATTTGCAACCAATGATAAGCCACTTCTCTACAATCACTGTCAGAGCTGAATTGCATAAACCCCTACTTTACAAACATATATGAACCAAGCAGAACATAGTGTGTACCATTTCTACAATACTGTGACACAGAAATGGAAGGTCAGCCTCGTGGAAGAGGGGTAAAGGTGCGGGGAGGAAGGGGAAGGGGACAAAACAGGGGAAGAAGAAGAAGAGGCCAAGTACATAGGCAGATCCCTGATGAAATCAGGGCTACAGTTGTGGATCATGTTGTCAATCACGGCCTCACAATGGCTGAGGCTGGTCGAAGGGTGCAGCCAAATGTTGGGAGAACCACTGTAAATTCAATTATTCAAACATTTCGTCGGGAGAACAGGTGTGCATAAATGGACAGTAATTCAGCACTAAACAATCTGCACTGCACTACTGTCATCGTGTCATACATGAAGCTTGCAGTGGGACAAGAACTTGTCACTGTACATTTTACATTTAGACGTACAGCTTTACTGCATCACACATTTAGTGTATTGTAGTGTACAGTAGTGTTACAGTAAAGATTGGCCATATGTACTGCAATCTTGTTTACAGTTGTGCCAACTCTACCCAAAGGGAGTTTATCTTTGTTGCAAATAAGGGTGTATTTTTCTTTTGCACAATGCTGTGAACAAATTTGAATTGCAAAGAGCATATGCAGTAAAAATGTGAAACATACATATTCAGTGTCTTGTACTCAGTTACCTCACTAAATACTAAATACAGTAACTGTATTTTTCAAATGGCTGTGCAAATAGTATATAGTGCTGTCTTGAGCATTTTCAGGTGTCAACAAGATCAGATTTTTTTTTTTGCATTGGAAAACATTGACAGAGTAAACTGTCATAATGAAAACATGACAAAGCCATTTGACTATCTTGTTCATAAACAATGGTGTCAGGACTTTTCATCTTGATGACATTGACACTTTCATTGACATAAATACTTGCTTTTGAGGAATGACTTATCCATTTTGAGCAAGTGACACGCTTTTGCAGGTTATCAACTAGGTTTTGCAGTTTGTACTAATTGTTTTGAGAACTGCATTAACTGTTGTGCAAATGTAAATATTGATGTGAGAAATGCACCAAAGCAACTGAGAAAAACTGTAACAGTGTTGATATAGAACTATATGGAACTAAATGATCAAACATGCAGTATTCACAATGAAATGTATTAGTTCTATTCTACAAGCTTTCCATAACAATTAAAATTTTATTTATGTTAAATTAGCTGCTAAAATAATAGACCATGTAGTAATTTGCATATCTGTAATATAAAAGATGAAAGTAAATAATGAGAGTAGTTTCACTTTGAATAAAAAAAGAGCAACTGATTCTGTGTTGGAATTTTATTCACAAATGAAAAGTCACAACATATGACATATTTAATTAGCAAAAACACTTGTATTTAAACACACTTTACAAAGGGTCTTGGGATCCCAGACAAATTAAAGTTTGGTCTGCTCTTGTGATCCCAGTGATACCAGCCTTTGCTACTGACACATTCAATCTGAAATATATAATAAAATGACATTACAACAAACATGTATTATTAAAATGTTTAATACACTGTCATGTTCAAAACAAAGTGAAAAATAAAAGTGTCTGCTTTGTCTGGTGTACAGGGGTCCGTGTACCTTCGTATAATTTGTTTTTTCGTTTTTGTCTTCTAAACGGAAAAAGGTAGAAAGCATTCATTTATCACATATTCGACCCTCCTCACGAGCATAAATAAACAAATCTCGAGTCATTTTTTCATATTTTTATTTTCGTTTTAATCACACTTTGTTCTAATCCACCAAAAGGAAAAACAATAAAACCAAAATGGATAAACGGCTTGAATATTCGATTTCTACATGGGCGGGAATAAAACGCCCCTTTCCGCTGATTGGTCAACCAAAGATAAAGCCGAGCCATCAGTTCTCAGCTCCAGAATCTGCTCCGCGCAACAGTAGACTATATATCCGATACATTTGTACGGATTAGAGTTTATTGCAACTACGTTTAATCTAGTTCTCATCAAACAGCCAGACTAATATATAGGCCTAGCTCGACACAACCCGTGCCGGGGTAGTCTAAACAGAGCTTTCTTATAAGCTATTACAGTTTTTCTCAGTCGCTTTGGTACATTTCTCAGATCAGAATTGAAATTTTCAAAACTACCTGTTCAATTATCACATCATTGTGTCACTTATGCACATCAAAAAAGCAGTTTCTCATTTCGTTAAACAAGTTGCAAATGCTTTGGTACATCCATGCAAATGATTATGTACAATTCTCTGTTGTTTCCTACATTATCAGTTGCTTATGTCATGTTGATCAAAATGTACTATATTGGGTCTCTGTTGAATAGTCTCACCCCCCACAACATTTAGGCACAAGCTCATAGCATAAGTCTTTACATGCAAAATGGTTGAACAAGTTATCATAATATGTCAAGCATATTTCTATACTTTCTATATTTCCATTAGACTTTTTTCTAAATCTGTCCTGAATTGGTAAATTGCTCCCAGGTGAATCTTGACGACATGAAATGACTCAATAACGACATGGCTCAATGACTCAATGACATGTTCTGTCAATAAAATACAGTACAAACAGTAAGAGAGTAAATTTGAATCTTTTCCATTCTCTTGCAATTACACTCACACATACACTAAGATGTAACTTATAATTGACAATAATTGTCATCAAAACTTTAGCCATAGTTTCCATCAGAACGTCCCTCCAGAGTAAACGGTTATATTAAGAACATGACTAAACAATTTGACTGTCTTATCCGTACACAATGACACAAGGACTTGTCATTCTGATGGCACTGACATGTTCATTGACACAGATATTTACTTTTGAGAGATGAACTAAGGATTTTGAGTAAGAGAGTGGCTTTTGCAGGTTATCCATGGTGTTTTGCTATTTGTACAAATTGTTTTGAGAAATGCACTTACTGTTTTGCAAATTGTGAGATTGATTCGAGAAATGTACCAAAGCGACTGAGAAAAACTGTAAAGAACTTAATGAAAAACATGTATTTTCATTTATTTCTTTGTGTATCTTCAGCTGAATTTGTTATAAAATCAACAGAGAACACACTTTTAGTTTTGATGTTAATATTGAATTTTAATAAATGCATTACTAGAATAAAATGCTGTGTTTCATTGTGCAGTGAATACTTAACGGTTTCGCCAGCATAAGAGTGTGTTTAGTTTGCTGTGTTAACTGTTTTGAGAGCTGTTACCTGAGTTTGGAGAAATGTACCAAATCGATAGAGAAAAACTGTAATTTAATCTTTTTGAAAGGTATCTTTATTTATTTATTTATTTTAAACCACATCAGGTGACGATTATTAGGTTAAACGTTAAAGGATACGATTTTATAAGGTAATATTCAGCACTTGAGAAACGGACAGCGACTCTTAAGTAGCACGTAGAGCGCGTTCTCGCGCGTTCATGTTAAGGGCATTTTTGGGAAACGCACGTGGAATTGCAGCGAGCGTAAACTCGCACTTAGAAAGCGCTCTTAAGAGCTAAGATACATCGTTATTGGGAAACCCAGCCCAGTCTCAGCGCTGTCCAGTGCGGCACACAGTCCGGCACACAGATTGAGGCTAATAAGTGTGCCAAAGTTGTGATGCCACGTAAATTAATATTTATTACGATAAATTAGTATTTCACGGCACGCGAATGAATACCGAAGAAAGCTCTGTCTAGGCTCTGCCCCGGCACGGGTTGTGTCGAGCTATTTATTAGTCTGGCTGTTTGATGAGAACTAGATTAAATGTAGTTGCAATAAACTCTGTAATATTCCGTACAAATGTATCAGATATATAGTCTACTGTTGCGCGGAGCTGATTCTGGAGCTGAGAGCTGATGGCGCGGCTTTATCTTTGGTCGACCAATCAGCGGAAAGGGGCGTTTTATTCCCGCCCATGTAGAAATCGAATATTCAAGCCGTTTATCAATTTTGGTTTTATTGTTTTTCCTTTTGGTGGATTAGAACAAAGTGTGATTAAAACGAAAATAAAAATATGAAAAAACGACTCGAGATTTGTTTATTTATGCTCGTGAGGAGGGTCGAATATGCTTTCTTCAAAACATTCATTTATCACATATTCGACCCTCCTCCATGACAGGAGTTGCCAATCCCTGGCCTACTGCTTCCGCCTAGATTCTGAAGTGTTCATCGATGGATACTTTTCTATCCCAGGAGGCCACAGGAGAGGATACGTCATGATCAAACAGGGAGGAGAAAAGCGCCGCGGATGCTGTCAAATGTGAGTATTGAAAACCAAAAGCACGGTTCCTTGTGTTAAAGTCACACTTGTTGAACTACTGTAGAGTAAACTGCTGAATGTGTAAAGATGCTAGACACTTGTGATTTTACTGTAAAAACACGATTTATTATGTATAGATAACCGGGAGGAAACACACATAACTTAATTCTCCAAAGAGGATACATATTAAAGATGCTTACTAAATGTTTATTTAACCTCTGACAGGAAAATATTAAGAATATATGAAGTATTATGACTTATGAGTGATGGATTATGTTTTATGAGTGATGTGTGTATGGTATTGTGTAGAATTCACTGTTGTCAACACTGTTTACATTACATGAATGCAAGTAATGTAAATAAACAAATGTACACTTAACTAGACAGACATAAGTTATCTATTTTATTTGTCCGTTAGTACTGTTAATTAAAACAACAAACATTTGTGTTGAATAAAAAGTGAGTTGGGGGGACAGAAATGAATACAAAGTCTATTTAAATCTTAAGTTGTACTTTATTTTAATTATTGTCATTTCAAACAGAGTTATTACAGCACTTTTCTGATTCTTGATGTCTGTGCATTTGCTGCAGAGCATTTGTGGTGGAGCAGGACCTGCAAGGAAAGATGACATTGGCATTTGTGAAGAAAAAAAAAAGAAAGAAAAACCTGAAGCAAAAATATAAAGATCATTTTGTTACTTCTAATACAGAAATCAGATGACATTGTGCTGCTAAAATGACTGCTTTTGTATTATGTTTGTGCATTTTTGTAGGATGTGAATGTCCTCAGACGGATGTGAGCACTGAGGATGGAGAGCCACAGCAGATCCTGGGAATGGTTCAGTGTCATGGATGAGACTCTCCATCACTCCTCCTGCCCTTACTGCCTCATCTGACCTGATGTTGCTGTGGTCTCTTCATCCTCAGTGAGTCCAGAGCCAGCAAGAGCATCTAGACAAAGACCAAAGGACACTGAGGATGTGATTTTGGTCAAGATTGTTCTGCTGGTTTCAGTTCATACAATGGAGCTTCAAAAGCATTATCAAATAATGTCATGAAGCTTCATCAGGCTCCATTGACTGATAGTGTAGAAACTAGCTGGACAAACTTGATCAAAATCAACTTTTGTGTTCAAAAAAAAAAAAAAAAAAAAAAAATGAACACGGGGATTGAACAGCATGAAGGCGAGTGAATAATGACTGAATTTATTTGTTTGGGTGAACTAACCCTTTATGCCCCCAAATAGAAATATGAATGAAGTGTATGTATGCATTTATATTACGTTGACAAAGTAAACTTTAAGAAATAAACAGCTTGAATTAGCGTTTGTGCTCGAAAAACCAACAAAAAAGGATTTAAAAAAATCAAATTTACATTTGGCAGAAGCTGTTATCCAAAGTGACTAACTGCTCTTATTACAGGGATCATCCCACTAGAGTAACCTGAAGTAAAGCGTCTTGATCAAGGACACACTGGAGGAGACGCTGCAGAGATCGAACCAGCAAACTTTCTGCTGACCAGCTCAGTGGTTTAACCCACCACACCACAAAAGTAATGAAGCTACAGCAGAAATTATCATGTTATTGTAAAAATATGAAATGAAGTATGGCAAGAAACTGAATGCTGACATGAATGAAGTGTACAAAGTTTTAATCTGTTTATTCAGTCATGCTGATGGAGAGCACATGAATGTTTACAGCAGCAGCCAGATTGTCCCCCACATCTTCTCCCACTCTTGCTTCAAGATGTGGGGTTCAGGGGTCCATCATCATCATCTTCCTCATCCTCTGGATCAACGATGTCCCCATTGAGAAGAGCAGCGGTGAGGGACATGATGGATGAAGGTGTTCATCAGCTGCTTCATCAGAATAAAGCTGCAGAATCGGCACAGCTGTGTGAGATGACAGCAGGACTGTAAATACGTGATTGTTAGAGCAATACGTTTCAATAAAGCTTTGTTTTGTGTATTGTTGACTTGTACATGCATTTATTTAATTATTGTCATTATTACTTTTATTAATTCTTTACTTATTAATTATGCTATTATCAGTAAATGTATATATTTTATTACTTCATGCTTTCATTGACTGTAAATGGAGATGTATTCACATCAGCTGTATTTGTCTAGTGTGTGTTCATGCACAGCTGTCATATAACAAAACATTACATTTTGCTTGTTTTACTAAAGAAGTAATATAATTAAGTTTTGGTTTATGGTTAATGTTGGGGTGTGCTAGCAAAGCAATTCATTCTGAGGTAATCTTAATTTCAAGTAGATTTTACTTACATTTTCTGAGTATAAAATCAACAGTCTTCTCCAAAGGTGAGATCTTCGAGCAGCTGTCCGACGTCTCCTCTGTGCAGACATTGTTAACACTGAGGAAAACGTGTTAGTGTTAGTGCACCTGTCACTCCTATCTTTATTTTATTGCAGGACCTATAATTGCATACAAGATCAGGGAAAATACCAGTTGTATCTTTAACAATGAACAATAATAATGAAAAAAACATAAATATGTGTTTGTATACATCATCGTTTGAAATTATAGACACACATAAAGCATGATGACAAGGTTAAATATTTTGAATACATCATAATGCATAAAAGTATTTATTTTATTTATTATTTGTAAGCCTGAGGGATGAAACCAGAGCTAATTCAACAAGAAAAAGGGGAACAATTTGATTTATGCTTGTGGATGGACATTTTTGCATATAAAATAATGAAATTAATAACATATTGACACGAATTTGGGTATTTGTAACAAAAAATAAACTCACATTATAAAAATATAAGAACTTTAAATTAACCCAAAATATATAAGTTGTAGCCTACTACAATTACAAAATTACTGGCAGCTGTTTCTTCAACAAGACCACACAATAAGCAGTTTACAGTTTTTTACAATCGTTAGGACACATTTCTCAATACTTAGGCCACTTTTTCAAAACTCTTCACACAGTTCTCCAAACCAACTTTCATCTTGGCACAGCAGTTAATTTCACATTCAAAATGCACTAAATCTACCAAAACACTTCATTTATGTCTCAAATCAACTCATTCTTCCAGAACACTAGCAAAGGTTTTCACCAGCAAACACACCTTGTCAGTCATAAAATACTGACCTAAAAACACTAACATCAGGTATCATTGTACAATGTTTTCTTTTGTAAAATTTCTTAACAAAACAAGAATAACACTACAGTTTGTTACATGAACCTTGTTTACATAACAGTACAAAATGATTCTGAAGTTTTCCTCTTTGAATGGATGATAATGAAATTGAAAAACGAATGCTTGTGTAGGTGTTCAGTTTCATCTAATTGCTTTGATAGTATTTGATTTTTTAGATTCAGCATATTTCATTACAATATTACTGTAGAAATGTAGCAAATTGCTGTCTTATTCAGTTTTGTATTATTTTATTGTTTTGAACATAAGTTTAACAGTTTTGAAAACAGTATGTAAGCATGTGCAAATTGGCCTGTACGTACACAGAGTTTGGGCAGTTGTTGTGTCTGAGTGAGAAAAGAATTGATGAAATTTGAGAGATGTAGTCATTGAATGCATTTTGTGCCAAAGCAATGATAATTGATCCTCAGTTTAGCCCACATAGACTTCTGTTGTGCTCACTGTGTGAAGAGTTTTCCAAAAGTGACCTAAGTATTGAGAAATGTGTCCTAGCGTCTGTAAAAAACTGTAATCAATATCAAGATCTTAACAGATAGAAGAATTAAACCTGTCACTCATATCTTTTCAGTTGTTGCGCTTGTGATATCGTCGTAGGTCACATGATACACTCTAAAAAATGTTTGGTTAAAAACAACCCAAGTTGGGTTGAAAATGGACAAACCCAGCAATTGGGTTGTTTTAATTAACCCAGTGGTTGGGTTAAATGTTTGATTTGAACTGATTAAAAATGACTATATGGCTGGCTTAAAATGAATCCAGGTGAGAAATTAAAAATCAGACACATAATTACTAGAGGCAACAATAATAACCAAAAGGTGTACATTTATTAATAAGCAATTTAATAAATGTTTGTTTATTATTCATTATCCTATTAATAAATGCTCATTTATTAAACATTAATAAATGTTAATTTCCAGCATATTTTGGGTTCATTTTAAGCAAGCAATACAGTAATTTTTATACAACAGTTGAGTTAAATAAAAACTACCCAGCACGTTGGGCAAACATTTAACCCAACCACTGGGTTAAAACACCACAATTGCTGGGTTTGTCAATTTTCAACCCAACTTGGGTTGTTTTTAACCCAGCATTTTTTAGTGCAACGTCAACATGGCGGATTATTTTCGGATCTCGCATACTCAACGTGATTTGGCTGTTAAGTACCTACTCTTTTGGCGCTCTTTAAGTAGGCCTACTTATTGAAATTAAGTACCTACTCATCGAGTAGGCGGTTTCGGACACAGCCACAGTGTGAGCCACACTGACCAAAATTGAGACTGTTCTCTCACCATGAAAATGTTACATACACAAATGTTTTCTACTTTTGTGACTGCTTTCTGTACAAGTCAGTCAGTTGAATCTAGCTGAATGCTCTCGTGTATCACACTGAGCTTTATACAGATTGAGACCGTTGGTAAACTGTATAAACCAAGGAAGATTAACATTTGTATTTATGCAGTGCATTCATTTTTGTAAATGAATATTACAGTAATACATGCAAACTGAAAAGTTGCTTCATTTCTCACCACATACTTGTATAAATCATTCTTAAACCACACATTCCATTTTCCTATAGACCCTTTTACTGTTTGTACACAATGATGACGTAGCAACGTATGCGCGCATTTTGGCAACGGAAGTGGAGTTGTTCCCCATAGGTTCTAACGTGTTAGCAACTCCGAAAGTGATTATATATATATATATATATATATATATATATATATATATATATATATATATATATATATATATATATATATCTACAGCTTCGCGAGCGGATTAAGCAACACAGACAGATAAAGTTATTTCAAAAAGTTGACTTTATCAAATGCTATTTTCTGATTGGCTACTGTGTAGCCCCTTTCTTTTTTTGATTGGCTGATAAGTGGCAGGCCACCTCAGGGGAGACGCGCTTGTTTCCAGCCCGGCGCAGCGGCATATTAAATATATGAAAAATAGTTTTTCTGCGTGAGGAATACAATGTGTGGCGGGAGTGCGTGACAAAAGACCGAAATGAGTGACTGTCACGCTCAGTGCGTTACACTTGAGAGCCCTGAAAAACTTTCAGAGTTGCTAACACGTTAAAACCAATAGGCAACAACACCACTTCCGTTGCCAAAATGCGCGCGCAACTGTTTGATCACGTGGGCTGTAAAAGGGTCTATTGCTCTTCCCCAACAAATTGCATGTGAATTCAGTGTACATATTTCTACAAAGATAAATGTACTGTATGCTGTAGCTGCTGTGATTTAGGGTTGTGATATTCCTCCATGTTCAAAAATTGTGTTGGGCAAACTATGCTTTCAAACTTGATTTCAAATTTGAAAAAAAAAAAAAAAAAGTGCAGAAAGACAGATAAGAATAAGATAAATAAGATTTATTTGATGATAAACACGGAAAACATGAATCAAGCACCAAATTGAACTTTAAGAACTCTAGTACCCAAGATATCATTGATCTCCTTGACCACAGCTGCCACGGTCACGTGACTTGTGATCACCATCGTGCCCGCGCCCACGGCCACGGCCGTCATCGTGCCCGCGCCCACGGCCACGGCCACGGCCGCCATCGTGCCCACGGTCGCCGTCGTCCCCGTGCTCGCGATCGTCCCCGCGGTCGCCGTCGTGCCCGTGCTTGCGGCCGTGGCCGTGCCCGTGCCCGTGCCCGCCATCGTCCCTGCGGCCGCAAGTTTGACAATTTTCAGCATACACTGGAGGCTCGGGCGGTTCGGCGGGCTTCACTGGAGGCATGGGCGGTTCGGCGGGCTTCACTGGAGGCATGGGCGGTTCGACAGGCTTCACTGGAGGCATGGGCGGTTCGGCAGGCTTCACTGGAGGCATGGGCGGTTCGGCAGGCTTCACTGGAGGCATGGGCGGGTCGGCAGGCTTCACTGGAGGCATGGGCGGGTCGGCAGGCTTCACTGGAGGCTTGGGCGGGTCGGCAGGCTTCACTGGAGGCTTGGGCGGGTCGGCAGGCTTCACTGGAGGCTTGGGCGGGTCGGCAGGCTTCACTGGAGGCTTGGGCGGGTCGGCAGGCTTCACTGGAGGCTTGGGCGGGTCGGCAGGCTTCACTGGAGGCTTGGGCGGGTCGGCAGGCTTCACTGGAGGCTTGGGCGGGTCGGCAGGCTTCACTGGAGGCATGGGCGGTTCCACAGGCTTCACTGGAGGCTTGGGCGGTTCGACAGGCTTCACTGGAGGCTTGGGCGGGTCGGCGGCAGGCATCCCTGGAGGGATACAGATGTCAGCTTTAGTCAGTTCACTTAGCAGCATTCAGTATCAGATATACAGCATAAAACTTGCAAAGCATGATTAGCAAGTCTTGCTTACGGAGTGAATTGTAGGCTATAATTATTAAAATCATCTTTATTAATTTTGTAAAGCCATCCTGTGCTTGAAACAGTGCTATGGGCTGAATTCAGGTCCAAAGACAAAAAACAGAAAGCAGAGCCAAACACTACATAACAAATACATATACCTGTACATGGAGCCATACACTGACGTCCACATCCACTACTGCAGCATTTCTCATTGTTCGGACAGTCACTGTCATAAGCACACAAGTCGCCACACTTTACTGCTCCAGAGTGTTTACTTGGACACTCTCCTGGCTTTGCTGTTATACAGACATGACAAAAACATGGTCACTGAAAACAAGACTGATGCTGCGTTCCAATTCGCCTACTTATACTGCACCCTAAAAGTATATTCTCTTTCTGTGAACAAAAAGTACTTACTTTTGAGTGTGTAGTAAAAGAGTAGACAAGCTTTGGGACATACTAACACGTCATACAATCGCGTCTTTTCTCTCTGTCGCATCCAGTCACCGTAAACTTGCCTGTCAATCATCTTACATCCTCCACATTTCATTTAGTTAATTTCCTACCGTATCGGAGAGAAATACAGCATGTTGATCTGCAGTTGCGGGTCTTTCATGTGGAGAACTCTCCTCTTATTAATGCATAATGATGCATTTAAAAGTTAATGGCCATTCGGATCTTTATAAAAGTCCACATTGGTATTTGCATTTGAAAAATAACACGGGTAACATTAAATATATATTTTCTATCAGGTTAAACTGATTATTAGTCACTCAAATCTCTCAGCGTCAATCGCGTATATCCGCCATGTTTTGTAGTTTTTAACACTTTTTACTCGTGTTTGTAGTTCTGAACTGAATCCTCGTCCAATGCGCAATGGGTTGTGGGCAATATTAGCCTCTATAGTGTGCACGGATCCACACTTCGAAAATCTACCGGAAATAGTAGACCATCCGGGGACTTTTGGCATACTCTTTTCAACATACTATGCTTTGGGACACACTTATTTTAATCTCACATACTATTTAGGATGGATAGTATGGACATTGGAACGCAGGGTAAGAAATTGAGAATGAGACCTTGTGTAGGCTACATCAAAGCAATTTCTCATTCTCTTCAACCGTCCCATCAGTACGTCAGTCGGTCTTTGTCCGAACAAAGACCAGGTCGACTGTCAGACCAGAAACCTTACGCTTTTTTTTTTTTTTTTTTTTAATTTTTAATTTTGCACCATCCTTCAAAAATCGGTTAACGGACGATCGAAAAGGTGCAAATATGTATTGGTCTTCATGTTACAAAAATATATTGGATATGGGGAAATGTAATAATAAAACACGAAGTATAAAAATCATCATGACATGGAGGCGCCGACGCGATCACCTTTGTTGCACATGAACCGATACTCAGAAACTCGGGTTTAGTTCAGTGCATCGGTTTCTTTGCAATTATTCATGAAACTTAGCAATCTCTGTGTGAGCACTTTTTTTCCAGAGTTACTTTTGGAAGACCTCGCATCCATCATTAATTGAAACTCACTGAAAACAGGTGGCACGCACACAAATCCACAGTCAAATTGGCAGCATTTGTGTCCTCCAGAGCAGTCTCTATCAGAAGTACATCCTTTAAGGGATGGCACAACCATCAGCTTCGCCGGACACTGACTGGACACTACAGAAGAGGATTCAAGAGGATCGTTAGGGGAGACCAGCGAGTGCTTTAATTGTTTGCTATTGACAAAGAGTGCGGTTACAACCCACCCCACTACTGGTAAGGTGTAAGAGAAGCAGAACGCTGACAGAAGACATGGCCAGTACATTTGTTGAATAATTTGCTATTGTAACAAAATGTATTGCACGTGTTGAAAGAAAAACAAAAAGTCATTTTTAAAGGCACTTTTTTTTCGGGCTATGCAATTAACATCTCACCTGTGACTGCAGTGTCCGCTGTGCTCCAACATGCAGACAGACACAATAAAACAGCACCCAACGAGCAGTACACTCGTGCTGTCATCCTCTCGACCTGCGGTCTCACACAGTAAACTCTGCTGGAAGAAGCGCTAAATTAGTAAGTCATGAGGAGCAGACAGCGAGGCACACAAAACTGCAATGAAAACACGTGCTGTTGAATTCCGCAACATAAATCGCTGTAAAAAGAGTTTTTGAAAACGCGTTTTTAAAGATCCAAGGAGGTCTGGGCAACTCCAACCCTGATGAAACTCATCTGCCTGTAGCTTCTATATTAACCTAATATTGAAGACCTTGATTGGCTTGTTCAGGTGAGTTTGATTAGGGTTGGAGGAGCGGAGTGCTGAGTTCACGCCGTATGCAGTGGCAGAGCCAGGATTTTTTTTGGTGGCCAGGGCTGCGTTCAGCCCCGACAAAACGTTGCAAAACGTTTTTTAAACGGAAACGGTGGCGCGTTGAACACCCTGTTGTGAGGACGCAAGCGTTGCAACTATGGCAACTGAGAAGGACATTCTTTGTGTTCTTTTTGAAGAATTTTCGGAGCCTGATGAAGTCTGTATAAATAGGTGTTTAATATTGCAAAGTACCCTCGATGTTACAGCCACTGCCCTTGCCGTCCAGAATAAAAGAGAACATCCCAATCGAGTGAAGGGATTTGTGGAATCTTCTAATTATTTTGATACAACACTTGCCTTGCATTTCAGGATGAAAAGACATACATTTCAGGTGAAGGATAATCCATTTCTTACCTCCCAGACTGTGCTATGATCTATATTATTTTAGTGTTTAATAGGCATTAATGCTGATCACTGTTGTTGTGCTTTGATATTGTAATATTTACTATTATATAATCAGAGTATAGAAAAGTTTATATTAAAGTGTAACTGTTACCTTCACAATACAACACCAAAATATATAAGTAAAGTATTTTTATGTTACATTAATACCCAGTGTGCGAGCTGTCTCTTTAATACCGCGTGGTTTATATACATCATGCCGCTGATTGGGCTGACATTTCTAACACGCCCACCAAACAAGAGAAAACGCATCTCAAACCCGTGCACACCGTTTCCAGGAATGTAATGTAACATAAAAATACTTTACTTATATATTTTGCTGTTGTATTGTGAAGGTACACTTTAACCCTTTGATGCACAAGCTATGAAAACCCCTTCTAATGCGCAACATGGGTCAAAAATGACCCGTATTCATTTCCTATGTAATTTCAATCATGGTTGAGTGTTTCTTTGCTGAATCTTTGAAAGAAATGTATTTTATCATTAATTTATTCCAGGTATTCCTTAAATATCTTGTTTTTGATTGACAAAAATCATTATGTTCATTTTTCTTTCTTACTTTATAAACAAACACAGTTTTTGTCTGTCTACATCAATTTTACACACATGGGTCAAAAATGACCCGTATTCATTTCCTATGTAATTTCAGTCATGACTAAGTGTTTCTTCGCTGAATCTTTGAAAGAAATGTATTTTGTCATTTATTTATTCCAGGTATTCCTTAAATATCTTGTTTTTGATTTTAACAAATCATTGTTTGTCATCTTTTTTTCATAAACAAACACAGGTTTTGTATTTCTACATCAATTTTACACACATGGGTCAAAAATTACCCATATAGAAACCTTTGCAAATTTCCGCAAGAAGGAACATATTTACTGCAGACAACTGTTCATCCGCCACACATTTCATGTCTCAACATGGCTGCTTTTGTATATTTGATGGATGAAAGACATATTATATTTCATATAATAGGCTGTATATTATATTTCATAATTTGTATTTTTTGTCATAAACCAATGCTACTGGTCACCTTTTACATCTATCAGTGTTCCTGAAAAGTAACAGTTTTGAACAAGGTTTCTGTCCAACAGTGAAAATAAGTGTATCGCTCAACAGTGATTTTGAATTTCTTTATCTAGAGTGTTAATGGCTGGTCCTCAACAGAACTGAGGTGGATGATGACATCACTGTGAAAAAAGCTGAAAGTGTACTTTGCGAACAGTCAAACGCAATTTAAATGTGTATGTGCAGGGTTGCACATACACAGTTACAGAAATCCGGCGGAAATTATAAAAAGTTACAAAAATCTGTATGCTGACCCTCACGTACACATAAAAAGTGAAGTATACGTTGGCCTTTAGAAAGGTAATGAAACACACATTCAAAAAAATTCATTCAAAAAGAAAGGAAAAATTAAAATAAGGATTTGGTTATTGAGTAATACATGGAATAATGAATGATAAAATTAATTTATTGTAATATATGCGATATAGAAAATAACTAATTCGGGTCACTTTTGACTCATGTTGTATTTGTCCAAAACTGTTACATTTCAGGAACGCTGACAGACATAAAGGATGACCAATTGCATTGATTTATGACAAAAAATTAAAAATTATGAAATATATAGCCTAATATATTAAATATAATAAGACTTACATCCATCAAATATACAAAAGTAGCCTTGTTAAGATGTAAAATGTGTGGCAGATGAACAGTTGTCTGCAGTAAATATGTTCCTACTTGCAAAAATTTGCAAATCTTAAAGATTTCTATATGGGACATTTTTGACCCATGTGTGTAAAATTGATGTAGAAACTGTGTTTGTTTATAAAGTAAGAAAGAAAAATAAACATAA
The DNA here is from genome assembly GCF_024489055.1 of Chanodichthys erythropterus. Classification (NCBI taxonomy): domain Eukaryota; kingdom Metazoa; phylum Chordata; class Actinopteri; order Cypriniformes; family Xenocyprididae; genus Chanodichthys; species Chanodichthys erythropterus. The sequence continues at coordinate 38,889,337 of NC_090231.1, forward strand.
TTATTTGTAGAAAATCAAAAACAATATATTCAAGTAATACCTGAAATAAATAAATGATAAAATAAATTTCTTTCAAAGATTCAGCGAAGAAACACTCAGTCATGACTGAAATTACATAGGAAATGAATACGGGTCATTTTTGACCCATGTGTGTAAAATTGATGTAGACAGACAAAAACTGTGTTTGTTTATAAAGTAAGAAAGAAAAAATGAACATAATGATTTTTTTACAATCAAAAACAAGATATTTAAGGAATACCTGGAATAAATGAATGATAAAATACATTTCTTTTAAAGATTCAGCAAAGAAACACTCGACCATGATTGAAATTACATAGGAAATGAATACGGGTCATTTTTGACCCATGTTGCGCATTAGAAGGGTAGTGATACAAAAATGATTTTTATTAAAAAAGTTTATTAAAATGAGGATTTGTGATGATCAAAAACAAGTTAATTGAGGAATACCTGGAATACTGAATGATTAAAATAATTTCTTGCAAAGATATAGAAAATAAAAACTCAGCCGGGTCATTTTTGACCCATGTTGTGCATTAAGGGGTTAATAAACTTTTCTATACTCCTCTGATTATATAATGGTAAATATTACAATATCAAAGCACAACAACAGTGATCAGCATTAATGATAAGCCTATTAAACAATAAAATAAAATAGATCATAACAGTCTTGGAGGTAAGAAGTGGATTATCCTTCACCTGAAATGTTTGTCTTTTCATCCTGAAATGCAAGGCAAGTGTTGTATCAAAATAATTAGAAGATTCCACAAATCCCTTCACTCGATTGGGATGTTCTCTTTTATTCTGGACGGCAAGGGCAGTGGCTGTAACATCGAGGGTACTTTGCAATATTAAACATGTAGCCTATTTATATCGACTTCATCAGGCTCCGAAAATTCTTCAAAAAGAACACAAAGATTGGCCTTCTCAGTTGCCATAGTTGCAACGCTTGCGTCATCACAACAGGGTGTTCAACGCGCCACCGTTTCCGTTTAAAAAACGTTTTGCAACGTTTTGTCGGGGCTGAACAACCAGGTAGGGGCCAGCAACCAGTCTGGGGTGGCACAGAAATCTTCATTATTTCAACATAAAAATGAGTCTGATAATGTACTACGGATCTGCCTATACAACACAACTGAAAACAGTTAATTTGTACTTAATTGTAATTGAGATATTGAATTAGATCATGGAATGCTGAATTTGACCCTTTTTTTTTCATTCCTCACTTGCAAGCATTGAATTTTATGTATAATCAATGAACTTCAACAATTCAAAAACGAACCAAAAAAGTAAACACTAAATGTTTAACTTTCTATATTGTCAAAATAAATAATTGCAACAGTTCTGTCATACCTAAATTAAACTCAGTACAAAGGGAAAAAAAAAAAATGTGTTCTGTTTTGAATTCCCATTTGCTGATGCGGAATTGGAAGTCAACCGCACATAAATGCCAGAATGTAAAATTAATTATGTGTGGTGGTTACAAAATTAATAGACAATAAATATTTGACATTTAATGTTTTTTTTTTTTTTTTTATAATGTATTTTACATTTGTATATTATTTTTGTCTGACGATCGATTTGTATATTATTTTTGTCTGCCTTGGGAAGTGTTCACCTGAGGGGGGGAGGGGCGCGCCGCTCAAACAATACACAGACTGATGGTGAAGCAGCAGCAGCTCCGTGTCCTGTGTTTAATTTACATTTATTTCTCCGCCGGTGAGGGTATTTAAATTTAAGCATTTAAATGTGATACATTTTTGTTTGTTTTCTTTATAGATTAACGCAAAATTAGCATCTTCTAGTACAAATGCATAGTTCTCACATGTATTTATGCATTAAAAAATGATATAGTTTGTCTAATATTGTACCAGAATATTTTAGTTATGACTTAATAACTTATTATTATAAGATATAATAACTTACGTTATTAATGACTCTAAAAAATTATATTGAGAGACATGTGACGCATATATAATATATATATATATATATATATATATATATATATATATATATATATATATATATATAATTATATAATACACATTTTGGTTATTGAAATAACCTTTTTGGTTATTTCATGACTTAATAGACAACAGAAGAACTACGACGTTGTACGCTCGTAGTTTCTCCTTTCGATTTATTTATAGGGAGTAGGGGAGCGCGGGTCACAAACTAACGCTGGGTTAGTTGTAACACAAATGGTTTAAATACTTCCACACATGCTAGCATGAAGAAACTTAGCGTATTTACTAGTTGCCATATCGACAATATATAAAGAAAAAATTAAGCCAAAATTCAGAAATCTTTGGGAGATATCACTGAATATTTATTTAACCATAGCAAAAGTATATGTATTAAGTTAATTTTTCATCTATTTTTTTTTTTTTTTTTTGTGTTTATTTAAAATTAGACAAATCTGATATTATTTTAATCTCCAATCTCTTGTTTAGCAGTTTGGGTAGTTCTTTCTTCAGTCGAAAAGAAATTAAGGTTTTTGATGGAAACATTCCAGGATTATTCTCCATATAGTTTCAATGGGCACCAAACAGTTGAAGGTCAAAATTAGTTTCATTGCAGCTTCAAATTGTTCTACACGATCCCAGATTAGAAATAATGGTCTATATACATTTTAACCAGAAATGCTCATCTTGAACTGCATCATGTATTCAGAGATATTATTACTATTACTCCACTATAGGTCGCAAACCTGATGATCTTAAATGTATTAATTATTAATTGACTATTAATAAATGTGTAAAGTTGCATAAAATGGAATAAAGTAGGCTAACTACGTTACCTCAGATGGTTGAATGGATGGATTCCACAACTGGTAAAATAAAACATAGAAAATACAACATTTACTGTAGGAGCCATAAAATTTAATGGTGACTTAAATAAAAAAAAACTGTTCTATTGTGCTTCTGATTTGGCAGTGAAATTCGCCGATTTTGGGTGCGTAAGATGTGAAGACTTCTATGGTCCAGTTAGTATTTTCAGCCCATAATGGCGGCCGCACTACCGGAGTGCCATCTAGGGGCTGTTACCCAAAAATGGCCCCTAAAAATTGTAGTAAAAATTCGTAATTAATATTCAAAGTAGTAACGCTGTCAACGTGTTACTGTTTAAGGGTGATTGAATGTTTAACATCATTACATTTCTTTAAGGAAGTTGCCGCACATTCACATTTTATTTAATATTCAGAGGTCTGGCTGGTCGTGCCGGCGATACCACCTTGCTTTTGTTCTTATCAGTACGAAAGAGACTCAAATACTCCATCAATTTTGCATATTCAGTTAAGAGTTATACACCATTTAAATTTATTTGTGTATACTCAAAGTAAAAACAAAATGTTGTGTTTTTTGCAAAATGAAGAAAACTAACATGATGCGTGATCTCTCATCTCCCTCAGAACGAAGTCTGATAGTTCTCAGAAAATAAACTGTAACTTAGTGAATACTAATCACAAAAAAAAAAAAAAATGAGACTTATGTCTAAAGAAACGTTGAAACGTCAGGCTTTAAATTCGTGTAAGTCCAAGCAAAAACAAAAAATTATCTGTTTATGTAATCTGCGTGAAATTAGAGAGATTCAAGTAATTTGCGAGTCAGCTCATTATCCGCTAATGCGGCCACGCCCATGGAGCGAGTGCTATTCAGGCGCAAATTCTGAGGCAATACATGTATACACCGTCGCTATCGTGTATTTGTTATCCTCAAAAGTGTATATCTGCATGTTATAGCCATGGTTAGCGATCTCTGGAAGCCTCTGTTAGTTCCTGGAATGTCACATGGTATGCCTCATCATGAGTCATTTGTGGACTAAATGTGCACAGAGCGCTCTCCGGCTGCAAGTATGAATTGAAAACAAAGTATCCAGCCCTCATAGTGATGACAATACATATTGAATAAATATTACTCCTCTGTATAGAAAACTGACATAAACATATGAGAATCCATCAATATTTCTCCAAATGTGCATGCCCTCTGGGGTCTGAGGATTTTTTGGGGCCCTGGAGAAGTTTTGACATGCCCGGCATTTGTGTTTTTTCAGGTATTCATAACCATATTAATGAAAAAAAAAAAAAGTGTCATTACACTGTATTCAGCACTAACTAGGCTACCATAATATGTGAGCAACATGTATGTACACAATTGTATAGGCCTATTATAGTTTAAATTACAGTACCAGTCAAAAGATTGGACACATTACTATTATAATGTTTTTAAAAGAAGTCTCAAGTCTCTAACCAAATAATGGTTTTCTATTTTAATATACTTTAAAAATATAATGTATTTCTCTGATGCAAAGCATCTGAACATTCATGTTACCTCAATGGCATTTCATATAGGCTATTATATTTGTTATATTATATAGCCTAAATGTTAATGTGCAGTTGACAAACTATACTTCATTAAAAAGACCTAAGACTCAAGCTTCACATTTTGACCTCCGTTTTACTCTTATAGTGACCGTAATTTGTTAATAGCCTATGGAGTCGTTACCTTTGACAAAACAACATCCATCAGGGCTTTTAGCTTAATGTGACAGAAAAAAAAAACCAACAAAAAAAACCAACAAAAAAACTGTAACACCAATGAATCACAAGTGACATAAGACCAAAGATCCTTATTCTTCAACTATAATTATGAGAATAAATTTAGCCATGCATATACCCTCAATTTAGCCATACATGACCAAAAGAACTACATAAATAGTTTTAAATAAAGTTTATCTATAAATGGGAGTCACTGGTGTTACTGATCGTTGCTGTTGTTACCCATAAAAAGGTGACACCGGTGACAATTTTCATGAAAAAATGCATTTTACAAAATGGCTGCTGCAGAGTATTATGGAGTTTCTGTATAATTTCCATACTATTTTACTTCTATGCTTATGGTTAAATGATTTTGTTTTTCTCAGAAGTTCTTCAGTATACATTCTTTGGGTGAAGAGTGGAAAAACACTGAAGTGATAGACACGTTCCAATGGTAAAAGGACAGAGGCTTCAGCCTTGGAGGTTATAGATATAAAAGTGAGGGGAAGCTTTGATTCTTGGTCTTACACTCTTGCAGCTACTTGTGTCTCTGTATGACTGTCTGATCTTTGTTGCAAGAAATAAAACGTTCGAAAGACAATTGGATGAGTCTATCTCTCATGCAGTAAGAGTCCTGTTGATTTTTGTCATGACAATTTGGTGTCAGGAGAGTGGGACTGATCATCCTGGACTTTGTAGTCTCAGCCCTTCCCCGAATAGATTGAGGGATGAGGGGCCAACTTTTACCACCCAGTCCAGCTGAGGGAGCGCGTTCCGGCGGGAAAGTGACGTCAGTCGACGCATACCCTCTATACTCTTGAGTAGAATGAAGCGTCCATCTCAAGACACTTCGCAGCCTACCCTATCCCGTAAATCATTGTGTGCCAGTGACGACAGGTGTGAATCCACATAAATGTAAGTAATGCCCCGGTTTCACCAATATGTAGTATCTAAATCAAACTGTAATATCAATGATGTCCAAAACGTCAGTTTTTCATTAAAGTCCCCCTGTAGACAATTATCCCTTAAAACTCATATTTGATCACCAAATGACATATTTAAAAAAAAAAAAAAAAAAGCTTGTACACCCGTGTCTCATTTAATATACACAGATCAATGAATATGCAAATTGGCCCCGCCTCCACTTGCTCAGCCGTTTTCCTCTGAACATGAACTAAATGGATGTTTGACAAATTCGTTGCTTTTAGTTTTCAGATTAAAAAAAAACATTCAGATGAAATCCTGCATGCGCCAGTACCATGGGCGTAGGTTTAGGGGGGGACGCTAGGTACTAGTCCCTATGAATATTTTGAGATGACAAATTTGTCCCCACCAATATTTAGCAAGCTCCTTTGAACTGCTATTTGGATCTTTGCACTGCTATTTGGATCGATTCTAACGGCCAGGACGACGACAGTACAACGCCGTAATTTGGCGGCGGGGTATCTGACAGGCTACACGCGCGGGCCGGGACTACTTTTGTGCTTGCACTAGCAGCGAGCGGATGGCGTGTGTGTGTGTGTGTGTGCGCGCGCGCATGTTCGGGGGGGTGGGGGGGGGGGGGGGGGGTTGGAGTGTCCCCACCAAAGCTGAAACCAAACCTACGCCCATGGCCAGTACCTTCTCCATACATGCAACAAATGCACATCCTTGAATGAGGCGGACTTCCAGCATATTTACTTGAACTTATCAGGTAGGCTAAAATTTATAATGGTTCTCTCAGAACTTGGCGTGCAGGGACACACTGACTGAATATGCACACGAATCGCGGCCACACGCTCAGAGAAGTATTGTTTTAGCTATATTTTAATAGTAGGCTATTAAAATATTTCAAAGGACAAAAACATGAACTTTATTGGCTTTACTTCAAGTCAGCTGTCACTTTACTTTGGCACGAGCCCCTATGCGCTCGCACACTAGGCACAGCCCTTGCAACGGTTCTGTCCTTAATTAATATTAATTAATATGATTAGCCTCTTGCTTGACTATGTTATCAAACAGCTAATAATGTGTTGCTAATGTTACACACCGGTTCCCGTTCTTCATATCAGACAGCAGTCAGACCGCTGCCGTCTCCTTACAAATGTCAGTGGAGAAAAGGCTTATAGTTCATCATAACATCATAACAGACTCGCTATATGTATAAATCTACACAATTTTTCATATCAACAGAATATAAACCGGGATAACCTGGCTTCTCTCCAGACTTTCCTGCTTCAGACCGGTCATAGTTAATGATATGCTAAAGCCTGCCGGCACCTTGTTGTGATCGGTTACAAGGTAGTCTGTGACGTCGCAAACACCACCGATTTCAAACCGCGGGTTTTTGTCCGTCTTTGGTTTAGGCTACTGCGGTTTCAAATATAAAATACTCAGCAATGGTGCCGACTTATGAATTTGCACATGGTTTGTCTTAAAGCATATTAAAAACACTAGACATATAAACAAGTCTTCAATACATGGGTGTCTCTGAGATGGAGTGCAGTTGAATAAAATCCTAAAGTACTGTACTACTTTAAATTTAGATTTAACTACAGCTTAAATACATTGTAAATGTATAAATGTGTATATTTTCACAGTAAACATAAGATTAACTAATAGTCGCTAACGATATAAAACTAACATTACATAGTTTAACCATACATATTTTGGTCCAGTGTCCCGTCATCGCCGGCAGTGAAGCATATCAAAACGCCTATTTAAAGTCATAAATCTTTAAAATGCACACACAAACATCAACTGTCTGTCACACAGCCGCTAGCCATGTAACGGTCTGGGATTGGGATACTTGTTTTGTTGCGCAGACCTGGCAACCCTCCACTCCAAAGCCACACCCCTTTCATGCACCCCGAAGTGCGCAGCCCCTGAATTGGGACACAGCTGTGTCAAAGTTGGCACCAAAATAAGTGTTTGTCATTGGCTGCGTCCGAAACCGCCTACTTTTCTACTATTTAGTAGGGGAAAAGCAGTAGGCGAGCGCATAAGTATGTCAGAAGCAAAAAGAGTAGGCGAAAATTACCTGGGTGACGTACTAATTCTCGCGAGATTCGGCCGTGCGCCTACTTAAAGTGCGTCCGAAACCGCCTACTTACCCACTATATAATAGGGGAAAAGCGATAGGCAAGCGAATAATTATGTCAGAGACCTCAGTAATCATAAATGAGTCGTCGAGATGGCCTACTGCAGGGATGGACAACTCCGGTCCTGGAGGGCCAGTATCCAGCAGAGTTTAGCTCCAACCCTAATCAAACACACCTGAACCAGCTAATCAAGGTCTTTAGGATTAGTAGAAAGTTATAGGCAAGTTTTTATCAGGGATGGAGATAAACTCTGCAGGACACTGGCCCTCCAGGACAGGAGTTGTCCATCCCTGGCCTACTGCTTCCGCCTAGATTCTGAAGTGTTCATCGATGGATACTTTTCTATCCCAGGAGGCCACAGGAGAGGATACGTCATGATCAAACAGGGAGGAGAAAAGCGCCGCGGATGCTGTCAAATGTGAGTATTGAAAACCAAAAGCACGGTTCCTTGTGTTAAAGTCACACTTGTTGAACTACTGTAGAGTAAACTGCTGAATGTGTAAAGATGCTAGACACTTGTGATTTTACTGTAAAAACACGATTTATTATGTATAGATAACCGGGAGGAAACACACATAACTTAATTCTCCAAAGAGGATACATATTAAAGATGCTTACTAAATGTTTATTTAACCTCTGACAGGAAAATATTAAGAATATATGAAGTATTATGACTTATGAGTGATGGATTATGTTTTATGAGTGATGTGTGTATGGTATTGTGTAGAATTCACTGTTGTCAACACTGTTTACATTACATGAATGCAAGTAATGTAAATAAACAAATGTACACTTAACTAGACAGACATAAGTTATCTATTTTATTTGTCCGTTAGTACTGTTAATTAATACAACAAACATTTGTGTTGAATAAAAAGTGAGTTACAGGGACAGAAATGAATACAAAGTCTATTTAAATCTTAAGTTGTACTTTATTTTAATTATTGTAATTTCAAACAGAGTTATTACAGCACTTTTCTGATTCTTGATGTCTGTGCATTTGCTGCAGAGCATTTGTGGTGGAGCAGGACCTGCAAGGAAAGATGACATTGGCATTTGTGAAGAAAAAAAAAGAAAGAAAAACCTGAAGCAAAAATATAAAGATCATTTTGTTACTTCTAATACAGAAATCAGATGACATTGTGCTGCTAAAATGACCTCTTTTGTATTATGTTTGTGCATTTTTGTAGGATGTGAATGTCCTCAGACGGGTGTGAGCACTGAGGATGGAGAGCCACAGCAGATCCTGGGAATGGTTCAGTGTCATGGATGAGACTCTCCATCACTCCTCCTGCCCTTACTGCCTCATCTGACCTGATGTTGCTGTGGTCTCTTCATCCTCAGTGAGTCCAGAGCCAGCAAGAGCATCTAGACAAAGACCAAAGGACACTGAGGATGTGATTTTGGTCAAGATTGTTCTGCTGGTTTCAGTTCATACAATGGAGCTTCAAAAGCATTATCGAATAATGTCATGAAGCTTCATCAGGCTCCATTGACTGATAGCGTAGAAACTAGCTGGACAAACTTGATCAAAATCAACTTTTGTGTTCAGAAAAAAAAAAAAAAAAAAAAAAAAATGAACACAGGGATTGAACAGCATGAAGGCGAGTGAATAATGACTGAATTTATTTGTTTGGGTGAACTAACCCTTTATGCCCCCAAATAGAAATATGAATGAAGTGTATGTATGCATTTATATTACCTTGACAAAGTAAACTTTAAGAAATAAACAGCTTGAATTAGCTTTTGTGCTCGAAAAACCAACAAAAAAGGATTTAAAAAAATCGAATTTACATTTGGCAGAAGCTGTTATCCAAAATGACTAACTGCTCTTATTACAGGGATCATCCCGCTAGAGTAACCTGAAGTAAAGCGTCTTGATCAAGGACACACTGGAGGAGACGCTGCAGAGATCGAACCAGCAAACTTTCTGCTGACCAGCTCAGTGGTTTAACCCACCACACCACAAAAGTAATGAAGCTACAGCAGAAATTATCATGTTATTGTAAAAATATGAAATGAAGTATGGCAAGAAACTGAATGCTGACATGAATGAAGTGTACAAAGTTTTAATCTGTTTATTCAGTCATGCTGATGGAGAGCACATGAATGTTTACAGCAGCAGCCAGATTGTCCCCCACATCTTCTCCCACTCTTGCTTCAAGATGTGGGGTTCAGGGGTCCATCATCATCATCTTCCTCATCCTCTGGATCAACGATGTCCCCATTGAGAAGAGCAGCGGTGAGGGACATGATGGATGAAGGTGTTCATCAGCTGCTTCATCAGAATAAAGCTGCAGAATCGGCACAGCTGTGTGAGATGACAGCAGGACTGTAAATACGTGATTGTTAGAGCAATACGTTTCAATAAAGCTTTGTTTTGTGTATTGTTGACTTGTACATGCATTTATTTAATTATTGTCATTATTACTTTTATTAATTCTTTACTTATTAATTATGCTATTATCAGTAAATGTATATATTTTATTACTTCATGCTTTCATTGACTGTAAATGGAGATGTATTCACATCAGCTGTATTTGTCTAGTGTGTGTTCATGCACAGCTGTCATATAACAAAACATTACATTTTGCTTGTTTTACTAAAGAAGTAATATGAAAAGTAATATAATTAAGTTTTGGTTTATGGTTAATGTTGGGGTGTGCTAGCAAAGCAATTCATTCTGAGGTAATCTTAATTTCAAGTAGATTTTACTTACATTTTCTGAGTATAAAATCAACAGTCTTCTCCAAAGGTGAGATCTTCGAGCAGCTGTCCGACGTCTCCTCTGTGCAGACATTGTTAACACTGAGGAAAACGTGTTAGTGTTAGTGCACCTGTCACTCCTATCTTTATTTTATTGCAGGACCTATAATTGCATACAAGATCAGGGAAAATACCAGTTGTATCTTTAACAATGAACAATAATAATGAAAAAAACATAAATATGTGTTTGTATACATCATCGTTTGAAATTATAGACACACATAAAGCATGATGACAAGGTTAAATATTTTGAATACATCATAATGCATAAAAGTATTTATTTTATTTATTATTTGTAAGCCTGAGGGATGAAACCAGAGCTAATTCAACAAGAAAAAGGGGAACAATTTGATTTATGCTTGTGGATGGACATTTTTGCATATAAAATAATGAAATTAATAACATATTGACACGAATTTGGGTATTTGTAACAAAAAATAAACTCACATTATAAAAATATAAGAACTTTAAATTAACCCAAAATATATAAGTTGTAGCCTACTACAATTACAAAATTACTGGCAGCTGTTTCTTCAACAAGACCACACAATAAGCAGTTTAATCAATATCAAGATCTTAACAGATAGAAGAATTAAACCTGTCACTCATATCTTTTCAGTTGTTGCGCTTGTGATATCGTCGTAGGTCACATGATACACTCTAAAAAATGTTTGGTTAAAAACAACCCAAGTTGGGTTGAAAATGGACAAACCCAGCAATTGGGTTGTTTTAATTAACCCAGTGGTTGGGTTAAATGTTTGATTTGAACTGATTAAAAATGACTATATGGCTGGCTTAAAATGAATCCAAAATAGGTGAGAAATTAAAAATCAGACACATAATTACTAGAGGCAACAATAATAACCAAAAGGTGTACATTTATTAATAAGCAATTTAATAAATGTTTGTTTATTATTCATTATCCTATTAATAAATGCTCATTTATTAAACATTAATAAATGTTAATTTCCAGCATATTTTGGGTTCATTTTAAGCAAGCAATACAGTAATTTTTATACAACAGTTGAGTTAAATAAAAACTACCCAGCAGGTTGGGCAAACATTTAACCCAACCACTGGGTTAAAACACCACAATTGCTGGGTTTGTCAATTTTCAACCCAACTTGTTTTTAACCCAGCATTTTTTAGTGCAACGTCAACATGGCGGATTATTTTCGGATCTCGCATACTCAACGTGATTTGGCTGTTAAGTACCTACTCTTTTGGCGCTCTTTAAGTAGGCCTACTTATTGAAATTAAGTACCTACTCATCGAGTAGGCGGTTTCGGACACAGCCACAGTGTGAGCCACACTGACCAAAACTGAGACTGTTCTCTCACCATGAAAATGTTACATACACAATGTTTTCTACTTTTGTGACTGCTTTCTGTACAAGTCAGTCAGATGAACCTAGCTGAATGCTCTCGTGTATCACACTGAGCTTTATACAGATTGAGACCGTTGGTAAACTGTATAAACCAAGGAAGATTAACATTTGTATTTATGCAGTGCATTCATTTTTGTAAATGAATATTACAGTAATACATGCAAACTGAAAAGTTGCTTCATTTCTCACCACATACTTGTATAAATCATTCTTAAACCACACATTCCATTTTCCTATAGACCCTTTTACTGTTTGTACACAATGATGACGTAGCAACGTATGCGCGCATTTTGGCAACGGAAGTGGAGTTGTTCCCCATAGGTTCTAACGTGTTAGCAACTCCGAAAGTGATATATATGTATATATATATATATATATATATATATATATATATATATATATATATATATATATCTACAGCTTCGCGAGCGGATTAAGCAACACAGACAGATAAAGTTATTTCAAAAAGTTGACTTTATCAAATGGTATCCGGCTGTCAGATCCGTGTAGTCGAGTGGATAGAAGATGTTAGCAGATGGCCAAATACAGTGGCCAGATATATATACATAAACCAGGGCTCTCAAGTTTTAAAGACAGGCAAGAATGACAAATATCCAACAACATGACATGATTCTTAAAGTGACCAATAACATCGACGATGTAATACACTATAATTTATTTAGTGCTAATAAAATTAAGCCTATTTGGAGAGAGAGATGTTTAATGTGACAAAATGTCAGTCATCGTGTGATAACGAAAATATAACTAGGTCTAGACTACTGAGCAGGTGTTTTCAGTGAACAGGCTGTAAAACTGTTGACTAAGTTCAGACACTCATGAAAAACTGATGCTGATTATCTGGGAAACATTCTCTAACAGCAGTCAAGTTGTCATTGTTTGTTTCAAACAAGCTGTGAATTTGTTGTAACATTAAAATAGGAGATCATGACTTATTCTGTGCTCGAAGTGATGCTCAGAGCTCCACTGTTTTCCTCTGTGGGTGAACGAGGATGATGGTGAACAATTCCAGGATATGCTTTTTTTTCATTGGTTGTTGGTTTAAATCTTACCCAGATACAATAGTGCTATTTTCTGATTGGCTACTGTGTAGCCCCTTTCTTTATGATTGGCTGATAAGTGGCAGGCCACCTCAGGGGAGACGCGCTTGTTTCCAGCCCGGCGCAGCGGCATATTAAATATATGAAAAATAGTTTTTCTGCGTGAGGAATACAATGTGTGGCGGGAGTGCGTGACAAAAGACCGAAATGAGTGACTGTCACGCTCAGTGCGTTACACTTGAGAGCCCTGAAAAACTTTCAGAGTTGCTAACACGTTAAAACCAATAGGCAACAACACCACTTCCGTTGCCAAAATGCGCGCGCAACTGTTTGATCACGTGGGCTGTAAAAGGGTCTATTGCTCTTCCCCAACAAATTGCATGTGAATTCAGTGTACATATTTCTACAAAGATAAATGTACTGTATGCTGTAGCTGCTGTGATTTAGGGTTGTGATATTCCTCCATGTTCAAAAATTGTGTTGGGCAAACTATGCTTTCAAACTTGATTTCAAATTTGAAAAAAAAAAAAAAAAGTGCAGAAAGACAGATAAGAATAAGATAAATAAGATTTATTTGATGATAAACACGGAAAACATGAATCAAGCACCAAATTGAACTTTAAGAACTCTAGTACCCAAGATATCATTGATCTCCTTGACCACAGCTGCCACGGTCACGTGACTTGTGATCACCATCGTGCCCGCGCCCACGGCCACGGCCGTCATCGTGCCCGCGCCCACGGCCACGGCCACGGCCGCCATCGTGCCCACGGTCGCCGTCGTCCCCGTGCTCGCGATCGTCCCCGCGGTCGCCGTCGTCCCCGTGCCCGTGCTTGCGGCCGTGGCCGTGCCCGTGCCCGCCATCGTCCCCGCGGCCGCAAGTTTGACAATTTTCAGCATACACTGGAGGCTCGGGCGGTTCGGCAGGCTTCACTGGAGGCTTGGGCGGGTCGGCAGGCTTCACTGGAGGCATGGGCGGGTCGACAGGCTTCACTGGAGGCATGGGCGGGTCGACAGGCTTCACTGGAGGCTTGGGCGGGTCGGCAGGCTTGGGCGGGTCGGCAGGCTTCACTGGAGGCATGGGCGGGTCGACAGGCTTCACTGGAGGCTTGGGCGGGTCGGCAGGCTTGGGCGGTTCGACAGGCTTCACTGGAGGCTTGGGCGGGTCGGCAGGCTTCACTGGAGGCATGGGCGGGTCTGCAGGCTTCACTGGAGGCTTGGGCGGGTCGGCAGGCTTCACTGGAGGCTTGGGCGGGTCGGCAGGCTTCACTGGAGGCATGGGCGGTTCCACAGGCTTCACTGGAGGCTTGGGCGGGTCGGCAGGCTTCACTGGAGGCTTGGGCGGGTCGGCGGCAGGCATCCCTGGAGGGATACAGATGTCAGCTTTAGTCAGTTCACTTAGCAGCATTCAGTATCAGATATACAGCATAAAACTTGCAAAGCATGATTAGCAAGTCTTGCTTACGGAGTGAATTGTAGGCTATAATTATTAAAATCATCTTTATTAATTTTGTAAAGCCATCCTGTGCTTGAAACAGTGCTATGGGCTGAATTCAGGTCCAAAGACAAAAAACAGAAAGCAGAGCCAAACACTACATAACAAATACATATACCTGTACATGGAGCCATACACTGACGTCCACATCCACTACTGCAGCATTTCTCATTGTTCGGACAGTCACTGTCATAAGCACACAAGTCGCCACACTTTACTGCTCCAGAGTGTTTACTTGGACACTCTCCTGGCTTTGCTGTTATACAGACACATGACAAAAACATGGTCACTGAACACAAGACTAAGAAATTGAGAATGAGACCTTGTGTAGGCTACATCAAAGCAATTTCTCATTCTCTTCAACCGTCCCATCAGTACGTCAGTCGGTCTTTGTCCGAACAAAGACCAGGTCGACTGTCAGACCAGAAACCTTACGCTTTTTTTTTTTTTTTTTTTAATTTTTAATTTTGCACCATCCTTCAAAAATCGGTTAACGGACGATCGAAAAGGTGCAAATATGTATTGGTCTTCATGTTACAAAAATATATTGGATATGGGGAAATGTAATAATAAAACACGAAGTATAAAAATCATCATGACATGGAGGCGCCGACGCGATCACCTTTGTTGCACATGAACCGATACTCAGAAACTCGGGTTTAGTTCAGTGCATCGGTTTCTTTGCAATTATTCATGAAACTTAGCAATCTCTGTGTGAGCACTTTTTTTCCAGAGTTACTTTTGGAAGACCTCGCATCCATCATTAATTGAAACTCACTGAAAACAGGTGGCACGCACACAAATCCACAGTCAAATTGGCAGCATTTGTGTCCTCCAGAGCAGTCTCTATCAGAAGTACATCCTTTAAGGGATGGCACAACCATCAGCTTCGCCGGACACTGACTGGACACTACAGAAGAGGATTCAAGAGGATCGTTAGGGGAGACCAGCGAGTGCTTTAATTGTTTGCTATTGACAAAGAGTGCGGTTACAACCCACCCCACTACTGGTAAGGTGTAAGAGAAGCAGAACGCTGACAGAAGACATGGCCAGTACATTTGTTGAATAATTTGCTATTGTAACAAAATGTATTGCACGTGTTGAAAGAAAAACAAAAAGTCATTTTTAAAGGCACTTTTTTTTCGGGCTATGCAATTAACATCTCACCTGTGACTGCAGTGTCCGCTGTGCTCCAACATGCAGACAGACACAATAAAACAGCACCCAACGAGCAGTACACTCGTGCTGTCATCCTCTCGACCTGCGGTCTCACACAGTAAACTCTGCTGGAAGAAGCGCTAAATTAGTAAGTCATGAGGAGCAGACAGCGAGGCACACAAAACTGCAATGAAAACACGTGCTGTTGAATTCCGCAACATAAATCGCTGTAAAAAGAGTTTTTGAAAACGCGTTTTTAAAGATCCAAGGAGGTCTGGGCAACTCCAACCCTGATGAAACTCATCTGCCTGTAGCTTCTATATTAACCTAATATTGAAGACCTTGATTGGCTTGTTCAGGTGAGTTTGATTAGGGTTGGAGGAGCGGAGTGCTGAGTTCACGCCGTATGCAGTGGCAGAGCCAGGATTTTTGGTGGCCAGGGCTGCGTTCAGCCCCGACAAAACGTTGCAAAACGTTTTTTAAACGGAAACGGTGGCGCGTTGAACACCCTGTTGTGAGGACGCAAGCGTTGCAACTATGGCAACTGAGAAGGACATTCTTTGTGTTCTTTTTGAAGAATTTTCGGAGCCTGATGAAGTCGGTATAAATAGGTGTTTAATATTGCAAAGTACCCTCGATGTTACAGCCACTGCCCTTGCCGTCCAGAATAAAAGAGAACATCCCAATCGAGTGAAGGGATTTGTGGAATCTTCTAATTATTTTGATACAACACTTGCCTTGCATTTCAGGATGAAAAGACATACATTTCAGGTGAAGGATAATCCATTTCTTACCTCCCAGACTGTGCTATGATCTATATTATTTTAGTGTTTAATAGGCATTAATGCTGATCACTGTTGTTGTGCTTTGATATTGTAATATTTACTATTATATAATCAGAGTATAGAAAAGTTTATATTAAAGTGTAACTGTTACCTTCACAATACAACACCAAAATATATAAGTAAAGTATTTTTATGTTACATTAATACCCAGTGTGCGAGCTGTCTCTTTAATACCGCGTGGTTTATATACATCATGCCGCTGATTGGGCTGACATTTCTAACACGCCCACCAAACAAGAGAAAACGCATCTCAAACCCGTGCACACCGTTTCCAGGAATGTAATGTAACATAAAAATACTTTACTTATATATTTTGCTGTTGTATTGTGAAGGTACACTTTAACCCTTTGATGCACAAGCTATGAAAACCCCTTCTAATGCGCAACATGGGTCAAAAATGACCCGTATTCATTTCCTATGTAATTTCAATCATGGTTGAGTGTTTCTTTGCTGAATCTTTGAAAGAAATGTATTTTATCATTAATTTATTCCAGGTATTCCTTAAATATCTTGTTTTTGATTGACAAAAATCATTATGTTCATTTTTCTTTCTTACTTTATAAACAAACACAGTTTTTGTCTGTCTACATCAATTTTACACACATGGGTCAAAAATGACCCGTATTCATTTCCTATGTAATTTCAGTCATGACTAAGTGTTTCTTCGCTGAATCTTTGAAAGAAATGTATTTTGTCATTTATTTATTCCAGGTATTCCTTAAATATCTTGTTTTTGATTTTAACAAATCATTGTTTGTCATCTTTTTTTCATAAACAAACACAGGTTTTGTATTTCTACATCAATTTTACACACATGGGTCAAAAATTACCCATATAGAAACCTTTGCAAATTTCCGCAAGAAGGAACATATTTACTGCAGACAACTGTTCATCCGCCACACATTTCATGTCTCAACATGGCTGCTTTTGTATATTTGATGGATGAAAGACATATTATATTTCATATAATAGGCTGTATATTATATTTCATAATTTGTATTTTTTGTCATAAACCAATGCTACTGGTCACCTTTTACATCTATCAGTGTTCCTGAAAAGTAACAGTTTTGAACAAGGTTTCTGTCCAACAGTGAAAATAAGTGTATCGCTCAACAGTGATTTTGAATTTCTTTATCTAGAGTGTTAATGGCTGGTCCTCAACAGAACTGAGGTGGATGATGACATCACTGTGAAAAAAGCTGAAAGTGTACTTTGCGAACAGTCAAACGCAATTTAAATGTGTATGTGCAGGGTTGCACATACACAGTTACAGAAATCCGGCGGAAATTATAAAAAGTTACAAAAATCTGTATGCTGACCCTCACGTACACATAAAAAGTGAAGTATACGTTGGCCTTTAGAAAGGTAATGAAACACACATTCAAAAAAATTCATTCAAAAAGAAAGGAAAAATTAAAATAAGGATTTGGTTTTTGAGTAATACATGGAATAATGAATGATAAAATTAATTTATTGTAATATATGCGATATAGAAAATAACTAATTCGGGTCACTTTTGACTCATGTTGTATTTGTCCAAAACTGTTACATTTCAGGAACGCTGACAGACATAAAGGATGACCAATTGCATTGATTTATGACAAAAAATTAAAAATTATGAAATATATAGCCTAATATATTAAATATAATAAGACTTACATCCATCAAATGTACAAAAGTAGCCTTGTTAAGATGTAAAATGTGTGGCAGATGAACAGTTGTCTGCAGTAAATATGTTCCTACTTGCAAAAATTTGCAAATCTTAAAGATTTCTATATGGGACATTTTTGACCCATGTGTGTAAAATTGATGTAGAAACTGTGTTTGTTTATAAAGTAAGAAAGAAAAATAAACATAATTATTTGTAGAAAATCAAAAACAATATATTCAAGTAATACCTGAAATAAATAAATGATAAAATAAATTTCTTTCAAAGATTCAGCGAAGAAACACTCAGTCATGACTGAAATTACATAGGAAATGAATACGGGTCATTTTTGACCCATGTGTGTAAAATTGATGTAGACAGACAAAAACTGTGTTTGTTTATAAAGTAAGAAAGAAAAAATGAACATAATGATTTTTTTACAATCAAAAACAAGATATTTAAGGAATACCTGGAATAAATGAATGATAAAATACATTTCTTTTAAAGATTCAGCAAAGAAACACTCGACCATGATTGAAATTACATAGGAAATGAATACGGGTCATTTTTGACCCATGTTGCGCATTAGAAGGGTAGTGATACAAAAATGATTTTTATTAAAAAAGTTTATTAAAATGAGGATTTGTGATGATCAAAAACAAGTTAATTGAGGAATACCTGGAATACTGAATGATTAAAATAATTTCTTGCAAAGATATAGAAAATAAAAACTCAGCCGGGTCATTTTTGACCCATGTTGTGCATTAAGGGGTTAATAAACTTTTCTATACTCCTCTGATTATATAATGGTAAATATTACAATATCAAAGCACAACAACAGTGATCAGCATTAATGATAAGCCTATTAAACAATAAAATAAAATAGATCATAACAGTCTTGGAGGTAAGAAGTGGATTATCCTTCACCTGAAATGTTTGTCTTTTCATCCTGAAATGCAAGGCAAGTGTTGTATCAAAATAATTAGAAGATTCCACAAATCCCTTCACTCGATTGGGATGTTCTCTTTTATTCTGGACGGCAAGGGCAGTGGCTGTAACATCGAGGGTACTTTGCAATATTAAACATGTAGCCTATTTATATCGACTTCATCAGGCTCCGAAAATTCTTCAAAAAGAACACAAAGATTGGCCTTCTCAGTTGCCATAGTTGCAACGCTTGCGTCATCACAACAGGGTGTTCAACGCGCCACCGTTTCCGTTTAAAAAACGTTTTGCAACGTTTTGTCGGGGCTGAACAACCAGGTAGGGGCCAGCAACCAGTCTGGGGTGGCACAGAAATCTTCATTATTTCAACATAAAAATGAGTCTGATAATGTACTACGGATCTGCCTATACAACACAACTGAAAACAGTTAATTTGTACTTAATTGTAATTGAGATAGTGAATTAGATCATGGAATGCTGAATTTGACCCTTTTTTTTTCATTCCTCACTTGCAAGCATTGAATTTTATGTATAATCAATGAACTTCAACAATTCAAAAACGAACCAAAAAAGTAAACACTAAATGTTTAACTTTCTATATTGTCAAAATAAATAATTGCAACAGTTCTGTCATACCTAAATTAAACTCAGTACAAAGGGGAAAAAAAAAATATGTGTTCTGTTTTGAATTCCCATTTGCTGATGCGGAATTGGAAGTCAACCGCACATAAATGCCAGAATGTAAAATTAATTATGTGTGGTGGTTACAAAATTAATAGACAATAAATATTTGACATTTAATGTTTTTTTTTTTTTTTATATAATGTATTTTACATTTGTATATTATTTTTGTCTGACGATCGATTTGTATATTATTTTTGTCTGCCTTGGGAAGTGTTCACCTGAGGGGGGGAGGGGCGCGCCGCTCAAACAATACACAGACTGATGGTGAAGCAGCAGCAGCTCCGTGTCCTGTGTTTAATTTACATTTATTTCTCCGCCGGTGAGGGTATTTAAATTTAAGCATTTAAATGTGATACATTTTTGTTTGTTTTCTTTATAGATTAACGCAAAATTAGCATCTTCTAGTACAAATGCATAGTTCTCACATGTATTTATGCATTAAAAAATGATATAGTTTGTCTAATATTGTACCAGAATATTTTAGTTATGACTTAATAACTTATTATTATAAGATATAATAACTTACGTTATTAATGACTCTAAAAAATTGTATTGAGAGACATGTGACGCATATATAATATATATAATATATAATATATATATATATATATATATATATATATATATATATATATATATATATATATATATATATATATTATATAATACACATTTTGGTTATTGAAATAACCTTTTTGGTTATTTCATGACTTAGACAACAGAAGAACTACGACGTTGTACGCTCGTAGTTTCTCCTTTCGATTTATTTATAGGGAGTAGGGGAGCGCGGGTCACAAACTAACGCTGGGTTAGTTGTAACACAAATGGTTTAAATACTTCCACACATGCTAGCATGAAGAAACTTAGCGTATTTACTAGTTGCCATATCGACAATATATAAAGAAAAAATTAAGCCAAAATTCAGAAATCTTTGGGAGATATCACTGAATATTTATTTAACCATAGCAAAAGTATATGTATTAAGTTAATTTTTCATCTATTTTTTTTTTTTTTTTTTTTTTTTTTTTTTTTGTTTATTTAAAATTAGACAAATCTGATATTATTTTAATCTCCAATCTCTTGTTTAGCAGTTTGGGTAGTTCTTTCTTCAGTCGAAAAGAAATTAAGGTTTTTGATGGAAACATTCCAGGATTATTCTCCATATAGTTTCAATGGGCACCAAACAGTTGAAGGTCAAAATTAGTTTCATTGCAGCTTCAAATTGTTCTACACGATCCCAGATTAGAAATAATGGTCTATATACATTTTAACCAGAAATGCTCATCTTGAACTGCATCATGTATTCAGAGATATTATTACTATTACTCCACTATAGGTCGCAAACCTGATGATCTTAAATGTATTAATTATTAATTGACTATTAATAAATGTGTAAAGTTGCATAAAATGGAATAAAGTAGGCTAACTACGTTACCTCAGATGGTTGAATGGATGGATTCCACAACTGGTAAAATAAAACATAGAAAATACAACATTTACTGTAGGAGCCATAAAATTTAATGGTGACTTAAATAAAAAAAAAACTGTTCTATTGTGCTTCTGATTTGGCAGTGAAATTCGCCGATTTTGGGTGCGTAAGATGTGAAGACTTCTATGGTCCAGTTAGTATTTTCAGCCCATAATGGCGGCCGCACTACCGGAGTGCCATCTAGGGGCTGTTACCCAAAAATGGCCCCTAAAAATTGTAGTAAAAATTCGTAATTAATATTCAAAGTAGTAACGCTGTCAACGTGTTACTGTTTAAGGGTGATTGAATGTTTAACATCATTACATTTCTTTAAGGAAGTTGCCGCACATTCACATTTTATTTAATATTCAGAGGTCTGGCTGGTCGTGCCGGCGATACCACCTTGCTTTTGTTCTTATCAGTACGAAAGAGACTCAAATACTCCATCAATTTTGCATATTCAGTTAAGAGTTATACACCATTTAAATTTATTTGTGTATACTCAAAGTAAAAACAAAATGTTGTGTTTTTTGCAAAATGAAGAAAACTAACATGATGCGTGATCTCTCATCTCCCTCAGAACGAAGTCTGATAGTTCTCAGAAAATAAACTGTAACTTAGTGAATACTAATCACAAAAAAAAAAATGAGACTTATGTCTAAAGAAACGTTGAAACGTCAGGCTTTAAATTCGTGTAAGTCCAAGCAAAAACAAAAAATTATCTGTTTATGTAATCTGCGTGAAATTAGAGAGATTCAAGTAATTTGCGAGTCAGCTCATTATCCGCTAATGCGGCCACGCCCATGGAGCGAGTGCTATTCAGGCGCAAATTCTGAGGCAATACATGTATACACCGTCGCTATCGTGTATTTGTTATCCTCAAAAGTGTATATCTGCATGTTATAGCCATGGTTAGGATCTCTGGAAGCCTCTGTTAGTTCCTGGAATGTCACATGGTATGCCTCATCATGAGTCATTTGTGGACTAAATGTGCACAGAGCGCTCTCCGGCTGCAAGTATGAATTGAAAACAAAGTATCCAGCCCTCATAGTGATGACAATACATATTGAATAAATATTACTCCTCTGTATAGAAAACTGACATAAACATATGAGAATCCATCAATATTTCTCCAAATGTGCATGCCCTCTGGGGTCTGAGGATTTTTTGGGGCCCTGGAGAAGTTTTGACATGCCCGGCATTTGTGTTTTTTCAGGTATTCATAACCATATTAATGAAAAAAAAAAAGTGTCATTACACTGTATTCAGCACTAACTAGGCTACCATAATATGTGAGCAACATGTATGTACACAATTGTATAGGCCTATTATAGTTTAAATTACAGTACCAGTCAAAAGATTGGACACATTACTATTATAATGTTTTTAAAAGAAGTCTCAAGTCTCTAACCAAATAATGGTTTTCTATTTTAATATACTTTAAAAATATAATGTATTTCTCTGATGCAAAGCATCTGAACATTCATGTTACCTCAATGGCATTTCATATAGGCTATTATATTTGTTATATTATATAGCCTAAATGTTAATGTGCAGTTGACAAACTATACTTCATTAAAAAGACCTAAGACTCAAGCTTCACATTTTGACCTCCGTTTTACTCTTATAGTGACCGTAATTTGTTAATAGCCTATGGAGTCGTTACCTTTGACAAAACAACATCCATCAGGGCTTTTATCTTAATGTTACAGAAAAAAAAACCAACAAAAAAAAAAACCAACAAAAAAACTGTAACACCAATGAATCACAAGTGACATAAGACCAAAGATCCTTATTCTTCAACTATAATTATGAGAATAAATTTAGCCATGCATATACCCTCAATTTAGCCATACATGACCAAAAGAACTACATAAATAGTTTTAAATAAAGTTTATCTATAAATGGGAGTCACTGGTGTTACTGATCGTTGCTGTTGTTACCCATAAAAAGGTGACACCGGTGACAATTTTCATGAAAAAATGCATTTTACAAAATGGCTGCTGCAGAGTATTATGGAGTTTCTGTATAATTTCCATACTATTTTACTTCTATGCTTATGGTTAAATGATTTTGTTTTTCTCAGAAGTTCTTCAGTATACATTCTTTGGGTGAAGAGTGGAAAAACACTGAAGTGATAGACACGTTCCAATGGTAAAAGGACAGAGGCTTCAGCCTTGGAGGTTATAGATATAAAAGTGAGGGGAAGCTTTGATTCTTGGTCTTACACTCTTGCAGCTACTTGTGTCTCTGTATGACTGTCTGATCTTTGTTGCAAGAAATAAAACGTTCGAAAGACAATTGGATGAGTCTATCTCTCATGCAGTAAGAGTCCTGTTGATTTTTGTCATGACAATTTGGTGTCAGGAGAGTGGGACTGATCATCCTGGACTTTGTAGTCTCAGCCCTTCCCCGAATAGATTGAGGGATGAGGGGCCAACTTTTACCACCCAGTCCAGCTGAGGGAGCGCGTTCCGGCGGGAAAGTGACGTCAGTCGACGCATACCCTCTATACTCTTGAGTAGAATGAAGCGTCCATCTCAAGACACTTCGCAGCCTACCCTATCCCGTAAATCATTGTGTGCCAGTGACGACAGGTGTGAATCCACATAAATGTAAGTAATGCCCCGGTTTCACCAATATGTAGTATCTAAATCAAACTGTAATATCAATGATGTCCAAAACGTCAGTTTTTCATTAAAGTCCCCCTGTAGACAATTATCCCTTAAAACTCATATTTGATCACCAAATGACATATTTAAAAAAAAAAAAAAAAAAAGCTTGTACACCCGTGTCTCATTTAATATACACAGATCAATGAATATGCAAATTGGCCCCGCCTCCACTTGCTCAGCCGTTTTCCTCTGAACATGAACTAAATGGATGTTTGACAAATTCGTTGCTTTTAGTTTTCAGATTAAAAAAAAACATTCAGATGAAATCCTGCATGCGCCAGTACCATGGGCGTAGGTTTAGGGGGGGACGCTAGGTACTAGTCCCTATGAATATTTTGAGATGACAAATTTGTCCCCACCAATATTTAGCAAGCTCCTTTGAACTGCTATTTGGATCTTTGCACTGCTATTTGGATCGATTCTAACGGCCAGGACGACGACAGTACAACGCCGTAATTTGGCGGCGGGGTATCTGACAGGCTACACGCGCGGGCCGGGACTACTTTTGTGCTTGCACTAGCAGCGAGCGGATGGCGTGTGTGTGTGTGTGTGCGCGCGCGCGCGCGCATGTTCGGGGGGGTTGGCGGGGGGGGGGGGGGGGGGGGGTTGGAGTGTCCCCACCAAAGCTGAAACCAAACCTACGCCCATGGCCAGTACCTTCTCCATACATGCAACAAATGCACATCCTTGAATGAGGCGGACTTCCAGCATATTTACTTGAACTTATCAGGTAGGCTAAAATTTATAATGGTTCTCTCAGAACTTGGCGTGCAGGGACACACTGACTGAATATGCACACGAATCGCGGCCACACGCTCAGAGAAGTATTGTTTTAGCTATATTTTAATAGTAGGCTATTAAAATATTTCAAAGGACAAAAACATGAACTTTATTGGCTTTACTTCAAGTCAGCTGTCACTTTACTTTGGCACGAGCCCCTATGCGCTCGCACACTAGGCACAGCCCTTGCAACGGTTCTGTCCTTAATTAATATTAATTAATATGATTAGCCTCTTGCTTGACTATGTTATCAAACAGCTAATAATGTGTTGCTAATGTTACACACCGGTTCCCGTTCTTCATATCAGACAGCAGTCAGACCGCTGCCGTCTCCTTACAAATGTCAGTGGAGAAAAGGCTTATAGTTCATCATAACATCATAACAGACTCGCTATATGTATAAATCTACACAATTTTTCATATCAACAGAATATAAACCGGGATAACCTGGCTTCTCTCCAGACTTTCCTGCTTCAGACCGGTCATAGTTAATGATATGCTAAAGCCTGCCGGCACCTTGTTTTTTTTTTTTTTTTTTTTTTTTTTTATATTCAGTATTAACAATACAATACAACAACATCTGTTTATGCCAGGGTTGATACACAAAAAACACTACTAAAATAGACATACAAGACAAACAATAACCACAACACAAAATAGAAATAAAAATAAAAGAGACCATATTACATGAAAGGATGCAAATTAAACATATTTAGAGAGTACAAGATCGGTCTTAATAGCCTTTCTATTTTTAAGACCTCTTACAGTGGTGTGATATTGTTTTAACTCTATTAAAAGGTGTTCAAAATTTGGTTTGGACTCTGCCCATTTCTTCTTATGAATATGGAATTTTCCTAAGGCTAAAAACAATTGGACAAAAAAAGAGAAATCCTTATCTGTTCCACCATCTTCAAAGTAAATAAACACATCTTTTCTCCTCAATGTTAAAGTTTGTCCAGTTTTACGTCTTATAGTTTTCAACATCTCTCCAAAATATCATACTATATATACAATCATAAAACAGATGACAAATTGTTTCATCATAATTACCACAAAAGGTACAGGAATATTCAATGTCAATTTTAAATCTTTCTAAAGTTTTTTTTGCTGGGTATATTCTATGTACAATTTTATAAGACACCTCCTTTATTTTATTATTTAAGAGGAACTTGTCCCCTATTAACCACACTCTTTCCCATTTGATTTCTTCAAACTGAGAAGCCCAAAAGGATCTTGCTGCAGGAAGTGTTTTAGTGTACATTAGATTCCTAATGTATTTGTTTGGGCATTTTTTGGTAGTGATGTCAATGTCGCCAAGAAAAATTCCTTGTGTAGTCAAATAACTACCACTTGCAACAGTTGAGTTATATTTTAACATCTGAATGATATTTCTTGGTACAGCATCAAAAACGATAGCATACTCCTTAGGGGAGACCGGAAATTTTGCTTTTGAAAGAAACTCGTCGTATGTTAGTAACTGACCTTCTGTGCTCATGAGTTGTTCAACTAATAGAATGTTGTTATCTACCCATCTTTGGTAATATATAGATTTATTTTTATATTGAATATTTCTGTTGTTCCAAATATAACAGTTTGTGGGAGAAAAATTGTGTTTGTAGACCATTTTCCAGGCTAACAGGGCATGCTTGTGAAAGTTGGCCAACTTCACAGGTAACTTCTCAATTTTAAAATCACATTTCAACAACAAGTTTAATCCTCCCAGTGAATCAAAAATCTGTTTGGGAAAGGTGTTCCAAATGCTCCCTGCTTCCTTAATTAAATTACTTAACCATCTCACCAAAAAGGAATTACTTAAGGTTTCAAAAGTCAACACTTCAAGACCACCATCTTTCCTTAAGTTACATAAAATATCTTTACGTAAATAATGGGATCTATTCCTCCAAATGAAATTAAATAAGATCTTATCAAGTTTTTTATATACACTAGCTGGCATTCCCATGGATAATGATAGATAGACGGCACGTGATATCCCTTCTGCCTTAGACAATAAAACTCTGCCATTCAGTGACAAGTCCCTCATCAACCATATATTAAATCTTTTCCTTATTTTCTCTACTATGGGGTCAAAATTGAGATTACACAACGCCTTTTTTCATTTTTATCAATGATAACCCCCAAGTATGTTATTGTATTTTTAACAGGAATACCACTTATGACTGATAAGTCACATTCCTTTAGTGACAACAAGGCAGATTTATCTAGATTCATTCTTAAACCCGAGACTTCAGAGAATTTTGTGATAGAGTCAATTGCTTTTATAACCTCGTGCTTATTACGGAGAAATAATGCCGTGTCATCCGCTAACTGTGAAATTTTAAATTCTGTACCTAATGAGAATATACCTTGGAACTGGGCATTTTTAATATGTCTGGCCATGATTTGTGTAACAAGGAGAAAAAGAAAAGGGCTAAGGGGACATCCTTGTCGTATTCCACGACCTATCTCAAATCTAGGAGTTGTGCCATGAGCAAGTTTAACTGAGCCGTTACATCCTCTGTATAGAGTCTGAATAGCCTTTAAAAACTGTTCTCCAAAACCAAAGCATTTGATTGTTTTTAACATAAATTGATGACTAACTGTGTCAAATGCTTTATAAAAATCGACAAATAGGACAAAACTATCATCTACTATGTATTCATTATAATCAATCATATCCAAAATCAAACGTATATTATTACCTATATTCCGGCCTGGCATAAAGCAACCCAGTCTCATATGAAAACGTATCCTGACTACGTTGGTCCAAAGTGCAAAATGTAGAGGGGTTACAATAATGGCCCTTAAATTGTATGACTGTTACATTTTTTTTTTGCCTATTGTTTTGCGTCCAAGTCACGTGACTTTAGAGAGCCCGGCCGTGAGAACAAAAAACATGGCGGACATTTCTCTACTTTTTAGTGAAAAAACAATATTTGGAGTTAGTTTCTGCATAAAAATAAGTTTTGATTACATTTTTAGCGAGAAATATATATTCTATTTTCATAATATTCACTCAGTGAATGTACATAATCACTCGCTTGCGCGTTGTTGCAAAGATTTTTCTGATCTCGCCAGAATAATGTGAAACTGCTACGTTTTGGTTGCTATGAACAATATTTTATTTTCTGCATCAAAATAAGGTTTGATTACATTTTAAGCAAAAAATATATATTATTTATTTTCATAATATTCACTCAGTGAATGTACATAATCACTCGCTTGCGCGTTGTTGCAAAGATTTATCTGATCTCGCCAGAATAATGTGAAACTGCTACGTTTTGGTTGCTATGAACAATATTTTGAGTTAGTTTCTGCATAAAAATAAGGTTTGATTACATTTTTAGCGAGAAATATATATTCTATTTTCATAATATTCACTCAGTGAATGTCAACCCGTTCTCACTCCTGACCGTTCTCACGCTGAAGAAGTCTCCTTCAGAACACATCGCGATATTTGGCATCAGTTCGCGTGTGCTGGATGTTGGTAAGTAGTCGTAAATACGCTGTTCTAATGTTTGATATAATGTCTTTTCTGTTTGCAGATATTAATCAGATTAACGTTAGCTCCCTCATGTTCAGTCACTGCATTATATCTGTCACCTCCGCTGAGGTTTTGCTTTTCATTGCTTTCTATATTAAATACTAAACTAGGGTGATTAAACACTGTCACGTGACGTGCAATATATTGCACAATATAACATATTCATATCAGTTTCAAAGTAGTACAAGTGTAGTTTCAAAATGGTATTTGTTGTAGAAGCACGGTAAAAAACAACACTTACCATGCTTTTTACCACAGTATTGGTCGTTTTAATGTGATTTTTGTTGTAAATACAGAGTGACCACAACACTTATCATGCTTTTAATGCCTAATAATGTTAAATCCAAAAACTGTAAGGTCAATAAGAACTTCTTTCCTATATATATTTATATATAAACCTATATATTATAAATAATGATATTTTCTTTTCTCTTGTTTTAGCTGAAAAGACAAAAAGGGCCTTTCGGAAATGGATGAAGGAGACAGAAAGCTGCAAAGGCAAATAATTGCAATGGTATGTGTGTGTTGCTTTTAACCCTTTATCAAACATTTTATCAAGCATTTGTTAAATAGTCTCACAGTAAATTAAAATTAAAGTCAAATCCTGTACATATTTATCACCTTATTTGTAAATCAGTTGTGCCCCTTCTTGGACAGTTGGACGTCCCACACATAAAAGTTTATATTAATTCCATTGAATTCTTTAAAATGATTACAGATTGGGCCCAAAATGTTCCAATGATACATGATGTCTCTCTGCACCTCATAACTACCTCTGTTTGCAAGAGTGAAAATTATCATTTGACTTGTCACATGACATCAGATATTCGATTATTTTGTCATAATCAAAATAATTGAATATCTGATGTCTATTCAATATCTAATCAGTTACACTGCTGATAATGTCCTGCTTGCATGTGAAACATGTTATTTTTTTATTTTTATTTTTTATTTTTTAAAATATGAATATAGCTTGCTATACTTTTAATCATGGAAATGCCCACACATCAGTGAACTTATTACATAAATGCATTTAACATTTAATTGTGCAACACTCTTTACAGAAGGAAATCCTACGGTTATGTATGAACTCACAAGTGCAAGATCATCATCAAGTGCTGTGCTAGGCACATTGGGTAACAAGTGTCCTCCAACGTATCCAATCTGTGACCACATTCTCCACATCTTCCCATGGGACACCAACATTCTTCAGGCCTTCGTTTCCATGTCTTCCCCTGCATTCTCCTGGTGGTGTCCACTTCATATCTGTCTTTGGGTGTTGTTGTTTGGTCATGCTTAGGGTGTGTCCAGGGAGGTGCACCCTTCACTCTGTCACAGTTTTTAAAAGTCTTCACGTGGACTCCTCCTTATGATCTCCTTGAAACGTGCAGAACCAATATTGAAAATAGTAATTTATCTTTTTCCATATTCTTGCCTTTACCAAAGAAGCACCAGTGCTCATCCGGAGTTTTGGTAAAAGTTCTAGTAATGCTGCGACTATAGTCAAATATGTATTTCTGCATGTGTGTATAGCAGCTGTTTGTCCGAACAATTGAAGTTAGTGAGAGTGTTCAGGAAAACCCTCTGAGAACAATCAATATTTATTTAATTCTGTTTGGTGCTGATATAGAGTATTACAGAAATGACACATTGACATTCTGGACATTATTCTGTGAGTTTGTTACCTCTTCATTTAGATGGACTTGAAAATGTCTTGCATTTTGTTTCATTAAACCTTTTTTTACAGTGTCACTATAGTAAATGTCCACCTTAACTACATCTATGGTATCATTATATCAGTACCTGGATAATGTAAATGTAACATACCCATGAATGTATTTTATAGAAGCATTTTATTGCTGAAAATATTTAACATTTATAAAATGCATTAACTATTTGAATTTGCCTTTCATTTAGTTACAGTAAAAGTGAACAATAAACACAATATTATATTGTATTAAAGTTGAGAATGTAAAATGTTATTTTTTCCCCCTATTCTTTAAAGAAACATATTTTCACATGGAATTTTATCTCATCTCTTGGTTTGTAAAAATAATACTTCATCATATCGATTTGTGTAGTTATATTTCACTATAATAGATTGCGTCTGTAACTGGATATATTTTTTTCTCACAATTAACTGATTTTTATACTGTTGTGCAGTAGTTTGGGGCCTACATTTGTCTTTGACACTACATATTGGAATATGATTACAAAATCGAGTACATTCATTATGCTTTTATTTATATTTATTTTAATTCCAAGAGTTCAAATGGTGAAGAATGGTATAAATAAGTGATTAAATGTATACCTTTAATATACTACATATCTACTGTAAATGTTAGAAGCACTTTAGTAGATGCAATTATATCTCTTTCAAATATATTTATGCATCAGTTTAAAACACAAAGGAGTCTTTCGTTGTAAAATGTGATTTTTATCATATTTAATTAGATTAATTATATATTTAAGGAATCTTTCTCGTCAGCCGGAACCGAAGGAGATCTGTCGTCATTTACCATAAATGGACAAGTAAGCGTGACGCATCTGTTCAGCTGTGTTGTGATTGGCTGTGACTCTATCGCAGAACTCGCTGTGATTGGACTACCTTTCAACCCATATAAAACGGCGCTTTATCTTACAAAGTTTGTTTTAGTGTGAATATTACGTTACTCATACATTAAGTTAACTATAAAGTGTTTCCATGTTGTGAGAAATTACTCCTTTACCGAGATCCCAACCCTAACCCTAGCTTCTCAATGAACTACAGCGCCATGTTTCCCGTTCATTGATAGAATGACAGAGACATATGGGTAATGTAGTTTAAAACGTTTAGTAAAGAAATGATAAATGTTAAAATAATAAGATCTTTAATGGACAACTCGATATTTAAATATGTTTATTGTGCAAACATTTATTACATATATGAGGGACAGGCTGAAATGTAATATTTTACTGTAATCACTATTAAAAAACCTTTATGCCAGCTTTCCATGTATGTCTGAAAACTGTGCCCAACATTATTTAGTAATCATAGCATAAGCAGTTGTCCTGTTGATTTTCTCTTTGATACGCTAACCGGACTTTGAGTTACAGCCATTTGAAATGTGCATTTTTTTGCTCTTCCAGGGGCCGGTACTGGCCCCTTGGGGGTGGAAGGGCATTAAAATCTACACAGGTGTGTACTCCTCATCATGGATAACAAACTTTGTTGAATCACATTTAAATATTGGAGTATTTTATCATTTCCTCATTTTCCATTCTAACATCATGCTTGTATAGGTTTTTGATGGGTATTGTGAGACCATCTGATGAAATATGGAAATATTATAACAAAATGTTGTAATACAATAATAATAATAATAATAATAATAATAATAATTGATTAATTGAATAGTAGTTGATTATTTCTTTGATTTTTTTTGTATGAACACCAATAAATATAATGGATGAACCCACAACTTGCCATTATCCAGCTGCCAGTGTTGGCAGTAAACTAAAAACTATTTATATTTACACTTCACTATTACTGTTACACAAGGATAATGCACTATTCAGTAAAATAAGAAACTGTGCCAAAATGTCATTATCACCCCCTCTTCTTGCTCCTCACATGCCTGACATCAGTAATGTCCAGCTGTCATTTTGAATGCAGTAGTAGATGTACCAGAATGATCAACATCGATCTTCTTCAACTCTGCTTGAAGTGTTTGTATCAGTATAACCCACTGCAGCCTCTCTTTATTCACATTCCTTCCCTTTATTTATCTGGAAACTGCCATCCTTGTCACAACATGAAAGTATATGCAACTTTTGGTGCATTGTTGTCCCAAATATCATGAATTAGATCGAAAATATTTATGTAATATATATTTATGTATTAATAAGTAAAACAATCATGGAAATTATATGTCATTTTTTTAAATTATGAAATAAACTCAGCTTAGTTAAATTGTATTTACTCTACCAAACACCACGTTCATCATAATTTATTACACAACACTTTATTGGAGGATACAGCATAAGGTTGAAATTTGCATAAAGACAAATGAGATTCAAGATAAATAAAAACGTGTCTTCAAAAATACGTTAACGTCATAATAATCCATTCACAGACTTTACTCCTATTGCACAAATGAGCGCCACAGAATCCCATCCAGTCAACTATGATCCAGAAAACAGATTTGATATTGAGTTTAAAATAAAGATTCATTATCACAGCTGAACTGGGTTCTTGCTCTTCCCTGTACATGTCTCTATCATGTTCATGTTCTTCTTCTTCTAAACAGTTTGTTCAGTTGTACTCTACAGTACAACTAATGACCAGAAGATGTGATCACTGATGTGCTGTAGCTTTTTCTCAACCAGAGGAAGAAGTCTTAACATCCCATTGTCAGGCGTTCTTCAGTCCTGGTCTAAAAGTAAAACAAAAAAACACAGACAATTCAAGTTAAGTAGTTTAATGGACAGCCAGGTCAGCTTATGTTCTGCATGATTTAAACAGTGGTGGGCTACTCTGGCCCTCAGCGTCCACGGTCCTGCAGATTTAGCCTCAACCTCAAACCCAACTGCCTATAACTGTCTATAAGTACACCTGAAGACTTTGGTTAAAATTTTCAGGTGTGCTCAATTATGGTTGGAGGTAAACTCTCCACCTCAAAAAGGAGACAGCAAAAGGGCTAGAGTTGCCTGTTCCTGATTTAACTTTACAAAACAGCAGTACATAATATATATATTATAATAAAAATGCAGCACAGACTGTAAGCTAAGTACTGAACAAAAACTGTTTTACCCATATTAACAGCAACCTGTTTTAAAAGATCTTTTAGAAAGGCATGCTCTCTTTTGAGCCTTGATTTCTTTCAGGACAACATACTCTTCTGTTTCTTGTTTCAAGAGCATAATTTGGTCAAAAACCAAGTGATAACCTGTACAATGTAAAATTGTTAAAATACTGCAATAAAAACTTTAAGGCAAGAATTAAGAATAGGCACAGGACTTACCGTACTCATGAAGAAGCCATGGCCATGCATAGTTTCTGCCTCTTGTGTTCCTCCGTAGCTGCACATCAGTCGTTTTTCCTCTAGGATCTTCTGTTAGTGACTTCACTTGCTATCTGTTTTAAAACACAAATACAATGTTTTAGGTCTGTGCAGTATAAGGCCTTATTTCAAGCCAAAAAAAGTATTACACATAATTTAAAGAACATTTACTATTTAATTCCTATTATACTATATTATATTATATTAACTCATTATCTTCCAAAGCTTCCCTGTCTGCTTTTATCTAAAAAAACAAACAAACAAACAGACAAAAAAAAACAGAAGGAACAGTTTTTAAGAACTTTTTAAGAACTTAATAGTCCTTTGAGAGAACAACATTAAATTCTGTACTACATATTACAGCATTGCCTCAACACAAGACATACCAATGGACTTCTGTCTTCTTTGGGCATGAGATGGTCATGTTCCTTCCTCACCCTAAACAAAGGACTTCGATGAGCTTGCTTTGATATAAGGACTGGTCTTCCTTCTCTGCACAGAAAAACAAGAAAGTCTCTACTTACTCTGTGTGCAATTACTCTTGTTCTTAAAACATACAAATTGAGACAGTTATAAATAAGTTAATTTACCATACCATCCAGGAGAGCATTTGATGAGTAAATACTGATTTAAATATCTAGAAACTTTACCTGGAAAGGGCTGATCACGGCAGGTTTGCAGCGACTCACTAGTAGCTCTTGTGAGGGTCGGCTCTTAAAAGAGCTGTTGAGTTTGATGTTGTAGAGATCCTAAAAAGAAGGACTAAGTAATCTGCAAGTAATCCTGCAAGACAGAAAGGAAGGTAAATTTATTACATCACATTCAAGTTGTCAATTTACACATAACTGTAGGATTTCCTTCTGTAAAGAGTGTTGCATAATTAAATGTTAAATGCATTTATGTAATAAGTTCACTGATATGTGGGCATTTCCATGATTAAACATATGTCTTTAATAGCAAGCTATATTTATATTTAAAAGAATAAATAAATAAATAACATGTTTCACATGCAAGCAGGACATTATCAGCAGTGTAACTGATTAGATATTGAATAGACATCAGATATTCAATTATTTTGATTATGACAAAATAATCGAATATCTGATGTCATGTGACAAGTCAAATGATAATTTCCACTCTTGCAAACAGAGGTAGTTATGAGGTGCAGAGAGACATCATGTATCATTGGAACATTTTGGGCCCAATCTGTAATCATTTTAAAGAATTCAATGGAATTAATATAAACTTTTATGTGTGGGACGTCCAACTGTCCAAGAAGGGGCACAACTGATTTACAAATAAGGTGATAAATATGTACAGGATTTGACTTTAATTTTAATTTACTGTGAGACTATTTAACAAATGCTTGATAAAATGTTTGATAAAGGGTTAAAAGCAACACACACATACCATTGCAATTATTTGCCTTTGCAGCTTTCTGTCTCCTTCATCCATTTCCGAAAGGCCCTTTTTGTCTTTTCAGCTAAAACAAGAGAAAAGAAAATATCATTATTTATAATATATAGGTTTATATATAAATATATATAGGAAAGAAGTTCTTATTGACCTTACAGTTTTTGGATTTAACATTATTAGGCATTAAAAGCATGATAAGTGTTGTGGTCACTCTGTATTTACAACAAAAATCACATTAAAACGACCAATACTGTGGTAAAAAGCATGGTAAGTGTTGTTTTTTACCGTGCTTCTACAACAAATACCATTTTGAAACTACACTTGTACTACTTTGAAACTGATATGAATATGTTATATATATTGTGCAATATATTGCACGTCACGTGACAGTGTTTAATCACCCTAGTTTAGTATTTAATATAGAAAGCAATGAAAAGCAAAACCTCAGCGGAGGTGACAGATATAATGCAGTGACTGAACATGAGGGAGCTAACGTTAATCTGATTAATATCTGCAAACAGAAAAGACATTATATCAAACATTAGAACAGCGTATTTACGACTACTTACCAACATCCAGCACACGCGAACTGATGCCAAATATCGCGATGTGTTCTGAAGGAGACTTCTTCAGCGTGAGAACGGTCAGGAGTGAGAACGGGTTGACATTCACTGAGTGAATATTATGAAAATAGAATATATATTTCTCGCTAAAAATGTAATCAAACCTTATTTTTATGCAGAAACTAACTCAAAATATTGTTCATAGCAACCAAAACGTAGCAGTTTCACATTATTCTGGCGAGATCAGATAAATCTTTGCAACAACGCGCAAGCGAGTGATTATGTACATTCACTGAGTGAATATTATGAAAATAAAATATATATATTTTGCTTAAAATGTAATCAAACCTTATTTTGATGCAGAAAATAAAATATTGTTCATAGCAACCAAAACGTAGCAGTTTCACATTATTCTGGCGAGATCAGATAAATCTTTGCAACAACGCGCAAGCGAGTGATTATGTACATTCACTGAGTGAATATTATGAAAATAAATAATATATATTTTTTGCTTAAAATGTAATCAAACCTTATTTTGATGCAGAAACTAACTCAAAATATTGTTCATAGCAAACAAAACGTAGCAGTTTCACATTATTCTGGCGAGATCAGATAAATCTTTGCAACAACGCGCAAGCGAGTGATTATGTACATTCACTGAGTGAATATTATGAAAATAAAATATATATATTTTGCTTAAAATGTAATCAAACCTTATTTTGATGCAGAAAATAAAATATTGTTCATAGCAACCAAAACGTAGCAGTTTCACATTATTCTGGCGAGATCAGAAAAATCTTTGCAACAACGCGCAAGCGAGTGATTATGTACATTCACTGAGTGAATATTATGAAAATAGAATATATATTTCTCGCTAAAAATGTAATCAAAACTTATTTTTATGCAGAAACTAACTCCAAATATTGTTTTTTCACTAAAAAGTAGAGAAACGTCCGCCATGTTTTTTGTTCTCACGGCCGGGCTCTCTAAAGTCACGTGACTTGGACGCAAAACAATAGGCAAAAAAAAATGTAACAGTCATACAATTTAAGGGCCATTATTGTAACCCCTCTACGTTTTGCACTTTGGACCAACGTAGTCAGGATACATTTTCATATGAGACTGGGTTGCATAAAGCCTGATTGTTCTTCATCAATTATATCATCTAACCCTGATTTTAATCTTTTAGCAAAAATTAATGCAAATATTTTAGCATCATTATTCAATAAACTGATTGGTCTCCAATTTTCAATACTTAATTTATCTTTGTTTGGTTTGGGTATCAGTTTAATAAGTCCTTGTCGCATAGTTGGTGGGAGTTCCCCTTTCTTAATGGCTTCTATATAAACTTTAACAAGAAAAGGAGCTAACAATTGGTCAAAAAGCTTGTAAAATTCACTTATTAGCCCATCATTCCCTGGCGATTTATTTTCTTTTAGAGAGGCAATACATTTTTGCACTTCTGATAAACAAATCTCTCTGTCACAAACCAATTTAAAGCCATCGTCAATGACATCAATATAATTTTGTTTACTTTTTAGGAAGAGATCCATATTTTTTGCATTTTCGACATCAGTAGAGTACAATCTTTGATAGAAATCAGCAACGTATTTTGATATCTGGATCTTATCATCACAGACAACATCATTGATTTTCAATTTACTTAGGGATGATACTTCAAAGTTTCTTTTTTCTAGATTAAAGAAATATTTAGTGCATTTTTCCCCTTTTTCAAGCCATTTCCTCCTAGATCTGACAAAAGCCCCTTTGGCTTTGTCTTCATACATCTTGTCCAATTTAAGTTGTAAAGAAGTTAGTTCTGTAAATTCACATCCAGTTAAATCAGCTTTCTCTGATAACTTTATTATTCTAGTGATAACTCTGGATTCTTCCTCTCTCTTGTCTTTGGCTATTTTCTTGCCTAATTTTATAGCTAACTTACGAATTTCAAATTTCATCAGCTCCCAGCAGCTTCCAAAATTGCTATCAAGTCTAGCTTTTCTCCAATATTTTTCAATTATCACGGCGGCATCATCCTTAAATTGTTTATTTTGTAATAGCATTTGGTTTAGTTTCCAATAATCTCTGTTTGGTTTGTTACTAAGTATTATTAAATCTATCTTTATATAAATTGCTTGGTGATCTGTAAGAACAGTAGGTTCTATATGAGCTGAAACCATCTTGTCATCGATCTCCGAAGAAATCAACCAGAAATCTATACGGGACTTCTGTGACCTATCTTTATTACTCCAAGTATATATGCTTTTGTTGGGATTTTTGTGTCTCCAGATATCAACAAGACTCATCCTTTGACATATATTCTCCAATTCATCTGAAGAACTATTTCTTGGAGGCCATCTATCCAGATTTCCATCCATAACTGTATAAAAATCACCACCCCATATAATCTTGGCAGTAGGAAAAGTTGTAATCAGCTGGTTAATTATATTTTCTATTGTTGTAAATAATAGCTTGTTGTCTTTTTTGTTGTTACACGCATATATGTTTACAATAATGAATTGGGAATGATCTACATCAACGACCAGAATTACCCATCTCCCATTTAAATCTGCTAAATGTTTAATAATGTGCCCTTTAAAGTTTCCCTGTAAGATAGCGACCCCTGCTGACCGGTTACTCCCAAATGAAAACCATATATTTTTCCCCCATTGACTCTCCCAAAAAGAAATATCCAATTTAGTAGCATGAGTCTCCTGTATAAAATAAAAATCAGCACCTTTGTTTTGAAAAAATAAAAATAAACATTTCCTTTTCAACTGGTCTCTAGCACCTCTGGCATTTACAGATAAAACAGATACAGACATAAAAACTCAGAACAAATAACGTTAACTGTATGAACTTCTGTGCAAAAACTGCAGAGATAACTGCTCTAATGTAAACATTAGCTGCCTCAATGCCCCTTGTTACACATGGGGGGTTACCTTAAAAAAGGTTGCACTTTATCAGAGCATACAAGATCTTTCCTTTTCAGATGTCTTTAATTTCGTTTCCATTCACAAATGCTCTGATCCCGACGAAATAAGCCTTCTCTCCTCTCTTTCTTGCCGCTTCTACAGTTGGCCAGAGCCGGTTGCGAATGGCTCTGTCTTCAGCGGTCAGGTCTTCTTTGAAGCGAAGCTTCTTGCTGCTCAGGAACTCACTCTTCTTTGATGCCCTCCAGATTAAGTCTCTCGCTGTTCTCGACATAAACCGGATGATCACTGGTCTTGGTTGCTGAATGGAATTGCCATCTTTGCGTCTCCCAATTCTGTGGACAACGTCGATTGCCTCCATCACTGCTCCAACCTCACTAGCCGACAGCACCGCACGGCAGACCTCTTGCACACGAGACTTCAAGTTGTCATCCTCTCTCTCTGGGATCCCGTGCAAACGTAGGTTCTGTCGTCGGCTGTATCGATCACTCTCATTTACTTTAGTTTCCATTTCACAGACTTTTCTCTGGAGTGTCTCGCATGAAGCTTTTAGGATGCAATTCTGTTTTTTCAAATCTGCCACTTCTTTATGACAAAAGTCCAAAGACTTTTTCAGACCATCTATCTGGACTGTATTGTAGTGAACCGCCTTGTCGGTCTGATCCGCCCGTTCGTTTATCTTGTCGATGACGGCAGAGATGATGGTATCCTGAAGTTCCAGAAGCGATGGCTGTTCTTCGTTGCCTCTTGCTTTTTTCAATTGAGGTTTTGTAGGCGTGTTAGGAGATGAGACACACTCCTCAAAAGCACTGGCCTGGCATGCATAAGAGTGTATTTCTCGGGCAGTTCGTTTTTCCTTATTTGCCACCACTTCCATTGCGCTGTTATGCTAGCTTTAGAGTTAGCAATAACTAGCTTGAATAATAAGACGCTATATTTCCGAAAACCAGCAGAAAAAAAAGAAATTCAATAACACTGCAGTCGAGCAACCAGTAAAAAAAAAAAAAAACCCTTTTAGCAGCAAAATTAAATTCTAAATGTTAATTTGAGCAGCAATCTTTAACAGTCGTTACAGGTCTATTCAAAACGCGTCTGGTCTCGCCGCCATCTTGAATCGGCCCTCCGGTATGCATCCTGCCGGCACCTTGTTGTGATCGGTTACAAGGTAGTCTGTGACGTCGCAAACACCACCGATTTCAAACCGCGGGTTTTTGTCCGTCTTTGGTTTAGGCTACTGCGGTTTCAAATATAAAATACTCAGCAATGGTGCCGACTTATGAATTTGCACATGGTTTGTCTTAAAGCATATTAAAAACACTAGACATATAAACAAGTCTTCAATACATGGGTGTCTCTGAGATGGAGTGCAGTTGAATAAAATCCTAAAGTACTGTACTACTTTAAATTTAGATTTAACTACAGCTTAAATACATTGTAAATGTATAAATGTGTATATTTTCACAGTAAACATAAGATTAACTAATAGTCGCTAACGATATAAAACTAACATTACATAGTTTAACCATACATATTTTGGTCCAGTGTCCCGTCATCGCCGGCAGTGAAGCATATCAAAACGCCTATTTAAAGTCATAAATCTTTAAAATGCACACACAAACATCAACTGTCTGTCACACAGCCGCTAGCCATGTAACGGTCTGGGATTGGGATACTTGTTTTGTTGCGCAGACCTGGCAACCCTCCACTCCAAAGCCACACCCCTTTCATGCACCCCGAAGTGCGCAGCCCCTGAATTGGGACACAGCTGTGTCAAAGTTGGCACCAAAATAAGTGTTTGTCATTGGCTGCGTCCGAAACCGCCTACTTTTCTACTATTTAGTAGGGGAAAAGCAGTAGGCGAGCGCATAAGTATGTCAGAAGCAAAAAGAGTAGGCGAAAATTACCTGGGTGACGTACTAATTCTCGCGAGATTCGGCCGTGCGCCTACTTAAAGTGCGTCCGAAACCGCCTACTTACCCACTATATAATAGGGGAAAAGCGATAGGCAAGCGAATAATTATGTCAGAGACCTCAGTAATCATAAATGAGTCGTCGAGATGGCCTACTGCAGGGATGGACAACTCCGGTCCTGGAGGGCCAGTATCCAGCAGAGTTTAGCTCCAACCCTAATCAAACACACCTGAACCAGCTAATCAAGGTCTTTAGGATTAGTAGAAAGTTATAGGCAAGTTTTTATCAGGGATGGAGATAAACTCTGCAGGACACTGGCCCTCCAGGACAGGAGTTGTCCATCCCTGGCCTACTGCTTCCGCCTAGATTCTGAAGTGTTCATCGATGGATACTTTTCTATCCCAGGAGGCCACAGGAGAGGATACGTCATGATCAAACAGGGAGGAGAAAAGCGCCGCGGATGCTGTCAAATGTGAGTATTGAAAACCAAAAGCACGGTTCCTTGTGTTAAAGTCACACTTGTTGAACTACTGTAGAGTAAACTGCTGAATGTGTAAAGATGCTAGACACTTGTGATTTTACTGTAAAAACACGATTTATTATGTATAGATAACCGGGAGGAAACACACATAACTTAATTCTCCAAAGAGGATACATATTAAAGATGCTTACTAAATGTTTATTTAACCTCTGACAGGAAAATATTAAGAATATATGAAGTATTATGACTTATGAGTGATGGATTATGTTTTATGAGTGATGTGTGTATGGTATTGTGTAGAATTCACTGTTGTCAACACTGTTTACATTACATGAATGCAAGTAATGTAAATAAACAAATGTACACTTAACTAGACAGACATAAGTTATCTATTTTATTTGTCCGTTAGTACTGTTAATTAATACAACAAACATTTGTGTTGAATAAAAAGTGAGTTACAGGGACAGAAATGAATACAAAGTCTATTTAAATCTTAAGTTGTACTTTATTTTAATTATTGTCATTTCAAACAGAGTTATTACAGCACTTTTCTGATTCTTGATGTCTGTGCATTTGCTGCAGAGCATTTGTGGTGGAGCAGGACCTGCAAGGAAAGATGACATTGGCATTTGTGAAGAAAAAAAAAGAAAGAAAAACCTGAAGCAAAAATATAAAGATCATTTTGTTACTTCTAATACAGAAATCAGATGACATTGTGCTGCTAAAATGACCTCTTTTGTATTATGTTTGTGCATTTTTGTAGGATGTGAATGTCCTCAGACGGGTGTGAGCACTGAGGATGGAGAGCCACAGCAGATCCTGGGAATGGTTCAGTGTCATGGATGAGACTCTCCATCACTCCTCCTGCCCTTACTGCCTCATCTGACCTGATGTTGCTGTGGTCTCTTCATCCTCAGTGAGTCCAGAGCCAGCAAGAGCATCTAGACAAAGACCAAAGGACACTGAGGATGTGATTTTGGTCAAGATTGTTCTGCTGGTTTCAGTTCATACAATGGAGCTTCAAAAGCATTATCGAATAATGTCATGAAGCTTCATCAGGCTCCATTGACTGATAGTGTAGAAACTAGCTGGACAAACTTGATCAAAATCAACTTTTGTGTTCAGAAAAAAAAAAAAAAAAAAAAAAAAATGAACACAGGGATTGAACAGCATGAAGGCGAGTGAATAATGACTGAATTTATTTGTTTGGGTGAACTAACCCTTTATGCCCCCAAATAGAAATATGAATGAAGTGTATGTATGCATTTATATTACCTTGACAAAGTAAACTTTAAGAAATAAACAGCTTGAATTAGCGTTTGTGCTCGAAAAACCAACAAAAAAGGATTTAAAAAAATCGAATTTACATTTGGCAGAAGCTGTTATCCAAAATGACTAACTGCTCTTATTACAGGGATCATCCCGCTAGAGTAACCTGAAGTAAAGCGTCTTGATCAAGGACACACTGGAGGAGACGCTGCAGAGATCGAACCAGCAAACTTTCTGCTGACCAGCTCAGTGGTTTAACCCACCACACCACAAAAGTAATGAAGCTACAGCAGAAATTATCATGTTATTGTAAAAATATGAAATGAAGTATGGCAAGAAACTGAATGCTGACATGAATGAAGTGTACAAAGTTTTAATCTGTTTATTCAGTCATGCTGATGGAGAGCACATGAATGTTTACAGCAGCAGCCAGATTGTCCCCCACATCTTCTCCCACTCTTGCTTCAAGATGTGGGGTTCAGGGGTCCATCATCATCATCTTCCTCATCCTCTGGATCAACGATGTCCCCATTGAGAAGAGCAGCGGTGAGGGACATGATGGATGAAGGTGTTCATCAGCTGCTTCATCAGAATAAAGCTGCAGAATCGGCACAGCTGTGTGAGATGACAGCAGGACTGTAAATACGTGATTGTTAGAGCAATACGTTTCAATAAAGCTTTGTTTTGTGTATTGTTGACTTGTACATGCATTTATTTAATTATTGTCATTATTACTTTTATTAATTCTTTACTTATTAATTATGCTATTATCAGTAAATGTATATATTTTATTACTTCATGCTTTCATTGACTGTAAATGGAGATGTATTCACATCAGCTGTATTTGTCTAGTGTGTGTTCATGCACAGCTGTCATATAACAAAACATTACATTTTGCTTGTTTTACTA
Organism: Chanodichthys erythropterus; assembly: GCF_024489055.1. Classification (NCBI taxonomy): domain Eukaryota; kingdom Metazoa; phylum Chordata; class Actinopteri; order Cypriniformes; family Xenocyprididae; genus Chanodichthys; species Chanodichthys erythropterus. The sequence continues at coordinate 38,931,949 of NC_090231.1, forward strand.
AAGAAGTAATATGAAAAGTAATATAATTAAGTTTTGGTTTATGGTTAATGTTGGGGTGTGCTAGCAAAGCAATTCATTCTGAGGTAATCTTAATTTCAAGTAGATTTTACTTACATTTTCTGAGTATAAAATCAACAGTCTTCTCCAAAGGTGAGATCTTCGAGCAGCTGTCCGACGTCTCCTCTGTGCAGACATTGTTAACACTGAGGAAAACGTGTTAGTGTTAGTGCACCTGTCACTCCTATCTTTATTTTATTGCAGGACCTATAATTGCATACAAGATCAGGGAAAATACCAGTTGTATCTTTAACAATGAACAATAATAATGAAAAAAACATAAATATGTGTTTGTATACATCATCGTTTGAAATTATAGACACACATAAAGCATGATGACAAGGTTAAATATTTTGAATACATCATAATGCATAAAAGTATTTATTTTATTTATTATTTGTAAGCCTGAGGGATGAAACCAGAGCTAATTCAACAAGAAAAAGGGGAACAATTTGATTTATGCTTGTGGATGGACATTTTTGCATATAAAATAATGAAATTAATAACATATTGACACGAATTTGGGTATTTGTAACAAAAAATAAACTCACATTATAAAAATATAAGAACTTTAAATTAACCCAAAATATATAAGTTGTAGCCTACTACAATTACAAAATTACTGGCAGCTGTTTCTTCAACAAGACCACACAATAAGCAGTTTAATCAATATCAAGATCTTAACAGATAGAAGAATTAAACCTGTCACTCATATCTTTTCAGTTGTTGCGCTTGTGATATCGTCGTAGGTCACATGATACACTCTAAAAAATGTTTGGTTAAAAACAACCCAAGTTGGGTTGAAAATGGACAAACCCAGCAATTGGGTTGTTTTAATTAACCCAGTGGTTGGGTTAAATGTTTGATTTGAACTGATTAAAAATGACTATATGGCTGGCTTAAAATGAATCCAAAATAGGTGAGAAATTAAAAATCAGACACATAATTACTAGAGGCAACAATAATAACCAAAAGGTGTACATTTATTAATAAGCAATTTAATAAATGTTTGTTTATTATTCATTATCCTATTAATAAATGCTCATTTATTAAACATTAATAAATGTTAATTTCCAGCATATTTTGGGTTCATTTTAAGCAAGCAATACAGTAATTTTTATACAACAGTTGAGTTAAATAAAAACTACCCAGCAGGTTGGGCAAACATTTAACCCAACCACTGGGTTAAAACACCACAATTGCTGGGTTTGTCAATTTTCAACCCAACTTGTTTTTAACCCAGCATTTTTTAGTGCAACGTCAACATGGCGGATTATTTTCGGATCTCGCATACTCAACGTGATTTGGCTGTTAAGTACCTACTCTTTTGGCGCTCTTTAAGTAGGCCTACTTATTGAAATTAAGTACCTACTCATCGAGTAGGCGGTTTCGGACACAGCCACAGTGTGAGCCACACTGACCAAAACTGAGACTGTTCTCTCACCATGAAAATGTTACATACACAATGTTTTCTACTTTTGTGACTGCTTTCTGTACATGTCAGTCAGTTGAATCTAGCTGAATGCTCTCGTGTATCACACTGAGCTTTATACAGATTGAGACCGTTGGTAAACTGTATAAACCAAGGAAGATTAACATTTGTATTTATGCAGTGCATTCATTTTTGTAAATGAATATTACAGTAATACATGCAAACTGAAAAGTTGCTTCATTTCTCACCACATACTTGTATAAATCATTCTTAAACCACACATTCCATTTTCCTATAGACCCTTTTACTGTTTGTACACAATGATGACGTAGCAACGTATGCGCGCATTTTGGCAACGGAAGTGGAGTTGTTCCCCATAGGTTCTAACGTGTTAGCAACTCCGAAAGTGATATATATGTATATATATATATATATATATATATATATATATATATATATATATATATATATATATATATATATATATATATATATATATATATCTACAGCTTCGCGAGCGGATTAAGCAACACAGACAGATAAAGTTATTTCAAAAAGTTGACTTTATCAAATGGTATCCGGCTGTCAGATCCGTGTAGTCGAGTGGATAGAAGATGTTAGCAGATGGCCAAATACAGTGGCCAGATATATATACATAAACCAGGGCTCTCAAGTTTTAAAGACAGGCAAGAATGACAAATATCCAACAACATGACATGATTCTTAAAGTGACCAATAACATCGACGATGTAATACACTATAATTTATTTAGTGCTAATAAAATTAAGCCTATTTGGAGAGAGAGATGTTTAATGTGACAAAATGTCAGTCATCGTGTGATAACGAAAATATAACTAGGTCTAGACTACTGAGCAGGTGTTTTCAGTGAACAGGCTGTAAAACTGTTGACTAAGTTCAGACACTCATGAAAAACTGATGCTGATTATCTGGGAAACATTCTCTAACAGCAGTCAAGTTGTCATTGTTTGTTTCAAACAAGCTGTGAATTTGTTGTAACATTAAAATAGGAGATCATGACTTATTCTGTGCTCGAAGTGATGCTCAGAGCTCCACTGTTTTCCTCTGTGGGTGAACGAGGATGATGGTGAACAATTCCAGGATATGCTTTTTTTTCATTGGTTGTTGGTTTAAATCTTACCCAGATACAATAGTGCTATTTTCTGATTGGCTACTGTGTAGCCCCTTTCTATTTAAGATTGGCTGATAAGTGGCAGGCCACCTCAGGGGAGACGCGCTTGTTTCCAGCCCGGCGCAGCGGCATATTAAATATATGAAAAATAGTTTTTCTGCGTGAGGAATACAATGTGTGGCGGGAGTGCGTGACAAAAGACCGAAATGAGTGACTGTCACGCTCAGTGCGTTACACTTGAGAGCCCTGAAAAACTTTCAGAGTTGCTAACACGTTAAAACCAATAGGCAACAACACCACTTCCGTTGCCAAAATGCGCGCGCAACTGTTTGATCACGTGGGCTGTAAAAGGGTCTATTGCTCTTCCCCAACAAATTGCATGTGAATTCAGTGTACATATTTCTACAAAGATAAATGTACTGTATGCTGTAGCTGCTGTGATTTAGGGTTGTGATATTCCTCCATGTTCAAAAATTGTGTTGGGCAAACTATGCTTTCAAACTTGATTTCAAATTTTAAAAAAAAAAAAAAAAAAAAAAAGTGCAGAAAGACAGATAAGAATAAGATAAATAAGATTTATTTGATGATAAACACGGAAAACATGAATCAAGCACCAAATTGAACTTTAAGAACTCTAGTACCCAAGATATCATTGATCTCCTTGACCACAGCTGCCACGGTCACGTGACTTGTGATCACCATCGTGCCCGCGCCCACGGCCACGGCCACGGCCGCCATCGTGCCCACGGTCGCCGTCGTCCCCGTGCTCGCGATCGTCCCCGCGGTCGCCGTCGTCCCCGTGCCCGTGCTTGCGGCCGTGGCCGTGCCCGTGCCCGCCATCGTCCCCGCGGCCGCAAGTTTGACAATTTTCAGCATACACTGGAGGCTCGGGCGGTTCGGCAGGCTTCACTGGAGGCTTGGGCGGGTCGGCAGGCTTCACTGGAGGCATGGGCGGGTCGGCAGGCTTCACTGGAGGCTTGGGCGGGTCGGCAGGCTTCACTGGAGGCATGGGCGGGTCGGCAGGCTTTACTGGAGGCATGGGCGGTTCGACAGGCTTCACTGGAGGCATGGGCGGGTCGGCAGGCTTCACTGGAGGCTTGGGCGGGTCGGCAGGCTTCACTGGAGGCATGGGCGGGTCGGCAGGCTTCACTGGAGGCTTGGGCGGGTCGGCAGGCTTCACTGGAGGCTTGGGCGGGTCGGCAGGCTTGGGCGGGTCGGCAGGCTTCACTGGAGGCTTGGGCGGGTCGGCAGGCTTCACTGGAGGCATGGGCGGTTCGACAGGCTTCACTGGAGGCTTGGGCGGGTCGGCAGGCTTCACTGGAGGCATGGGCGGGTCTGCAGGCTTCACTGGAGGCATGGGCGGGTCTGCAGGCTTCACTGGAGGCTTGGGCGGGTCGGCAGGCTTCACTGGAGGCTTGGGCGGGTCGGCAGGCTTCACTGGAGGCTTGGGCGGGTCGGCGGCAGGCATCCCTGGAGGGATACAGATGTCAGCTTTAGTCAGTTCACTTAGCAGCATTCAGTATCAGATATACAGCATAAAACTTGCAAAGCATGATTAGCAAGTCTTGCTTACGGAGTGAATTGTAGGCTATAATTATTAAAATCATCTTTATTAATTTTGTAAAGCCATCCTGTGCTTGAAACAGTGCTATGGGCTGAATTCAGGTCCAAAGACAAAAAACAGAAAGCAGAGCCAAACACTACATAACAAATACATATACCTGTACATGGAGCCATACACTGACGTCCACATCCACTACTGCAGCATTTCTCATTGTTCGGACAGTCACTGTCATAAGCACACAAGTCGCCACACTTTACTGCTCCAGAGTGTTTACTTGGACACTCTCCTGGCTTTGCTGTTATACAGACACATGACAAAAACATGGTCACTGAACACAAGACTAAGAAATTGAGAATGAGACCTTGTGTAGGCTACATCAAAGCAATTTCTCATTCTCTTCAACCGTCCCATCAGTACGTCAGTCGGTCTTTGTCCGAACAAAGACCAGGTCGACTGTCAGACCAGAAACCTTACGCTCTTTTTTTTTTTTTTTTTTTTTTTATTTTTAATTTTGCACCATCCTTCAAAAATCGGTTAACGGACGATCGAAAAGGTGCAAATATGTATTGGTCTTCATGTTACAAAAATATATTGGATATGGGGAAATGTAATAATAAAACACGAAGTATAAAAATCATCATGACATGGAGGCGCCGACGCGATCACCTTTGTTGCACATGAACCGATACTCAGAAACTCGGGTTTAGTTCAGTGCATCGGTTTCTTTGCAATTATTCATGAAACTTAGCAATCTCTGTGTGAGCACTTTTTTTCCAGAGTTACTTTTGGAAGACCTCGCATCCATCATTAATTGAAACTCACTGAAAACAGGTGGCACGCACACAAATCCACAGTCAAATTGGCAGCATTTGTGTCCTCCAGAGCAGTCTCTATCAGAAGTACATCCTTTAAGGGATGGCACAACCATCAGCTTCGCCGGACACTGACTGGACACTACAGAAGAGGATTCAAGAGGATCGTTAGGGGAGACCAGCGAGTGCTTTAATTGTTTGCTATTGACAAAGAGTGCGGTTACAACCCACCCCACTACTGGTAAGGTGTAAGAGAAGCAGAACGCTGACAGAAGACATGGCCAGTACATTTGTTGAATAATTTGCTATTGTAACAAAATGTATTGCACGTGTTGAAAGAAAAACAAAAAGTCATTTTTAAAGGCACTTTTTTTTCGGGCTATGCAATTAACATCTCACCTGTGACTGCAGTGTCCGCTGTGCTCCAACATGCAGACAGACACAATAAAACAGCACCCAACGAGCAGTACACTCGTGCTGTCATCCTCTCGACCTGCGGTCTCACACAGTAAACTCTGCTGGAAGAAGCGCTAAATTAGTAAGTCATGAGGAGCAGACAGCGAGGCACACAAAACTGCAATGAAAACACGTGCTGTTGAATTCCGCAACATAAATCGCTGTAAAAAGAGTTTTTGAAAACGCGTTTTTAAAGATCCAAGGAGGTCTGGGCAACTCCAACCCTGATGAAACTCATCTGCCTGTAGCTTCTATATTAACCTAATATTGAAGACCTTGATTGGCTTGTTCAGGTGAGTTTGATTAGGGTTGGAGGAGCGGAGTGCTGAGTTCACGCCGTATGCAGTGGCAGAGCCAGGATTTTTGGTGGCCAGGGCTGCGTTCAGCCCCGACAAAACGTTGCAAAACGTTTTTTAAACGGAAACGGTGGCGCGTTGAACACCCTGTTGTGAGGACGCAAGCGTTGCAACTATGGCAACTGAGAAGGACATTCTTTGTGTTCTTTTTGAAGAATTTTCGGAGCCTGATGAAGTCGGTATAAATAGGTGTTTAATATTGCAAAGTACCCTCGATGTTACAGCCACTGCCCTTGCCGTCCAGAATAAAAGAGAACATCCCAATCGAGTGAAGGGATTTGTGGAATCTTCTAATTATTTTGATACAACACTTGCCTTGCATTTCAGGATGAAAAGACATACATTTCAGGTGAAGGATAATCCATTTCTTACCTCCCAGACTGTGCTATGATCTATATTATTTTAGTGTTTAATAGGCATTAATGCTGATCACTGTTGTTGTGCTTTGATATTGTAATATTTACTATTATATAATCAGAGTATAGAAAAGTTTATATTAAAGTGTAACTGTTACCTTCACAATACAACACCAAAATATATAAGTAAAGTATTTTTATGTTACATTAATACCCAGTGTGCGAGCTGTCTCTTTAATACCGCGTGGTTTATATACATCATGCCGCTGATTGGGCTGACATTTCTAACACGCCCACCAAACAAGAGAAAACGCATCTCAAACCCGTGCACACCGTTTCCAGGAATGTAATGTAACATAAAAATACTTTACTTATATATTTTGCTGTTGTATTGTGAAGGTACACTTTAACCCTTTGATGCACAAGCTATGAAAACCCCTTCTAATGCGCAACATGGGTCAAAAATGACCCGTATTCATTTCCTATGTAATTTCAATCATGGTTGAGTGTTTCTTTGCTGAATCTTTGAAAGAAATGTATTTTATCATTAATTTATTCCAGGTATTCCTTAAATATCTTGTTTTTGATTGACAAAAATCATTATGTTCATTTTTCTTTCTTACTTTATAAACAAACACAGTTTTTGTCTGTCTACATCAATTTTACACACATGGGTCAAAAATGACCCGTATTCATTTCCTATGTAATTTCAGTCATGACTAAGTGTTTCTTCGCTGAATCTTTGAAAGAAATGTATTTTGTCATTTATTTATTCCAGGTATTCCTTAAATATCTTGTTTTTGATTTTAACAAATCATTGTTTGTCATCTTTTTTTCATAAACAAACACAGGTTTTGTATTTCTACATCAATTTTACACACATGGGTCAAAAATTACCCATATAGAAACCTTTGCAAATTTCCGCAAGAAGGAACATATTTACTGCAGACAACTGTTCATCCGCCACACATTTCATGTCTCAACATGGCTGCTTTTGTATATTTGATGGATGAAAGACATATTATATTTCATATAATAGGCTGTATATTATATTTCATAATTTGTATTTTTTGTCATAAACCAATGCTACTGGTCACCTTTTACATCTATCAGTGTTCCTGAAAAGTAACAGTTTTGAACAAGGTTTCTGTCCAACAGTGAAAATAAGTGTATCGCTCAACAGTGATTTTGAATTTCTTTATCTAGAGTGTTAATGGCTGGTCCTCAACAGAACTGAGGTGGATGATGACATCACTGTGAAAAAAGCTGAAAGTGTACTTTGCGAACAGTCAAACGCAATTTAAATGTGTATGTGCAGGGTTGCACATACACAGTTACAGAAATCCGGCGGAAATTATAAAAAGTTACAAAAATCTGTATGCTGACCCTCACGTACACATAAAAAGTGAAGTATACGTTGGCCTTTAGAAAGGTAATGAAACACACATTCAAAAAAATTCATTCAAAAAGAAAGGAAAAATTAAAATAAGGATTTGGTTATTGAGTAATACATGGAATAATGAATGATAAAATTAATTTATTGTAATATATGCGATATAGAAAATAACTAATTCGGGTCACTTTTGACTCATGTTGTATTTGTCCAAAACTGTTACATTTCAGGAACGCTGACAGACATAAAGGATGACCAATTGCATTGATTTATGACAAAAAATTAAAAATTATGAAATATATAGCCTAATATATTAAATATAATAAGACTTACATCCATCAAATATACAAAAGTAGCCTTGTTAAGATGTAAAATGTGTGGCAGATGAACAGTTGTCTGCAGTAAATATGTTCCTACTTGCAAAAATTTGCAAATCTTAAAGATTTCTATATGGGACATTTTTGACCCATGTGTGTAAAATTGATGTAGAAACTGTGTTTGTTTATAAAGTAAGAAAGAAAAATAAACATAATTATTTGTAGAAAATCAAAAACAATATATTCAAGTAATACCTGAAATAAATAAATGATAAAATAAATTTCTTTCAAAGATTCAGCGAAGAAACACTCAGTCATGACTGAAATTACATAGGAAATGAATACGGGTCATTTTTGACCCATGTGTGTAAAATTGATGTAGACAGACAAAAACTGTGTTTGTTTATAAAGTAAGAAAGAAAAAATGAACATAATGATTTTTTTACAATCAAAAACAAGATATTTAAGGAATACCTGGAATAAATGAATGATAAAATACATTTCTTTTAAAGATTCAGCAAAGAAACACTCGACCATGATTGAAATTACATAGGAAATGAATACGGGTCATTTTTGACCCATGTTGCGCATTAGAAGGGTAGTGATACAAAAATGATTTTTATTAAAAAAGTTTATTAAAATGAGGATTTGTGATGATCAAAAACATTTTAATTGAGGAATACCTGGAATACTGAATGATTAAAATAATTTCTTGCAAAGATATAGAAAATAAAAACTCAGCCGGGTCATTTTTGACCCATGTTGTGCATCAAAGGGTTAATAAACTTTTCTATACTCCTCTGATTATATAATGGTAAATATTACAATATCAAAGCACAACAACAGTGATCAGCATTAATGATAAGCCTATTAAACAATAAAATAATATAGATCATAACAGTCTTGGAGGTAAGAAGTGGATTATCCTTCACCTGAAATGTTTGTCTTTTCATCCTGAAATGCAAGGCAAGTGTTGTATCAAAATAATTAGAAGATTCCACAAATCCCTTCACTCGATTGGGATGTTCTCTTTTATTCTGGACGGAAAGGGCAGTGGCTGTAACATCGAGGGTACTTTGCAATATTAAACATGTAGCCTATTTATATCGACTTCATCAGGCTCCGAAAATTCTTCAAAAAGAACACAAAGATTGGCCTTCTCAGTTGCCATAGTTGCAACGCTTGCGTCATCACAACAGGGTGTTCAACGCGCCACCGTTTCCGTTTAAAAAACGTTTTGCAACGTTTTGTCGGGGCTGAACAACCAGGTAGGGGCCAGCAACCAGTCTGGGGTGGCACAGAAATCTTCATTATTTCAACATAAAAATGAGTCTGATAATGTACTACGGATCTGCCTATACAACACAACTGAAAACAGTTAATTTGTACTTAATTATAATTGAGATAGTGAATTAGATCATGGAATGCTGAATTTGACCCTTTTTTTTTCATTCCTCACTTGCAAGCATTGAATTTTATGTATAATCAATGAACTTCAACAATTCAAAAACGAACCAAAAAAGTAAACACTAAATGTTTAACTTTCTATATTGTCAAAATAAATAATTGCAACAGTTCTGTCATACCTAAATTAAACTCAGTACAAAGGGAAAAAAAAAAAATGTGTTCTGTTTTGAATTCCCATTTGCTGATGCGGAATTGGAAGTCAACCGCACATAAATGCCAGAATGTAAAATTAATTATGTGTGGTGGTTACAAAATTAATAGACAATAAATATTTGACATTTAATGTTTTTTGTTTTTTTTTTATAATGTATTTTACATTTGTGTATTATTTTTGTCTGACGATCGATTTGTATATTATTTTTGTCTGCCTTGGGAAGTGTTCACCTGAGGGGGGGAGGGGCGCGCCGCTCAAACAATACACAGACTGATGGTGAAGCAGCAGCAGCTCCGTGTCCTGTGTTTAATTTACATTTATTTCTCCGCCGGTGAGGGTATTTAAATTTAAGCATTTAAATGTGATACATTTTTGTTTTTCTTTATAGATTAACGCAAAATTAGCATCTTCTAGTACAAATGCATAGTTCTCACATGTATTTATGCATTAAAAAATGATATAGTTTGTCTAATATTGTACCAGAATATTTTAGTTATGACTTAATAACTTATTATTATAAGATATAATAACTTACGTTATTAATGACTCTAAAAATTTATATTGAGAGACATGTGACGCATATATATATATATATATATATATATATATATATATATATATATATATATATATATAATACACATTTTGGTTATTGAAATAACCTTTTTGGTTATTTCATGACTTAATAGACAACAGAAGAACTACGACGTTGTACGCTCGTAGTTTCTCCTTTCGATTTATTTATAGGGAGTAGGGGAGCGCGGGTCACAAACTAACGCTGGGTTAGTTGTAACACAAATGGTTTAAATACTTCCACACATGCTAGCATGAAGAAACTTAGCGTATTTACTAGTTGCCATATCGACAATATATAAAGAAAAAATTAAGCCAAAATTCAGAAATCTTTGGGAGATATCACTGAATATTTATTTAACCATAGCAAAAGTATATGTATTAAGTTAATTTTTCATCTATTTTTTTTTTTTTTTTTTTTTTTTTTTGTTTATTTAAAATTAGACAAATCTGATATTATTTTAATCTCCAATCTCTTGTTTAGCAGTTTGGGTAGTTCTTTCTTCAGTAGAAAAGAAATTAAGGTTTTTGATGGAAACATTCCAGGATTATTCTCCATATAGTTTCAATGGGCACCAAACAGTTGAAGGTCAAAATTAGTTTCAGTGCAGCTTCAAATTGTTCTACACGATCCCAGATTAGAAATAATGGTCTTATCTAGAGAAACAATCACTCATTTTCTAAAAAAATAAAAATAAAAAAAATAAATATATACATTTTAACCAGAAATGCTCATCTTGAACTGCATCATGTATTCAGAGATATTATTACTATTACTCCACTAGGTCGCAAACCTGATGATCTTAAATGTATTAATTATTAATTGACTATTAATAAATGTGTAAAGTTGCATAAAATGGAATAAAGTAGGCTAACTACGTTACCTCAGATGGTTGAATGGATGGATTCCACAACTGGTAAAATAAAACATAGAAAATACAACATTTACTGTAGGAGCCATAAAATTTAATGGTGACTTAAATAAAAAAAACTGTTCTATTGTGCTTCTGATTTGGCAGTGAAATTCGCCGATTTTGGGTGCGTAAGATGTGAAGACTTCTATGGTCCAGTTAGTATTTTCAGCCCATAATGGCGGCCGCACTACCGGAGTGCCATCTAGGGGCTGTTACCCAAAAATGGCCCCTAAAAATTGTAGTAAAAATTCGTAATTAATATTCAAAGTAGTAACGCTGTCAACGTGTTACTGTTTAAGGGTGATTAAATGTTTAACATCATTACATTTCTTTAAGGAAGTTGCCGCACATTAACATTTTATTTAATATTCAGAGGTCTGGCTGGTCGTGCCGGCGATACCACCTTGCTTTTGTTCTTATCAGTACGAAAGAGACTCAAATACTCCATCAATTTTGCATATTCAGTTAAGAGTTATACACCATTCAAATTTATTTGTGTATACTCAAAGTAAAAACAAAATGTTGTGCTTTTTGCAAAATGAAGAAAACTAACATGATGCGTGATCTCTCATCTCCCTCAGAACGAAGTCTGATAGTTCTCAGAAAATAAACTGTAACTTAGTGAATACTAATCACAAAAAAAAAAAAATGAGACTTATGTCTAAAGAAACGTTGAAACGTCAGGCTTTAAATTCGTGGTCCAAGTCCAAGCAAAAACAAAAAATTATCTGTTTATGTAATCTGCGTGAAATTAGAGAGATTCAAGTAATTTGCGAGTCAGCTCATTATCCGCTAATGCGGCCACGCCCATGGAGCGAGTGCTATTCAGGCGCAAATTCTGAGGCAATACATGTATACACCGTCGCTATCGTGTATTTGTTATCCTCAAAAGTGTATATCTGCATGTTATAGCATGGTTAGCGATCTCTGGAACACTCTTAGCCCGGATTTTACATTTACTTAAACTATGTAATTACAATATACTTAAAATATTTAAGTTTGATTGCATTACTTATAAAATATAAGTATATTCTACTAAATTGTGGATGTAATTAGAATGTGTTAATAAATTTAAGTTAAATGCACTTAAATTATTAAGTTTTTCTCCTGACCACGCCTCTTACACATTGGTTTACGGCAGGTAATGAGGCCATTTTGTCCTGGTGTGTGTGAATTCAAGGAGCTGTTGATGAGAAGTTGGAACATTTGTTTTGGCAAGTTCTACAGACATATTTTTTTTCCAAACATTTGCCTTTTTATCGTTTCCCCCCCTGAGAGACTGTTTGTGAGCAGTGAAAATCGTTTGTTAAAGTTTAAACGACGGAACTGTTTTCTCCGGCTAGCTAGTGTTCTCTCGCGTGCGGTGGATCACCGTGCATGAACCCCTGATCGGCGAGTTTGACGCGCGTTATTTCGTCGTTTGTTTCTTTTTCACACGAGGAGCTGTTGTTCGGCGTGTAAACTTAGTTTGAACCTCTGGCTGTCGGCGAACACCACGCCCGCACCCGCACCCGCGCTCCCAGCAGAGGAGGGAGGATGAAGCGCGAAAATGGTGAGTGCAATAATTTAACGACCGTGTTTTATTTAGACACGGCTATTGATTGAAAGATTAAGTTAAAGTTAATTGACGAGTTGACAACAAAAACCGATGGATATACTGTTTTATCTAGGTTCATAGCTTTCTTAACAACAGACTATTTTGTGTTGAAGGTCAAGAAGCGATGCTTTGGATTAGAAGTGTAAGTATTGCCCTTATAACTGTGAAAAAGCTCAGCTATTTAAACATTATAGGCTCAAACAATGAAGTTATACAAGAACAGAACAATTTCCTTGTTTACTGGAACATATGTACATTTATATCACACGTTATGCACAATATGTACACTTATACAGCCTTCACCAAAACCCCATTATCAGCTGTATGTCATGTGGGTTTACTGAGACCTGTTCTTTGGCTGATTATTTTATTAATCTGCATACTGCACGGTGAACAATTACATGTAAACCATAAAATCAAGTGCCATAATCAAGACTTTAACTTTAATGTTTGCTCCTCACAGAAAAGTTGTCAACGACGAGCCTGACTCCAGCCTTCAATGGCCAGCTCTTTCTACAGTAAACCAGGTATGTATTGATGCATGGAGTATTTGACAATACCATTATCTGATGCATTATTATATGATAATGTCTTTGTCGATCTTTGTCTTCCTCTACTAGGTTGCAGCTGACAAGGATTCATACAGGCAAACTTCAGTGAGAATCGTCTGCGTTGAACTATAAAGTGCTCAGCTAAACCCATCATGAGTGAAGATCGTCTTGGAAGGATGTTTGGTGATGGATGAACCGACCAACCTCAGGACTTCTGTGTCCTTTTTTCTGACTGATTTATGCCCTGCAACTGGACTACCCTAACCGTATGAAAAATACTTTATATTTTATTCAGCAGGTAATGCTCAACCTAGGAAAATGTGAGCTGGCACCTAAAATGGAATACTGCCACTATTGTGAACTCAGGAGTGTGAACAAACCATATAGTTTTGATGCAATTTGTTGTGATTCTTAACAATAAGCTGATTTGTTAAAACTATTTTTTTTTCACGTTTTCTAAGGAAATGTTTTCAGGACATAAAATGTTGTATTTTGAATTGAATTAAAATAAAACATAAAATTGAATTAATGTATTTTTTATTTGCTTTTTTTCTTAATTTTGTAGTTAACTAGAAGTTGCTATAAATTAACTTGCTTAGTACATTGAACTTAACTATACTATGTGTAATACCTACAAAGTAATTAATATTACAAAACATTTTAAGTTAAATGAACTTGAATTTTTAAGTTCACATTACTTAATCATTACTTAATTTTTTTAGGGCAACCAGTTTCCTCAAATTTAAGTAAATTCAACTTATCCGGGCTAACAGTGAAGCCTCTGTTAGTTCCTGGAATGTCACATGGTATGCCTGTTCTTCACTGAGTCATTTGTGGACTAAATGTGCACAGAGCGCTCTCCGGCTGCAAGTATGAATTGAAAACAAAGTATCCAGCCCTCATAGTGATGACAATACATATTGAATAAATATTACTCCTCTGTATAGAAAACTGACATAAACATATGAGAATCCATCAATATTTCTCCAAATGTGCATGCCCTCTGGGGTCTGAGGATTTTTTGGGGCCCTGGAGAAGTTTTGACATGCCCGGCATTTGTGTTTTTTCAGGTATTCATAACCATATTAATGAAAAAAAAAAAAAGTGTCATTACACTGTATTCAGCACTAACTAGGCTACCATAATATGTGAGCAACATGTATGTACACAATTGTATAGGCCTATTATAGTTTAAATTACAGTACCAGTCAAAAGATTGGACACATTACTATTATAATGTTTTTAAAAGAAGTCTCAAGTCTCTAACCAAATAATGGTTTTCTATTTTAATATACTTTAAAAATATAATGTATTTCTCTGATGCAAAGCATCTGAACATTCATGTTACCTCAATGGCATTTCATATAGGCTATTATATTTGTTATATTATATAGCCTAAATGTTAATGTGCAGTTGACAAACTATACTTCATTAAAAAGACCTAAGACTCAAGCTTCACATTTTGACCTCCGTTTTACTCTTATAGTGACCGTAATTTGTTAATAGCCTATGGAGTCGTTACCTTTGACAAAACAACATCCATCAGGGCTTTTAGCTTAATGTGACAGAAAAAAAAAAAAAACAAACAAAAAAAAAAAACAAACAAAAAAACTGTAACACCAATGAATCACAAGTGACATAAGACCAAAGATCCTTATTCTTCAACTATAATTATGAGAATAAATTTAGCCATGCATATACCCTCAATTTAGCCATACATGACCAAAAGAACTACATAAATAGTTTTAAATAAAGTTTATCTATAAATGTGAGTCACTGGTGTTACTGATCGTTGCTGTTGTTACCCATAAAAAGGTGACACCGGTGACAATTTTCATGAAAAAATGCATTTTACAAAATGGCTGCTGCAGAGTATTATGGAGTTTCTGTATAATTTCCATACTATTTTACTTCTATGCTTATGGTTAAATGATTTTGTTTTTCTCAGAAGTTCTTCAGTATACATTCTTTGGGTGAAGAGTGGAAAAACACTGAAGTGATAGACACGTTCCAATGGTAAAAGGACAGAGGCTTCAGCCTTGGAGGTTATAGATATAAAAGTGAGGGGAAGCTTTGATTCTTGGTCTTACACTCTTGCAGCTACTTGTGTCTCTGTATGACTGTCTGATCTTTGTTGCAAGAAATAAAACGTTCGAAAGACAATTGGATGAGTCTATCTCTTATGCAGTAAGAGTCCTGTTGATTTTTGTCATGACAATTTGGTGTCAGGAGAGTGGGACTGATCATCCTGGACTTTGTAGTCTCAGCCCTTCCCCGAATAGATTGAGGGATGAGGGGCCAACTTTTACCACCCAGTCCAGCTGAGGGAGCGCGTTCCGGCGGGAAAGTGACGTCAGTCGACGCATACCCTCTATACTCTTGAGTAGAATGAAGCGTCCATCTCAAGACACTTCGCAGCCTACCCTATCCCGTAAATCATTGTGTGCCAGTGACGACAGGTGTGAATCCACATAAATGTAAGTAATGCCCCGGTTTCACCAATATGTAGTATCTAAATCAAACTGTAATATCAATGATGTCCAAAACGTCAGTTTTTCATTAAAGTCCCCCTGTAGACAATTATCCCTTAAAACTCATATTTGATCACCAAATGACATATTTAAAAAAAAAAAAAAAAAAAAAAAAGCTTGTACACCCGTGTCTCATTTAATATACACAGATCAATGAATATGCAAATTGGCCCCGCCTCCACTTGCTCAGCCGTTTTCCTCTGAACATGAACTAAATGGATGTTTGACAAATTCGTTGCTTTTAGTTTTCAGATTAAAAAAAAACATTCAGATGAAATCCTGCATGCGCCAGTACCATGGGCGTAGGTTTAGGGGGGGACGCTAGGTACTAGTCCCTATGAATATTTTGAGATGACAAATTTGTCCCCACCAATATTTAGCAAGCTCCTTTGAACTGCTATTTGGATCTTTGCAATGCTATTTGGATCGATTCTAACGGCCAGGACGACGACAGTACAACGCCGTAATTTGGCGGCGGGGTATCTGACAGGCTACACGCGCGGTCCGGGACTACTTTTGTGCTTGCACTAGCAGCGAGCGGATGGCGTGTGTGGGTGTGCGCGCGCGCATGTTGGGGGGGGGGGGGGGGTTGGAGTGTCCCCACCAAAGCTGAAACCAAACCTACGCCCATGGCCAGTACCTTCTCCATACATGCAACAAATGCACATCCTTGAATGAGGCGGACTTCCAGCATATTTACTTGAACTTATCAGGTAGGCTAAAATTTATAATGGTTCTCTCAGAACTTGGCGTGCAGGGACACACTGACTGAATATGCACACGAATCGCGGCCACACGCTCAGAGAAGTATTGTTTTAGCTATATTTTAATAGTAGGCTATTAAAATATTTCAAAGGACAAAAACATGAACTTTATTGGCTTTACTTCAAGTCAGCTGTCACTTTACTTTGGCACGAGCCCCTATGCGCTCGCACACTAGGCACAGCCCTTGCAACGGTTCTGTCCTTAATTAATATTAATTAATATGATTAGCCTCTTGCTTGACTATGTTATCAAACAGCTAATAATGTGTTGCTAATGTTACACACCGGTTCCCGTTCTTCATATCAGACAGCAGTCAGACCGCTGCCGTCTCCTTACAAATGTCAGTGGAGAAAAGGCTTATAGTTCATCATAACATCATAACAGACTCGCTATATGTATAAATCTACACAATTTTTCATATCAACAGAATATAAACCGGGATAACCTGGCTTCTCTCCAGACTTTCCTGCTTCAGACCGGTCATAGTTAATGATATGCTAAAGCCTGCCGGCACCTTGTTGTGATCGGTTACAAGGTAGTCTGTGACGTCGCAAACACCACCGATTTCAAACCGCGGGTTTTTGTCCGTCTTTGGTTTAGGCTACTGCGGTTTCAAATATAAAATACTCAGCAATGGTGCCGACTTATGAATTTGCACATGGTTTGTCTTAAAGCATATTAAAAACACTAGACATATAAACAAGTCTTCAATACATGGGTGTCTCTGAGATGGAGTGCAGTTGAATAAAATCCTAAAGTACTGTACTACTTTAAATTTAGATTTAACTACAGCTTAAATACATTGTAAATGTATAAATGTGTATATTTTCACAGTAAACATAAGATTAACTAATAGTCGCTAACGATATAAAACTAACATTACATAGTTTAACCATACATATTTTGGTCCAGTGTCCCGTCATCGCCGGCAGTGAAGCATATCAAAACGCCTATTTAAAGTCATAAATCTTTAAAATGCACACACAAACATCAACTGTCTGTCACACAGCCGCTAGCCATGTAACGGTCTGGGATTGGGATACTTGTTTTGTTGCGCAGACCTGGCAACCCTCCACTCCAAAGCCACACCCCTTTCATGCACCCCGAAGTGCGCAGCCCCTGAATTGGGACACAGCTGTGTCAAAGTTGGCACCAAAATAAGTGTTTGTCATTGGCTGCGTCCGAAACCGCCTACTTTTCTACTATTTAGTAGGGGAAAAGCAGTAGGCGAGCGCATAAGTATGTCAGAAGCAAAAAGAGTAGGCGAAAATTACCTGGGTGACGTACTAATTCTCGCGAGATTCGGCCGTGCGCCTACTTAAAGTGCGTCCGAAACCGCCTACTTACCCACTATATAATAGGGGAAAAGCGATAGGCAAGCGAATAATTATGTCAGAGACCTCAGTAATCATAAATGAGTCGTCGAGATGGCCTACTGCAGGGATGGACAACTCCGGTCCTGGAGGGCCAGTATCCAGCAGAGTTTAGCTCCAACCCTAATCAAACACACCTGAACCAGCTAATCAAGGTCTTTAGGATTAGTAGAAAGTTATAGGCAAGTTTTTATCAGGGATGGAGATAAACTCTGCAGGACACTGGCCCTCCAGGACAGGAGTTGTCCATCCCTGGCCTACTGCTTCCGCCTAGATTCTGAAGTGTTCATCGATGGATACTTTTCTATCCCAGGAGGCCACAGGAGAGGATACGTCATGATCAAACAGGGAGGAGAAAAGCGCCGCGGATGCTGTCAAATGTGAGTATTGAAAACCAAAAGCACGGTTCCTTGTGTTAAAGTCACACTTGTTGAACTACTGTAGAGTAAACTGCTGAATGTGTAAAGATGCTAGACACTTGTGATTTTACTGTAAAAACACGATTTATTATGTATAGATAACCGGGAGGAAACACACATAACTTAATTCTCCAAAGAGGATACATATTAAAGATGCTTACTAAATGTTTATTTAACCTCTGACAGGAAAATATTAAGAATATATGAAGTATTATGACTTATGAGTGATGGATTATGTTTTATGAGTGATGTGTGTATGGTATTGTGTAGAATTCACTGTTGTCAACACTGTTTACATTACATGAATGCAAGTAATGTAAATAAACAAATGTACACTTAACTAGACAGACATAAGTTATCTATTTTATTTGTCCGTTAGTACTGTTAATTAATACAACAAACATTTGTGTTGAATAAAAAGTGAGTTACAGGGACAGAAATGAATACAAAGTCTATTTAAATCTTAAGTTGTACTTTATTTTAATTATTGTCATTTCAAACAGAGTTATTACAGCACTTTTCTGATTCTTGATGTCTGTGCATTTGCTGCAGAGCATTTGTGGTGGAGCAGGACCTGCAAGGAAAGATGACATTGGCATTTGTGAAGAAAAAAAAAAGAAAGAAAAACCTGAAGCAAAAATATAAAGATCATTTTGTTACTTCTAATACAGAAATCAGATGACATTGTGCTGCTAAAATGACCTCTTTTGTATTATGTTTGTGCATTTTTGTAGGATGTGAATGTCCTCAGACGGGTGTGAGCACTGAGGATGGAGAGCCACAGCAGATCCTGGGAATGGTTCAGTGTCATGGATGAGACTCTCCATCACTCCTCCTGCCCTTACTGCCTCATCTGACCTGATGTTGCTGTGGTCTCTTCATCCTCAGTGAGTCCAGAGCCAGCAAGAGCATCTAGACAAAGACCAAAGGACACTGAGGATGTGGTTTTGGTCAAGATTGTTCTGCTGGTTTCAGTTCATACAATGGAGCTTCAAAAGCATTATCAAATAATGTCATGAAGCTTCATCAGGCTCCATTGACTGATAGTGTAGAAAATAGCTGGACAAACTTGATCAAAATCAACTTTTGGTTTCAGAAACAAAAAAAAAAAATGAACACAGGGATTGAACAGCATGAAGGCGAGTGAATAATGACTGAATTTATTTGTTTGGGTGAACTAACCCTTTATGCCCCCAAATAGAAATATGAATGAAGTGTATGTATGCATTTATATTACCTTGACAAAGTAAACTTTAAGAAATAAACAGCTTGAATTAGCGTTTGTGCTCAAAAAACCAACAAAAAAGGATTTAAAAAAATCGAATTTACATTTGGCAGAAGCTGTTATCCAAAGTGACTAACTGCTCTTATTACAGGGATCATCCCGCTAGAGTAACCTGAAGTAAAGCGTCTTGATCAAGGACACACTGGAGGAGACGCTGCAGAGATCGAACCAGCAAACTTTCTGCTGACCAGCTCAGTGGTTTAACCCACCACACCACAAAAGTAATGAAGCTACAGCAGAAATTATCATGTTATTGTAAAAATATGAAATGAAGTATGGCAAGAAACTGAATGCTGACATGAATGAAGTGTACAAAGTTTTAATCTGTTTATTCAGTCATGCTGATGGAGAGCACATGAATGTTTACAGCAGCAGCCAGATTGTCCCCCACATCTTCTCCCACTCTTGCTTCAAGATGTGGGGTTCAGGGGTCCATCATCATCATCTTCCTCATCCTCTGGATCAACGATGTCCCCATTGAGAAGAGCAGCGGTGAGGGACATGATGGATGAAGGTGTTCATCAGCTGCTTCATCAGAATAAAGCTGCAGAATCGGCACAGCTGTGTGAGATGACAGCAGGACTGTAAATACGTGATTGTTAGAGCAATACGTTTCAATAAAGCTTTGTTTTGTGTATTGTTGACTTGTACATGCATTTATTTAATTATTGTCATTATTACTTTTATTAATTCTTTACTTATTAATTATGCTATTATCAGTAAATGTATATATTTTATTACTTCATGCTTTCATTGACTGTAAATGGAGATGTATTCACATCAGCTGTATTTGTCTAGTGTGTGTTCATGCACAGCTGTCATATAACAAAACATTACATTTTGCTTGTTTTACTAAAGAAGTAATATGAAAAGTAATATAATTAAGTTTTGGTTTATGGTTAATGTTGGGGTGTGCTAGCAAAGCAATTCATTCTGAGGTAATCTTAATTTCAAGTAGATTTTACTTACATTTTCTGAGTATAAAATCAACAGTCTTCTCCAAAGGTGAGATCTTCGAGCAGCTGTCCGACGTCTCCTCTGTGCAGACATTGTTAACACTGAGGAAAACGTGTTAGTGTTAGTGCACCTGTCACTCCTATCTTTATTTTATTGCAGGACCTATAATTGCATACAAGATCAGGGAAAATACCAGTTGTATCTTTAACAATGAACAATAATAATGAAAAAAACATAAATATGTGTTTGTATACATCATCGTTTGAAATTATAGACACACATAAAGCATGATGACAAGGTTAAATATTTTGAATACATCATAATGCATAAAAGTATTTATTTTATTTATTATTTGTAAGCCTGAGGGATGAAACCAGAGCTAATTCAACAAGAAAAAGGGGAACAATTTGATTTATGCTTGTGGATGGACATTTTTGCATATAAAATAATGAAATTAATAACATATTGACACGAATTTGGGTATTTGTAACAAAAAATAAACTCACATTATAAAAATATAAGAACTTTAAATTAACCCAAAATATATAAGTTGTAGCCTACTACAATTACAAAATTACTGGCAGCTGTTTCTTCAACAAGACCACACAATAAGCAGTTTAATCAATATCAAGATCTTAACAGATAGAAGAATTAAACCTGTCACTCATATCTTTTCAGTTGTTGCGCTTGTGATATCGTCGTAGGTCACATGATACACTCTAAAAAATGTTTGGTTAAAAACAACCCAAGTTGGGTTGAAAATGGACAAACCCAGCAATTGGGTTGTTTTAATTAACCCAGTGGTTGGGTTAAATGTTTGATTTGAACTGATTAAAAATGACTATATGGCTGGCTTAAAATGAATCCAAAATAGGTGAGAAATTAAAAATCAGACACATAATTACTAGAGGCAACAATAATAACCAAAAGGTGTACATTTATTAATAAGCAATTTAATAAATGTTTGTTTATTATTCATTATCCTATTAATAAATGCTCATTTATTAAACATTAATAAATGTTAATTTCCAGCATATTTTGGGTTCATTTTAAGCAAGCAATACAGTAATTTTTATACAACAGTTGAGTTAAATAAAAACTACCCAGCAGGTTGGGCAAACATTTAACCCAACCACTGGGTTAAAACACCACAATTGCTGGGTTTGTCAATTTTCAACCCAACTTGTTTTTAACCCAGCATTTTTTAGTGCAACGTCAACATGGCGGATTATTTTCGGATCTCGCATACTCAACGTGATTTGGCTGTTAAGTACCTACTCTTTTGGCGCTCTTTAAGTAGGCCTACTTATTGAAATTAAGTACCTACTCATCGAGTAGGCGGTTTCGGACACAGCCACAGTGTGAGCCACACTGACCAAAATTGAGACTGTTCTCTCACCATGAAAATGTTACATACACAATGTTTTCTACTTTTGTGACTGCTTTCTGTACATGTCAGTCAGTTGAATCTAGCTGAATGCTCTCGTGTATCACACTGAGCTTTATACAGATTGAGACCGTTGGTAAACTGTATAAACCAAGGAAGATTAACATTTGTATTTATGCAGTGCATTCATTTTTGTAAATGAATATTACAGTAATACATGCAAACTGAAAAGTTGCTTCATTTCTCACCACATACTTGTATAAATCATTCTTAAACCACACATTCCATTTTCCTATAGACCCTTTTACTGTTTGTACACAATGATGACGTAGCAACGTATGCGCGCATTTTGGCAACGGAAGTGGAGTTGTTCCCCATAGGTTCTAACGTGTTAGCAACTCCGAAAGTGATATATATGTATATCTACAGCTTCGCGAGCGGATTAAGCAACACAGACAGATAAAGTTATTTCAAAAAGTTGACTTTATCAAATGGTATCCGGCTGTCAGATCCGTGTAGTCGAGTGGATAGAAGATGTTAGCAGATGGCCAAATACAGTGGCCAGATATATATACATAAACCAGGGCTCTCAAGTTTTAAAGACAGGCAAGAATGACAAATATCCAACAACATGACATGATTCTTAAAGTGACCAATAACATCGACGATGTAATACACTATAATTTATTTAGTGCTAATAAAATTAAGCCTATTTGGAGAGAGAGATGTTTAATGTGACAAAATGTCAGTCATCGTGTGATAACGAAAATATAACTAGGTCTAGACTACTGAGCAGGTGTTTTCAGTGAACAGGCTGTAAAACTGTTGACTAAGTTCAGACACTCATGAAAAACTGATGCTGATTATCTGGGAAACATTCTCTAACAGCAGTCAAGTTGTCATTGTTTGTTTCAAACAAGCTGTGAATTTGTTGTAACATTAAAATAGGAGATCATGACTTATTCTGTGCTCGAAGTGATGCTCAGAGCTCCACTGTTTTCCTCTGTGGGTGAACGAGGATGATGGTGAACAATTCCAGGATATGCTTTTTTTTCATTGGTTGTTGGTTTAAATCTTACCCAGATACAATAGTGCTATTTTCTGATTGGCTACTGTGTAGCCCCTTTCTTTATGATTGGCTGATAAGTGGCAGGCCACCTCAGGGGAGACGCGCTTGTTTCCAGCCCGGCGCAGCGGCATATTAAATATATGAAAAATAGTTTTTCTGCGTGAGGAATACAATGTGTGGCGGGAGTGCGTGACAAAAGACCGAAATGAGTGACTGTCACGCTCAGTGCGTTACACTTGAGAGCCCTGAAAAACTTTCAGAGTTGCTAACACGTTAAAACCAATAGGCAACAACACCACTTCCGTTGCCAAAATGCGCGCGCAACTGTTTGATCACGTGGGCTGTAAAAGGGTCTATTGCTCTTCCCCAACAAATTGCATGTGAATTCAGTGTACATATTTCTACAAAGATAAATGTACTGTATGCTGTAGCTGCTGTGATTTAGGGTTGTGATATTCCTCCATGTTCAAAAATTGTGTTGGGCAAACTATGCTTTCAAACTTGATTTCAAATTTGAAAAAAAAAAAAAAAAAAAAGTGCAGAAAGACAGATAAGAATAAGATAAATAAGATTTATTTGATGATAAACACGGAAAACATGAATCAAGCACCAAATTGAACTTTAAGAACTCTAGTACCCAAGATATCATTGATCTCCTTGACCACAGCTGCCACGGTCACGTGACTTGTGATCACCATCGTGCCCGCGCCCACGGCCACGGCCGTCATCGTGCCCGCGCCCACGGCCACGGCCACGGCCGCCATCGTGCCCACGGTCGCCGTCGTCCCCGTGCTCGCGATCGTCCCCGCGGTCGCCGTCGTCCCCGTGCCCGTGCTTGCGGCCGTGGCCGTGCCCGTGCCCGCCATCGTCCCCGCGGCCGCAAGTTTGACAATTTTCAGCATACACTGGAGGCTCGGGCGGTTCGGCAGGCTTCACTGGAGGCTTGGGCGGGTCGGCAGGCTTCACTGGAGGCATGGGCGGGTCGACAGGCTTCACTGGAGGCTTGGGCGGGTCGGCAGGCTTGGGCGGGTCGGCAGGCTTCACTGGAGGCATGGGCGGTTCGACAGGCTTCACTGGAGGCTTGGGCGGGTCGGCAGGCTTCACTGGAGGCATGGGCGGGTCTGCAGGCTTCACTGGAGGCTTGGGCGGGTCGGCAGGCTTCACTGGAGGCTTGGGCGGGTCGGCAGGCTTCACTGGAGGCTTGGGCGGGTCGGCAGGCTTCACTGGAGGCATGGGCGGTTCGACAGGCTTCACTGGAGGCTTGGGCGGGTCGGCAGGCTTCACTGGAGGCTTGGGCGGGTCGGCGGCAGGCATCCCTGGAGGGATACAGATGTCAGCTTTAGTCAGTTCACTTAGCAGCATTCAGTATCAGATATACAGCATAAAACTTGCAAAGCATGATTAGCAAGTCTTGCTTACGGAGTGAATTGTAGGCTATAATTATTAAAATCATCTTTATTAATTTTGTAAAGCCATCCTGTGCTTGAAACAGTGCTATGGGCTGAATTCAGGTCCAAAGACAAAAAACACAAAGCAGAGCCAAACACTACATAACAAATACATATACCTGTACATGGAGCCATACACTGACGTCCACATCCACTACTGCAGCATTTCTCATTGTTCGGACAGTCACTGTCATAAGCACACAAGTCGCCACACTTTACTGCTCCAGAGTGTTTACTTGGACACTCTCCTGGCTTTGCTGTTATACAGACACATGACAAAAACATGGTCACTGAACACAAGACTAAGAAATTGAGAATGAGACCTTGTGTAGGCTACATCAAAGCAATTTCTCATTCTCTTCAACCGTCCCATCAGTACGTCAGTCGGTCTTTGTCCGAACAAAGACCAGGTCGACTGTCAGACCAGAAACCTTACGCTTTTTTTTTTTTTTTTTTTTTTAATTTTTAATTTTGCACCATCCTTCAAAAATCGGTTAACGGACGATCGAAAAGGTGCAAATATGTATTGGTCTTCATGTTACAAAAATATATTGGATATGGGGAAATGTAATAATAAAACACGAAGTATAAAAATCATCATGACATGGAGGCGCCGACGCGATCACCTTTGTTGCACATGAACCGATACTCAGAAACTCGGGTTTAGTTCAGTGCATCGGTTTCTTTGCAATTATTCATGAAACTTAGCAATCTCTGTGTGAGCACTTTTTTCCAGAGTTACTTTTGGAAGACCTCGCATCCATCATTAATTGAAACTCACTGAAAACAGGTGGCACGCACACAAATCCACAGTCAAATTGGCAGCATTTGTGTCCTCCAGAGCAGTCTCTATCAGAAGTACATCCTTTAAGGGATGGCACAACCATCAGCTTCGCCGGACACTGACTGGACACTACAGAAGAGGATTCAAGAGGATCGTTAGGGGAGACCAGCGAGTGCTTTAATTGTTTGCTATTGACAAAGAGTGCGGTTACAACCCACCCCACTACTGGTAAGGTGTAAGAGAAGCAGAACGCTGACAGAAGACATGGCCAGTACATTTGTTGAATAATTTGCTATTGTAACAAAATGTATTGCACGTGTTGAAAGAAAAACAAAAAGTCATTTTTAAAGGCACTTTTTTTTCGGGCTATGCAATTAACATCTCACCTGTGACTGCAGTGTCCGCTGTGCTCCAACATGCAGACAGACACAATAAAACAGCACCCAACGAGCAGTACACTCGTGCTGTCATCCTCTCGACCTGCGGTCTCACACAGTAAACTCTGCTGGAAGAAGCGCTAAATTAGTAAGTCATGAGGAGCAGACAGCGAGGCACACAAAACTGCAATGAAAACACGTGCTGTTGAATTCCGCAACATAAATCGCTGTAAAAAGAGTTTTTGAAAACGCGTTTTTAAAGATCCAAGGAGGTCTGGGCAACTCCAACCCTGATGAAACTCATCTGCCTGTAGCTTCTATATTAACCTAATATTGAAGACCTTGATTGGCTTGTTCAGGTGAGTTTGATTAGGGTTGGAGGAGCGGAGTGCTGAGTTCACGCCGTATGCAGTGGCAGAGCCAGGATTTTTGGTGGCCAGGGCTGCGTTCAGCCCCGACAAAACGTTGCAAAACGTTTTTTAAACGGAAACGGTGGCGCGTTGAACACCCTGTTGTGAGGACGCAAGCGTTGCAACTATGGCAACTGAGAAGGACATTCTTTGTGTTCTTTTTGAAGAATTTTCGGAGCCTGATGAAGTCGGTATAAATAGGTGTTTAATATTGCAAAGTACCCTCGATGTTACAGCCACTGCCCTTGCCGTCCAGAATAAAAGAGAACATCCCAATCGAGTGAAGGGATTTGTGGAATCTTCTAATTATTTTGATACAACACTTGCCTTGCATTTCAGGATGAAAAGACATACATTTCAGGTGAAGGATAATCCATTTCTTACCTCCCAGACTGTGCTATGATCTATATTATTTTAGTGTTTAATAGGCATTAATGCTGATCACTGTTGTTGTGCTTTGATATTGTAATATTTACTATTATATAATCAGAGTATAGAAAAGTTTATATTAAAGTGTAACTGTTACCTTCACAATACAACACCAAAATATATAAGTAAAGTATTTTTATGTTACATTAATACCCAGTGTGCGAGCTGTCTCTTTAATACGGCGTGGTTTATATACATCATGCCGCTGATTGGGCTGACATTTCTAACACGCCCACCAAACAAGAGAAAACGCATCTCAAACCCGTTGCACACCGTTTCCAGGAATGTAATGTAACATAAAAATACTTTACTTATATATTTTGCTGTTGTATTGTGAAGGTACACTTTAACCCTTTGATGCACAAGCTATGAAAACCCCTTCTAATGCGCAACATGGGTCAAAAATGACCCGTATTCATTTCCTATGTAATTTCAATCATGGTTGAGTGTTTCTTTGCTGAATCTTTGAAAGAAATGTATTTTATCATTAATTTATTCCAGGTATTCCTTAAATATCTTGTTTTTGATTGACAAAAATCATTATGTTCATTTTTCTTTCTTACTTTATAAACACACACAGATTTTGTCTGTCTACATCAATTTTACACACATGGGTCAAAAATGACCCGTATTCATTTCCTATGTAATTTCAGTCATGACTAAGTGTTTCTTCGCTGAATCTTTGAAAGAAATGTATTTTGTCATTTATTTATTCCAGGTATTCCTTAAATATCTTGTTTTTGATTTTAACAAATCATTGTTTGTCATCTTTTTTTCATAAACAAACACAGGTTTTGTATTTCTACATCAATTTTACACACATGGGTCAAAAATTACCCATATAGAAACCTTTGCAAATTTCCGCAAGAAGGAACATATTTACTGCAGACAACTGTTCATCCGCCACACATTTCATGTCTCAACATGGCTGCTTTTGTATATTTGATGGATGAAAGACATATTATATTTCATATAATAGGCTGTATATTATATTTCATAATTTGTATTTTTTGTCATAAACCAATGCTACTGGTCACCTTTTACATCTATCAGTGTTCCTGAAAAGTAACAGTTTTGAACAAGGTTTCTGTCCAACAGTGAAAATAAGTGTATCGCTCAACAGTGATTTTGAATTTCTTTATCTAGAGTGTTAATGGCTGGTCCTCAACAGAACTGAGGTGGATGATGACATCACTGTGAAAAAAGCTGAAAGTGTACTTTGCGAACAGTCAAACGCAATTTAAATGTGTATGTGCAGGGTTGCACATACACAGTTACAGAAATCCGGCGGAAATTATAAAAAGTTACAAAAATCTGTATGCTGACCCTCACGTACACATAAAAAGTGAAGTATACGTTGGCCTTTAGAAAGGTAATGAAACACACATTCAAAAAAATTCATTCAAAAAGAAAGGAAAAATTAAAATAAGGATTTGGTTATTGAGTAATACATGGAATAATGAATGATAAAATTAATTTATTGTAATATATGCGATATAGAAAATAACTAATTCGGGTCACTTTTGACTCATGTTGTATTTGTCCAAAACTGTTACATTTCAGGAACGCTGACAGACATAAAGGATGACCAATTGCATTGATTTATGACAAAAAATTAAAAATTATGAAATATATAGCCTAATATATTAAATATAATAAGACTTACATCCATCAAATATACAAAAGTAGCCTTGTTAAGATGTAAAATGTGTGGCAGATGAACAGTTGTCTGCAGTAAATATGTTCCTACTTGCAAAAATTTGCAAATCTTAAAGATTTCTATATGGGACATTTTTGACCCATGTGTGTAAAATTGATGTAGAAACTGTGTTTGTTTATAAAGTAAGAAAGAAAAATAAACATAATTATTTGTAGAAAATCAAAAACAATATATTCAAGTAATACCTGAAATAAATAAATGATAAAATAAATTTCTTTCAAAGATTCAGCGAAGAAACACTCAGTCATGACTGAAATTACATAGGAAATGAATACGGGTCATTTTTGACCCATGTGTGTAAAATTGATGTAGACAGACAAAAACTGTGTTTGTTTATAAAGTAAGAAAGAAAAAATGAACATAATGATTTTTTTACAATCAAAAACAAGATATTTAAGGAATACCTGGAATAAATGAATGATAAAATACATTTCTTTTAAAGATTCAGCAAAGAAACACTCGACCATGATTGAAATTACATAGGAAATGAATACGGGTCATTTTTGACCCATGTTGCGCATTAGAAGGGTAGTGATACAAAAATGATTTTTATTAAAAAAGTTTATTAAAATGAGGATTTGTGATGATCAAAAACAAGTTAATTGAGGAATACCTGGAATACTGAATGATTAAAATAATTTCTTGCAAAGATATAGAAAATAAAAACTCAGCCGGGTCATTTTTGACCCATGTTGTGCATTAAGGGGTTAATAAACTTTTCTATACTCCTCTGATTATATAATGGTAAATATTACAATATCAAAGCACAACAACAGTGATCAGCATTAATGATAAGCCTATTAAACAATAAAATAAAATAGATCATAACAGTCTTGGAGGTAAGAAGTGGATTATCCTTCACCTGAAATGTTTGTCTTTTCATCCTGAAATGCAAGGCAAGTGTTGTATCAAAATAATTAGAAGATTCCACAAATCCCTTCACTCGATTGGGATGTTCTCTTTTATTCTGGACGGCAAGGGCAGTGGCTGTAACATCGAGGGTACTTTGCAATATTAAACATGTAGCCTATTTATATCGACTTCATCAGGCTCCGAAAATTCTTCAAAAAGAACACAAAGATTGGCCTTCTCAGTTGCCATAGTTGCAACGCTTGCGTCATCACAACAGGGTGTTCAACGCGCCACCGTTTCCGTTTAAAAAACGTTTTGCAACGTTTTGTCGGGGCTGAACAACCAGGTAGGGGCCAGCAACCAGTCTGGGGTGGCACAGAAATCTTCATTATTTCAACATAAAAATGAGTCTGATAATGTACTACGGATCTGCCTATACAACACAACTGAAAACAGTTAATTTGTACTTAATTGTAATTGAGATAGTGAATTAGATCATGGAATGCTGAATTTGACCCTTTTTTTTTTCATTCCTCACTTGCAAGCATTGAATTTTATGTATAATCAATGAACTTCAACAATTCAAAAACGAACCAAAAAAGTAAACACTAAATGTTTAACTTTCTATATTGTCAAAATAAATAATTGCAACAGTTCTGTCATACCTAAATTAAACTCAGTACAAAGGGAAAAAAAAAAATGTGTTCTGTTTTGAATTCCCATTTGCTGATGCGGAATTGGAAGTCAACCGCACATAAATGCCAGAATGTAAAATTAATTATGTGTGGTGGTTACAAAATTAATAGACAATAAATATTTGACATTTAATGTTTTTTTTTTTTTTTTTTATAATGTATTTTACATTTGTGTATTATTTTTGTCTGACGATCGATTTGTATATTATTTTTGTCTGCCTTGGGAAGTGTTCACCTGAGGGGGGGAGGGGCGCGCCGCTCAAACAATACACAGACTGATGGTGAAGCAGCAGCAGCTCCGTGTCCTGTGTTTAATTTACATTTATTTCTCCGCCGGTGAGGGTATTTAAATTTAAGCATTTAAATGTGATACATTTTTGTTTGTTTTCTTTATAGATTAACGCAAAATTAGCATCTTCTAGTACAAATGCATAGTTCTCACATGTATTTATGCATTAAAAAATGATATAGTTTGTCTAATATTGTACCAGAATATTTTAGTTATGACTTAATAACTTATTATTATAAGATATAATAACTTACGTTATTAATGACTCTAAAAATTTATATTGAGAGACATGTGACGCATATATATATATATATATATATATATATATATATATATCTATATATATATATATATAATACACATTTTGGTTATTGAAATAACCTTTTTGGTTATTTCATGACTTAATAGACAACAGAAGAACTACGACGTTGTACGCTCGTAGTTTCTCCTTTCGATTTATTTATAGGGAGTAGGGGAGCGCGGGTCACAAACTAACGCTGGGTTAGTTGTAACACAAATGGTTTAAATACTTCCACACATGCTAGCATGAAGAAACTTAGCGTATTTACTAGTTGCCATATCGACAATATATAAAGAAAAAATTAAGCCAAAATTCAGAAATCTTTGGGAGATATCACTGAATATTTATTTAACCATAGCAAAAGTATATGTATTAATTTAATTTTTCATCTTTTTTTTTTTTTTTTTTTTTTTTTTTTTTTGTGTTTATTTAAAATTAGACAAATCTGATATTATTTTAATCTCCAATCTCTTGTTTAGCAGTTTGGGTAGTTCTTTCTTCAGTCGAAAAGAAATTAAGGTTTTTGATGGAAACATTCCAGGATTATTCTCCATATAGTTTCAATGGGCACCAAACAGTTGAAGGTCAAAATTAGTTTCATTGCAGCTTCAAATTGTTCTACACTGTAAAAAATGATTTTTTGAACTTGTAAATAAAGATAGCATAATTTAAGTATATTTTACAAACAAATCCTATTTTGTCTTTTTACTTCAGAATGTCATGTTTAATTCAATAAACTACTTGAGGTTTCGTTTTATTTTATTGTGCCTAAATACATAAGTAAATGTAAATGGAACTCCCCAAGTAATATTTACTTAGTATCTTGTCGTAAAATGAACTAATGCAAAAAAATGACAAACGCAAGTAAAACTTAGTACTCCACGAAGCAAGGCAATCTATGCGCATGCGCTCTTGGTCCCCGAAGTGGCGCGCAGAGGAAGAGGAAAGCAACGGAAAATTTCCTGGAAGGACGATTTGATTTTTACACGGTAAGTTATGAAATATTTGTTTATTTAGTTATGTTTCCAGAGAAGTATAGAGCAATTAGGCTGTCTGCAGTTCGGGTGGTTAAAGAGTTAACGCATTAACTGTTATAGTCGACAGAGTTGAGTTTGCTAAAGAACCGATTAGCACAAACATCCGTTATTAGCAAACGGCATATGTGTCGAAAACAACTGACTTGTATTTTACAGTGAAGTTTAAAATAAACTTTGCCGGACGAGAGCGGCGCGATGCGTCGCGACAAATGCCAATAGAAGGGCGTCTGTTTATTCATCTGTGTGAATAAATAATTGTGCCCTCATGTGCTATCTGAATTATAAATACAAGTTTTCTAATTAGAAACTGGACATGTACAGCATCGGAAGTCAAATTTACGAACCCGGAATGATACCCGAGCCCTGAGATGGGTGGCCATTAACTTTAAACGCGACTGAGAAAAACACTAATACCCCATTAATCCACATCAACTACACTGCTTTGTCTTATTTATAAAATAGATAAGCATTTGATGCATATCAATCAAGTAAAACAGAGATTATACTCCCTATTGAAGCTATACAATAGTGATACATTTTCTAGTGTATGTGTTCAGACAGCCTTAAAGGGATAGTTCACCCAAAAATAAAATTTCTTCACCCTCAAGTTGTGCCAAACCTGCATACATGTCTTTCTTCTGCTGAACACAAAAGATATTTTGAAGAATATGGGTAACGTTAACCAAACAGTTGATGGACCCCATTGACTTCCATATGAAAAAAAATAAATAAATACTACAGAAGTCAATGGGGTCCATCAATTGTTTGGTTATCAAAAATTTTCAAAATATCTTCTTATGTGTTCAGAATAAAGAAATTCATACAGGTTTGGAACATCTTGAGGGTGAGTAAATTATGACATAATTTTCATTTTTGGGTGAACTATTCCTTTGACTCTACCAGATGATTGAAAATGTATTGTTGATAGGCTACTTACTTGAATGCAGTTTTTCCAAAATAAATTAACTGTTCAAATTTCAAATCAAGTATATTTATTCAAATTTTATTAAAAGAAATCTATTTCTGACATTAACATTTCTAACATATGTTCCACAGATTGCACTCACCGTTCAAGCTCATGCAAGGTAAGTTGGCAATACTTCTTACAGCCTATGCAACACTGATTAAGCTTGCAGTATTCACTCTGCCAGGACATGTATATAGTTGTATGTAGATGGCTGTTAATGTTCACTGCAATTTACTTTTATTTTTAACAGCAAGTTGAAGATAAGCGAGATGCTGTTATTCGCTGGGAGAATCATCTGAGGAGCTCATTGAAGCCTACCAGGTACATTAATAGATTAATTAAAATTTTGTTTTGACTTAGCATATGTACAGTACTGCAGAAGTCTAGGGCACATTAGTATTTTCATCCCCCAAATTTTTTTTTACTTTTTATATCTTTGTGCTTTAGTTTGGCATAAAATATCAGTTTACATTCCTAAACATTCATTTTGCCATTATTTTTAATAATCCAGTGAGATTTTTGTATGCACAGGGAGTCTGACAACAGTTGGTGCTCCACAGAAGATCTGGTCTCACCATCATTGAGTCTGTCTATTATAACATGAAGAAAGAAATGAAGCTGAGAATAAATGCGTAAATTAAGAAAAACTGTGGCAATGTCTGCAAAATGTAAAAAAAAAAAAACATGCAAAGCTATCTGAAAAACAATATCAAGTGTACAAGGCCAAAAACTGATTTAAGTGCAAAGGGTGATCAAACCAAATATTGATTTAATCAATAGAAGGTAAATGAAAATCAATTTATGAAAGCATTTTAAAGGCATCCTCACTTTACAGAATTTTTACACAAGTGCCTAAAACCTTTTACAGTACTGTAGCTTTGCAGGTATTTTCTAATCGACTTGCAGATACAGCTCTTCTGGATTTAGTCTGTCATAGTCCCTTTTCCCTCTTTCTTCATGTAATTACAGATTTAAAGGTGCTAAAGAGGATGTTTTGTTTTATACATTTTTGCAATATTACTTGAGACTGTCTTTACTAACTGATAAAGACTATTTATTAGGTGCACTGAAAGTAATAATATTAATATACATCATCTGTGCACGAGGTAGGGCCTTAAAAACATCAGCCAATTGGCCCTCTGGCTTGTCAATCACTGCCATGACGTTCCTTGTGAGAGACGAGCGCGGCTGCGCGCTCCAGTAACTTTCCACACTCCACAGGCGCCGCATGCAATGTTTTTGTCAGGAGACAGGAGTAACAACTGCAGATTATGAGTTACCTGCAGTGAGTCCGACATAATGAATCCACTAACACGACACAGCGAATGCCGGTGGTAAACACTCGTGTTCCAATACGAGTGTTTACGAGTTTTGGGAGGCGTTCCTTTGTTCTTATGCATGCGCTCATTTAAAAAACTCACTAACAGTCTTTGGATTCTCAGTCGACGAAAAAATCCTCTCTATCACCTTTAATGATGTCGAGACCAAATCTCTGTGTGTGGCACTTATCACATAAAATTAAAGAGAACATTCAACTTACTGTACAGTATTATAACCACTTTGCATTTATTTGTGTATTTGACAGGATGTCAGCAGAGACATGATTAAAGATTGCTTCACCAGTCATGTAACGAAGATCATTGAACTGGGCAGCACTGCAGGAGAGGAAGATGCCAACACAGCTGACATCGTTATCGTCATTGAGGGAACTAAGGTGTTGTTTTACTCTGATTAAATCTGAGAGCTTTCTGAACCACACATTGGCAGCAATGTCATTGGCCCTTTTGAGGTCTGGATAAATAGTAAATACATAGTTAAAATAGTGATTGTGACTACAGTGGTTCAACCGTAATATTTTGAAGAGAGAGGTATACTTTTTGTGCACAAAAACAAAACATATTCATTCAACAATTTGAACCATTTCATTCCTAGTGAACTCAGTGCAGGATTACATGTTTACGTCTGGATGCCGGCTTATTTTATTAGCCGCCTCCTGCGTCAGCATCAAACCCATGTGTTGTGCCGCTCACGTGTTCAGCTTCGGCCATTACTTAGTCGGCATATGGATGTAAACATGGAAGCCTGCATTGTCTCTACCTATGACTGGTTCAAATTGTTGATTTAAGTCTTTATTTTTGTTTTGTTTTTGTGTACAAAAAGTATTCTTGTTACTTCATAACATGAAGGTTGAACCACTGTAATCATGTTGACTATTTTAATGATGTTTTTACTATTTTTCCAGACCTCAAAAGGTGCAATGACATTGCTGCCTATGTGTGCTTCAGAAACCCTCGGAAGATGAACGAAGGTCGTATGGGTGTGGAATGACATGAGGGTGAGTACTTAATGAGAGAAATTTCATATTTGGGTGAACTTACCCTTTAAACTAACCCCCAAATCTGAGAAACACATTTGAAGTATTTCAAAAATCTTTCTTGGGCTGGATGCTTTAAAGGGTTAGCTCACCCCAAAATTAAATTTCTCTCATTAATTACTCTCCCTCATGTCGTTCCACACCCGCAAGACCTTCGTTTATCTTTGGAACACAAATTAAGATATTTTTTGATGAAATCTGAGGGTATCTGATCCACACATTGGCAGAAATGTCATTGCATCATTTGATGTCCAAAAAAGGTAGTTAAATATTTTTAAAATAGTCAACGTGACCACTGTGGTTCAACCCTTATGTTATGAAGTGATGAAAATAATTTTTGTGCACAAAAACAAAACAAAAATAACGACTCGTTTACGTCCAAGTGCCTGTTCATTAGTGGCCATTTCCTGCGTCATTCTGCTCATGTGTTCAGCTTCGGCCAATACTGAGTTGCTGTTCGGACATAAACAAGGAAGCCTGCACTGAGTTCACTATGTATGACAACGGTTCAGATTGTTCAATAAAGTCATTATTTTTGTTTTGTTTTTGCACACAAAAAGTACTCTCGTAGCTTCATAACATAGCGGTTGAACCACTGCAGTCACATTGACTATTTTAACAATGTTTTCAATTACCTTTCTGGATGTCGAAAGGTGCAATGACATTGCTGCCAATGTGTGGTTCAGAAACTCTTGGATTTCATCAAAAGTATCTGCAAAAAGTCTGCTAGTTGGCCATTTTGTTTGACACTTACACTTTTTGTATTTGCTCATTTGTTCAGCAAGTCTCTAAAAAGGTTTGTTATTTTAAATTAAGTTTGTACTATACTGTACTGTTTCAAAGAAACATTGTAATGCAGTGTAATGAATAAGTAAGTGTCGTATGTAAGATCACAGTTAAGCATCTCACGTTAAATTGTTGAGCTCTGTTAAACACATTGAAACATCTGTGATAGGATAAAGATGCTGAACCACTTTGGCCATGTTTTTGGCCGACAGCAGTTAATCTTAATGAATGTGTCCATTCATTTTTGTCCATTTGTTTTATCATTGCCTTTGTTTAATCTGTTTTTTGAAGAGTTTAATTCAAATAAAAGTACTCAAGGAAAATGTCTGTTAGTGTTGTTTTTACTGAAAACATCAGTAGTAATACATCACAAATTATATTAAGTAATGTTTAAATAATATTTGAAGTAAAGGTTACTCGGGATAACTAAGAAAGATAACTAGGACTCTTAAGTAAAAGAAATGCAATAAATCCTAATATATTTATAAGCATTACTTAAGTAAAATTTACAAACAAAGAGTCAATAAAATTTACTGGGATTTCCCAAGTAAACTTAACTTAAAATTGTCTAATTAAAGCTACTAATAATTATGTTTAGGCTTTTACTTGGCAATTTTTTGTAAATTTACTAGCCTTTTCTGAGTGAAAAAAATGTCCAAGCTTTTTTCAAGTAAATCCTACTCCAAATTTTTTACAGTGTACACGATCCCAGATTAGAAATAATGGTCTATATACATTTTAACCAGAAATGCTCATCTTGAACTGCATCATGTATTCAGAGATATTATTACTATTACTCCACTATAGGTCGCAAACCTGATGATCTTAAATGTATTAATTATTAATTGACTATTAATAAATGTGTAAAGTTGCATAAAATGGAATAAAGTAGGCTAACTACGTTACCTCAGATGGTTGAATGGATGGATTCCACAACTGGTAAAATAAAACATAGAAAATACAACATTTACTGTAGGAGCCATAAAATTTAATGGTGACTTAAATAAAAAAAACTGTTCTATTGTGCTTCTGATTTGGCAGTGAAATTCGCCGATTTTGGGTGCGTAAGATGTGAAGACTTCTATGGTCCAGTTAGTATTTTCAGCCCATAATGGCGGCCGCACTACCGGAGTGCCATCTAGGGGCTGTTACCCAAAAATGGCCCCTAAAAATTGTAGTAAAAATTCGTAATTAATATTCAAAGTAGTAACGCTGTCAACGTGTTACTGTTTAAGGGTGATTGAATGTTTAACATCATTACATTTCTTTAAGGAAGTTGCCGCACATTCACATTTTATTTAATATTCAGAGGTCTGGCTGGTCGTGCCGGCGATACCACCTTGCTTTTGTTCTTATCAGTACGAAAGAGACTCAAATACTCCATCAATTTTGCATATTCAGTTAAGAGTTATACACCATTTAAATTTATTTGTGTATACTCAAAGTAAAAACAAAATGTTGTGTTTTTTGCAAAATGAAGAAAACTAACATGATGCGTGATCTCTCATCTCCCTCAGAACGAAGTCTGATAGTTCTCAGAAAATAAACTGTAACTTAGTGAATACTAATCACAAAAAAAAAAAAAATGAGACTTATGTCTAAAGAAACGTTGAAACGTCAGGCTTTAAATTCGTGTAAGTCCAAGCAAAAACAAAAAATTATCTGTTTATGTAATCTGCGTGAAATTAGAGAGATTCAAGTAATTTGCGAGTCAGCTCATTATCCGCTAATGCGGCCACGCCCATGGAGCGAGTGCTATTCAGGCGCAAATTCTGAGGCAATACATGTATACACCGTCGCTATCGTGTATTTGTTATCCTCAAAAGTGTATATCTGCATGTTATAGCCATGGTTAGCGATCTCTGGAAGCCTCTGTTAGTTCCTGGAATGTCACATGGTATGCCTCATCATGAGTCATTTGTGGACTAAATGTGCACAGAGCGCTCTCCGGCTGCAAGTATGAATTGAAAACAAAGTATCCAGCCCTCATAGTGATGACAATACATATTGAATAAATATTACTCCTCTGTATAGAAAACTGACATAAACATATGAGAATCCATCAATATTTCTCCAAATGTGCATGCCCTCTGGGGTCTGAGGATTTTTTGGGGCCCTGGAGAAGTTTTGACATGCCCGGCATTTGTGTTTTTTCAGGTATTCATAACCATATTAATGAAAAAAAAAAAGTGTCATTACACTGTATTCAGCACTAACTAGGCTACCATAATATGTGAGCAACATGTATGTACACAATTGTATAGGCCTATTATAGTTTAAATTACAGTACCAGTCAAAAGATTGGACACATTACTATTATAATGTTTTTAAAAGAAGTCTCAAGTCTCTAACCAAATAATGGTTTTCTATTTTAATATACTTTAAAAATATAATGTATTTCTCTGATGCAAAGCATCTGAACATTCATGTTACCTCAATGGCATTTCATATAGGCTATTATATTTGTTATATTATATAGCCTAAATGTTAATGTGCAGTTGACAAACTATACTTCATTAAAAAGACCTAAGACTCAAGCTTCACATTTTGACCTCCGTTTTACTCTTATAGTGACCGTAATTTGTTAATAGCCTATGGAGTCGTTACCTTTGACAAAACAACATCCATCAGGGCTTTTAGCTTAATGTGACAGAAAAAAAAACCAACAAAAAAAACAAACAAAAAAACTGTAACACCAATGAATCACAAGTGACATAAGACCAAAGATCCTTATTCTTCAACTATAATTATGAGAATAAATTTAGCCATGCATATACCCTCAATTTAGCCATACATGACCAAAAGAACTACATAAATAGTTTTAAATAAAGTTTATCTATAAATGGGAGTCACTGGTGTTACTGATCGTTGCTGTTGTTACCCATAAAAAGGTGACACCGGTGACAATTTTCATGAAAAAATGCATTTTACAAAATGGCTGCTGCAGAGTATTATGGAGTTTCTGTATAATTTCCATACTATTTTACTTCTATGCTTATGGTTAAATGATTTTGTTTTTCTCAGAAGTTCTTCAGTATACATTCTTTGGGTGAAGAGTGGAAAAACACTGAAGTGATAGATACGTTCCAATGGTAAAAGGACAGAGGCTTCAGCCTTGGAGGTTATAGATATAAAAGTGAGGGGAAGCTTTGATTCTTGGTCTTACACTCTTGCAGCTACTTGTGTCTCTGTATGACTGTCTGATCTTTGTTGCAAGAAATAAAACGTTCGAAAGACAATTGGATGAGTCTATCTCTCATGCAGTAAGAGTCCTGTTGATTTTTGTCATGACAATTTGGTGTCAGGAGAGTGGGACTGATCATCCTCTCAGCCCTTCCCCGAATAGATTGAGGGATGAGGGGCCAACTTTTACCACCCAGTCCAGCTGAGGGAGCGCGTTCCGGCGGGAAAGTGACGTCAGTCGACGCATACCCTCTATACTCTTGAGTAGAATGAAGCGTCCATCTCAAGACACTTCGCAGCCTACCCTATCCCGTAAATCATTGTGTGCCAGTGACGACAGGTGTGAATCCACATAAATGTAAGTAATGCCCCGGTTTCACCAATATGTAGTATCTAAATCAAACTGTAATATCAATGATGTCCAAAACGTCAGTTTTTCATTAAAGTCCCCCTGTAGACAATTATCCCTTAAAACTCATATTTGATCACCAAATGACATATTTAAAAAAAAAAAAAAAAAAAAAGCTTGTACACCCGTGTCTCATTTAATATACACAGATCAATGAATATGCAAATTGGCCCCGCCTCCACTTGCTCAGCCGTTTTCCTCTGAACATGAACTAAATGGATGTTTGACAAATTCGTTGCTTTTAGTTTTCAGATTAAAAAAAAACATTCAGATGAAATCCTGCATGCGCCAGTACCATGGGCGTAGGTTTAGGGGGGGACGCTAGGTACTAGTCCCTATGAATATTTTGAGATGACAAATTTGTCCCCACCAATATTTAGCAAGCTCCTTTGAACTGCTATTTGGATCTTTGCACTGCTATTTGGATCGATTCTAACGGCCAGGACGACGACAGTACAACGCCGTAATTTGGCGGCGGGGTATCTGACAGGCTACACGCGCGGGCCGGGACTACTTTTGTGCTTGCACTAGCAGCGAGCGGATGGCGTGTGTGTGTGTGCGCGCGCGCATGTTGGGGGGGGGGGGGGTTGGAGTGTCCCCACCAAAGCTGAAACCAAACCTACGCCCATGGCCAGTACCTTCTCCATACATGCAACAAATGCACATCCTTGAATGAGGCGGACTTCCAGCATATTTACTTGAACTTATCAGGTAGGCTAAAATTTATAATGGTTCTCTCAGAACTTGGCGTGCAGGGACACACTGACTGAATATGCACACGAATCGCGGCCACACGCTCAGAGAAGTATTGTTTTAGCTATATTTTAATAGTAGGCTATTAAAATATTTCAAAGGACAAAAACATGAACTTTATTGGCTTTACTTCAAGTCAGCTGTCACTTTACTTTGGCACGAGCCCCTATGCGCTCGCACACTAGGCACAGCCCTTGCAACGGTTCTGTCCTTAATTAATATTAATTAATATGATTAGCCTCTTGCTTGACTATGTTATCAAACAGCTAATAATGTGTTGCTAATGTTACACACCGGTTCCCGTTCTTCATATCAGACAGCAGTCAGACCGCTGCCGTCTCCTTACAAATGTCAGTGGAGAAAAGGCTTATAGTTCATCATAACATCATAACAGACTCG
The DNA here is from genome assembly GCF_024489055.1 of Chanodichthys erythropterus. Lineage (NCBI taxonomy): Eukaryota > Metazoa > Chordata > Actinopteri > Cypriniformes > Xenocyprididae > Chanodichthys > Chanodichthys erythropterus. The sequence goes on from NC_090231.1 coordinate 38,972,097, forward strand.
CTATATGTATAAATCTACACAATTTTTCATATCAACAGAATATAAACCGGGATAACCTGGCTTCTCTCCAGACTTTCCTGCTTCAGACCGGTCATAGTTAATGATATGCTAAAGCCTGCCGGCACCTTGTTGTGATCGGTTACAAGGTAGTCTGTGACGTCGCAAACACCACCGATTTCAAACCGCGGGTTTTTGTCCGTCTTTGGTTTAGGCTACTGCGGTTTCAAATATAAAATACTCAGCAATGGTGCCGACTTATGAATTTGCACATGGTTTGTCTTAAAGCATATTAAAAACACTAGACATATAAACAAGTCTTCAATACATGGGTGTCTCTGAGATGGAGTGCAGTTGAATAAAATCCTAAAGTACTGTACTACTTTAAATTTAGATTTAACTACAGCTTAAATACATTGTAAATGTATAAATGTGTATATTTTCACAGTAAACATAAGATTAACTAATAGTCGCTAACGATATAAAACTAACATTACATAGTTTAACCATACATATTTTGGTCCAGTGTCCCGTCATCGCCGGCAGTGAAGCATATCAAAACGCCTATTTAAAGTCATAAATCTTTAAAATGCACACACAAACATCAACTGTCTGTCACACAGCCGCTAGCCATGTAACGGTCTGGGATTGGGATACTTGTTTTGTTGCGCAGACCTGGCAACCCTCCACTCCAAAGCCACACCCCTTTCATGCACCCCGAAGTGCGCAGCCCCTGAATTGGGACACAGCTGTGTCAAAGTTGGCACCAAAATAAGTGTTTGTCATTGGCTGCGTCCGAAACCGCCTACTTTTCTACTATTTAGTAGGGGAAAAGCAGTAGGCGAGCGCATAAGTATGTCAGAAGCAAAAAGAGTAGGCGAAAATTACCTGGGTGACGTACTAATTCTCGCGAGATTCGGCCGTGCGCCTACTTAAAGTGCGTCCGAAACCGCCTACTTACCCACTATATAATAGGGGAAAAGCGATAGGCAAGCGAATAATTATGTCAGAGACCTCAGTAATCATAAATGAGTCGTCGAGATGGCCTACTGCAGGGATGGACAACTCCGGTCCTGGAGGGCCAGTATCCAGCAGAGTTTAGCTCCAACCCTAATCAAACACACCTGAACCAGCTAATCAAGGTCTTTAGGATTAGTAGAAAGTTATAGGCAAGTTTTTATCAGGGATGGAGATAAACTCTGCAGGACACTGGCCCTCCAGGACAGGAGTTGTCCATCCCTGGCCTACTGCTTCCGCCTAGATTCTGAAGTGTTCATCGATGGATACTTTTCTATCCCAGGAGGCCACAGGAGAGGATACGTCATGATCAAACAGGGAGGAGAAAAGCGCCGCGGATGCTGTCAAATGTGAGTATTGAAAACCAAAAGCACGGTTCCTTGTGTTAAAGTCACACTTGTTGAACTACTGTAGAGTAAACTGCTGAATGTGTAAAGATGCTAGACACTTGTGATTTTACTGTAAAAACACGATTTATTATGTATAGATAACCGGGAGGAAACACACATAACTTAATTCTCCAAAGAGGATACATATTAAAGATGCTTACTAAATGTTTATTTAACCTCTGACAGGAAAATATTAAGAATATATGAAGTATTATGACTTATGAGTGATGGATTATGTTTTATGAGTGATGTGTGTATGGTATTGTGTAGAATTCACTGTTGTCAACACTGTTTACATTACATGAATGCAAGTAATGTAAATAAACAAATGTACACTTAACTAGACAGACATAAGTTATCTATTTTATTTGTCCGTTAGTACTGTTAATTAATACAACAAACATTTGTGTTGAATAAAAAGTGAGTTACAGGGACAGAAATGAATACAAAGTCTATTTAAATCTTAAGTTGTACTTTATTTTAATTATTGTCATTTCAAACAGAGTTATTACAGCACTTTTCTGATTCTTGATGTCTGTGCATTTGCTGCAGAGCATTTGTGGTGGAGCAGGACCTGCAAGGAAAGATGACATTGGCATTTGTGAAGAAAAAAAAAGAAAGAAAAACCTGAAGCAAAAATATAAAGATCATTTTGTTACTTCTAATACAGAAATCAGATGACATTGTGCTGCTAAAATGACCTCTTTTGTATTATGTTTGTGCATTTTTGTAGGATGTGAATGTCCTCAGACGGGTGTGAGCACTGAGGATGGAGAGCCACAGCAGATCCTGGGAATGGTTCAGTGTCATGGATGAGACTCTCCATCACTCCTCCTGCCCTTACTGCCTCATCTGACCTGATGTTGCTGTGGTCTCTTCATCCTCAGTGAGTCCAGAGCCAGCAAGAGCATCTAGACAAAGACCAAAGGACACTGAGGATGTGATTTTGGTCAAGATTGTTCTGCTGGTTTCAGTTCATACAATGGAGCTTCAAAAGCATTATCAAATAATGTCATGAAGCTTCATCAGGCTCCATTGACTGATAGTGTAGAAAATAGCTGGACAAACTTGATCAAAATCAACTTTTGTGTTCAGAAAAAAAAAAAAAAAAAATGAACACAGGGATTGAACAGCATGAAGGCGAGTGAATAATGACTGAATTTATTTGTTTGGGTGAACTAACCCTTTATGCCCCCAAATAGAAATATGGATGAAGTGTATGTATGCATTTATATTACCTTGACAAAGTAAACTTTAAGAAATAAACAGCTTGAATTAGCGTTTGTGCTCAAAAAACCAACAAAAAAGGATTTAAAAAAATCAAATTTACATTTGGCAGAAGCTGTTATCCAAAGTGACTAACTGCTCTTATTACAGGGATCATCCCGCTAGAGTAACCTGAAGTAAAGCGTCTTGATCAAGGACACACTGGAGGAGACGCTGCAGAGATCGAACCAGCAAACTTTCTGCTGACCAGCTCAGTGGTTTAACCCACCACACCACAAAAGTAATGAAGCTACAGCAGAAATTATCATGTTATTGTAAAAATATGAAATGAAGTATGGCAAGAAACTGAATGCTGACATGAATGAAGTGTACAAAGTTTTAATCTGTTTATTCAGTCATGCTGATGGAGAGCACATGAATGTTTACAGCAGCAGCCAGATTGTCCCCCACATCTTCTCCCACTCTTGCTTCAAGATGTGGGGTTCAGGGGTCCATCATCATCATCTTCCTCATCCTCTGGATCAACGATGTCCCCATTGAGAAGAGCAGCGGTGAGGGACATGATGGATGAAGGTGTTCATCAGCTGCTTCATCAGAATAAAGCTGCAGAATCGGCACAGCTGTGTGAGATGACAGCAGGACTGTAAATACGTGATTGTTAGAGCAATACGTTTCAATAAAGCTTTGTTTTGTGTATTGTTGACTTGTACATGCATTTATTTAATTATTGTCATTATTACTTTTATTAATTCTTTACTTATTAATTATGCTATTATCAGTAAATGTATATATTTTATTACTTCATGCTTTCATTGACTGTAAATGGAGATGTATTCACATCAGCTGTATTTGTCTAGTGTGTGTTCATGCACAGCTGTCATATAACAAAACATTACATTTTGCTTGTTTTACTAAAGAAGTAATATGAAAAGTAATATAATTAAGTTTTGGTTTATGGTTAATGTTGGGGTGTGCTAGCAAAGCAATTCATTCTGAGGTAATCTTAATTTCAAGTAGATTTTACTTACATTTTCTGAGTATAAAATCAACAGTCTTCTCCAAAGGTGAGATCTTCGAGCAGCTGTCCGACGTCTCCTCTGTGCAGACATTGTTAACACTGAGGAAAACGTGTTAGTGTTAGTGCACCTGTCACTCCTATCTTTATTTTATTGCAGGACCTATAATTGCATACAAGATCAGGGAAAATACCAGTTGTATCTTTAACAATGAACAATAATAATGAAAAAAACATAAATATGTGTTTGTATACATCATCGTTTGAAATTATAGACACACATAAAGCATGATGACAAGGTTAAATATTTTGAATACATCATAATGCATAAAAGTATTTATTTTATTTATTATTTGTAAGCCTGAGGGATGAAACCAGAGCTAATTCAACAAGAAAAAGGGGAACAATTTGATTTATGCTTGTGGATGGACATTTTTGCATATAAAATAATGAAATTAATAACATATTGACACGAATTTGGGTATTTGTAACAAAAAATAAACTCACATTATAAAAATATAAGAACTTTAAATTAACCCAAAATATATAAGTTGTAGCCTACTACAATTACAAAATTACTGGCAGCTGTTTCTTCAACAAGACCACACAATAAGCAGTTTAATCAATATCAAGATCTTAACAGATAGAAGAATTAAACCTGTCACTCATATCTTTTCAGTTGTTGCGCTTGTGATATCGTCGTAGGTCACATGATACACTCTAAAAAATGTTTGGTTAAAAACAACCCAAGTTGGGTTGAAAATGGACAAACCCAGCAATTGGGTTGTTTTAATTAACCCAGTGGTTGGGTTAAATGTTTGATTTGAACTGATTAAAAATGACTATATGGCTGGCTTAAAATGAATCCAAAATAGGTGAGAAATTAAAAATCAGACACATAATTACTAGAGGCAACAATAATAACCAAAAGGTGTACATTTATTAATAAGCAATTTAATAAATGTTTGTTTATTATTCATTATCCTATTAATAAATGCTCATTTATTAAACATTAATAAATGTTAATTTCCAGCATATTTTGGGTTCATTTTAAGCAAGCAATACAGTAATTTTTATACAACAGTTGAGTTAAATAAAAACTACCCAGCAGGTTGGGCAAACATTTAACCCAACCACTGGGTTAAAACACCACAATTGCTGGGTTTGTCAATTTTCAACCCAACTTGTTTTTAACCCAGCATTTTTTAGTGCAACGTCAACATGGCGGATTATTTTCGGATCTCGCATACTCAACGTGATTTGGCTGTTAAGTACCTACTCTTTTGGCGCTCTTTAAGTAGGCCTACTTATTGAAATTAAGTACCTACTCATCGAGTAGGCGGTTTCGGACACAGCCACAGTGTGAGCCACACTGACCAAAATTGAGACTGTTCTCTCACCATGAAAATGTTACATACACAATGTTTTCTACTTTTGTGACTGCTTTCTGTACATGTCAGTCAGTTGAATCTAGCTGAATGCTCTCGTGTATCACACTGAGCTTTATACAGATTGAGACCGTTGGTAAACTGTATAAACCAAGGAAGATTAACATTTGTATTTATGCAGTGCATTCATTTTTGTAAATGAATATTACAGTAATACATGCAAACTGAAAAGTTGCTTCATTTCTCACCACATACTTGTATAAATCATTCTTAAACCACACATTCCATTTTCCTATAGACCCTTTTACTGTTTGTACACAATGATGACGTAGCAACGTATGCGCGCATTTTGGCAACGGAAGTGGAGTTGTTCCCCATAGGTTCTAACGTGTTAGCAACTCCGAAAGTGATATATATGTATATATATATATATATACAGCTTCGCGAGCGGATTAAGCAACACAGACAGATAAAGTTATTTCAAAAAGTTGACTTTATCAAATGGTATCCGGCTGTCAGATCCGTGTAGTCGAGTGGATAGAAGATGTTAGCAGATGGCCAAATACAGTGGCCAGATATATATACATAAACCAGGGCTCTCAAGTTTTAAAGACAGGCAAGAATGACAAATATCCAACAACATGACATGATTCTTAAAGTGACCAATAACATCGACGATGTAATACACTATAATTTATTTAGTGCTAATAAAATTAAGCCTATTTGGAGAGAGAGATGTTTAATGTGACAAAATGTCAGTCATCGTGTGATAACGAAAATATAACTAGGTCTAGACTACTGAGCAGGTGTTTTCAGTGAACAGGCTGTAAAACTGTTGACTAAGTTCAGACACTCATGAAAAACTGATGCTGATTATCTGGGAAACATTCTCTAACAGCAGTCAAGTTGTCATTGTTTGTTTCAAACAAGCTGTGAATTTGTTGTAACATTAAAATAGGAGATCATGACTTATTCTGTGCTCGAAGTGATGCTCAGAGCTCCACTGTTTTCCTCTGTGGGTGAACGAGGATGATGGTGAACAATTCCAGGATATGCTTTTTTTTCATTGGTTGTTGGTTTAAATCTTACCCAGATACAATAGTGCTATTTTCTGATTGGCTACTGTGTAGCCCCTTTCTTTTTGATTGGCTGATAAGTGGCAGGCCACCTCAGGGGAGACGCGCTTGTTTCCAGCCCGGCGCAGCGGCATATTAAATATATGAAAAATAGTTTTTCTGCGTGAGGAATACAATGTGTGGCGGGAGTGCGTGACAAAAGACCGAAATGAGTGACTGTCACGCTCAGTGCGTTACACTTGAGAGCCCTGAAAAACTTTCAGAGTTGCTAACACGTTAAAACCAATAGGCAACAACACCACTTCCGTTGCCAAAATGCGCGCGCAACTGTTTGATCACGTGGGCTGTAAAAGGGTCTATTGCTCTTCCCCAACAAATTGCATGTGAATTCAGTGTACATATTTCTACAAAGATAAATGTACTGTATGCTGTAGCTGCTGTGATTTAGGGTTGTGATATTCCTCCATGTTCAAAAATTGTGTTGGGCAAACTATGCTTTCAAACTTGATTTCAAATTTGAAAAAAAAAAAAAAAAAAGTGCAGAAAGACAGATAAGAATAAGATAAATAAGATTTATTTGATGATAAACACGGAAAACATGAATCAAGCACCAAATTGAACTTTAAGAACTCTAGTACCCAAGATATCATTGATCTCCTTGACCACAGCTGCCACGGTCACGTGACTTGTGATCACCATCGTGCCCGCGCCCACGGCCACGGCCGTCATCGTGCCCGCGCCCACGGCCACGGCCGCCATCGTGCCCACGGTCGCCGTCGTCCCCGTGCTCGCGATCGTCCCCGCGGTCGCCGTCGTCCCCGTGCCCGTGCTTGCGGCCGTGGCCGTGCCCGTGCCCGCCATCGTCCCCGCGGCCGCAAGTTTGACAATTTTCAGCATACACTGGAGGCTCGGGCGGTTCGGCAGGCTTCACTGGAGGCATGGGCGGGTCGGCAGGCTTCACTGGAGGCTTGGGCGGGTCGGCAGGCTTGGGCGGGTCGGCAGGCTTCACTGGAGGCTTGGGCGGGTCGGCAGGCTTCACTGGAGGCATGGGCGGTTCAACAGGCTTCACTGGAGGCTTGGGCGGGTCGGCAGGCTTCACTGGAGGCATGGGCGGGTCGGCAGGCTTCACTGGAGGCTTGGGCGGGTCGGCAGGCTTCACTGGAGGCTTGGGCGGGTCGGCAGGCTTCACTGGAGGCTTGGGCGGGTCGGCAGGCTTCACTGGAGGCTTGGGCGGGTCGGCAGGCTTCACTGGAGGCATGGGCGGTTCGACAGGCTTCACTGGAGGCATGGGCGGGTCGGCAGGCTTCACTGGAGGCTTGGGCGGGTCGGCAGGCTTCACTGGAGGCATAGGCGGTTCGGCAGGCTTCACTGGAGGCTTGGGCGGGTCGGCGGCAGGCATCCCTGGAGGGATACAGATGTCAGCTTTAGTCAGTTCACTTAGCAGCATTCAGTATCAGATATACAGCATAAAACTTGCAAAGCATGATTAGCAAGTCTTGCTTACGGAGTGAATTGTAGGCTATAATTATTAAAATCATCTTTATTAATTTTGTAAAGCCATCCTGTGCTTGAAACAGTGCTATGGGCTGAATTCAGGTCCAAAGACAAAAAACACAAAGCAGAGCCAAACACTACATAACAAATACATATACCTGTACATGGAGCCATACACTGACGTCCACATCCACTACTGCAGCATTTCTCATTGTTCGGACAGTCACTGTCATAAGCACACAAGTCGCCACACTTTACTGCTCCAGAGTGTTTACTTGGACACTCTCCTGGCTTTGCTGTTATACAGACACATGACAAAAACATGGTCACTGAACACAAGACTAAGAAATTGAGAATGAGACCTTGTGTAGGCTACATCAAAGCAATTTCTCATTCTCTTCAACCGTCCCATCAGTACGTCAGTCGGTCTTTGTCCGAACAAAGACCAGGTCGACTGTCAGACCAGAAACCTTACGCTTTTTTTTTTTTTTTTAATTTTTAATTTTGCACCATCCTTCAAAAATCGGTTAACGGACGATCGAAAAGGTGCAAATATGTATTGGTCTTCATGTTACAAAAATATATTGGATATGGGGAAATGTAATAATAAAACACGAAGTATAAAAATCATCATGACATGGAGGCGCCGACGCGATCACCTTTGTTGCACATGAACCGATACTCAGAACTAATTCAGTGCATCGGTTTCTTTGCAATTATTCATGAAACTTAGCAATCTCTGTGTGAGCACTTTTTTTCCAGAGTTACTTTTGGAAGACCTCGCATCCATCATTAATTGAAACTCACTGAAAACAGGTGGCACGCACACAAATCCACAGTCAAATTGGCAGCATTTGTGTCCTCCAGAGCAGTCTCTATCAGAAGTACATCCTTTAAGGGATGGCACAACCATCAGCTTCGCCGGACACTGACTGGACACTACAGAAGAGGATTCAAGAGGATCGTTAGGGGAGACCAGCGAGTGCTTTAATTGTTTGCTATTGACAAAGAGTGCGGTTACAACCCACCCCACTACTGGTAAGGTGTAAGAGAAGCAGAACGCTGACAGAAGACATGGCCAGTACATTTGTTGAATAATTTGCTATTGTAACAAAATGTATTGCACGTGTTGAAAGAAAAACAAAAAGTCATTTTTAAAGGCACTTTTTTTCGGGCTATGCAATTAACATCTCACCTGTGACTGCAGTGTCCGCTGTGCTCCAACATGCAGACAGACACAATAAAACAGCACCCAACGAGCAGTACACTCGTGCTGTCATCCTCTCGACCTGCGGTCTCACACAGTAAACTCTGCTGGAAGAAGCGCTAAATTAGTAAGTCATGAGGAGCAGACAGCGAGGCACACAAAACTGCAATGAAAACACGTGCTGTTGAATTCCGCAACATAAATCGCTGTAAAAAGAGTTTTTGAAAACGCGTTTTTAAAGATCCAAGGAGGTCTGGGCAACTCCAACCCTGATGAAACTCATCTGCCTGTAGCTTCTATATTAACCTAATATTGAAGACCTTGATTGGCTTGTTCAGGTGAGTTTGATTAGGGTTGGAGGAGCGGAGTGCTGAGTTCACGCCGTATGCAGTGGCAGAGCCAGGATTTTTGGTGGCCAGGGCTGCGTTCAGCCCCGACAAAACGTTGCAAAACGTTTTTTAAACGGAAACGGTGGCGCGTTGAACACCCTGTTGTGAGGACGCAAGCGTTGCAACTATGGCAACTGAGAAGGACATTCTTTGTGTTCTTTTTGAAGAATTTTCGGAGCCTGATGAAGTCGGTATAAATAGGTGTTTAATATTGCAAAGTACCCTCGATGTTACAGCCACTGCCCTTGCCGTCCAGAATAAAAGAGAACATCCCAATCGAGTGAAGGGATTTGTGGAATCTTCTAATTATTTTGATACAACACTTGCCTTGCATTTCAGGATGAAAAGACATACATTTCAGGTGAAGGATAATCCATTTCTTACCTCCCAGACTGTGCTATGATCTATATTATTTTAGTGTTTAATAGGCATTAATGCTGATCACTGTTGTTGTGCTTTGATATTGTAATATTTACTATTATATAATCAGAGTATAGAAAAGTTTATATTAAAGTGTAACTGTTACCTTCACAATACAACACCAAAATATATAAGTAAAGTATTTTTATGTTACATTAATACCCAGTGTGCGAGCTGTCTCTTTAATACCGCGTGGTTTATATACATCATGCCACTGATTGGGCTGACATTTCTAACACGCCCACCAAACAAGAGAAAACGCATCTCAAACCCGTGCACACCGTTTCCAGGAATGTAATGTAACATAAAAATACTTTACTTATATATTTTGCTGTTGTATTGTGAAGGTACACTTTAACCCTTTGATGCACAAGCTATGAAAACCCCTTCTAATGCGCAACATGGGTCAAAAATGACCCGTATTCATTTCCTATGTAATTTCAATCATGGTTGAGTGTTTCTTTGCTGAATCTTTGAAAGAAATGTATTTTATCATTAATTTATTCCAGGTATTCCTTAAATATCTTGTTTTTGATTGACAAAAATCATTATGTTCATTTTTCTTTCTTACTTTATAAACAAACACAGTTTTTGTCTGTCTACATCAATTTTACACACATGGGTCAAAAATGACCCGTATTCATTTCCTATGTAATTTCAGTCATGACTAAGTGTTTCTTCGCTGAATCTTTGAAAGAAATGTATTTTGTCATTTATTTATTCCAGGTATTCCTTAAATATCTTGTTTTTGATTTTAACAAATCATTGTTTGTCATCTTTTTTTCATAAACAAACACAGGTTTTGTATTTCTACATCAATTTTACACACATGGGTCAAAAATTACCCATATAGAAACCTTTGCAAATTTCCGCAAGAAGGAACATATTTACTGCAGACAACTGTTCATCCGCCACACATTTCATGTCTCAACATGGCTGCTTTTGTATATTTGATGGATGAAAGACATATTATATTTCATATAATAGGCTGTATATTATATTTCATAATTTGTATTTTTTGTCATAAACCAATGCTACTGGTCACCTTTTACATCTATCAGTGTTCCTGAAAAGTAACAGTTTTGAACAAGGTTTCTGTCCAACAGTGAAAATAAGTGTATCGCTCAACAGTGATTTTGAATTTCTTTATCTAGAGTGTTAATGGCTGGTCCTCAACAGAACTGAGGTGGATGATGACATCACTGTGAAAAAAGCTGAAAGTGTACTTTGCGAACAGTCAAACGCAATTTAAATGTGTATGTGCAGGGTTGCACATACACAGTTACAGAAATCCGGCGGAAATTATAAAAAGTTACAAAAATCTGTATGCTGACCCTCACGTACACATAAAAAGTGAAGTATACGTTGGCCTTTAGAAAGGTAATGAAACACACATTCAAAAAAATTCATTCAAAAAGAAAGGAAAAATTAAAATAAGGATTTGGTTATTGAGTAATACATGGAATAATGAATGATAAAATTAATTTATTGTAATATATGCGATATAGAAAATAACTAATTCGGGTCACTTTTGACTCATGTTGTATTTGTCCAAAACTGTTACATTTCAGGAACGCTGACAGACATAAAGGATGACCAATTGCATTGATTTATGACAAAAAATTAAAAATTATGAAATATATAGCCTAATATATTAAATATAATAAGACTTACATCCATCAAATATACAAAAGTAGCCTTGTTAAGATGTAAAATGTGTGGCAGATGAACAGTTGTCTGCAGTAAATATGTTCCTACTTGCAAAAATTTGCAAATCTTAAAGATTTCTATATGGGACATTTTTGACCCATGTGTGTAAAATTGATGTAGAAACTGTGTTTGTTTATAAAGTAAGAAAGAAAAATAAACATAATTATTTGTAGAAAATCAAAAACAATATATTCAAGTAATACCTGAAATAAATAAATGATAAAATAAATTTCTTTCAAAGATTCAGCGAAGAAACACTCAGTCATGACTGAAATTACATAGGAAATGAATACGGGTCATTTTTGACCCATGTGTGTAAAATTGATGTAGACAGACAAAAACTGTGTTTGTTTATAAAGTAAGAAAGAAAAAATGAACATAATGATTTTTTTACAATCAAAAACAAGATATTTAAGGAATACCTGGAATAAATGAATGATAAAATACATTTCTTTTAAAGATTCAGCAAAGAAACACTCGACCATGATTGAAATTACATAGGAAATGAATACGGGTCATTTTTGACCCATGTTGCGCATTAGAAGGGTAGTGATACAAAAATGATTTTTATTAAAAAAGTTTATTAAAATGAGGATTTGTGATGATCAAAAACAAGTTAATTGAGGAATACCTGGAATACTGAATGATTAAAATAATTTCTTGCAAAGATATAGAAAATAAAAACTCAGCCGGGTCATTTTTGACCCATGTTGTGCATTAAGGGGTTAATAAACTTTTCTATACTCCTCTGATTATATAATGGTAAATATTACAATATCAAAGCACAACAACAGTGATCAGCATTAATGATAAGCCTATTAAACAATAAAATAAAATAGATCATAACAGTCTTGGAGGTAAGAAGTGGATTATCCTTCACCTGAAATGTTTGTCTTTTCATCCTGAAATGCAAGGCAAGTGTTGTATCAAAATAATTAGAAGATTCCACAAATCCCTTCACTCGATTGGGATGTTCTCTTTTATTCTGGACGGCAAGGGCAGTGGCTGTAACATCGAGGGTACTTTGCAATATTAAACATGTAGCCTATTTATATCGACTTCATCAGGCTCCGAAAATTCTTCAAAAAGAACACAAAGATTGGCCTTCTCAGTTGCCATAGTTGCAACGCTTGCGTCATCACAACAGGGTGTTCAACGCGCCACCGTTTCCGTTTAAAAAACGTTTTGCAACGTTTTGTCGGGGCTGAACAACCAGGTAGGGGCCAGCAACCAGTCTGGGGTGGCACAGAAATCTTCATTATTTCAACATAAAAATGAGTCTGATAATGTACTACGGATCTGCCTATACAACACAACTGAAAACAGTTAATTTGTACTTAATTGTAATTGAGATAGTGAATTAGATCATGGAATGCTGAATTTGACCCTTTTTTTTTCATTCCTCACTTGCAAGCATTGAATTTTATGTATAATCAATGAACTTCAACAATTCAAAAACGAACCAAAAAAGTAAACACTAAATGTTTAACTTTCTATATTGTCAAAATAAATAATTGCAACAGTTCTGTCATACCTAAATTAAACTCAGTACAAAGGGGAAAAAAAAAATATGTGTTCTGTTTTGAATTCCCATTTGCTGATGCGGAATTGGAAGTCAACCGCACATAAATGCCAGAATGTAAAATTAATTATGTGTGGTGGTTACAAAATTAATAGACAATAAATATTTGACATTTAATGTTTTTTTTTTTTTTTTTTTTTATAATGTATTTTACATTTGTATATTATTTTTGTCTGACGATCGATTTGTATATTATTTTTGTCTGCCTTGGGAAGTGTTCACCTGAGGGGGGGAGGGGCGCGCCGCTCAAACAATACACAGACTGATGGTGAAGCAGCAGCAGCTCCGTGTCCTGTGTTTAATTTACATTTATTTCTCCGCCGGTGAGGGTATTTAAATTTAAGCATTTAAATGTGATACATTTTTGTTTGTTTTCTTTATAGATTAACGCAAAATTAGCATCTTCTAGTACAAATGCATAGTTCTCACATGTATTTATGCATTAAAAAATGATATAGTTTGTCTAATATTGTACCAGAATATTTTAGTTATGACTTAATAACTTATTATTATAAGATATAATAACTTACGTTATTAATGACTCTAAAAAATTATATTGAGAGACATGTGACGCATATATAATATATATAATATATATATATATATATATATATATATATATATATATATATATATATATATATATATATATATATATATATTATATAATACACGTTTTGGTTATTGAAATAACCTTTTTGGTTATTTCATGACTTAATAGACAACAGAAGAACTACGACGTTGTACGCTCGTAGTTTCTCCTTTCGATTTATTTATAGGGAGTAGGGGAGCGCGGGTCACAAACTAACGCTGGGTTAGTTGTAACACAAATGGTTTAAATACTTCCACACATGCTAGCATGAAGAAACTTAGCGTATTTACTAGTTGCCATATCGACAATATATAAAGAAAAAATTAAGCCAAAATTCAGAAATCTTTGGGAGATATCACTGAATATTTATTTAACCATAGCAAAAGTATATGTATTAAGTTAATTTTTCATCTTTTTTTTTTTTTTTTTTTTTTTTTTTTTTGTTTATTTAAAATTATACAAATCTGATATTATTTTAATCTCCAATCTCTTGTTTAGCAGTTTGGGTAGTTCTTTCTTCAGTCGAAAAGAAATTAAGGTTTTTGATGGAAACATTCCAGGATTATTCTCCATATAGTTTCAATGGGCACCAAACAGTTGAAGGTCAAAATTAGTTTCATTGCAGCTTCAAATTGTTCTACACGATCCCAGATTAGAAATAATGGTCTATATACATTTTAACCAGAAATGCTCATCTTGAACTGCATCATGTATTCAGAGATATTATTACTATTACTCCACTATAGGTCGCAAACCTGATGATCTTAAATGTATTAATTATTAATTGACTATTAATAAATGTGTAAAGTTGCATAAAATGGAATAAAGTAGGCTAACTACGTTACCTCAGATGGTTGAATGGATGGATTCCACAACTGGTAAAATAAAACATAGAAAATACAACATTTACTGTAGGAGCCATAAAATTTAATGGTGACTTAAATAAAAAAAACTGTTCTATTGTGCTTCTGATTTGGCAGTGAAATTCGCCGATTTTGGGTGCGTAAGATGTGAAGACTTCTATGGTCCAGTTAGTATTTTCAGCCCATAATGGCGGCCGCACTACCGGAGTGCCATCTAGGGGCTGTTACCCAAAAATGGCCCCTAAAAATTGTAGTAAAAATTCGTAATTAATATTCAAAGTAGTAACGCTGTCAACGTGTTACTGTTTAAGGGTGATTGAATGTTTAACATCATTACATTTCTTTAAGGAAGTTGCCGCACATTCACATTTTATTTAATATTCAGAGGTCTGGCTGGTCGTGCCGGCGATACCACCTTGCTTTTGTTCTTATCAGTACGAAAGAGACTCAAATACTCCATCAATTTTGCATATTCAGTTAAGAGTTATACACCATTTAAATTTATTTGTATATACTCAAAGTAAAAACAAAATGTTGTGTTTTTTGCAAAATGAAGAAAACTAACATGATGCGTGATCTCTCATCTCCCTCAGAACGAAGTCTGATAGTTCTCAGAAAATAAACTGTAACTTAGTGAATACTAATCACAAAAAAAAAAAAAATGAGACTTATGTCTAAAGAAACGTTGAAACGTCAGGCTTTAAATTCGTGTAAGTCCAAGCAAAAACAAAAAATTATCTGTTTATGTAATCTGCGTGAAATTAGAGAGATTCAAGTAATTTGCGAGTCAGCTCATTATCCGCTAATGCGGCCACGCCCATGGAGCGAGTGCTATTCAGGCGCAAATTCTGAGGCAATACATGTATACACCGTCGCTATCGTGTATTTGTTATCCTCAAAAGTGTATATCTGCATGTTATAGCCATGGTTAGCGATCTCTGGAAGCCTCTGTTAGTTCCTGGAATGTCACATGGTATGCCTCATCATGAGTCATTTGTGGACTAAATGTGCACAGAGCGCTCTCCGGCTGCAAGTATGAATTGAAAACAAAGTATCCAGCCCTCATAGTGATGACAATACATATTGAATAAATATTACTCCTCTGTATAGAAAACTGACATAAACATATGAGAATCCATCAATATTTCTCCAAATGTGCATGCCCTCTGGGGTCTGAGGATTTTTGGGGCCCTGGAGAAGTTTTGACATGCCCGGCATTTGTGTTTTTTCAGGTATTCATAACCATATTAATGAAAAAAAAAAAAAGTGTCATTACACTGTATTCAGCACTAACTAGGCTACCATAATATGTGAGCAACATGTATGTACACAATTGTATAGGCCTATTATAGTTTAAATTACAGTACCAGTCAAAAGATTGGACACATTACTATTATAATGTTTTTAAAAGAAGTCTCAAGTCTCTAACCAAATAATGGTTTTCTATTTTAATATACTTTAAAAATATAATGTATTTCTCTGATGCAAAGCATCTGAACATTCATGTTACCTCAATGGCATTTCATATAGGCTATTATATTTGTTATATTATATAGCCTAAATGTTAATGTGCAGTTGACAAACTATACTTCATTAAAAAGACCTAAGACTCAAGCTTCACATTTTGACCTCCGTTTTACTCTTATAGTGACCGTAATTTGTTAATAGCCTATGGAGTCGTTACCTTTGACAAAACAACATCCATCAGGGCTTTTAGCTTAATGTGACAGAAAAAAAAACCAACAAAAAAAACAAACAAAAAAACTGTAACACCAATGAATCACAAGTGACATAAGACCAAAGATCCTTATTCTTCAACTATAATTATGAGAATAAATTTAGCCATGCATATACCCTCAATTTAGCCATACATGACCAAAAGAACTACATAAATAGTTTTAAATAAAGTTTATCTATAAATGGGAGTCACTGGTGTTACTGATCGTTGCTGTTGTTACCCATAAAAAGGTGACACCGGTGACAATTTTCATGAAAAAATGCATTTTACAAAATGGCTGCTGCAGAGTATTATGGAGTTTCTGTATAATTTCCATACTATTTTACTTCTATGCTTATGGTTAAATGATTTTGTTTTTCTCAGAAGTTCTTCAGTATACATTCTTTGGGTGAAGAGTGGAAAAACACTGAAGTGATAGATACGTTCCAATGGTAAAAGGACAGAGGCTTCAGCCTTGGAGGTTATAGATATAAAAGTGAGGGGAAGCTTTGATTCTTGGTCTTACACTCTTGCAGCTACTTGTGTCTCTGTATGACTGTCTGATCTTTGTTGCAAGAAATAAAACGTTCGAAAGACAATTGGATGAGTCTATCTCTCATGCAGTAAGAGTCCTGTTGATTTTTGTCATGACAATTTGGTGTCAGGAGAGTGGGACTGATCATCCTGGACTTTGTAGTCTCAGCCCTTCCCCGAATAGATTGAGGGATGAGGGGCCAACTTTTACCACCCAGTCCAGCTGAGGGAGCGCGTTCCGGCGGGAAAGTGACGTCAGTCGACGCATACCCTCTATACTCTTGAGTAGAATGAAGCGTCCATCTCAAGACACTTCGCAGCCTACCCTATCCCGTAAATCATTGTGTGCCAGTGACGACAGGTGTGAATCCACATAAATGTAAGTAATGCCCCGGTTTCACCAATATGTAGTATCTAAATCAAACTGTAATATCAATGATGTCCAAAACGTCAGTTTTTCATTAAAGTCCCCCTGTAGACAATTATCCCTTAAAACTCATATTTGATCACCAAATGACATATTTAAAAAAAAAAAAAAAAAAAAAAAAAGCTTGTACACCCGTGTCTCATTTAATATACACAGATCAATAAATATGCAAATTATCCCCGCCTCCACTTGCTCAGCCGTTTTTATCTGAACATGCGCTAAATGGATGTTTGACAATTTTGTTGCTTTTAGTTTTAAGATTAAAAAAAACATTCAGATGAAATCCTGCATGCGTCAGTACCATGGGCGTAGGTTTAGGGGGGGACGCTAGGTACTAGTCCCTATGAATATTTTGAGATGACAAATTTGTCCCCACCAATATTTAGCAAGCTCCTTTGAACTGCTATTTGGATCTTTGCACTGCTATTTGGATCGATTCTAACGGCCAGGACGACGACAGTACAACGCCGTAATTTGGCGGCGGGGTATCTGACAGGCTACACGCGCGGGCCGGGACTACTTTTGTGCTTGCACTAGCAGCGAGCGGATGGCGTGTGTGTGTGTGCGCGCGCGCATGTTGGGGGGGGGGGGGGGGGGGTTGGAGTGTCCCCACCAAAGCTGAAACCAAACCTACGCCCATGGCCAGTACCTTCTCCATACATGCAACAAATGCACATCCTTGAATGAGGCGGACTTCCAGCATATTTACTTGAACTTATCAGGTAGGCTAAAATTTATAATGGTTCTCTCAGAACTTGGCGTGCAGGGACACACTGACTGAATATGCACACGAATCGCGGCCACACGCTCAGAGAAGTATTGTTTTAGCTATATTTTAATAGTAGGCTATTAAAATATTTCAAAGGACAAAAACATGAACTTTATTGGCTTTACTTCAAGTCAGCTGTCACTTTACTTTGGCACGAGCCCCTATGCGCTCGCACACTAGGCACAGCCCTTGCAACGGTTCTGTCCTTAATTAATATTAATTAATATGATTAGCCTCTTGCTTGACTATGTTATCAAACAGCTAATAATGTGTTGCTAATGTTACACACCGGTTCCCGTTCTTCATATCAGACAGCAGTCAGACCGCTGCCGTCTCCTTACAAATGTCAGTGGAGAAAAGGCTTATAGTTCATCATAACATCATAACAGACTCGCTATATGTATAAATCTACACAATTTTTCATATCAACAGAATATAAACCGGGATAACCTGGCTTCTCTCCAGACTTTCCTGCTTCAGACCGGTCATAGTTAATGATATGCTAAAGCCTGCCGGCACCTTGTTGTGATCGGTTACAAGGTAGTCTGTGACGTCGCAAACACCACCGATTTCAAACCGCGGGTTTTTGTCCGTCTTTGGTTTAGGCTACTGCGGTTTCAAATATAAAATACTCAGCAATGGTGCCGACTTATGAATTTGCACATGGTTTGTCTTAAAGCATATTAAAAACACTAGACATATAAACAAGTCTTCAATACATGGGTGTCTCTGAGATGGAGTGCAGTTGAATAAAATCCTAAAGTACTGTACTACTTTAAATTTAGATTTAACTACAGCTTAAATACATTGTAAATGTATAAATGTGTATATTTTCACAGTAAACATAAGATTAACTAATAGTCGCTAACGATATAAAACTAACATTACATAGTTTAACCATACATATTTTGGTCCAGTGTCCCGTCATCGCCGGCAGTGAAGCATATCAAAACGCCTATTTAAAGTCATAAATCTTTAAAATGCACACACAAACATCAACTGTCTGTCACACAGCCGCTAGCCATGTAACGGTCTGGGATTGGGATACTTGTTTTGTTGCGCAGACCTGGCAACCCTCCACTCCAAAGCCACACCCCTTTCATGCACCCCGAAGTGCGCAGCCCCTGAATTGGGACACAGCTGTGTCAAAGTTGGCACCAAAATAAGTGTTTGTCATTGGCTGCGTCCGAAACCGCCTACTTTTCTACTATTTAGTAGGGGAAAAGCAGTAGGCGAGCGCATAAGTATGTCAGAAGCAAAAAGAGTAGGCGAAAATTACCTGGGTGACGTACTAATTCTCGCGAGATTCGGCCGTGCGCCTACTTAAAGTGCGTCCGAAACCGCCTACTTACCCACTATATAATAGGGGAAAAGCGATAGGCAAGCGAATAATTATGTCAGAGACCTCAGTAATCATAAATGAGTCGTCGAGATGGCCTACTGCAGGGATGGACAACTCCGGTCCTGGAGGGCCAGTATCCAGCAGAGTTTAGCTCCAACCCTAATCAAACACACCTGAACCAGCTAATCAAGGTCTTTAGGATTAGTAGAAAGTTATAGGCAAGTTTTTATCAGGGATGGAGATAAACTCTGCAGGACACTGGCCCTCCAGGACAGGAGTTGTCCATCCCTGGCCTACTGCTTCCGCCTAGATTCTGAAGTGTTCATCGATGGATACTTTTCTATCCCAGGAGGCCACAGGAGAGGATACGTCATGATCAAACAGGGAGGAGAAAAGCGCCGCGGATGCTGTCAAATGTGAGTATTGAAAACCAAAAGCACGGTTCCTTGTGTTAAAGTCACACTTGTTGAACTACTGTAGAGTAAACTGCTGAATGTGTAAAGATGCTAGACACTTGTGATTTTACTGTAAAAACACGATTTATTATGTATAGATAACCGGGAGGAAACACACATAACTTAATTCTCCAAAGAGGATACATATTAAAGATGCTTACTAAATGTTTATTTAACCTCTGACAGGAAAATATTAAGAATATATGAAGTATTATGACTTATGAGTGATGGATTATGTTTTATGAGTGATGTGTGTATGGTATTGTGTAGAATTCACTGTTGTCAACACTGTTTACATTACATGAATGCAAGTAATGTAAATAAACAAATGTACACTTAACTAGACAGACATAAGTTATCTATTTTATTTGTCCGTTAGTACTGTTAATTAATACAACAAACATTTGTGTTGAATAAAAAGTGAGTTACAGGGACAGAAATGAATACAAAGTCTATTTAAATCTTAAGTTGTACTTTATTTTAATTATTGTCATTTCAAACAGAGTTATTACAGCACTTTTCTGATTCTTGATGTCTGTGCATTTGCTGCAGAGCATTTGTGGTGGAGCAGGACCTGCAAGGAAAGATGACATTGGCATTTGTGAAGAAAAAAAAAGAAAGAAAAACCTGAAGCAAAAATATAAAGATCATTTTGTTACTTCTAATACAGAAATCAGATGACATTGTGCTGCTAAAATGACCTCTTTTGTATTATGTTTGTGCATTTTTGTAGGATGTGAATGTCCTCAGACGGGTGTGAGCACTGAGGATGGAGAGCCACAGCAGATCCTGGGAATGGTTCAGTGTCATGGATGAGACTCTCCATCACTCCTCCTGCCCTTACTGCCTCATCTGACCTGATGTTGCTGTGGTCTCTTCATCCTCAGTGAGTCCAGAGCCAGCAAGAGCATCTAGACAAAGACCAAAGGACACTGAGGATGTGATTTTGGTCAAGATTGTTCTGCTGGTTTCAGTTCATACAATGGAGCTTCAAAAGCATTATCAAATAATGTCATGAAGCTTCATCAGGCTCCATTGACTGATAGTGTAGAAAATAGCTGGACAAACTTGATCAAAATCAACTTTTGTGTTCAGAAAAAAAAAAAAAAAAAAAAAAAATGAACACAGGGATTGAACAGCATGAAGGCGAGTGAATAATGACTGAATTTATTTGTTTGGGTGAACTAACCCTTTATGCCCCCAAATAGAAATATGGATGAAGTGTATGTATGCATTTATATTACCTTGACAAAGTAAACTTTAAGAAATAAACAGCTTGAATTAGCGTTTGTGCTCAAAAAACCAACAAAAAAGGATTTAAAAAAATCAAATTTACATTTGGCAGAAGCTGTTATCCAAAGTGACTAACTGCTCTTATTACAGGGATCATCCCGCTAGAGTAACCTGAAGTAAAGCGTCTTGATCAAGGACACACTGGAGGAGACGCTGCAGAGATCGAACCAGCAAACTTTCTGCTGACCAGCTCAGTGGTTTAACCCACCACACCACAAAAGTAATGAAGCTACAGCAGAAATTATCATGTTATTGTAAAAATATGAAATGAAGTATGGCAAGAAACTGAATGCTGACATGAATGAAGTGTACAAAGTTTTAATCTGTTTATTCAGTCATGCTGATGGAGAGCACATGAATGTTTACAGCAGCAGCCAGATTGTCCCCCACATCTTCTCCCACTCTTGCTTCAAGATGTGGGGTTCAGGGGTCCATCATCATCATCTTCCTCATCCTCTGGATCAACGATGTCCCCATTGAGAAGAGCAGCGGTGAGGGACATGATGGATGAAGGTGTTCATCAGCTGCTTCATCAGAATAAAGCTGCAGAATCGGCACAGCTGTGTGAGATGACAGCAGGACTGTAAATACGTGATTGTTAGAGCAATACGTTTCAATAAAGCTTTGTTTTGTGTATTGTTGACTTGTACATGCATTTATTTAATTATTGTCATTATTACTTTTATTAATTCTTTACTTATTAATTATGCTATTATCAGTAAATGTATATATTTTATTACTTCATGCTTTCATTGACTGTAAATGGAGATGTATTCACATCAGCTGTATTTGTCTAGTGTGTGTTCATGCACAGCTGTCATATAACAAAACATTACATTTTGCTTGTTTTACTAAAGAAGTAATATGAAAAGTAATATAATTAAGTTTTGGTTTATGGTTAATGTTGGGGTGTGCTAGCAAAGCAATTCATTCTGAGGTAATCTTAATTTCAAGTAGATTTTACTTACATTTTCTGAGTATAAAATCAACAGTCTTCTCCAAAGGTGAGATCTTCGAGCAGCTGTCCGACGTCTCCTCTGTGCAGACATTGTTAACACTGAGGAAAACGTGTTAGTGTTAGTGCACCTGTCACTCCTATCTTTATTTTATTGCAGGACCTATAATTGCATACAAGATCAGGGAAAATACCAGTTGTATCTTTAACAATGAACAATAATAATGAAAAAAACATAAATATGTGTTTGTATACATCATCGTTTGAAATTATAGACACACATAAAGCATGATGACAAGGTTAAATATTTTGAATACATCATAATGCATAAAAGTATTTATTTTATTTATTATTTGTAAGCCTGAGGGATGAAACCAGAGCTAATTCAACAAGAAAAAGGGGAACAATTTGATTTATGCTTGTGGATGGACATTTTTGCATATAAAATAATGAAATTAATAACATATTGACACGAATTTGGGTATTTGTAACAAAAAATAAACTCACATTATAAAAATATAAGAACTTTAAATTAACCCAAAATATATAAGTTGTAGCCTACTACAATTACAAAATTACTGGCAGCTGTTTCTTCAACAAGACCACACAATAAGCAGTTTAATCAATATCAAGATCTTAACAGATAGAAGAATTAAACCTGTCACTCATATCTTTTCAGTTGTTGCGCTTGTGATATCGTCGTAGGTCACATGATACACTCTAAAAAATGTTTGGTTAAAAACAACCCAAGTTGGGTTGAAAATGGACAAACCCAGCAATTGGGTTGTTTTAATTAACCCAGTGGTTGGGTTAAATGTTTGATTTGAACTGATTAAAAATGACTATATGGCTGGCTTAAAATGAATCCAAAATAGGTGAGAAATTAAAAATCAGACACATAATTACTAGAGGCAACAATAATAACCAAAAGGTGTACATTTATTAATAAGCAATTTAATAAATGTTTGTTTATTATTCATTATCCTATTAATAAATGCTCATTTATTAAACATTAATAAATGTTAATTTCCAGCATATTTTGGGTTCATTTTAAGCAAGCAATACAGTAATTTTTATACAACAGTTGAGTTAAATAAAAACTACCCAGCAGGTTGGGCAAACATTTAACCCAACCACTGGGTTAAAACACCACAATTGCTGGGTTTGTCAATTTTCAACCCAACTTGTTTTTAACCCAGCATTTTTTAGTGCAACGTCAACATGGCGGATTATTTTCGGATCTCGCATACTCAACGTGATTTGGCTGTTAAGTACCTACTCTTTTGGCGCTCTTTAAGTAGGCCTACTTATTGAAATTAAGTACCTACTCATCGAGTAGGCGGTTTCGGACACAGCCACAGTGTGAGCCACACTGACCAAAATTGAGACTGTTCTCTCACCATGAAAATGTTACATACACAATGTTTTCTACTTTTGTGACTGCTTTCTGTACATGTCAGTCAGTTGAATCTAGCTGAATGCTCTCGTGTATCACACTGAGCTTTATACAGATTGAGACCGTTGGTAAACTGTATAAACCAAGGAAGATTAACATTTGTATTTATGCAGTGCATTCATTTTTGTAAATGAATATTACAGTAATACATGCAAACTGAAAAGTTGCTTCATTTCTCACCACATACTTGTATAAATCATTCTTAAACCACACATTCCATTTTCCTATAGACCCTTTTACTGTTTGTACACAATGATGACGTAGCAACGTATGCGCGCATTTTGGCAACGGAAGTGGAGTTGTTCCCCATAGGTTCTAACGTGTTAGCAACTCCGAAAGTGATATATATGTATATATATTTATATATATATATATATATATATATATATATATATATATATATATATATATATATATATCTACAGCTTCGCGAGCGGATTAAGCAACACAGACAGATAAAGTTATTTCAAAAAGTTGACTTTATCAAATGGTATCCGGCTGTCAGATCCGTGTAGTCGAGTGGATAGAAGATGTTAGCAGATGGCCAAATACAGTGGCCAGATATATATACATAAACCAGGGCTCTCAAGTTTTAAAGACAGGCAAGAATGACAAATATCCAACAACATGACATGATTCTTAAAGTGACCAATAACATCGACGATGTAATACACTATAATTTATTTAGTGCTAATAAAATTAAGCCTATTTGGAGAGAGAGATGTTTAATGTGACAAAATGTCAGTCATCGTGTGATAACGAAAATATAACTAGGTCTAGACTACTGAGCAGGTGTTTTCAGTGAACAGGCTGTAAAACTGTTGACTAAGTTCAGACACTCATGAAAAACTGATGCTGATTATCTGGGAAACATTCTCTAACAGCAGTCAAGTTGTCATTGTTTGTTTCAAACAAGCTGTGAATTTGTTGTAACATTAAAATAGGAGATCATGACTTATTCTGTGCTCGAAGTGATGCTCAGAGCTCCACTGTTTTCCTCTGTGGGTGAACGAGGATGATGGTGAACAATTCCAGGATATGCTTTTTTTTCATTGGTTGTTGGTTTAAATCTTACCCAGATACAATAGTGCTATTTTCTGATTGGCTACTGTGTAGCCCCTTTCTTTTTTGATTGGCTGATAAGTGGCAGGCCACCTCAGGGGAGACGCGCTTGTTTCCAGCCCGGCGCAGCGGCATATTAAATATATGAAAAATAGTTTTTCTGCGTGAGGAATACAATGTGTGGCGGGAGTGCGTGACAAAAGACCGAAATGAGTGACTGTCACGCTCAGTGCGTTACACTTGAGAGCCCTGAAAAACTTTCAGAGTTGCTAACACGTTAAAACCAATAGGCAACAACACCACTTCCGTTGCCAAAATGCGCGCGCAACTGTTTGATCACGTGGGCTGTAAAAGGGTCTATTGCTCTTCCCCAACAAATTGCATGTGAATTCAGTGTACATATTTCTACAAAGATAAATGTACTGTATGCTGTAGCTGCTGTGATTTAGGGTTGTGATATTCCTCCATGTTCAAAAATTGTGTTGGGCAAACTATGCTTTCAAACTTGATTTCAAATTTGAAAAAAAAAAAAAAAAAAGTGCAGAAAGACAGATAAGAATAAGATAAATAAGATTTATTTGATGATAAACACGGAAAACATGAATCAAGCACCAAATTGAACTTTAAGAACTCTAGTACCCAAGATATCATTGATCTCCTTGACCACAGCTGCCACGGTCACGTGACTTGTGATCACCATCGTGCCCGCGCCCACGGCCACGGCCGTCATCGTGCCCGCGCCCACGGCCACGGCCGCCATCGTGCCCACGGTCGCCGTCGTCCCCGTGCTCGCGATCGTCCCCGCGGTCGCCGTCGTCCCCGTGCCCGTGCTTGCGGCCGTGGCCGTGCCCGTGCCCGCCATCGTCCCCGCGGCCGCAAGTTTGACAATTTTCAGCATACACTGGAGGCTCGGGCGGTTCGGCAGGCTTCACTGGAGGCATGGGCGGGTCGGCAGGCTTCACTGGAGGCTTGGGCGGGTCGGCAGGCTTGGGCGGGTCGGCAGGCTTCACTGGAGGCTTGGGCGGGTCGGCAGGCTTCACTGGAGGCATGGGCGGTTCAACAGGCTTCACTGGAGGCTTGGGCGGGTCGGCAGGCTTCACTGGAGGCATGGGCGGGTCGGCAGGCTTCTCTGGAGGCTTGGGCGGGTCGGCAGGCTTCACTGGAGGCTTGGGCGGGTCGGCAGGCTTCACTGGAGGCTTGGGCGGGTCGGCAGGCTTCACTGGAGGCTTGGGCGGGTCGGCAGGCTTCACTGGAGGCATGGGCGGTTCGACAGGCTTCACTGGAGGCTTGGGCGGGTCGGCAGGCTTCACTGGAGGCTTGGGCGGGTCGGCAGGCTTCACTGGAGGCATAGGCGGTTCGGCAGGCTTCACTGGAGGCTTGGGCGGGTCGGCAGGCTTCACTGGAGGCTTGGGCGGGTCGGCGGCAGGCATCCCTGGAGGGATACAGATGTCAGCTTTAGTCAGTTCACTTAGCAGCATTCAGTATCAGATATACAGCATAAAACTTGCAAAGCATGATTAGCAAGTCTTGCTTACGGAGTGAATTGTAGGCTATAATTATTAAAATCATCTTTATTAATTTTGTAAAGCCATCCTGTGCTTGAAACAGTGCTATGGGCTGAATTCAGGTCCAAAGACAAAAAACACAAAGCAGAGCCAAACACTACATAACAAATACATATACCTGTACATGGAGCCATACACTGACGTCCACATCCACTACTGCAGCATTTCTCATTGTTCGGACAGTCACTGTCATAAGCACACAAGTCGCCACACTTTACTGCTCCAGAGTGTTTACTTGGACACTCTCCTGGCTTTGCTGTTATACAGACACATGACAAAAACATGGTCACTGAACACAAGACTAAGAAATTGAGAATGAGACCTTGTGTAGGCTACATCAAAGCAATTTCTCATTCTCTTCAACCGTCCCATCAGTACGTCAGTCGGTCTTTGTCCGAACAAAGACCAGGTCGACTGTCAGACCAGAAACCTTACGCTCTTTTTTTTTTTTTTTTTTTTTAATTTTTAATTTTGCACCATCCTTCAAAAATCGGTTAACGGACGATCGAAAAGGTGCAAATATGTATTGGTCTTCATGTTACAAAAATATATTGGATATGGGGAAATGTAATAATAAAACACGAAGTATAAAAATCATCATGACATGGAGGCGCCGACGCGATCACCTTTGTTGCACATGAACCGATACTCAGAACTAATTCAGTGCATCGGTTTCTTTGCAATTATTCATGAAACTTAGCAATCTCTGTGTGAGCACTTTTTTTCCAGAGTTACTTTTGGAAGACCTCGCATCCATCATTAATTGAAACTCACTGAAAACAGGTGGCACGCACACAAATCCACAGTCAAATTGGCAGCATTTGTGTCCTCCAGAGCAGTCTCTATCAGAAGTACATCCTTTAAGGGATGGCACAACCATCAGCTTCGCCGGACACTGACTGGACACTACAGAAGAGGATTCAAGAGGATCGTTAGGGGAGACCAGCGAGTGCTTTAATTGTTTGCTATTGACAAAGAGTGCGGTTACAACCCACCCCACTACTGGTAAGGTGTAAGAGAAGCAGAACGCTGACAGAAGACATGGCCAGTACATTTGTTGAATAATTTGCTATTGTAACAAAATGTATTGCACGTGTTGAAAGAAAAACAAAAAGTCATTTTTAAAGGCACTTTTTTTTTCGGGCTATGCAATTAACATCTCACCTGTGACTGCAGTGTCCGCTGTGCTCCAACATGCAGACAGACACAATAAAACAGCACCCAACGAGCAGTACACTCGTGCTGTCATCCTCTCGACCTGCGGTCTCACACAGTAAACTCTGCTGGAAGAAGCGCTAAATTAGTAAGTCATGAGGAGCAGACAGCGAGGCACACAAAACTGCAATGAAAACACGTGCTGTTGAATTCCGCAACATAAATCGCTGTAAAAAGAGTTTTTGAAAACGCGTTTTTAAAGATCCAAGGAGGTCTGGGCAACTCCAACCCTGATGAAACTCATCTGCCTGTAGCTTCTATATTAACCTAATATTGAAGACCTTGATTGGCTTGTTCAGGTGAGTTTGATTAGGGTTGGAGGAGCGGAGTGCTGAGTTCACGCCGTATGCAGTGGCAGAGCCAGGATTTTTGGTGGCCAGGGCTGCGTTCAGCCCCGACAAAACGTTGCAAAACGTTTTTAAACGGAAACGGTGGCGCGTTGAACACCCTGTTGTGAGGACGCAAGCGTTGCAACTATGGCAACTGAGAAGGACATTCTTTGTGTTCTTTTTGAAGAATTTTCGGAGCCTGATGAAGTCGGTATAAATAGGTGTTTAATATTGCAAAGTACCCTCGATGTTACAGCCACTGCCCTTGCCGTCCAGAATAAAAGAGAACATCCCAATCGAGTGAAGGGATTTGTGGAATCTTCTAATTATTTTGATACAACACTTGCCTTGCATTTCAGGATGAAAAGACATACATTTCAGGTGAAGGATAATCCATTTCTTACCTCCCAGACTGTGCTATGATCTATATTATTTTAGTGTTTAATAGGCATTAATGCTGATCACTGTTGTTGTGCTTTGATATTGTAATATTTACTATTATATAATCAGAGTATAGAAAAGTTTATATTAAAGTGTAACTGTTACCTTCACAATACAACACCAAAATATATAAGTAAAGTATTTTTATGTTACATTAATACCCAGTGTGCGAGCTGTCTCTTTAATACCGCGTGGTTTATATACATCATGCCACTGATTGGGCTGACATTTCTAACACGCCCACCAAACAAGAGAAAACGCATCTCAAACCCGTGCACACCGTTTCCAGGAATGTAATGTAACATAAAAATACTTTACTTATATATTTTGCTGTTGTATTGTGAAGGTACACTTTAACCCTTTGATGCACAAGCTATGAAAACCCCTTCTAATGCGCAACATGGGTCAAAAATGACCCGTATTCATTTCCTATGTAATTTCAATCATGGTTGAGTGTTTCTTTGCTGAATCTTTGAAAGAAATGTATTTTATCATTAATTTATTCCAGGTATTCCTTAAATATCTTGTTTTTGATTGACAAAAATCATTATGTTAATTTTTCTTTCTTACTTTATAAACAAACACAGTTTTTGTCTGTCTACATCAATTTTACACACATGGGTCAAAAATGACCCGTATTCATTTCCTATGTAATTTCAGTCATGACTAAGTGTTTCTTCGCTGAATCTTTGAAAGAAATGTATTTTGTCATTTATTTATTCCAGGTATTCCTTAAATATCTTGTTTTTGATTTTAACAAATCATTGTTTGTCATCTTTTTTTCATAAACAAACACAGGTTTTGTATTTCTACATCAATTTTACACACATGGGTCAAAAATTACCCATATAGAAACCTTTGCAAATTTCCGCAAGAAGGAACATATTTACTGCAGACAACTGTTCATCCGCCACACATTTCATGTCTCAACATGGCTGCTTTTGTATATTTGATGGATGAAAGACATATTATATTTCATATAATAGGCTGTATATTATATTTCATAATTTGTATTTTTTGTCATAAACCAATGCTACTGGTCACCTTTTACATCTATCAGTGTTCCTGAAAAGTAACAGTTTTGAACAAGGTTTCTGTCCAACAGTGAAAATAAGTGTATCGCTCAACAGTGATTTTGAATTTCTTTATCTAGAGTGTTAATGGCTGGTCCTCAACAGAACTGAGGTGGATGATGACATCACTGTGAAAAAAGCTGAAAGTGTACTTTGCGAACAGTCAAACGCAATTTAAATGTGTATGTGCAGGGTTGCACATACACAGTTACAGAAATCCGGCGGAAATTATAAAAAGTTACAAAAATCTGTATGCTGACCCTCACGTACACATAAAAAGTGAAGTATACGTTGGCCTTTAGAAAGGTAATGAAACACACATTCAAAAAAATTCATTCAAAAAGAAAGGAAAAATTAAAATAAGGATTTGGTTATTGAGTAATACATGGAATAATGAATGATAAAATTAATTTATTGTAATATATGCGATATAGAAAATAACTAATTCGGGTCACTTTTGACTCATGTTGTATTTGTCCAAAACTGTTACATTTCAGGAACGCTGACAGACATAAAGGATGACCAATTGCATTGATTTATGACAAAAAATTAAAAATTATGAAATATATAGCCTAATATATTAAATATAATAAGACTTACATCCATCAAATATACAAAAGTAGCCTTGTTAAGATGTAAAATGTGTGGCAGATGAACAGTTGTCTGCAGTAAATATGTTCCTACTTGCAAAAATTTGCAAATCTTAAAGATTTCTATATGGGACATTTTTGACCCATGTGTGTAAAATTGATGTAGAAACTGTGTTTGTTTATAAAGTAAGAAAGAAAAATAAACATAATTATTTGTAGAAAATCAAAAACAATATATTCAAGTAATACCTGAAATAAATAAATGATAAAATAAATTTCTTTCAAAGATTCAGCGAAGAAACACTCAGTCATGACTGAAATTACATAGGAAATGAATACGGGTCATTTTTGACCCATGTGTGTAAAATTGATGTAGACAGACAAAAACTGTGTTTGTTTATAAAGTAAGAAAGAAAAAATGAACATAATGATTTTTTTACAATCAAAAACAAGATATTTAAGGAATACCTGGAATAAATGAATGATAAAATACATTTCTTTTAAAGATTCAGCAAAGAAACACTCGACCATGATTGAAATTACATAGGAAATGAATACGGGTCATTTTTGACCCATGTTGCGCATTAGAAGGGTAGTGATACAAAAATGATTTTTATTAAAAAAGTTTATTAAAATGAGGATTTGTGATGATCAAAAACAAGTTAATTGAGGAATACCTGGAATACTGAATGATTAAAATAATTTCTTGCAAAGATATAGAAAATAAAAACTCAGCCGGGTCATTTTTGACCCATGTTGTGCATTAAGGGGTTAATAAACTTTTCTATACTCCTCTGATTATATAATGGTAAATATTACAATATCAAAGCACAACAACAGTGATCAGCATTAATGATAAGCCTATTAAACAATAAAATAAAATAGATCATAACAGTCTTGGAGGTAAGAAGTGGATTATCCTTCACCTGAAATGTTTGTCTTTTCATCCTGAAATGCAAGGCAAGTGTTGTATCAAAATAATTAGAAGATTCCACAAATCCCTTCACTCGATTGGGATGTTCTCTTTTATTCTGGACGGCAAGGGCAGTGGCTGTAACATCGAGGGTACTTTGCAATATTAAACATGTAGCCTATTTATATCGACTTCATCAGGCTCCGAAAATTCTTCAAAAAGAACACAAAGATTGGCCTTCTCAGTTGCCATAGTTGCAACGCTTGCGTCATCACAACAGGGTGTTCAACGCGCCACCGTTTCCGTTTAAAAAACGTTTTGCAACGTTTTGTCGGGGCTGAACAACCAGGTAGGGGCCAGCAACCAGTCTGGGGTGGCACAGAAATCTTCATTATTTCAACATAAAAATGAGTCTGATAATGTACTACGGATCTGCCTATACAACACAACTGAAAACAGTTAATTTGTACTTAATTGTAATTGAGATAGTGAATTAGATCATGGAATGCTGAATTTGACCCTTTTTTTTCATTCCTCACTTGCAAGCATTGAATTTTATGTATAATCAATGAACTTCAACAATTCAAAAACGAACCAAAAAAGTAAACACTAAATGTTTAACTTTCTATATTGTCAAAATAAATAATTGCAACAGTTCTGTCATACCTAAATTAAACTCAGTACAAAGGGGAAAAAAAAAAAAAGTGTTCTGTTTTGAATTCCCATTTGCTGATGCGGAATTGGAAGTCAACCGCACATAAATGCCAGAATGTAAAATTAATTATGTGTGGTGGTTACAAAATTAATAGACAATAAATATTTGACATTTAATGTTTTTTTTTTTTTTTATATAATGTATTTTACATTTGTATATTATTTTTGTCTGACGATCGATTTGTATATTATTTTTGTCTGCCTTGGGAAGTGTTCACCTGAGGGGGGGAGGGGCGCGCCGCTCAAACAATACACAGACTGATGGTGAAGCAGCAGCAGCTCCGTGTCCTGTGTTTAATTTACATTTATTTCTCCGCCGGTGAGGGTATTTAAATTTAAGCATTTAAATGTGATACATTTTTGTTTGTTTTCTTTATAGATTAACGCAAAATTAGCATCTTCTAGTACAAATGCATAGTTCTCACATGTATTTATGCATTAAAAAATGATATAGTTTGTCTAATATTGTACCAGAATATTTTAGTTATGACTTAATAACTTATTATTATAAGATATAATAACTTACGTTATTAATGACTCTAAAAAATTATATTGAGAGACATGTGACGCATATATAATATATATAATATATATATATATATATATATATATATATATATATATATATATATATATATATTATATAATACACATTTTGGTTATTGAAATAACCTTTTTGGTTATTTCATGACTTAATAGACAACAGAAGAACTACGACGTTGTACGCTCGTAGTTTCTCCTTTCGATTTATTTATAGGGAGTAGGGGGAGCGCGGGTCACAAACTAACGCTGGGTTAGTTGTAACACAAATGGTTTAAATACTTCCACACATGCTAGCATGAAGAAACTTAGCGTATTTACTAGTTGCCATATCGACAATATATAAAGAAAAAATTAAGCCAAAATTCAGAAATCTTTGGGAGATATCACTGAATATTTATTTAACCATAGCAAAAGTATATGTATTAAGTTAATTTTTCATCTATTTTTTTTTTTTTTTTTTTTTTTTTGTGTTTATTTAAAATTAGACAAATCTGATATTATTTTAATCTCCAATCTCTTGTTTAGCAGTTTGGGTAGTTCTTTCTTCAGTCGAAAAGAAATTAAGGTTTTTGATGGAAACATTCCAGGATTATTCTCCATATAGTTTCAATGGGCACCAAACAGTTGAAGGTCAAAATTAGTTTCATTGCAGCTTCAAATTGTTCTACACGATCCCAGATTAGAAATAATGGTCTATATACATTTTAACCAGAAATGCTCATCTTGAACTGCATCATGTATTCAGAGATATTATTACTATTACTCCACTATAGGTCGCAAACCTGATGATCTTAAATGTATTAATTATTAATTGACTATTAATAAATGTGTAAAGTTGCATAAAATGGAATAAAGTAGGCTAACTACGTTACCTCAGATGGTTGAATGGATGGATTCCACAACTGGTAAAATAAAACATAGAAAATACAACATTTACTGTAGGAGCCATAAAATTTAATGGTGACTTAAATAAAAAAAACTGTTCTATTGTGCTTCTGATTTGGCAGTGAAATTCGCCGATTTTGGGTGCGTAAGATGTGAAGACTTCTATGGTCCAGTTAGTATTTTCAGCCCATAATGGCGGCCGCACTACCGGAGTGCCATCTAGGGGCTGTTACCCAAAAATGGCCCCTAAAAATTGTAGTAAAAATTCGTAATTAATATTCAAAGTAGTAACGCTGTCAACGTGTTACTGTTTAAGGGTGATTGAATGTTTAACATCATTACATTTCTTTAAGGAAGTTGCCGCACATTCACATTTTATTTAATATTCAGAGGTCTGGCTGGTCGTGCCGGCGATACCACCTTGCTTTTGTTCTTATCAGTACGAAAGAGACTCAAATACTCCATCAATTTTGCATATTCAGTTAAGAGTTATACACCATTTAAATTTATTTGTGTATACTCAAAGTAAAAACAAAATGTTGTGTTTTTTGCAAAATGAAGAAAACTAACATGATGCGTGATCTCTCATCTCCCTCAGAACGAAGTCTGATAGTTCTCAGAAAATAAACTGTAACTTAGTGAATACTAATCACAAAAAAAAAAATGAGACTTATGTCTAAAGAAACGTTGAAACGTCAGGCTTTAAATTCGTGTAAGTCCAAGCAAAAACAAAAAATTATCTGTTTATGTAATCTGCGTGAAATTAGAGAGATTCAAGTAATTTGCGAGTCAGCTCATTATCCGCTAATGCGGCCACGCCCATGGAGCGAGTGCTATTCAGGCGCAAATTCTGAGGCAATACATGTATACACCGTCGCTATCGTGTATTTGTTATCCTCAAAAGTGTATATCTGCATGTTATAGCCATGGTTAGCGATCTCTGGAAGCCTCTGTTAGTTCCTGGAATGTCACATGGTATGCCTCATCATGAGTCATTTGTGGACTAAATGTGCACAGAGCGCTCTCCGGCTGCAAGTATGAATTGAAAACAAAGTATCCAGCCCTCATAGTGATGACAATACATATTGAATAAATATTACTCCTCTGTATAGAAAACTGACATAAACATATGAGAATCCATCAATATTTCTCCAAATGTGCATGCCCTCTGGGGTCTGAGGATTTTTTGGGGCCCTGGAGAAGTTTTGACATGCCCGGCATTTGTGTTTTTTCAGGTATTCATAACCATATTAATGAAAAAAAAAAAAAAGTGTCATTACACTGTATTCAGCACTAACTAGGCTACCATAATATGTGAGCAACATGTATGTACACAATTGTATAGGCCTATTATAGTTTAAATTACAGTACCAGTCAAAAGATTGGACACATTACTATTATAATGTTTTTAAAAGAAGTCTCAAGTCTCTAACCAAATAATGGTTTTCTATTTTAATATACTTTAAAAATATAATGTATTTCTCTGATGCAAAGCATCTGAACATTCATGTTACCTCAATGGCATTTCATATAGGCTATTATATTTGTTATATTATATAGCCTAAATGTTAATGTGCAGTTGACAAACTATACTTCATTAAAAAGACCTAAGACTCAAGCTTCACATTTTGACCTCCGTTTTACTCTTATAGTGACCGTAATTTGTTAATAGCCTATGGAGTCGTTACCTTTGACAAAACAACATCCATCAGGGCTTTTAGCTTAATGTGACAGAAAAAAAAACCAACAAAAAAAACAAACAAAAAAACTGTAACACCAATGAATCACAAGTGACATAAGACCAAAGATCCTTATTCTTCAACTATAATTATGAGAATAAATTTAGCCATGCATATACCCTCAATTTAGCCATACATGACCAAAAGAACTACATAAATAGTTTTAAATAAAGTTTATCTATAAATGGGAGTCACTGGTGTTACTGATCGTTGCTGTTGTTACCCATAAAAAGGTGACACCGGTGACAATTTTCATGAAAAAATGCATTTTACAAAATGGCTGCTGCAGAGTATTATGGAGTTTCTGTATAATTTCCATACTATTTTACTTCTATGCTTATGGTTAAATGATTTTGTTTTTCTCAGAAGTTCTTCAGTATACATTCTTTGGGTGAAGAGTGGAAAAACACTGAAGTGATAGATACGTTCCAATGGTAAAAGGACAGAGGCTTCAGCCTTGGAGGTTATAGATATAAAAGTGAGGGGAAGCTTTGATTCTTGGTCTTACACTCTTGCAGCTACTTGTGTCTCTGTATGACTGTCTGATCTTTGTTGCAAGAAATAAAACGTTCGAAAGACAATTGGATGAGTCTATCTCTCATGCAGTAAGAGTCCTGTTGATTTTTGTCATGACAATTTGGTGTCAGGAGAGTGGGACTGATCATCCTGGACTTTGTAGTCTCAGCCCTTCCCCGAATAGATTGAGGGATGAGGGGCCAACTTTTACCACCCAGTCCAGCTGAGGGAGCGCGTTCCGGCGGGAAAGTGACGTCAGTCGACGCATACCCTCTATACTCTTGAGTAGAATGAAGCGTCCATCTCAAGACACTTCGCAGCCTACCCTATCCCGTAAATCATTGTGTGCCAGTGACGACAGGTGTGAATCCACATAAATGTAAGTAATGCCCCGGTTTCACCAATATGTAGTATCTAAATCAAACTGTAATATCAATGATGTCCAAAACGTCAGTTTTTCATTAAAGTCCCCCTGTAGACAATTATCCCTTAAAACTCATATTTGATCACCAAATGACATATTTAAAAAAAAAAAAAAAAAAAAAAGCTTGTACACCCGTGTCTCATTTAATATACACAGATCAATGAATATGCAAATTGGCCCCGCCTCCACTTGCTCAGCCGTTTTCCTCTGAACATGAACTAAATGGATGTTTGACAAATTCGTTGCTTTTAGTTTTCAGATTAAAAAAAAACATTCAGATGAAATCCTGCATGCGCCAGTACCATGGGCGTAGGTTTAGGGGGGGACGCTAGGTACTAGTCCCTATGAATATTTTGAGATGACAAATTTGTCCCCACCAATATTTAGCAAGCTCCTTTGAACTGCTATTTGGATCTTTGCACTGCTATTTGGATCGATTCTAACGGCCAGGACGACGACAGTACAACGCCGTAATTTGGCGGCGGGGTATCTGACAGGCTACACGCGCGGGCCGGGACTACTTTTGTGCTTGCACTAGCAGCGAGCGGATGGCGTGTGTGTGTGTGCGCGCGCGCCGGTTGGGGGGGGGGGGGGTTGGAGTGTCCCCACCAAAGCTGAAACCAAACCTACGCCCATGGCCAGTACCTTCTCCATACATGCAACAAATGCACATCCTTGAATGAGGCGGACTTCCAGCATATTTACTTGAACTTATCAGGTAGGCTAAAATTTATAATGGTTCTCTCAGAACTTGGCGTGCAGGGACACACTGACTGAATATGCACACGAATCGCGGCCACACGCTCAGAGAAGTATTGTTTTAGCTATATTTTAATAGTAGGCTATTAAAATATTTCAAAGGACAAAAACATGAACTTTATTGGCTTTACTTCAAGTCAGCTGTCACTTTACTTTGGCACGAGCCCCTATGCGCTCGCACACTAGGCACAGCCCTTGCAACGGTTCTGTCCTTAATTAATATTAATTAATATGATTAGCCTCTTGCTTGACTATGTTATCAAACAGCTAATAATGTGTTGCTAATGTTACACACCGGTTCCCGTTCTTCATATCAGACAGCAGTCAGACCGCTGCCGTCTCCTTACAAATGTCAGTGGAGAAAAGGCTTATAGTTCATCATAACATCATAACAGACTCGCTATATGTATAAATCTACACAATTTTTCATATCAACAGAATATAAACCGGGATAACCTGGCTTCTCTCCAGACTTTCCTGCTTCAGACCGGTCATAGTTAATGATATGCTAAAGCCTGCCGGCACCTTGTTGTGATCGGTTACAAGGTAGTCTGTGACGTCGCAAACACCACCGATTTCAAACCGCGGGTTTTTGTCCGTCTTTGGTTTAGGCTACTGCGGTTTCAAATATAAAATACTCAGCAATGGTGCCGACTTATGAATTTGCACATGGTTTGTCTTAAAGCATATTAAAAACACTAGACATATAAACAAGTCTTCAATACATGGGTGTCTCTGAGATGGAGTGCAGTTGAATAAAATCCTAAAGTACTGTACTACTTTAAATTTAGATTTAACTACAGCTTAAATACATTGTAAATGTATAAATGTGTATATTTTCACAGTAAACATAAGATTAACTAATAGTCGCTAACGATATAAAACTAACATTACATAGTTTAACCATACATATTTTGGTCCAGTGTCCCGTCATCGCCGGCAGTGAAGCATATCAAAACGCCTATTTAAAGTCATAAATCTTTAAAATGCACACACAAACATCAACTGTCTGTCACACAGCCGCTAGCCATGTAACGGTCTGGGATTGGGATACTTGTTTTGTTGCGCAGACCTGGCAACCCTCCACTCCAAAGCCACACCCCTTTCATGCACCCCGAAGTGCGCAGCCCCTGAATTGGGACACAGCTGTGTCAAAGTTGGCACCAAAATAAGTGTTTGTCATTGGCTGCGTCCGAAACCGCCTACTTTTCTACTATTTAGTAGGGGAAAAGCAGTAGGCGAGCGCATAAGTATGTCAGAAGCAAAAAGAGTAGGCGAAAATTACCTGGGTGACGTACTAATTCTCGCGAGATTCGGCCGTGCGCCTACTTAAAGTGCGTCCGAAACCGCCTACTTACCCACTATATAATAGGGGAAAAGCGATAGGCAAGCGAATAATTATGTCAGAGACCTCAGTAATCATAAATGAGTCGTCGAGATGGCCTACTGCAGGGATGGACAACTCCGGTCCTGGAGGGCCAGTATCCAGCAGAGTTTAGCTCCAACCCTAATCAAACACACCTGAACCAGCTAATCAAGGTCTTTAGGATTAGTAGAAAGTTATAGGCAAGTTTTTATCAGGGATGGAGATAAACTCTGCAGGACACTGGCCCTCCAGGACAGGAGTTGTCCATCCCTGGCCTACTGCTTCCGCCTAGATTCTGAAGTGTTCATCGATGGATACTTTTCTATCCCAGGAGGCCACAGGAGAGGATACGTCATGATCAAACAGGGAGGAGAAAAGCGCCGCGGATGCTGTCAAATGTGAGTATTGAAAACCAAAAGCACGGTTCCTTGTGTTAAAGTCACACTTGTTGAACTACTGTAGAGTAAACTGCTGAATGTGTAAAGATGCTAGACACTTGTGATTTTACTGTAAAAACACGATTTATTATGTATAGATAACCGGGAGGAAACACACATAACTTAATTCTCCAAAGAGGATACATATTAAAGATGCTTACTAAATGTTTATTTAACCTCTGACAGGAAAATATTAAGAATATATGAAGTATTATGACTTATGAGTGATGGATTATGTTTTATGAGTGATGTGTGTATGGTATTGTGTAGAATTCACTGTTGTCAACACTGTTTACATTACATGAATGCAAGTAATGTAAATAAACAAATGTACACTTAACTAGACAGACATAAGTTATCTATTTTATTTGTCCGTTAGTACTGTTAATTAATACAACAAACATTTGTGTTGAATAAAAAGTGAGTTACAGGGACAGAAATGAATACAAAGTCTATTTAAATCTTAAGTTGTACTTTATTTTAATTATTGTCATTTCAAACAGAGTTATTACAGCACTTTTCTGATTCTTGATGTCTGTGCATTTGCTGCAGAGCATTTGTGGTGGAGCAGGACCTGCAAGGAAAGATGACATTGGCATTTGTGAAGAAAAAAAAAGAAAGAAAAACCTGAAGCAAAAATATAAAGATCATTTTGTTACTTCTAATACAGAAATCAGATGACATTGTGCTGCTAAAATGACCTCTTTTGTATTATGTTTGTGCATTTTTGTAGGATGTGAATGTCCTCAGACGGGTGTGAGCACTGAGGATGGAGAGCCACAGCAGATCCTGGGAATGGTTCAGTGTCATGGATGAGACTCTCCATCACTCCTCCTGCCCTTACTGCCTCATCTGACCTGATGTTGCTGTGGTCTCTTCATCCTCAGTGAGTCCAGAGCCAGCAAGAGCATCTAGACAAAGACCAAAGGACACTGAGGATGTGATTTTGGTCAAGATTGTTCTGCTGGTTTCAGTTCATACAATGGAGCTTCAAAAGCATTATCAAATAATGTCATGAAGCTTCATCAGGCTCCATTGACTGATAGTGTAGAAAATAGCTGGACAAACTTGATCAAAATCAACTTTTGTGTTCAGAAATAAAAAAAAAAAAAAAAATGAACACAGGGATTGAACAGCATGAAGGCGAGTGAATAATGACTGAATTTATTTGTTTGGGTGAACTAACCCTTTATGCCCCCAAATAGAAATATGAATGAAGTGTATGTATGCATTTATATTACCTTGACAAAGTAAACTTTAAGAAATAAACAGCTTGAATTAGCGTTTGTGCTCAAAAAACCAACAAAAAAGGATTTAAAAAAATCAAATTTACATTTGGCAGAAGCTGTTATCCAAAGTGACTAACTGCTCTTATTACAGGGATCATCCCGCTAGAGTAACCTGAAGTAAAGCGTCTTGATCAAGGACACACTGGAGGAGACGCTGCAGAGATCGAACCAGCAAACTTTCTGCTGACCAGCTCAGTGGTTTAACCCACCACACCACAAAAGTAATGAAGCTACAGCAGAAATTATCATGTTATTGTAAAAATATGAAATGAAGTATGGCAAGAAACTGAATGCTGACATGAATGAAGTGTACAAAGTTTTAATCTGTTTATTCAGTCATGCTGATGGAGAGCACATGAATGTTTACAGCAGCAGCCAGATTGTCCCCCACATCTTCTCCCACTCTTGCTTCAAGATGTGGGGTTCAGGGGTCCATCATCATCATCTTCCTCATCCTCTGGATCAACGATGTCCCCATTGAGAAGAGCAGCGGTGAGGGACATGATGGATGAAGGTGTTCATCAGCTGCTTCATCAGAATAAAGCTGCAGAATCGGCACAGCTGTGTGAGATGACAGCAGGACTGTAAATACGTGATTGTTAGAGCAATACGTTTCAATAAAGCTTTGTTTTGTGTATTGTTGACTTGTACATGCATTTATTTAATTATTGTCATTATTACTTTTATTAATTCTTTACTTATTAATTATGCTATTATCAGTAAATGTATATATTTTATTACTTCATGCTTTCATTGACTGTAAATGGAGATGTATTCACATCAGCTGTATTTGTCTAGTGTGTGTTCATGCACAGCTGTCATATAACAAAACATTACATTTTGCTTGTTTTACTAAAGAAGTAATATGAAAAGTAATATAATTAAGTTTTGGTTTATGGTTAATGTTGGGGTGTGCTAGCAAAGCAATTCATTCTGAGGTAATCTTAATTTCAAGTAGATTTTACTTACATTTTCTGAGTATAAAATCAACAGTCTTCTCCAAAGGTGAGATCTTCGAGCAGCTGTCCGACGTCTCCTCTGTGCAGACATTGTTAACACTGAGGAAAACGTGTTAGTGTTAGTGCACCTGTCACTCCTATCTTTATTTTATTGCAGGACCTATAATTGCATACAAGATCAGGGAAAATACCAGTTGTATCTTTAACAATGAACAATAATAATGAAAAAAACATAAATATGTGTTTGTATACATCATCGTTTGAAATTATAGACACACATAAAGCATGATGACAAGGTTAAATATTTTGAATACATCATAATGCATAAAAGTATTTATTTTATTTATTATTTGTAAGCCTGAGGGATGAAACCAGAGCTAATTCAACAAGAAAAAGGGGAACAATTTGATTTATGCTTGTGGATGGACATTTTTGCATATAAAATAATGAAATTAATAACATATTGACACGAATTTGGGTATTTGTAACAAAAAATAAACTCACATTATAAAAATATAAGAACTTTAAATTAACCCAAAATATATAAGTTGTAGCCTACTACAATTACAAAATTACTGGCAGCTGTTTCTTCAACAAGACCACACAATAAGCAGTTTAATCAATATCAAGATCTTAACAGATAGAAGAATTAAACCTGTCACTCATATCTTTTCAGTTGTTGCGCTTGTGATATCGTCGTAGGTCACATGATACACTCTAAAAAATGTTTGGTTAAAAACAACCCAAGTTGGGTTGAAAATGGACAAACCCAGCAATTGGGTTGTTTTAATTAACCCAGTGGTTGGGTTAAATGTTTGATTTGAACTGATTAAAAATGACTATATGGCTGGCTTAAAATGAATCCAAAATAGGTGAGAAATTAAAAATCAGACACATAATTACTAGAGGCAACAATAATAACCAAAAGGTGTACATTTATTAATAAGCAATTTAATAAATGTTTGTTTATTATTCATTATCCTATTAATAAATGCTCATTTATTAAACATTAATAAATGTTAATTTCCAGCATATTTTGGGTTCATTTTAAGCAAGCAATACAGTAATTTTTATACAACAGTTGAGTTAAATAAAAACTACCCAGCAGGTTGGGCAAACATTTAACCCAACCACTGGGTTAAAACACCACAATTGCTGGGTTTGTCAATTTTCAACCCAACTTGTTTTTAACCCAGCATTTTTTAGTGCAACGTCAACATGGCGGATTATTTTCGGATCTCGCATACTCAACGTGATTTGGCTGTTAAGTACCTACTCTTTTGGCGCTCTTTAAGTAGGCCTACTTATTGAAATTAAGTACCTACTCATCGAGTAGGCGGTTTCGGACACAGCCACAGTGTGAGCCACACTGACCAAAATTGAGACTGTTCTCTCACCATGAAAATGTTACATA
This sequence comes from Chanodichthys erythropterus, assembly GCF_024489055.1. Taxonomy (NCBI): domain Eukaryota; kingdom Metazoa; phylum Chordata; class Actinopteri; order Cypriniformes; family Xenocyprididae; genus Chanodichthys; species Chanodichthys erythropterus. The sequence continues at coordinate 39,013,644 of NC_090231.1, forward strand.
CACAATGTTTTCTACTTTTGTGACTGCTTTCTGTACATGTCAGTCAGTTGAATCTAGCTGAATGCTCTCGTGTATCACACTGAGCTTTATACAGATTGAGACCGTTGGTAAACTGTATAAACCAAGGAAGATTAACATTTGTATTTATGCAGTGCATTCATTTTTGTAAATGAATATTACAGTAATACATGCAAACTGAAAAGTTGCTTCATTTCTCACCACATACTTGTATAAATCATTCTTAAACCACACATTCCATTTTCCTATAGACCCTTTTACTGTTTGTACACAATGATGACGTAGCAACGTATGCGCGCATTTTGGCAACGGAAGTGGAGTTGTTCCCCATAGGTTCTAACGTGTTAGCAACTCCGAAAGTGATATATATTTCTATATATATATATATATATATATATATATATATATATATATATATATATATATATATATATAGAGCTTCGCGAGCGGATTAAGCAACACAGACAGATAAAGTTATTTCAAAAAGTTGACTTTATCAAATGGTATCCGGCTGTCAGATCCGTGTAGTCGAGTGGATAGAAGATGTTAGCAGATGGCCAAATACAGTGGCCAGATATATATACATAAACCAGGGCTCTCAAGTTTTAAAGACAGGCAAGAATGACAAATATCCAACAACATGACATGATTCTTAAAGTGACCAATAACATCGACGATGTAATACACTATAATTTATTTAGTGCTAATAAAATTAAGCCTATTTGGAGAGAGAGATGTTTAATGTGACAAAATGTCAGTCATCGTGTGATAACGAAAATATAACTAGGTCTAGACTACTGAGCAGGTGTTTTCAGTGAACAGGCTGTAAAACTGTTGACTAAGTTCAGACACTCATGAAAAACTGATGCTGATTATCTGGGAAACATTCTCTAACAGCAGTCAAGTTGTCATTGTTTGTTTCAAACAAGCTGTGAATTTGTTGTAACATTAAAATAGGAGATCATGACTTATTCTGTGCTCGAAGTGATGCTCAGAGCTCCACTGTTTTCCTCTGTGGGTGAACGAGGATGATGGTGAACAATTCCAGGATATGCTTTTTTTCATTGGTTGTTGGTTTAAATCTTACCCAGATACAATAGTGCTATTTTCTGATTGGCTACTGTGTAGCCCCTTTCTTTTTTGATTGGCTGATAAGTGGCAGGCCACCTCAGGGGAGACGCGCTTGTTTCCAGCCCGGCGCAGCGGCATATTAAATATATGAAAAATAGTTTTTCTGCGTGAGGAATACAATGTGTGGCGGGAGTGCGTGACCAAAGACCGAAATGAGTGACTGTCACGCTCAGTGCGTTACACTTGAGAGCCCTGAAAAACTTTCAGAGTTGCTAACACGTTAAAACCAATAGGCAACAACACCACTTCCGTTGCCAAAATGCGCGCGCAACTGTTTGATCACGTGGGCTGTAAAAGGGTCTATTGCTCTTCCCCAACAAATTGCATGTGAATTCAGTGTACATATTTCTACAAAGATAAATGTACTGTATGCTGTAGCTGCTGTGATTTAGGGTTGTGATATTCCTCCATGTTCAAAAATTGTGTTGGGCAAACTATGCTTTCAAACTTGATTTCAAATTTGAAAAAAAAAAAAAAAAAAAAAGTGCAGAAAGACAGATAAGAATAAGATAAATAAGATTTATTTGATGATAAACACGGAAAACATGAATCAAGCACCAAATTGAACTTTAAGAACTCTAGTACCCAAGATATCATTGATCTCCTTGACCACAGCTGCCACGGTCACGTGACTTGTGATCACCATCGTGCCCGCGCCCACGGCCACGGCCACGGCCGCCATCGTGCCCACGGTCGCCGTCGTCCCCGTGCTCGCGATCGTCCCCGCGGTCGCCGTCGTCCCCGTGCCCGTGCTTGCGGCCGTGGCCGTGCCCGTGCCCGCCATCGTCCCCGCGGCCGCAAGTTTGACAATTTTCAGCATACACTGGAGGCTCGGGCGGTTCGGCAGGCTTCACTGGAGGCATGGGCGGGTCGGCAGGCTTCACTGGAGGCATGGGCGGGTCGGCAGGCTTCACTGGAGGCTTGGGCGGGTCGGCAGGCTTCACTGGAGGCTTGGGCGGGTCGGCAGGCTTCACTGGAGGCTTGGGCGGGTCGGCAGGCTTCACTGGAGGCATGGGCGGTTCAACAGGCTTCACTGGAGGCTTGGGCGGGTCGGCAGGCTTCACTGGAGGCATGGGCGGGTCGGCAGGCTTCACTGGAGGCTTGGGCGGGTCGGCAGGCTTCACTGGAGGCTTGGGCGGGTCGGCAGGCTTCACTGGAGGCTTGGGCGGGTCGGCAGGCTTCACTGGAGGCATGGGCGGTTCGACAGGCTTCACTGGAGGCTTGGGCGGGTCGGCAGGCTTCACTGGAGGCTTGGGCGGGTCGGCAGGCTTCACTGGAGGCATAGGCGGTTCGGCAGGCTTCACTGGAGGCTTGGGCGGGTCGGCAGGCTTCACTGGAGGCTTGGGCGGGTCGGCGGCAGGCATCCCTGGAGGGATACAGATGTCAGCTTTAGTCAGTTCACTTAGCAGCATTCAGTATCAGATATACAGCATAAAACTTGCAAAGCATGATTAGCAAGTCTTGCTTACGGAGTGAATTGTAGGCTATAATTATTAAAATCATCTTTATTAATTTTGTAAAGCCATCCTGTGCTTGAAACAGTGCTATGGGCTGAATTCAGGTCCAAAGACAAAAAACAGAAAGCAGAGCCAAACACTACATAACAAATATACCTGTACATGGAGCCATACACTGACGTCCACATCCACTACTGCAGCATTTCTCATTGTTCGGACAGTCACTGTCATAAGCACACAAGTCGCCACACTTTACTGCTCCAGAGTGTTTACTTGGACACTCTCCTGGCTTTGCTGTTATACAGACACATGACAAAAACATGGTCACTGAACACAAGACTAAGAAATTGAGAATGAGACCTTGTGTAGGCTACATCAAAGCAATTTCTCATTCTCTTCAACCGTCCCATCAGTACGTCAGTCGGTCTTTGTCCGAACAAAGACCAGGTCGACTGTCAGACCAGAAACCTTACGCTTTTTTTTTTTTTTTAATTTTTAATTTTGCACCATCCTTCAAAAATCGGTTAACGGACGATCGAAAAGGTGCAAATATGTATTGGTCTTCATGTTACAAAAATATATTGGATATGGGGAAATGTAATAATAAAACACGAAGTATAAAAATCATCATGACATGGAGGCGCCGACGCGATCACCTTTGTTGCACATGAACCGATACTCAGAACTAATTCAGTGCATCGGTTTCTTTGCAATTATTCATGAAACTTAGCAATCTCTGTGTGAGCACTTTTTTTCCAGAGTTACTTTTGGAAGACCTCGCATCCATCATTAATTGAAACTCACTGAAAACAGGTGGCACGCACACAAATCCACAGTCAAATTGGCAGCATTTGTGTCCTCCAGAGCAGTCTCTATCAGAAGTACATCCTTTAAGGGATGGCACAACCATCAGCTTCGCCGGACACTGACTGGACACTACAGAAGAGGATTCAAGAGGATCGTTAGGGGAGACCAGCGAGTGCTTTAATTGTTTGCTATTGACAAAGAGTGCGGTTACAACCCACCCCACTACTGGTAAGGTGTAAGAGAAGCAGAACGCTGACAGAAGACATGGCCAGTACATTTGTTGAATAATTTGCTATTGTAACAAAATGTATTGCACGTGTTGAAAGAAAAACAAAAAGTCATTTTTAAAGGCACTTTTTTTTTCGGGCTATGCAATTAACATCTCACCTGTGACTGCAGTGTCCGCTGTGCTCCAACATGCAGACAGACACAATAAAACAGCACCCAACGAGCAGTACACTCGTGCTGTCATCCTCTCGACCTGCGGTCTCACACAGTAAACTCTGCTGGAAGAAGCGCTAAATTAGTAAGTCATGAGGAGCAGACAGCGAGGCACACAAAACTGCAATGAAAACACGTGCTGTTGAATTCCGCAACATAAATCGCTGTAAAAAGAGTTTTTGAAAACGCGTTTTTAAAGATCCAAGGAGGTCTGGGCAACTCCAACCCTGATGAAACTCATCTGCCTGTAGCTTCTATATTAACCTAATATTGAAGACCTTGATTGGCTTGTTCAGGTGAGTTTGATTAGGGTTGGAGGAGCGGAGTGCTGAGTTCACGCCGTATGCAGTGGCAGAGCCAGGATTTTTTTTGGTGGCCAGGGCTGCGTTCAGCCCCGACAAAACGTTGCAAAACGTTTTTTAAACGGAAACGGTGGCGCGTTGAACACCCTGTTGTGAGGACGCAAGCGTTGCAACTATGGCAACTGAGAAGGACATTCTTTGTGTTCTTTTTGAAGAATTTTCGGAGCCTGATGAAGTCGGTATAAATAGGTGTTTAATATTGCAAAGTACCCTCGATGTTACAGCCACTGCCCTTGCCGTCCAGAATAAAAGAGAACATCCCAATCGAGTGAAGGGATTTGTGGAATCTTCTAATTATTTTGATACAACACTTGCCTTGCATTTCAGGATGAAAAGACATACATTTCAGGTGAAGGATAATCCATTTCTTACCTCCCAGACTGTGCTATGATCTATATTATTTTAGTGTTTAATAGGCATTAATGCTGATCACTGTTGTTGTGCTTTCCCAGCTAACAATTTTTGGTTCCCAGAACGTTCCGGGAACGTTCGTTTCTGGTTCCCAGAACGTTCCCGGAACGTTCCCAGAACAAAGATTCTAACGTTCCCTGTTGGTTCTCCAGGAAAGTTTTCTTTACGTAAATAGAACGTTCCCTTTAGGTTAGGGGAACGTTCCCGGAACGTTCCCGGAAGGTTCCCGCAACGTTCCGGGAACGTTCGGGGAACGTTCCGGGAACGTTGCGGGAACGTTCCGGGAACGTTCTTAGAAGGTTCCCAGAACGTTCTCAGAACGTTCCCCTAACCTATACATCCAGATATTCAAATAACACAGTCTACAAAAAATAGTCTACTTAGTTTATTGCTCAAAAATAAAAGAATCATACTAATATATTATTACAATAAATTTCATTTACAGAAACAATCTATAAATAAGTCATATACATATTTTTTTAAACAACACATATCATACAATTCCATTGAAAACATATTAATAACCATGAACATGAAAATTCTAAAACTTTAAGAGATCATAATAATTTAATAAATGTAAACAGTTCATATATCATATGCTAATTATTATCAAATATATCACGAGAAACTATAGTCATTGCTTATTGTTCAGAAAACATAAGAATTGTTTGAACCATAAATAATATTATTAAAATAATTATTATCGAATATGAGAAACTATAGTCATTGCTTATTGTCCAGAAAACATAATAATTGTTTGAACCATGAATAGTAATATTATTAAAATAATTTTTATCAAATATGAGAAACTATAGTAATTGCTTATTGTTCAGAAAACATAAGAATTGTAAGAACCATGAATAGTAATATTATTAAAAGAAATATAATTTGTTTTTACAGAAACAATCTTTATAATCTATATACATAAACCATGAACATATTTTAAACAACAAATACAAAATTGAACGTAACAATCATGAACATGAAAATTCTAAAACTTTAAGAGATTATAATAATTTAATAAATGTAAACAGGTCATATATCATATGCTAATTATCAAATATATCACGAGAAACTATAGTCGTTGCTTATTGTTCAGAAAACATAAGAATCGTAAGAACCATGAATAGTAATATTATTAAAAGAAATATAATTTGTATTTACAGAAACAATCTCTATAATCTATATACATAAACCATGAACATATTTTAAACAACAAATACAAAATTGAACGTAATAATCATGAACATGAATATAATAAAACTTAGAGTTATAATAATTTAATAAATGGGCTATATTATCGTATACTAATTATTATCAAATACATCATGAGAAAGCCACATTTTAATTTAAACAACATATTTACACATCATATAATGAAATATGAAAAAAATATTTCACCACACATCTTCAATTCCCCATCATCTGCAAATCAAAAACAAATACACGAAAAGGACATGAGTCAAATTATAAACATTTCACTGTGCTGTTGAGTAATAGTTGTCATTGCAGTTTTGCCGATGTCTTGTGGACTGATTGTTATGCGCTGATATTATGATATGCATTGTAAAAATACATACTGATATATGATACTACATAGGCTATTTTATTTCCCCTCACACTACAACAAATCTTTAAAACTTAATATTATTATTTAGAACAGAACAAGAATGAAAAATCTAATATATAAACGTCAAGCCAAAATGAATTCATTTAAAACTTGAAACAGAAACCGGCGTTAACCTACCTCTCTCATTTGGCACAAATCCAAATGTTATATCACGATGTATTTGGATGCTAAACTATTATTTAAACTCTGTGATTGTACACAGACTATTTAAAATGAGGAGTGTAACTTTTTATATAGTTGACTGTATTTTATTTTGACAATGAACAGGCTGCAATGTCAAGTTACTAAAAATTCTTATGTTGTGCGTGCCCGTGAGGCGCCGGCGCTATCACTTGAATTTTCTTATAAAAGCGGAAAAAACTTAAAATACTTAGAAGTTTATGGTCATAAGAGTAACATCATTCATTCGAATCTGTGAAGGGTTAGGCTTATTATTTTTGTACACTCACAATAAAAACAAAACATTGCTTGTAAAATAAAGAAAACAAAAGTAATTTTCGGCCGTCTCCTTTTCCTTTGAGCTTCTCAAAAATGAACCGAAACTCAGCATATAGTCTATTACTTGTCGCAGTAGGCATAGGCTGTTTATTCCTTTTATATGATTTTACCCTATTTTTTTCTCCGAGAAGCGCTGCCGGTGCGTGATGATGATGATGAATATGAATCCTCGTGTTCTGTTGTTTATTCTGCTATTTGTGCCTGTATTGTAGGCTAAAACTAAACCCCTGGATTTTTTGTCTTCATTCTAATTTTGTTTAATTATAATTTAGCATAATCTTGTCGGTTAATGAAAGGTGAAATTTTCGTTTAGTTTAGGTTTTTCAACTATTATTTATATTTTATTATATTTCAGGTTTATTTCGATTAGCATAAATGTTTTTAATAGTTTTAGTTTTTGTTAGTTAACTATAATTGTTACAAATGTAGCGCAAAAGCGCAATAGGCTAGTGGCCATAGATGTGCTGGATGTGATGGCGCATGAGAAATATACACATGACAAAGCAAGGAAGACTGTTCCAGAAGTCGCGATACAGTGTTTGGGTTAATTATTAATAACTGTGTGGATCCATTTGAGAAAAACGAGTCTCTAATTTTTCATTACTTGTTTAAGATTTATTATATATGCGAATATTTAGAAATAGCCTAGTTTTTAGGTCATAAATCGATAGAATTGATGAGTCATGCCATGATATAAACTGAATGTCAGAGTCATACTGAGTAATAAAAAAGAGCCTATTAATGACAAAACAATGGTGTAGGCTACCACCAACTCTTACTGACATAGCATTGATAATTGATAATCTCAAAACAAAATTAGCATTATTGCTTACCATTTTAAATGCCTGTGTGGGGCAAATTTTAGCACCATTGAAATAAGGTCTTCCACGTCAGCTGCCTTTAAAGACCTAAAAAGCTTTTGCGTTGCTCCTAGAAGAAAGAATAACATAGAAGGTTGATTTATGCGAAAATTGGTGTTAGATTTGAGATATGGTACCATAACAATATTTATTTTATTTCAAAGTGCAAAATACAAAACAATGATTGATAGTAGTTGTGGAAAAAAAACTTGCCTATAATTATATCACAGATAATTAAGTCTTTGAAGGCTAGTTTCCCTTTTTTCCCTTTTAAACTGTAGGCACTCAAGACGTTGTTTGATGCAACCTTGCGCAACATTTTGCGCACGGCTGCCCCTGAATTTGTTCCTCCAAGCGATCGAAGGTAGTTCATCTGTTAGAAAACAAACAAAAAATCATAATTAAACAACACTGTTATTTAGAATTTTGCCATTATGATAGCAGCTGAAAGAGTGTTTTGTTTGTTTGAATGAATGGAAACTGTTGAATCCATGGCCGATGTGTTGAAAGTTTTTTTAATGAGGAAGGGAAAGAGAGACAGAAGCGCGTTCATCTCCATTGTTAAGATTTACTGTACTTTGCAACAACACCTGTTCAAATATATTTTATTTTGAAATGTCTTTATCGTAATTATAGTTTTTAATTAATTGCTTTTAAACTTAACAAATAACTTCTGTTTAGGGTTTGTAACTAAACAAATCAATACATTTCATTTTAAGGCTTTCGCGCAACTTGTTTCCGTCACAACAAGGCAGACATGCACAGGTTTACTAAGAGCAAAAATGTAAAATCAATAAGATAACTGAGGAATTAGTCATCAGATGCCATGTCCGTTATTTGCAGCAAAAATCTGCAAAAATACAGCAAAAATCTGTATCTCAAACAGATTAATTTAAATAAGTTATTTCACCACCTGCGTGACATCATTAACCAACGTTTGCATCCGTAGGCTACTATGCTAGTTAAGCTGGAGATCAGGGCTGGGTTTCCCGAAACCTTCTTAACTCTACGTCGTTCTTAAATTATACCTTAAGCTGTACCTTAACGTTAATACGTGTTTCCCGAAACGTTCTTAGTTAAGTATACCTTCTGTAAGTCATACTTTCGTAAGGTTGGTCTGGATCACTCTTAGCTATATCTTATCACTGTTTATAGTCAATACGAATATAATTCTGAAGCTGTAATACACCCAGTGTTCGATTAGGATTATGGCAAAGAATAAAATGCAAAAAAATTCAATGCTAAATTCAAATGTGCTTTAGCGCTGATCCAGAGACAGACGCGCGCTCTGCGCTTGTCATGTAACTTTATCACAACTATTCGGTGTTTTTAACCTGATCGCGCTTTATTTTAGGTTTCAGACATTTAAATACACATTTGAATTAAGTAGGCTACTGCATAAAAAAAGACATTTATAGTTTGTTAAATTCAAATTACACTGATGTCTACGGAAGCTGCAACAATAACCCTTTTTTCATATTTGATATGTTTTATTCATATCAGATAAACATTGTTTATGAAACAATAAAGTTTACTCCATTCTTCTCCCAGTTCACCGGCCACATACTTTTATGTATTTCGGGGAAGATTTCGTATAGGCTATCCGACAGCTCTAACTGCCGTGCAAACTCATCGCGTGACAAAACACATTCACTTCCACATATTTTACAATCGTAAATTTTTAGTGATTTCCTCATCTCCTGCAAAAATTCAATGCCTCATGTAGTAGGTCTAGAAGTTTTGGACGATTGTGAAGAAAACCAAAAATTGCTTCAATTTCTTCAACAGTTGGATGAAAGGGTTCAACACAACAAAGAAGGACATGTGGAAATGCCCTTACCTTTCAGAGAGCTTCCTCAATTACTAAACAATAAGCGGCATGCTACAGTTCATTTGAAGCATTTGAAAAGAAAACTGGAGAAAAGTCCTAAGTACAGAGAGGACTATTTGAGATTTATGAACAGTGTCTTTAAAGTTGGTGATGCCAAAGATGCAGATGCCACACCAAAAGAAGGCAATACTTGGTACATTCCGCACCATGGGAATAATTCTTAAGAAGCAGACATTATAATTGAAGCAAACAAAGGCATCAGTTGAAGCGTGTTTTTTCTAATCACAGAGAAAAAAATCAGGAGCCGTTATATATATGAATTTAGCAGTGAATATTTGCAGTTTATTTTTTGCCATAATTCTAATCTAACACTGGGTGTATTACAGCTTCAGAATTATATTTGTATTGACTGTCAACAGTGATAAGGTACAGCTAAGAGTGGTCCTAACCAACCTTACGAAAGATAGTTGTACATTTAAGTGACTTATGTATTACCAGCTTGGTCCTTTTGTCCTTATTTCCCAGTTCTGTGTTTAGCGTATTCAGCTCATCCACAGTCTGGCATGGTCCATTTTCCAGGATGTCCCCCCCTTCCTCAGTCACTGTCACCGTCCCAGCAACAGCAGCCAGTATGCTTCTTTGCATCGCTAAGATGTCTTGCTGGGTTTCTGCAATGTCTTGCAGTTTTTGCAAGACTTTTGTGCGATAGTCTGTGAAGCAATATTGCAGATTGGTACTTGAAAATACAGTATAGTGTGAAAAATCAAAAACGTGACTTACTCTTTGTTGCTGCTTCTGAAGAACACTGGGGCTCTTCTAAGAGGAGCTGTGAGGCAGCTGTGGCATTACATTAGAATTTACTTTTCAAAGTTTAGAAGTAAATCACTCTATCTAGAATGGTTAATACAATAATATAATAATATAATGAAATTTTGTAAAATACCTTGAAGGGGTTGTGCCATACACGATAGCCGGGATGCTGGCGGTGATGCTTCTGCTGCAAAAATAAAATCCAAACAGACTTAGCATTCATAAGTTGAAGGGATAAGTATACATAAAAAAGAGAGACAAGTCAAAATGTATCTGTTGCCAGTGAGAAGGCAGAGAGAGAAATATTTTTTTTAATTATGTCTTTATACTTAAAAATATATTTGTATATTCTACAAACCATTGTCCAGAGGCTGAAAATTGGAGAATGGCTTATCTGTGAATATAAAATAAAAAGGAAAAGGCATCTAATAGGTTGGTTAAAAGTTATGTGTTAATCATGTTACATGTTTAACAACTTACATTTGGGTGGAAGAGGTTTTGAAAGGGTTTTATTCTCAGTTGGGAAAACTCTGCTATCATCTAAAATTAAAAACAGAGTTCACAAATAGAACTGAAATTAATAAAACAATTATGACACATCGTGCACTCCATAATGTTTGAGATAAATATATATATTTTTTCTTAACCCTTGTGCGATCTTTGTTTGGGGTACATTCAGGGTCTCTCTTTAAATCACTTTATAAAAGACCCACATTTCTAACTTTCATTCAAGTGGATAACATGGATAATTTGACATGGTTTAGTGTAAGATTTTTGCCCATCTTTTGGAAAATGCAGTTTTAAAAGTAAAAAAAAATCTTTCACCAGTAAATGGCTGCAGAGCTCCACCTTTTGATTTGTGCTATTTGACTAACTGAAATATATCTTTTCACAAGTTTTTTTTCAGTTGGATTCATATCTAAATATTATGAAATCACAATTATAAGAATAAAAATTACTTTTTGTCAAAGTTTATCTTTTTTTTTTGCTGATTTTTTTTTTAATAATCTTACATTACGATTAGACCCTGCTTAGAACATGGACAAAATTCATCCTCAAAAACATTATTGAATACTTACCATCTGAGGAGGAATCTGTTTCAGACAGATATCTTGTTGGCTTTTTGTGTGCCCTCTTTTTTTTCGTTGTGGAGCTTTCCTCTGTTTCAATATTTGAGGTCTCCACAACACGCCGGCATTTCTGGACACCTTTGGTGTATGAGTCTGGAAAATATGTTGTTGGTGTAAAGTATAGTTTTTTTCTTTTTTTTAAAGCAATTTTCTTGATAATTAGATATGATTTTAACAATCCTCACTGTACTGAAGATACTGTAGATTAATTTAAATAATGCAAAAACTATTAAATTACCTGTTCTTAGCCAGATTTTTTTTATTAGACACCGCCTCCACTTTCCTTTGTCTGGCATTGTGCAGTTTTTTACAAGCTGCCTTATGTTTCCAAATGTCCAGTAACAGAACGTTCCCTGAAAGAAAAAAAGGGGTTGCTTTACCATTCTTGAACAGACATTTATACTGTAAATGATTGCGAAAGCTTATTGAAACCAAAAACATACCTCTTTGGTCTCTTCCAACCACGAGGTTGGGACTAGTTCCACTGCACTGTCCTCTGTAAATTCCACCACTGCATATTTTTTTGTGTCCATCTGTTGAGATTAAATTAAACACACACACACACACACACACATTATATATATATATATATATATAAATAAATGTAAAGATAAAGATATTGCATTACAGTTATTCAACAACTTATTATTGCGTATTTGCGTATTATAACATTATAAATTTAATGACCTTCACTGTTTCTTGTCCTTGATTTCTCTGAATGTCCTGTAACTGGAGATCTCAACATTGGCAGTCTAGTGCAGTGTGTGTGTGTCTGTGTGTGTTCTTTTCACCACAACGTTGTAAATTCCTGACTTTACTATCTTAGTGGGGCCAGCAGTATAAACCAGAATGTGTGTGTGTGTGTGTGTGTGTGTGTGTGTGTGTGTGTGTGTGTGTGAGAGAGAGAGAGAGAGAGAGAGAGAGAGAGAGTGAGTGAGAGAGAGAGAGAGAGAGAGAGAGATTGTGTGATCAGTGCTCATGCAGGATTGCTAAGAAAATCATCTCTTGTCTCTTTTCTACCATTATGGCATTTCTTGTCAGCTGCCATTCTGGAATGAGCTTCATAACTGAATGTCTTGATTGCACTTTGAAACAGCCAAGTATTCTTGAGTCACACGGATCTCTGAAAAGTGGTTCAGTTTTTTCAAAAAGTTTGCACAACAGCATCTGGGAACCTGAATCATCCAATTCTTCTCTCTCTTCGATGGCCTCGCAACAATGTCCTTCAGCAAGAATGAAGGCATTGTTAGGCCTTTTGATTTTGGACTTGGAAGTATCCACAGACAGTGGGGAATTTGACGTTTCCCCCAGCCGTTTGACCACTTGAGTAAGTGGCTGCTTTCCTGATCTTACGAGACGTTTCAGTTTCCCAAGATAGTTCTCAAATGGGAATGCGCTGCACGCATCAAGACTGCCAAAAGCCATTGCCTGTTCCGGTAGATGTAGCATTGAATGTATATTGTACACCATGAAGTGACTTCCATAGAGTTCTTTTGTTTCTCCAACAAAGTATGTCATCAGCTCTTTACAGTAGCTGTTGTGGTCCACTGCCAGAGTAGGGCAGAGCAGAAGACCCAAGGCAACACTGAACGCCATGAAATGTTCATACAACTGGTCTGCCAGAATTCCCTTCAGCACGATCTTGCCAGTGTATACAGCAAACTGACGCAGTTCTGTTGCCTTCCACCTGTCGATGTCTTCTAGGTTCCTTGGTTTTCGGGCAAAACAGCTTGGAATGACCTCCCTAAGTGACAGCAGCCTTTGAGTCACTTCATTTATTTGACCAGCAGACATTCTCACCTTTCTGTCTCCTCTAACCCACTCTGTGATGAGCTTTTTCATTACACCCAGGCAGGCTTGGTGCATGTAGTCAATTGGAAATTGCTCTACCATGTCCAGTGGGAGGTTCAAAAATGGAGACATTGGAATGTCTTCATTCTCCTGACGTCTTGTCATTTCAGCACGGTATGTGGCATTGGTGCGTAGAGTGAGGTTGTCCACCTCTGGGTAAGTCACTCGACCAGAAACCCATGTGCCCTTCTGTGTGCATTTGTCGCATCCATAATACCCAGAATACTGCTTGATCTTTTTTACCATGGCTCTTGCGGGTGCGTCACACACAACACATCTGATTTTTATATCTTTTCCATCCAAACCATTTTCAAGCAGTTCCTGAATGTCCTTTATGGCTTCTTCTGTAAAATCCAGGTTTGCTGGTTTGGTGGGTCCAAGTGTCAGTGTTACAGGGAAGACACTGATGGGTGTCAGGTGAATGGCACAGAGGATGGGCCAAAGATGTGCCCTGCTGCTTTTAAAAATGGGCAGGCCATCTATATTAAATGATAGTTCCAAAGTGCTAACTCCTTCTGTTACCTCCCTTGGATAGCGCTGCAGCTGCATGTGAAGGGTCTCTCTTAAATTAAAATGGACACACTCCATTCCAGACTTTATCACTGATTTAACAAGTCTTGGAGTTTTCAGCAATGTCCTTGCTGTTGATGGAAGCTCTGGGTGTCCATTTGTTTTAAGTCCCCTCAGGAGATCATCTAAGGCATTATGTGTGATTAAGTGTTTTGTTGCCCATTCTTGTAAAAATGTTGTGAGGGAAGTTGAGGCTATTTCTTTTTCACTCTCAGTTCCTGAGATGAAATTTCCTTCACTGAGCCCATCATCCACACTGCCAGGTCCAGAACTGCAGCTTTCCCCACTGACCCCAATTTGCACACTTTCAATAACACTTGACAAGTTTTCATCAATGGAATTGATGTGTTGAGGTGCTATTGGAAGAGGTGTTATTGAATGAGGTGTTATCGGATGATCAGATGTTTCTGACGATTCCTCTCCTATAAACCTTTCAGCCAATGATCTTCGTGCATATTTCCACTGCCTTGTGTAGCGCTGCCTCTTGGATTTTGAATCCATTCTAAATTAAAAATATTAGACTTGATAAAAATGTGGTAATGGCATATTTTGCAGTATTTCACTGTACCTACACTACATGGCCAAAAGAATGTGAACACTTAAACATCACACTCACTGGCAATCTTCAATCTTCTTATTGAGATTAACAGAAGTTTAGATGTTGATGTTTGGTTGAAAATGTTTCATTTGTGTGTTTGGTTTAGTTGGGCTATCGACCCTTGAATTTTCTCATTTTAGTTCTCTTTCAGTATTGTAGGTGTTTTCAGAAAACTTTTCTGCATTGATAAAGGAAGACATTAAAGATGTCTTTAACATCTAACTTTAAGTCTCAACATGGGCCAGAAAATATTGATGTTATGCTGCATGTTGCTTTATTTAAAAGCAATAACTGTGAAATCAGTAACACAGTGATGTTTATATTATCGCATGCATAATGGTTAACTGCAAGAGATTTGCATTTTACAGTGAAATTGTTTGATCCCAATTGAGGAAATGCCTGTAAAACTTTCCCTTTCAAAATTCTTTCCATACTTTTTTAAACCTCTCTGTAGATTTTTCAGACCATATTTAAACATAAATAGTAAATAAAGCAATTTTCAGCATAATATTTGGTATATAGCACAATCATATTTTCTGTTTTTGTTGTTGTTGTTTTCTTGAAGTGATGTGTCCTGCATATGCACCTCTGATACTGTCTTTAATGTTGCACTATCACAGCAAAGTCTGATTTAGATGATTGTTTGCTCCTCGTTTGCTGTTTGAGTGGCACATGTACATTTGTTAAGAGAAGTTTAAAAGAGTCATGATTAAGTTAAAGATAAACATTTTTGTGTGTGTAATAAAAATATGCACCTTGAACTCATTGTCATGTTTGAAAATCATTAAACGATTACAAAATTTTTGCCTTGAAATCACTGAAAAATTAATTTTTTTTTTTGAAATTTTAGAAAACTGTATTGGGGCAACACAAATATTTCTATATACTTCTTACCTTTCCCTGAACTGTGGAGACCAGAGCAGCTGAGCACACAGTGCTTGCTGAAGCTTTGGCACTGATGGGTCAAGAGACTGGGGGAAAGGGGAGGGGGTAGAAGAGATTAGTGTTCTTGCTAACAGAAAGTGTCCATAATAACAGTTAAGTTGTGACCTGCCATTAAATAGAACAAGAAGAATTCAGCCCATCTTATTTGGGTAATTTGGATATAGTACTGTCCTGAATATACAGTACTAAGTCAAAAAATAGCTGAATATATAAAATTAACCCGTTCAAAAATGTGCATACCCTTGATTCTTAATATTGTGTGTGGTTACCTTGTGATGGTTGTTCATGAGTCTCTAGTTTGTCCTGAAAAGTTAAAATGACCACCGTTCTTCATGAAAAATCCTTCAGGTCCTGCAAATTCTTCAGTTTACCAGCACCTTTTGCATATTTGAACCCTCTCCAGCAGTGACTGAATGATTTTGAGATCCATCTTTTCACACTGAGGACAACTGAGGGCCAGGGGTGAAAACGTTTGAACAAGAAGATGATGTGCAGGATCTGGAGAATTTTTCTGAAGAACGCTGGTCAGTTTTACTGTTCAGGACAAACAAGGGACTCATGAACAACCATCACAAAACATAAAAACAGTCGTGGATCATTCAGGTAACCACACACAGTTTTAAGAATCAACGGTAGGCTATGTAAACTTTTAAATGGGGTCATTTTTATAAATTCTGCTCTTTTTTTCTCTTGTGCACTTTATGTAAACAACCATTATGTGAAATACTTTATTCAGAACAGATAACATGCAATTTTCATGATCCTTTTTTGTTAAAATGATTAACATTTTTTGCTGATTCTGCAAGGGGTAAACTTTTCAGTTGAGATTTCAAAAAACAAACAAACAAACAAAAAAAATGGATTTGAGTTGGGGGTAAAACAACAAAATATTTTATTGAACAGCCATGTCTAGATAGGTAAAACAACATTAAAACATATGAAGTTACCTGAAAGTCTAAGATGACTTGCGTAGCTGCTGTTGACACAAGGAAAGGGGAGAGAAAGTAGAAATGTCTGAATATGATTTAAAATGCATTCAGTTTCATCAGTGGTTTTTGACTAAGGTTATGATGAACATGACAAATCATAGATGCAGGATGCATTTTAAAGAAGAAAAAAAAATCTTCAGTTATTTAAAGAAACCCAAATATGTCTGATTGTTAGTCATACATATACTTACAAAGCCAAAAACGTTCTGTGCTGGGCTCTTAAAAGAGCCTTTGGGTGTATTTAACTGCTGTTAACACACAATGAAAGAGGCGAGAACATGAGTATACAAATTAAAATGCTTTCAGTTGCATCAGCGATTTCTGACTTATCAGGATGTGTAGAATTATCACTTACAATAATCAGACGACAATCGACACTAAAAAAGAGAGAAGAGAATAATTATTAGTATAAATTACAAAAGTGAATTAATGATTAAATATTTAAATATTAAATAATATCAATAATAGTGGTAATAATAGGATTATAATAATAGTTCCTATTAATAGGAAGAATTATAAAAATAATAACATTAAATAATTTATTAATACAATAATAGTATTATTGTTTATACTACTACTAATAATAATAATAATTATTATTATTAATACTGTTAACAATAATAATTCAAATAAAATATAATAATTGTATAATATAATCATTTAAAATATAATAATTTTAAACATTAATTAATTAAATATATTTAAATATGAAATATTAATAGTAGTAGTATCAATAATAATAATAATAATAATAATAACAATAATAATATTTTTTTTAATTAAATTAAAAAATTTCAATATTTAATTTCATTATACAGTTTTCATCTTACAGCGGCTTTTGTCTCGCTCTAGAAGTGACGCGTGTGCGCGCTCGCAGCCCTGAAGGCGCTACTTTCCATACAAAGTGAATAGGCCTATATTATAATTACAAAGTGAACATATTATAATTGTAGAATTTATTTCTTTTTACGCAAGGTTAACAGGAAAGACATAACTCTGAAATGAAAGAGCTTCTCTCAATCCGAGCGGATATGCTCTATTATCCCAAGTGACGTCACACAGACTAACGGCATTTAACGGTATTTAACGCTATACCAGGTATTTGACGGTGCTGATAAATGGATAAAAAGACAGAAATCCATTGTTTATGTGAACAATATATGTACATTTACTGGAAATGACAGTTAATCAGTTTTATGACAATTTAAAAGGTTCGTTATGTAAAAGTGGCCGTTATTTAGTGGTATACCCTGAGTATAGCCTATAATTAGATTTTATTATTTGCTTTCTTTCTTCAAGTTTTAAATGTTATTTACATTTATAGTGGGTTCATACATTTACATTAAAGTCATTTATACATTACAAAGTAATTTACCTAAATCGGTTAAATAAAAAAGTACTTTACCTGAGAAAAACTCGCAGGATGGGATTTCCTCTCACAAGGTACCGTGCTCTGCGCGCGGTGGACACAAGACCCCAGCTTATATATGCCCGCCGGCAGGTTTCGCGGGCTTGGCACGCGAGTAAGAATTTAAATGAAGACAATATATATATATATATATATATATATATATATATATATATATATATATATATATATATATATATAAAAATGTACATTTTGATTCCTTGTATATTATATATAAACTTAGATTTATTGTATTATATTATATTATATTATTAATTAATTAATTAACAATTGTTTTGGTGATACCTGGATGTGGAAATATGTATAATATAGTATATAATGTATATAATATTAAACAACCCATAGGTGGCGATATCGCTAGTGAGTCGCCAAAGATGCTGGAAGAGAAGAAGCATGTATGCACGAGAGAACTACGTTGCGTGGGACCATTTGATGTTTTTGACGTGCAAGTGGTTGGAGGTAAGTAGTATATGTGTTATGTTGAAATTGTATTGTATTTTATCGTAGTAGTCATTTGTGGGATATATGTGTGTTTTCCCCCCGACGTGCACCACAGTGTATGCAGTCTATGGTATGCACGCGCTAAATAAAATTACTTTGAAAATGGATCACTGTTAAAATCTATCTTTACTATTGAAACTTAATCAAATGTGTCAGAGAAGTTATATGTTATTAGGTGTTTATTACAAAGAATACCATGACAAATAATGGCTATTGAGTAACGTTAATCACATATTTTGTAGAGGGGGTGAAAATTAATATGTCACCTGAAATTAACCCAAATTACAGGGGGTAAAAATGACTTTAGTGAAAGTGAAGACCAAGTATTGATTTTATATCATTTTATTAATTTTGTTTATTGAAAAAAAGGTGAAAGTGCCATGTGAAGGCCAAGTATGGTAACCCAGAATTTGTCCTCTGCTATTAACCCATTTAAGTTAGTGCACACACATTAGGTGTAGTGAGTAGTGAAGACACACACACACACAGAGCAGTGGGCAACCATTCACTTTTGGTGCCTGGTGCAATTGGGGTTTAGGTGCCTTGCTCAAGGGCACCTCAGTAATTTCCTGCCTGTATTGAGACTCGAACCTGTGACCTTCAGGTTACAAGTTTGACTCCCTAACCATTAGGCTTGGTAGGTCTATTTGGAAAATCTGTTGTTTTTAGCAATATTTGTTGCTATTTTAATACTCCATACCTGTAACTAAAGAAATATTTAATATATCTTAATATCCTTTTAGATTCTGGTTCTTAAACTTTCTTTTGTTATTGTCATTTTGAAGGCCCTATACTGTTTAATTCTAGAGATATTGGGATCTCAGTATAATTTCATGAATAAATTGTTAAATTGACACCTTTTCAGTGGTCTGAAAAATGCATATCATATGCTAAATTATGACTTTGTTTTTCTCCATAGAGTTCTTTTGATTTTGGACTTGGAAGCCTCCACAGACAGTGGGGAATTTGACATTTCCCCCAGCCGTTTGACCACTTGAGTAAGTGGCTGCTTTCCTGACCTTACGAGACGTTTCAGTTTCCCAAAATCGGTCCCGGTAGATGCACCATTGAATGTATATTGTACACCATGAAGTGATTTATTTTGTTTCTCCAACAAAGTATGTCATCAGCTCTTTACAGTAGCTGTTGTGGTCCACTGCCAGAGTAGGGCAGAGCAGAAGACCCAAGGCAACACTGAACGCCATGAAATGTTCGTACAACTGGTCCGCCAGAATTCCCTTCAGCACCACTGTATACAGGTTCCTTGGTTTTTGGGCAAAACAGCTTGGAATGACCTCCTTCCCTTGGAGTGACAGCAGCCATTGGGTCACTTCATTTATTTGCCCAGCAGACATTCTCACCTTTCTGTCTCCTCTAACCCACTCTGTGATGAGCTTTTTCATTACACCCAGGCAGGCTTGGTGCATGTAGTCGATTGGAAATTGCTCTACCATGTCCAGTGGGAGGTTCAAAAATGGAGACATTGGAATGTCTTCATTCTCCTGACGTCTTGTCATTTCAGCACGGTATGTGGCATTGGTCCGTAGACTTTTTTTACCATGGCTCTTGCGGGTGCGTCACACACAACACATCTGTTTTTTTATGTCTTTTCCATCCAAACCATTTTCAAGTAGTTCCTGAATGTCTTTTATGGCTTCTTCTGTAAAATCCAGGTTTGCTGGTTTGGTGGGACCAATTGGCAGTGTTACTGGGAAGACATTGATGGGTGACAGGTGAATGGCACAGCGGATGGGCCATGACGTCTTATCATGTGTCACTGGTGCATAGAATGAGGTTGTTCACCTCTGGGTAAGTCACATGCCCAGAAAGGAAGCACCATAACAGCATCATATAATTTATTACAAGTGACCATCAGATTTTTACATCACTTTAAAAATGTAAATCAGATCCGTAAAGCTAAAGCAAATTTCTTTATTGAGATAATTAAAGGGACAAATGGAAATGGAAAATTAATATGGGAAAATTTAAATGATCTGTTAGGACGAAATAAAGATATAAATTTCAAAGATCTGCAACTTCAAGTTAAAGGTATGCTAACTGATAATTTAGACATTATCATCAATAGCTTTAACAGATACTTTATTAGCTCAGTTGAGGATTTGACAATGCATTTTAAATGCCCAAACATCCCATACAAGCCTCTAGATGCTAATAAACCAATATTTAGTATACAGGATATATCTGTTCCTGACGTTATAAAAATAATTTCATCTCTAAAAAGTTCAAAAGCCAGAGATACTTTTGGTTTCACTAATGATCTTTTAAAACTCCATAAAGAGGCTCTTGCAAGCCCAATTGCACACCTGATAAATCTATCTATAAAACAGGGAATAGTGCCCTAAACATGGAAGACTGCTAGGGTTATCCCAGTCTTTAAGGCTGGTGATAAGTCAAAACCAGAGAATTTTCGTCCAATAAGCATTCTACCAATAATTTCAAAATAGCTGAAAAATGGGTTGCCTCACAGTTAATTGAACACCTAAACAGTAGTGATACCCCTTTCCATCCAATTCATTTTGGATTTCGCAAACATCACTCTACAGAAACAGCCACTTGTTAATTTCTTGAGAATTTAAAAAGCGGGCTTTGTAGGGGCTGTTTTTCTGGACTTGAAATGAGCCTTTGATACCATTAATCATAATGTGCTTCTTGCTAAATTGACTTATTTTAATTTCTCTGAAAGAGCACATTGTTGGATGCAATCATATTTGTCAGACTGAAAACAAGCTGTACAAATAGGAAATTCACAGTCATCTTATCTTACTTGTTCTGCTGGAGTCCCACAAGGCTCAATACTGGGACCGATTTTATTCAGTCTCTATGTTAATAACTTACCAAATGTCTGTTCAAATATAAAAATGCAATTATACGCTGATGATACAGTATTGTATTCTCACGGCAGCCAGCAGTGGGGCCAGAGCCATCTGTCTTTGTCATTGGAGATAGACTAGATGTGTTAGAACAATTTAAGTATCTTGGTGTGGTCTTTGATTCACATCTGACATTTAAGCAACATGTAAAAAAAAAATCACAAATATTATAAAATTTAACTTGTCAAATTTCCAACGTATAAGGCCTTTTCTTACTGTTGAGTCAGCAAAGGCTTATATGCATGCAATGATATTTACTCACATAACTTAATGTTATACAATCTGGTCTCATACAACTGAGAGCATCTTAAAACCCCTCAAGGGTTTTTGGCGACTTACTTAATGTACAATGGCGCAGAAATAAATTTAACCAAATGGTGGTGTCTAGCTCAAGTTAGGAATTGTGACAATTACTTAACCTTTAAAAAAAAACCTTAAACAATGGCTGAAATCAAACCAGCGATGTACCCATATGTAAATAATTTTCTTATTGGATGTCTGTTCATAGTGGCCTTTTAACTTCTATGTGACTGCTGTTTACAGTACTTAGTCTTTGTTGTTCTGTGTAATATGTCTACATGTATGTTGTTATGTTTGTAAATAATCTGTATTTTGTGTTTTATGATACCTGCCTTAGGACAACGGATGAAATTGTGCTAATTCCAGCATATTTACACTGATGCTCATTGCTGATTTGTTGATCAATGTGCACTGTCCTAATTCAAATAAAAAATAAAATAAATAAATAAATCATATAATTAAAATAGGACACAGCCAAGCTGGCAAAATAATATAAAATGTTTAATAGATAAATAAAATTTGTAAATGATTGTTTTGACACACCCATTTTAGATCTTGGAGTCACTACTAATGAGCTGATAACCTTAATCAGGTGTGTTTGATTGAGGAGACAACTAAATTAAGCTAAATTAAGCTCCAATTAAATTAAGATAATTATTCACTCACAAATAAATCTCTCAATGAGTAAAATTGTCTCTATTGACTACACATTATGTACAGTTGTGCTCAAAATTATTCATACCCTTTGTAAATATAATCAAAGGAGGCTGTGAAAATAAATCTGCATTGTTCATCCTTTTGATCTTTTATTTTAAAACTTTATAAAAATCAAACCGTTCATTGGAGAATAAGAATTTTAAATGGTTAATAATACTAATAATAATCTCATTGTGAAATAAATGATTTTCTATAATACACATTGCTCACAATTAATCATACCCTTTTATTCAAAACTTTTTTAACCTCCTTTTGCCAAGATAGCCATTATATGACTTCTAACAGTGACAGTCAGGTTGAGTTTTTTTTTTTTTTTTTAATCTTTTGCTGTTTGATAGAATCAATGATGCCATGTATCTGAACAAGATGTCCAGGATCTCCGGCGGAAAAATAGGCCCACAATATTCCAGCAGTACATTTCATAGCTCTTATCTTGACAAAAAAAGAGGTTACAAACAGATTAAAAGGGTATGATTAATTGTGAGCAGTGTGTATTAGAGAAAAAAACATTTATTTCATAATGAGATTATTATTAGTATTATTAGTATTATTAACCATTTAAAATTCTTATTCTCCAATAAACGGTTGCAGATTTATTTTCACAGCCTTCTTTGGTAATATTTACCAAGGGTATGAATAATTGTGAGCACAACTGTATGTAATGACAAGTAAGTTTATATTTTTAATTATTTCCCTGGTTCAGAAAGTAACAGTGGCTGTGATAAACTTTCACCTTATAAAGATGTTTCTGTCAAATATGCCTGCTCCTGAGCAAGTTTGAGCTTAATGACTTCAAAGAATCTAACAATCCTGGATCATCTCTAATCATCAACTGTAAATACTGATGATTAATCCACATACGAAAAACAAACCCCTGTTGTTTACCTGTCGATGATGATTATCATTATTAATTTAATCTCCGATCATTATTTTACAGGTGTTCATCTGTTTCCTTATTTGGCTGGTTTGGAAGGATTACAGAAAAGACACAGATGGTTGAATGGTCAATGACACAAAACAGGCAGAAGAAATACAACACAAGTACAAGGGTTAAGTTAAACATGAACTTTTTGTAGTGTCCATGGAAATGTGCAAAACCAATCTGACTGGCTTCTAGTTAATCCTGCCTGACTGTGTAGTGTCATTTTAACATAAAGCTTCCAGAGCCCTCAAAGTGTCAGTCTCCAGCGTTGCAGGCTCATGGACATGTGCTACAAAAATTCTTGGCGAAACTCTCTGCAAAAAAAATAAACCTATATATAATTTACCATATATAATGACAACAGTGTTTATAGCACCTTAAATTGTAATTTACTTTCCCTAATGTTGCTCCAGTCATGTATGACCATTTGTTTCCCCCCCCCCCCCCCCCATCTTTTAATATCTAAATAATAGCCAAGTGAAATCAGCATTACAATGTTTCCAATATGCTTCTAATTTATTATCTCCCTTTAATAGTGCTGCAGCTGCTCACCAAGGCTCTCTCAATTTAAAATGGACACACTATCCCTGACATCGCTGCCTATCACTGTTTTATTGTGTATGGGGATGTTCTTTATGTTGATTTTGAGTGATGTTGATTATTTTGTTGCTTACTGTTGTGTACATGAAGCTGAAACCATTCTTTACACTCTTGCCCCCCCTCCCCCTTTTTTTGGTCCTGCTTTAAAACTATTTCCCCAGTTATATCTTTTTAATGCTGTAACAAGACGTTGTTCTGTTGTTCCATTTGTTCCTGTTTTAATAAAACATTTTAAAAATGAATTGCTATTGTATTGTCGTCTTTAGTCTTGCCCAAGAGATTACAACCCAAAAATGTGTGTGTAATGGTAAAAAACACAAATATTTACATTGTCTTACCTGACTGCCTCTTTTTTCTTTTTTTTCCTAGTGAGCTGAGTACAGAAATGTTTGACCACTTATTCATGTAGTGCAGCTGTTTGAACACTAGACCTGGTTAATGTACTGTCTTACACCATATTATACAGATAGATATTATACAGTTAATTTTCGTCCGAAAATGTTTACAACAAAACACAAACAATATTGTGCATGAGCGTCCTCTACTGTGAGATAATGGTAATGTAATATCTGGCTTGTTGAATTAACTGATCACAGTTTCGGTGAATATTTTTTATTACAAATTACATCTTAGTTTTTAAAACATTTTAAAGGACTGTAGAAAGTGTGCACATCAAATTTGATTCATTTTCGGCTGCTGTGAATGGTTACTTTTGAACTTTGTCAATGCATTATAATCTCAAATCACACAGCTGCATTCATAACTAAAAATAACCTGTAGGGAACGTTCTGGGAACGTTCTCTTTAGGTTATAAAATGAACTCAAAAAATAACCTACAGGGAACGTTCTGGGAACGTTCTCTTTAGGTTATAAAATGAACTAAAAAAATAACCTACAGGGAACGTTCTGGGAACGTTCTCTTTAGGTTATAAAATGAACTCAAAAAATAACCTACAGGGAACGTTCTGGGAACGTTCTCCTTAGGTTGTAAAATTATCCCAAAAAAAGAACCTGCAGGGAACGTTCCCAGAACGTTCTCTTTAGGTTATAAAAATAAAACCAAACAATAACCAACAGGGAACGTTCTGGGAACGTTCTCTTTAGGTTATAAAATGAACCCAAAAAATAACCTACAGGGAACGTTCTGGGAACGTTCTCCTTAGGTTGTAAAATGATCCCAAAAAAGAACCTGCAGGGAACGTTCTGGGAACGTTCTCTTTAGGTTAAAAAAAAGGGAACCAATAGAGAACGTTCTCAGAACGTTCTTATTTGGTTCCCCCAAAAAATAACCAAACGGGAACCATATGGGAACGTTAGGGGAACGTTCTGTGTTTACTGGGTTGATATTGTAATATTTACTATTATATAATCAGAGTATAGAAAAGTTTATATTAAAGTGTAACTGTTACCTTCACAATACAACACCAAAATATATAAGTAAAGTATTTTTATGTTACATTAATACCCAGTGTGCGAGCTGTCTCTTTAATACCGCGTGGTTTATATACATCATGCCGCTGATTGGGCTGACATTTCTAACACGCCCACCAAACAAGAGAAAACGCATCTCAAACCCGTGCACACCGTTTCCAGGAATGTAATGTAACATAAAAATACTTTACTTATATATTTTGCTGTTGTATTGTGAAGGTACACTTTAACCCTTTGATGCACAAGCTATGAAAACCCCTTCTAATGCGCAACATGGGTCAAAAATGACCCGTATTCATTTCCTATGTAATTTCAATCATGGTTGAGTGTTTCTTTGCTGAATCTTTGAAAGAAATGTATTTTATCATTAATTTATTCCAGGTATTCCTTAAATATCTTGTTTTTGATTGACAAAAATCATTATGTTCATTTTTTCTTTCTTACTTTATAAACAAACACAGTTTTTGTCTGTCTACATCAATTTTACACACATGGGTCAAAAATGACCCGTATTCATTTCCTATGTAATTTCAGTCATGACTAAGTGTTTCTTCGCTGAATCTTTGAAAGAAATGTATTTTGTCATTTATTTATTCCAGGTATTCCTTAAATATCTTGTTTTTGATTTTAACAAATCATTGTTTGTCATCTTTTTTTCATAAACAAACACAGGTTTTGTATTTCTACATCAATTTTACACACATGGGTCAAAAATTACCCATATAGAAACCTTTGCAAATTTCCGCAAGAAGGAACATATTTACTGCAGACAACTGTTCATCCGCCACACATTTCATGTCTCAACATGGCTGCTTTTGTATATTTGATGGATGAAAGACATATTATATTTCATATAATAGGCTGTATATTATATTTCATAATTTGTATTTTTTGTCATAAACCAATGCTACTGGTCACCTTTTACATCTATCAGTGTTCCTGAAAAGTAACAGTTTTGAACAAGGTTTCTGTCCAACAGTGAAAATAAGTGTATCGCTCAACAGTGATTTTGAATTTCTTTATCTAGAGTGTTAATGGCTGGTCCTCAACAGAACTGAGGTGGATGATGACATCACTGTGAAAAAAGCTGAAAGTGTACTTTGCGAACAGTCAAACGCAATTTAAATGTGTATGTGCAGGGTTGCACATACAGTTACAGAAATCCGGCGGAAATTATAAAAAGTTACAAAAATCTGTATGCTGACCCTCACGTACACATAAAAAGTGAAGTATACGTTGGCCTTTAGAAAGGTAATGAAACACACATTCAAAAAAATTCATTCAAAAAGAAAGGAAAAATTAAAATAAGGATTTGGTTATTGAGTAATACATGGAATAATGAATGATAAAATTAATTTATTGTAATATATGCGATATAGAAAATAACTAATTCGGGTCACTTTTGACTCATGTTGTATTTGTCCAAAACTGTTACATTTCAGGAACGCTGACAGACATAAAGGATGACCAATTGCATTGATTTATGACAAAAAATTAAAAATTATGAAATATATAGCCTAATATATTAAATATAATAAGACTTACATCCATCAAATATACAAAAGTAGCCTTGTTAAGATGTAAAATGTGTGGCAGATGAACAGTTGTCTGCAGTAAATATGTTCCTACTTGCAAAAATTTGCAAATCTTAAAGATTTCTATATGGGACATTTTTGACCCATGTGTGTAAAATTGATGTAGAAACTGTGTTTGTTTATAAAGTAAGAAAGAAAAATAAACATAATTATTTGTAGAAAATCAAAAACAATATATTCAAGTAATACCTGAAATAAATAAATGATAAAATAAATTTCTTTCAAAGATTCAGCGAAGAAACACTCGACCATGACTGAAATTACATAGGAAATGAATACGGGTCATTTTTGACCCATGTGTGTAAAATTGATGTAGACAGACAAAAACTGTGTTTGTTTATAAAGTAAGAAAGAAAAAATGAACATAATGATTTTTTTACAATCAAAAACAAGATATTTAAGGAATACCTGGAATAAATGAATGATAAAATACATTTCTTTTAAAGATTCAGCAAAGAAACACTCGACCATGATTGAAATTACATAGGAAATGAATACGGGTCATTTTTGACCCATGTTGCGCATTAGAAGGGTAGTGATACAAAAATGATTTTTATTAAAAAAGTTTATTAAAATGAGGATTTGTGATGATCAAAAACATTTTAATTGAGGAATACCTGGAATACTGAATGATTAAAATAATTTCTTGCAAAGATATAGAAAATAAAAACTCAGCCGGGTCATTTTTGACCCATGTTGTGCATCAAAGGGTTAATAAACTTTTCTATACTCCTCTGATTATATAATGGTAAATATTACAATATCAAAGCACAACAACAGTGATCAGCATTAATGATAAGCCTATTAAACAATAAAATAATATAGATCATAACAGTCTTGGAGGTAAGAAGTGGATTATCCTTCACCTGAAATGTTTGTCTTTTCATCCTGAAATGCAAGGCAAGTGTTGTATCAAAATAATTAGAAGATTCCACAAATCCCTTCACTCGATTGGGATGTTCTCTTTTATTCTGGACGGCAAGGGCAGTGGCTGTAACATCGAGGGTACTTTGCAATATTAAACATGTAGCCTATTTATATCGACTTCATCAGGCTCCGAAAATTCTTCAAAAAGAACACAAAGATTGGCCTTCTCAGTTGCCATAGTTGCAACGCTTGCGTCATCACAACAGGGTGTTCAACGCGCCACCGTTTCCGTTTAAAAAACGTTTTGCAACGTTTTGTCGGGGCTGAACAACCAGGTAGGGGCCAGCAACCAGTCTGGGGTGGCACAGAAATCTTCATTATTTCAACATAAAAATGAGTCTGATAATGTACTACGGATCTGCCTATACAACACAACTGAAAACAGTTAATTTGTACTTAATTGTAATTGAGATAGTGAATTAGATCATGGAATGCTGAATTTGACCCTTTTTTTTTCATTCCTCACTTGCAAGCATTGAATTTTATGTATAATCAATGAACTTCAACAATTCAAAAACGAACCAAAAAAGTAAACACTAAATGTTTAACTTTCTATATTGTCAAAATAAATAATTGCAACAGTTCTGTCATACCTAAATTAAACTCAGTACAAAGGGAAAAAAAAAAATGTGTTCTGTTTTGAATTCCCATTTGCTGATGCGGAATTGGAAGTCAACCGCACATAAATGCCAGAATGTAAAATTAATTATGTGTGGTGGTTACAAAATT
This sequence comes from Chanodichthys erythropterus, assembly GCF_024489055.1. Classification (NCBI taxonomy): domain Eukaryota; kingdom Metazoa; phylum Chordata; class Actinopteri; order Cypriniformes; family Xenocyprididae; genus Chanodichthys; species Chanodichthys erythropterus. The sequence goes on from NC_090231.1 coordinate 39,042,025, forward strand.
AATAGACAATAAATATTTGACATTTAATGTTTTTTGTTTTTTTTTTTATAATGTATTTTACATTTGTGTATTATTTTTGTCTGACGATCGATTTGTATATTATTTTTGTCTGCCTTGGGAAGTGTTCACCTGAGGGGGGGAGGGGCGCGCCGCTCAAACAATACACAGACTGATGGTGAAGCAGCAGCAGCTCCGTGTCCTGTGTTTAATTTACATTTATTTCTCCGCCGGTGAGGGTATTTAAATTTAAGCATTTAAATGTGATACATTTTTGTTTGTTTTCTTTATAGATTAACGCAAAATTAGCATCTTCTAGTACAAATGCATAGTTCTCACATGTATTTATGCATTAAAAAATGATATAGTTTGTCTAATATTGTACCAGAATATTTTAGTTATGACTTAATAACTTATTATTATAAGATATAATAACTTACGTTATTAATGACTCTAAAAATTTATATTGAGAGACATGTGACGCATATATATATATATATATATATATATATATATATATATATACATATAATACACATTTTGGTTATTGAAATAACCTTTTTGGTTATTTCATGACTTAATAGACAACAGAAGAACTACGACGTTGTACGCTCGTAGTTTCTCCTTTCGATTTATTTATAGGGAGTAGGGGAGCGCGGGTCACAAACTAACGCTGGGTTAGTTGTAACACAAATGGTTTAAATACTTCCACACATGCTAGCATGAAGAAACTTAGCGTATTTACTAGTTGCCATATCGACAATATATAAAGAAAAAATTAAGCCAAAATTCAGAAATCTTTGGGAGATATCACTGAATATTTATTTAACCATAGCAAAAGTATATGTATTAAGTTAATTTTTCATCTATTTTTTTTTTTTTTTTTTTTTTTTTTTTGTGTTTATTTAAAATTAGACAAATCTGATATTATTTTAATCTCCAATCTCTTGTTTAGCAGTTTGGGTAGTTCTTTCTTCAGTAGAAAAGAAATTAAGGTTTTTGATGGAAACATTCCAGGATTATTCTCCATATAGTTTCAATGGGCACCAAACAGTTGAAGGTCAAAATTAGTTTCAGTGCAGCTTCAAATTGTTCTACACGATCCCAGATTAGAAATAATGGTCTTATCTAGAGAAACAATCACTCATTTTCTAAAAAAATAAAAATAAAAAAAAATAAATATATACATTTTAACCAGAAATGCTCATCTTGAACTGCATCATGTATTCAGAGATATTATTACTATTACTCCACTAGGTCGCAAACCTGATGATCTTAAATGTATTAATTATTAATTGACTATTAATAAATGTGTAAAGTTGCATAAAATGGAATAAAGTAGGCTAACTACGTTACCTCAGATGGTTGAATGGATGGATTCCACAACTGGTAAAATAAAACATAGAAAATACAACATTTACTGTAGGAGCCATAAAATTTAATGGTGACTTAAATAAAAAAAACTGTTCTATTGTGCTTCTGATTTGGCAGTGAAATTCGCCGATTTTGGGTGCGTAAGATGTGAAGACTTCTATGGTCCAGTTAGTATTTTCAGCCCATAATGGCGGCCGCACTACCGGAGTGCCATCTAGGGGCTGTTACCCAAAAATGGCCCCTAAAAATTGTAGTAAAAATTCGTAATTAATATTCAAAGTAGTAACGCTGTCAACGTGTTACTGTTTAAGGGTGATTGAATGTTTAACATCATTACATTTCTTTAAGGAAGTTGCCGCACATTCACATTTTATTTAATATTCAGAGGTCTGGCTGGTCGTGCCGGCGATACCACCTTGCTTTTGTTCTTATCAGTACGAAAGAGACTCAAATACTCCATCAATTTTGCATATTCAGTTAAGAGTTATACACCATTCAAATTTATTTGTGTATACTCAAAGTAAAAACAAAATGTTGTGCTTTTTGCAAAATGAAGAAAACTAACATGATGCGTGATCTCTCATCTCCCTCAGAACGAAGTCTGATAGTTCTCAGAAAATAAACTGTAACTTAGTGAATACTAATCACAAAAAAAAAAATGAGACTTATGTCTAAAGAAACGTTGAAACGTCAGGCTTTAAATTCGTGGTCCAAGTCCAAGCAAAAACAAAAAATTATCTGTTTATGTAATCTGCGTGAAATTAGAGAGATTCAAGTAATTTGCGAGTCAGCTCATTATCCGCTAATGCGGCCACGCCCATGGAGCGAGTGCTATTCAGGCGCAAATTCTGAGGCAATACATGTATACACCGTCGCTATCGTGTATTTGTTATCCTCAAAAGTGTATATCTGCATGTTATAGCCATGGTTAGCGATCTCTGGAACACTCTTAGCCCGGATTTTACATTTACTTAAACTATGTAATTACAATATACTTAAAATATTTAAGTTTGATTGCATTACTTATAAAATATAAGTATATTCTACTAAATTGTGGATGTAATTAGAATGTTTTAATAAATTTAAGTTAAATGCACTTAAATTATTAAGTTTTTCTCCTGACCACGCCTCTTACACATTGGTTTACGGCAGGTAATGAGGCCATTTTGTCCTGGTGTGTGTGAATTCAAGGAGCTGTTGATGAGAAGTTGGAACATTTGTTTTGGCAAGTTCTACAGACATATTTTTTTTCCAAACATTTGCCTTTTTATCGTTTCCCCCCCTGAGAGACTGTTTGTGAGCAGTGAAAATCGTTTGTTAAAGTTTAAACGACGGAACTGTTTTCTCCGGCTAGCTAGTGTTCTCTCGCGTGCGGTGGATCACCGTGCATGAACCCCTGATCGGCGAGTTTGACGCGCGTTATTTCGTCGTTTGTTTCTTTTTCACACGAGGAGCTGTTGTTGGGCGTGTAAACTTAGTTTGAACCTCTGGCTGTCGGCGAACACCACGCCCGCACCCGCACCCGCGCTCCCAGCAGAAGAGGGAGGATGAAGCGCGAAAATGGTGAGTGCAATAATTTAACGACCGTGTTTTATTTAGACACGGCTATTGATTGAAAGATTAAGTTAAAGTTAATTGACGAGTTGACAACAAAAACCGATGGATATACTGTTTTATCTAGGTTCATAGCTTTCTTAACAACAGACTATTTTGTGTTGAAGGTCAAGAAGCGATGCTTTGGATTAGAAGTGTAAGTATTGCCCTTATAACTGTGAAAAAGCTCAGCTATTTAAACATTATAGGCTCAAACAATGAAGTTATACAAGAACAGAACAATTTCCTTGTTTACTGGAACATATGTACATTTATATCACACGTTATGCACAATATGTACACTTATACAGCCTTCACCAAAACCCCATTATCAGCTGTATGTCATGTGGGTTTACTGAGACCTGTTCTTTGGCTGATTATTTTATTAATCTGCATACTGCACGGTGAACAATTACATGTAAACCATAAAATCAAGTGCCATAATCAAGACTTTAACTTTAATGTTTGCTCCTCACAGAAAAGTTGTCAACGACGAGCCTGACTCCAGCCTTCAATGGCCAGCTCTTTCTACAGTAAACCAGGTATGTATTGATGCATGGAGTATTTGACAATACCATTATCTGATGCATTATTATATGATAATGTCTTTGTCGATCTTTGTCTTCCTCTACTAGGTTGCAGCTGACAAGGATTCATACAGGCAAACTTCAGTGAGAATCGTCTGCGTTGAACTATAAAGTGCTCAGCTAAACCCATCATGAGTGAAGATCGTCCTGGAAGGATGTTTGGTGATGGATGAACCGACCAACCTCAGGACTTCTGTGTCCTTTTTTCTGACTGATTTATGCCCTGCAACTGGACTACCCTAACTGTATTGAAGACTGTGTTATGCACTGGTTACTATTACGGTTCTAAATCACCTTAGAGGATTATTTACCAATTAATGTCCAGGGACTAGGAGAGGAGTAAAGACGCCAGAGTCATTAATCAGATTCACCGATTGTATTGACTGATAAAATAAAAGAATGAATGATTCAGAATATTAACAAACATAAATATGTCTCAAATCAAACGGCGTAGGCCTACGCAAATTAACCAAACAATACAACAATGTGATTTAACGCAAAAAATACAATTATGATGGTGAGATCAGGCAATGAAGTTGAAAATAAGAGTAATCAGTCTCTAAAAGTCCCAATTGTTCCAGAAAAGTCCATTCAATGAAAGGAGGGTGCAGATCTTCTCAATCGTCGATCCTCACACGTGATGCCGTCACATTGATACCCGAACAGATGGTTACATATTCTCATCTGGTCCTGAGAGGCTTGATGTGATGCAGTATTGACAGATGCTTCGTGTGCTGCGGTGTTCTGTGTGCGTGATGGGTGTGTGTGATAAGCGCTGTCAGCTGGACAAACGTGGATGAACGTGGTTCTACAAATAAACAATAAAAACTCAATTAGTTCTCTGATATGATATATATAACAAAGTGCTGCGTCATTATCGTTTCACACGAGTGAACATACGAGACATCACAAACGTGTGATAAATGTACAATATAGCAGCTGATCCTTTACAACTGAATAAATGTCTTATTGATGCAACTAATATCACGTCAAGACAATGATTATTAAACTGAATAGTGAAACAAACACTTACAGTCGGCAGTGACGCACGCGATGGTATTCACCATGCAATTCCACATGTCTCTGGAGCGATCACACAACATCGGCTGCCCATCACATCTGAAAATACTAAACTGCTCCCAATATGAGTGCTCTATAGAGGATTTATAACTGAATGTCTATAAATCCGCACTAAACCATTTATTTACAGTATTGACACGCACCGCATTTCTTCCATCTCGTTCTCCATTGCCGTGTATCTGATCTCGCGCTATTATTCGCTGAACTCGCGAGACTTTCAATTAAACTCCGCCTACTCAGCAGATGCAGTACTAAAACAGAGCACTGTGCAACTATTATAATAACATCAATTTTACTTGAACATGGCCTTTTGCACAGCCGCCCCCAAATTTGGTATGCAAATTTGACCTTAGTAATGTCTATGATGAACTGTCTGTGTCTGGGGGTAAGGCTGGCAATTCAATCAACTTAGCTACTGGTCTTGTGTATGTTTGATCTTTAACCTTGACAACTGCGGTTCTGACTCTACCATCTGAACTGGGAATGACAGAGGTAACAGTGCCAACTTTCCACAGTGCTCTTGGAAGCTGTTCATCAACAATGAGTACTATGGTACCAACTGCAATGTTCTGCCTCTCACGGTGCCATTTCTGTCGTGACTGCAAAGTGGGCAGGAAGTCATGAACAAAATGCTTCCAAAAATGGTCGCTAAGAACCTGACTATATCTCCACCTTTTCTTGCTGAGTAATTCAGAATCTGAATAGACAACCTGAGGTAGAGAGGAGTCTGGCCGCCCCATCAGCAAGGAATTTGGCGTTACTGGGTCTGGATCTGCTACGTCGCTAGAGACATAACCCAGAGGTCTGGAATTCAGTATATTCTCGACCTCAATCAAGACTGTTCTTAATACCTCCTCAGTAACGGTCTGAGCACCTAAGGTGGTTCTTAAGGCTGTCTTCACCGACCTCACTTCTCTTTCCCAAGATCCACCAAAATGAGGTGCACTGGGAGGATTGAACTGGAATCTGATTTGTTCTTTTGCTAACTGATCTCTAAGGCTTGGTTGGATCTGTTGGAATGTTTGCTCTAGCTCCTTAGCTCCACCCTTGAAATTTGTTCCCTGATCGGAGAGGATCTTGTATGGCTTTCCTCTTCGAGCAATGAAACGTCTAAGAGACATCAAGAAGGAATCGCCATCCATGTGATACAGCAGATCAAGATGCACAGCTCGAGTAGTGAGGCATTTGTAAACAATACCCCATCTTTTCTCTGTGCGACGGCCCACCTTTACCATAAGTGGTCCAAAACAGTCCATCCCCGTAGAATAAAAGGGGGGTTTGAATAATCTCAAACTTGATGAAGGTAGGTCTGCCATTTTCGGAACCATAGGCTTGCCTCTCCACTTATTACAGTCAAGACAACTGTGTTGATGTCTTTTAATCGCCTCTCTTCCTCGCAGAATCCAAAACTTGCGGCGTAACTCAGCGAATACCCTTCCAGCTCCTGGGTGGTGCAGTTGTGCATCATAATGCTTGATTAGGAGCTTCACTACAGGATGATTTGGAGACAGAACTATAGGGTGTAGAACTTCTTCACTCAAGTCATGGCACCTACGAAGTCGTCCTCCTACTCTGATCAAATCCAATTCTCGGTCATACTCAGGAGCGAGCTTAAGTCGGCTATGTGCAGGAATGGCCTTTCCATCTTTAAGCAGAGCAAATTCCTCTGGGAAATCATGCATTTGACATTGTCTAAAGATTGATAATTCTGCCTTCTGAAACTCATCTGCACTCAGTGAAACAGCCGCCCCGTGAAGGGATCGAGCTGTAGCCTCCAAAAATTCAGGATAGCTACTGAACTGATAAGCTTCAGGCTCAACTTGCAATTCAGCGTCATTCACTGATCCACAAAACACAGATTTCTTAAGTTCCTGACTTTCTTCGGGAACTTGACCTTGTGGTGCCTTTGGCCAACAGCTACTAGGCTGCATCAAGAAGTCTGGCCCTTGTTTCCATCGCGTTTCTGCCGCTAACTGAACCAATGACAACCCACGCGTGATATCATCAGCAGGATTGGCTGCTGAATCAACATAGTGCCAAGCTCCAGGGTCAGACAACTCCTGAATTTCCGTGACTCTAACTCCTACGAATACTCGGTATCTGCACGAGTCAGACTGCAGCCAGGTAAGAACTGTAGTTGAGTCAGACCAATACACAAATTGGTGGATATCTAGAGTCAACTCTTTCTTCAAGACATCTCCTAGCTGCGCTCCGGTCAATGCAGCACAAAGCTCCAAACGAGCGATGGAGATCTGTTTCCTTGGAGCGACTCGTGACCTTGCCGCCAGGAAGGAAACCTGCATATTACCTTGATCGTCTTCAGAGCACAAGTATGCTACAGAGCCATATGCTTTTTCGGAAGCATCACAAAACACATGGACACTGCGGCTCTTAACGGGATACTGAAGGCTGGCACTGTAGCATCTTGGTAGATGGATTTGAGACAATTGTGGGAGCTCGCTCTCCCACTGATGCCAAATGTCTAGTAGACCCAGCGGTAGATTAGGGTCATCCCATTCTCGTCTCTTGTCCCACAACAATTGCACGACAATCTTGGCTCTTGTGGTATACGGAATGAGATACCCAAGGGGGTCGTAAAGCTTGGCTAGGGTGCGATAGATGTTCCGCATGGTAATTTCACCCTCTTCTCTCTGATAAGGTTTGTATACCAATGTGTCTGATCTACACTGCCATATCAATCCAAGGGCATTCTCCTGGGGGTTGGTCATTTCTTGACGGAGCCAAATTTCGCTACTCTTTGACTTTAACTCAGCAGGAAAGTGGCGAATAACATCAGGGATGTTACTGGACCATTGCCTCAGTTCAAATCCACCCTCCATCAGATGACACTGCAATCGGTTTACCAGTTGCACAGCCTGAGCTTCAGTTGGGACACTCTTGAGACAATTGTCGACATAGAAGCTACGCTCAACCGTTTGACGAACTTCATCAGTAGCCTCAAGATCCACCTTTGCATGAGACTGAAGTGCGTAAGTAGCACAACAAGGGCTACACGCAGTGCCAAATGGCAGAACTTGCCACTGATACACGACAGCAGGTTCGGATGTCTTCCCATGCCGCCACAGAAAGCGAAGGAATGGTTTATCTTCATCAAGGAGGCGGACTTGATGGAACATGCCCTTCACGTCACTGCAGATAGCAACGGGATGTTCACGAAAACGGAGGAGAACCCCCAACAAGCTGGAACTTAAGGTAGGACCGGGCAAAAGATGGTCATTCAGAGATTGACCCTGGTATTCGAAAGAACAATTGAAAACAATACGGTTCTTTGCATTGTGATGAACCATATGATGTGGTATGTACCACGACTTGGAACTCGGATCACACTCTGCAGATGTCAATGGAGTGACGTAACCCGCAAGCAGCAGTTTTTGAATCTCTGATTCATAAGACTCAGCCATACTAGGCTCTCTAGTTAGTCTCCGTTCCGTGCTGCGTAACAGGGCCATGACCGCCTCCTTGGGTGCGTTCAGAGGAGGAGGAGACTCTTTCCAGAGAAGGGGTGTGGCGTATCTTTTGACACCATTCACATCAATCCTGATGGTTTTCTCCTCTAGAAGGTGAATAGCTTCTGCATCCTGTCGAGATCGACTGACTGCTTTCTCTGATCGATAAGGAAGAATATCCAGCTTCCAAAGGTTTTCAACCTGACGGAGAAGCTCAGTTTCAGGAGAAAGACAGGAAATGAACAGACATTCTTGAGGCTGTAAGTGAGGCTTAAGGAGACTTGATGGGCCCTGTAAAGTCCAGCCAAGCTTTGTATGAACCGCTGCAGGGCCTCCAGGGGGACCCAACCTCACTGGCTCCACAGGGGTGATCAAGTGAGGATAATCGGAGCCAATGAGCACCAAAGGCTGCGCTTCATGGATTTCATGCAAAGGTAAATCACAGAGATGGCGATATCTCTTTTGCAAGTCAGAGATGGGGTAAGTATGCTGAACCAGGGCTAGCTCTTTTGCTGTGAATGCACCCTTGACAGAGTAAAATCTCTCAGGATCTGAAGCAGGTGCTATGGAGAAGGATACATGTAACCCTTGTTAAATAATTGTTTATGATTAGTATTATTTATTATAAGATTGCTTAAATAGAATATGATTATTCATATGGCAGAAATTCTTTATAAATATACAAATATATGTAAATATTTATATCTGAATTAAGTTAAGGAATGAGCAATGGCCAATCGGAGCGTTGCATTGTCAGCCCCGCCCCTTTTCCTACGGATCGCGTTGCACAGTTCAGATGAGAGACGGGGAGCAACGGAGAAAGTTGATCAGACGTGTGTGTGTTAAATGGTGAAAAATACGATTCCTAATAATGTTTAAGGTTCACATAAACTGGACAAATTAGAGCTCAACCTCAAGATATTAGACGATTCAGCATGATTGTTGATTTTGACTCGTGGATTATATCAGACCGCATGGTGTATTGAGTGTTCACTGCCGTTCGCTGACGCCATTTTGTGCGTGCCTGTGAAAGAGAAAAGAGAGAAAGACGTGAATGGACAGGTATTTGAATATAATGTCACTTACAGTGATTTCATTCATGGAAGTATTTTATTTGTTTCCTGTGTTATGTATAATTGTTGATCATTATTGATATACAATATTGAATGCATATTCTGGTCTGTGATCAGGCCAGGTTTTTTTTTCTGTGTGAACAATTTCCAAGTTGGATTTCCCTAATCGATGGCGAGCCTCCCACTTCGACCCTGAAAGGATCACGAACCTAGAGGAAAGGACAATTTTTCCATTCCGTTGTTTTTCTTCAGACACGTAAGAGAAAACACATACCCAGAGACTGGTTCTTTGTATTTTTTTTTTATGGGACTGAAACATTTCAGTAGCACAATTGAGAAACTTTAAAACTGATCAATCTTTCAATTGATAAAAACTTTGAAACTAGACACTGATTTCAGTGTGGGTTATATGTGATATCACTGAGATTTGGTTTCATTTGTATTCACATTGATTGTGATTGTGATTACTGTAAATTAAAAGTAATTTAGAGGGTGCACCCAGGGTATATATATAGTTTATTGTATATTTTCTCTTTTTGTTTGTTGTTCTGTGAGTTGAAGAGAAAAAAAAAAAAGAAATACTGAAAGGAAAAGAAATAACTGAATATTCAAAGTAAAGTTATTTTTGATTCAACTTACCTTTTGTCTCTGCGTTTTGCTCAGTATCACCGCCACCTCCCTTTACGTACCATGCAGTCTTCTGATTGTATTTCTCTGGTCCATTAGTGAGTGAGTAAATACCCGCTACAATTGTGGCGAGCCAGCCAGGAGGTGACGCTGTTGCTGAGTATTAGCAATTGTGATTTTGAACAATTAAATTTTCACCTTGTGACTCTTTAAAAAAAAAAAAAAATGGATATAGTTGGGGCAGAGGGCATTAAAGTTCCAAACTCTCTGATTGTTAGTGGCTTAACTAACAGCGAGTGTGATGAAGAATTAATTGACCTTCTGAAAAGATATGGTTCTTTTGCCAGAACGCTTCTCATTAGCGACAAAGAGTCAGAGTTTTACCAGAGCACAATAATTGAATATAACAGTGGTCAAGCTTTACAATCTCTTGAAGACCAGCTGCCTTATACTCACCGGCTCTCCAGTGATCCAAATATCACTTACCACGTGAGGGCATTGTCTAGCGTCTTTACACAGCAGTTGGGCAGTAGCGTCACTAAATCCTACCTGGAAGGATTGAAAGAGATTGCAAAATTGAGTGGAACCAATTTTGAAGCAGTTTTAAGCCAGATGCTATCTCAAATGAGTGCAGAACTTACACCAGTGTCCACTGATCTTGCAGCTGGAGATGGAAACCCAAATGAGCCACCATCCCCAGCACTCCCTGACGAGGGCGTTGGTGCAGCACCTGTTAAGCCAAGTCAGGTAGATGAACCCCAGTCACAGTATACGCCTATTAAATCGAATGGGCCACCCCTCTTTACCTCTCAACAGGTACTCAATCCACCTGAAGTCCAGAAACTCATAGTTGAACACGTTGTGAGGAGTGGTGAAGTGGCTGCCCAGGGGCCTGTACAATCCCGACTCCGAGTATTCTCCGGTAAATGTCCCAGACCTGGTAACGAGGTTGATTATGATACTTGGCGCTCCAGTGTGGAGCTTGTTCTAAAAGACCCTGGCTTATCTGATCTGCATGTGTCCAGGAAGATAGTGGACAGTCTCTTGCCACCTGCAGCTGATGTTATAAAACATCTAAACCCTGAAGCTCCCTCCTCAGCTTACCTTCAGTTGCTGGATTCTGCTTTTGGAATTGTCGAGGATGGGGATGAACTCCTTGCAAGATTTATGAATACCTTACAGGACGCCGGAGAGAAACCATCCGCTTACCTGTATAGATCGCAGACAGCCTTGAGGGTGACTATCAAAAGAGGTGGAATCACTCCTGAAGAGGCAGACAGGCACCTCCTCAAGCAGTTTTGTAGAGGCTGCTGGGATAATGATTTAATTACTGATCTGCAGCTTGAGCAAAAGCGCAACCATCCTCCTTCTTTTGCGCAGCTTCTGCTCATGTTACGTACGGAAGAAGACAAACATACAGCGAAGGTCACTCGTATGAAACAACATCTTGGGTCTTCTAAACAGAGAGCCCTGATACATTCCCAACGAACGTGGGTCTCTGCTGAAATGGAGCAAAGAGAAACTTCAAATGTGGCTACACTTACAACTGAAACACAAGAGCTCAAGAAGCAAATAGCTAAGCTCCAAAGTCAGTTAGCCAGTTTCACGGCCAAGCCAAAAACTCATAAGAACTTCTCAATGCAAGAAGCAGTAAATAAACAGGACAAAAAGAAGACAGGAACTGTTGGTGCTGCAAGTGTGACTCCACTTAGTAAGAAACCAACAGGCAGGCCGAGGCCATGGTACTGTTTTTCTTGTGGGGAGGATGGCCACGTTGCATCTTCTTGCACTTCCGAACCTAACCCTGCACTTGTCACTACCAAACGTAAACTTCTAAGAGAGAAGCAGCTTCAGTGGGACTCTCAGAACTCCACCCCCAACCCTGATTTAAACTAGAGCCAGCCCTTGTTGAGGGACAGATGGGGGCTGAATTGAAATCAAACCGTCCCGCTGTTAAATGTATCTCAAACAAATGTCAATCTTCTAGGAAGCGAAGCATTAACCTGCCAAAGGGTTTGGTGGGTGCTAGATGCATTGCAGAAATCAGCATAGCTGGTGAAAAGTGTCATTGTTTATTGGACACTGGGTCACAAGTTACAACCGTCCCCAAGTCCTTTTATGAGCAGCACCTCTCTGAATATCCCCTTAACTCTGTCAATGACATCTTGGAAGTAGAAGGTGCCAATGGCCTTTCTGTCCCATATGAAGGCTTTGTAGAAGTGGACATTACCTTTCCAGAGGAGTTTCTGGGTGTGAGTGTTGAAGTACCTACTGTAGCCCTAGTAGTTCCTGATGTGAACCCTCACAATCAGCCTTTGATTCTAATAGGCACAAATACCTTGGATGTTCTCTACGAGCAACATTTGAACATGAATTCCCCAATGTTTCAACCATCTTCATTTGGTTACAGAGTGGTTCTGAGGACACTCGAGACGAGACATAAACAAAACACAAGTGGCATTCTTGGTCATGTGCGGTTGAGGAGTAAAGTACCTGAGGTCATGGCTGCAGGTCAGACTGTAGTTGTGGAAGGTTCCCTTGCAGTGCCCTGTGGGGTTGATAAGTGTGTCATGGTAGAGCATCCATCTAATTCCTCTTTGCCTGGTGGGGTATTTGTCAAACGCTGCCTACTTACCTTTCCTAAAACCCAATCTTACCGCTTACCAGTGGTGCTTACGAATGAAACTGAACATGATATAGCAATCCCGCCAAGGTGCACAATAGCTGAGCTTCATGTGGTTGACTCTGTACTCCCTCCGCCAATCACCCCTTCACAAAATAAACACTTACCTGTGCAGGAGCTTGATTTCACTTTAAATTTTGGCAATTCACCACTACCACAAGAATGGAAGGACCGTATCACTAAAAAGCTCAGAGAAATGCCTGAAGTTTTCAGTCAGCATGACTTAGACTTCGGACACACCCAAAAGGTGAAACATCGCATAAACCTTAATGACGAGACTCCTTTTAAACAAAGAGCACGGCCAATCCACCCACAAGATGTTGAGGCTGTCCGCAAGCATTTGCGTGACCTTCTTGTGAGTGGAGTCATTCGAGAGTCTGAATCACCCTTTTCCTCACCCATAGTGGTGGTGAGAAAGAAGAACGGGGATGTGCGACTATGTATAGATTATAGAAAGTTAAACCTCCAGACGGTAAAAGACGCGTACGCCCTTCCCAATCTTGAGGAAACTTTTTCAGCTCTGACAGGTTCCAGATGGTTTTCCGTACTTGATTTGAAATCTGGATACTACCAGATAGAAGTTGAGGAGTCTGACAAGCCCAAAACTGCCTTTGTTTGCCCACTGGGGTTTTGGGAATTCAATCGTATGCCCCAAGGTGTCACCAACGCACCAAGTACTTTTCAAAGATTAATGGAGAAATGTATGGGGGACATTAATCTGAAAGAAGTACTGGTCTTTTTGGACGACCTAATAATATTCTCTGACACCCCAGAGGAGCATGAGAGACGACTACTCAATGTTCTACATCGCCTCAAAGAGTACGGGCTGAAACTTTCTCTGGAAAAATGTAAATTTTTCCAAACCTCTGTTCGTTATCTGGGACATATTGTGTCGGAGCATGGGGTAGAGACTGACCCGGAAAAGATCCAAGCCTTAAAAACCTGGCCGAGTCCCAAGAATCTTAAAGAACTGAGGTCATTTTTGGGCTTCTCAGGCTATTATCGCCGGTTTATTAAGGATTATTCGAGGATCGTGAAACCACTCAATGACCTCACCTCAGGGTATCCACCATTAAGGAAAAGTAGTAAAAGGAGTGATAAAAAGGGACCGTACTACAATCCTAAGGAGCCTTTTGGGGGTTGTTGGACATCCTTTTGTGAGGAAGCTTTCCAGTCCATCATTGAGAAGCTTACTAGTGCACCTATCCTTGGTTTTGCTGACCCCAAACTCCCCTACTTTCTTCATACAGATGCCAGCACCAAGGGGTTGGGAGCTGCACTGTATCAGGAGCAAGGTGGGCAGATGCGTGCAATTGCATTTGCGAGCAGAGGGCTGTCACACAGTGAGTCAAGGTATCCTGCTCACAAACTAGAATTTCTTGCCCTTAAATGGGCAGTAACTGAAAAGTTTAGTGATTACCTTTATGGCAGCCAATTCACTGTCATCACTGATAGCAATCCTCTCACTCATGTTCTTACCACCGCAAGATTAGATGCTACAAGTTATCGCTGGCTAGCAGCTCTGTCCACTTTTTCATTTAACCCTCTGGAGTCTGAGGCTGATTTTGGGCCCTGGAGAAGTTTTGACATGCCCTGACATTTGTGCTTTTATCAGTTGGTTATAAACATATTAATGACAAAAGTGTCATTACACTGTATTCAGCACAAACTAGGCTACCATAATATGTGAGGAACATGTATGTACATGTTTGTGTTTTTAAAGGAATAATGTTTATGCGTGGTTATTGAAAAAAAAAAAAAAAAAAGTAACTGAAACAATACCTAAAAATGCATACTAAATGTTTTTTCACAAGACTTTTGAGAATTGTATATTTTAGTGTAGAGTTTTTGCTTCAAAATGATGTGGAAATGATCCTCCCTACTCTGACACATAAAACATTGTATTGATTTTAAATTTCTAAGACACTTTTTGTTTAGGTAGGCCATATGCGAAGAGGTGTGACTCTTCATGAATAATGAAGTGATTTACACCTGGGGAGATTAAGACCCTGCCCCTAATGAGCCGCATAATGAGCCATTCAGTCAGGAATGTGACTGAGTCAACTAAGAAAATGCAAAGACAAGACATATCATTGTTTTTTTTCTTTTTTATTTAAAATAAAGTTAACAATATAATCCACATATAAACTAGGGTCAAAGGCACATTTTTTGTGTATACAGGCAAATAAAGGTAAGGTTTATAAAAAAAAGCCCACTTTTACACCCTATACATAACCTGCTTGATCACATATAGATAATCTTTGCAGCCCAATGGTCAGTGAGAGGTGGTGAACAGAGAATCTGAACAGTCACACATCTGTGTGCCATTTTTGAAAACAGTTCAACTGAAGACACAAGTAAATGTCACATGCCTGGCATTTCCAAGGTGTGTCTTGCCTTTTACCAAGCTGTACTTTGCAAAGCATGCAGTTCCGATGACCAGCGGTGGCATTATTCCTTGCATCTGATGTCAGCTCTGCTCCTGGAACCGGTACATGGTCACTTTTGGTCCGTTTTGGAGCTGCTTTCTGTGACGACACACCACAGAGCTCTGCAAATATATTATCATCAAATATGAATCTTATTAATATTATCATCAAATATTATCATCAAATATGATGATTTGCTACTTATGAAACATTTCTGAACAATTGTAAACAATAAATGTTTCTTGAGCTGCAAATCATCATATTAGAATGATTTCTGAAGGATCATGCGACACTGAAGACTGGAGTAATGATGCTGGACATCACAAGAATAAACGACTTTGTGAAATATATTCAAATAGAAAACAGTTATTTTAAATTGTAATAATATTTCACAATATTACTGTTTTTACTGTATTTTTAATTGAATAAATGCAGCCTTGGTGAGCAGACGAAACTTATTTTAAAAACATGAAAAATCTTACAGATTTCAATATAGGCCTACCATATAGTGGGTAAAAGTGTACTTACTCAACTGTGTTGCTGCGTGCCCTCCTAGTGGGAATTGCAGGTGAATGTGAGAGTGATGGATCCACATTCCTAAAAAAATGTAAAAAAACCCCTGTTATTATTAGCATATAAGATAATACTCTCATACCATTAGCTATGCATAACTGACAGGAAAGTAACAGGTATACAAGCATGCTGTATATGTCTGTCAATTGGCCATTACCGGACAAAGTGTGCGAATGTGTAAACGTTTACAGTCTGCTATATCAGTTAGCACATTTAGCAAATAGCAACATGTTCGCGCATTTCACAACCAAGCATATTTTAGCACATTCACGCCTATCATATACGGTACTTAGATACGCTATATATATATTTATAGATAGATGTAAATATAAGGCAAATATAGATGTACGCTTGTATATAAAAAAAAAACACGTCAAATAATTTGAGTATATCAACAGAAAAGCATTCTATTTATAAGCATTTTTATGAGATACATTTATATATATATATATATATATATATATATATATATATATATATATATATAGATAGATAGATAGATAGATAGATAGATAGAAGTAAATATAAGGCAAATATAGATGTACGCTTATATAAATAATTTAAGTAGGCCCTATATCAACAGAAAAGCATTCTATTTATAAGCGTTTTTATGAGATAAAGTTATATATATAGTTATATAGATAGATGTAAATATAAGGCAAATATATGTACGCTTATATAGAAAAAAACACGTCAAATAATTTAAGTAAAACTAAATCACTTACTCATCAGAAACTGTATCTTCAGCTGGATCAAGTCGCTCTTCAAAATGCAGACGTTCATCGTCAGAGTCGTGTTCTTCTTCCGAGGAAAGAGTGAACTTCCTCACTGTCCAGGACCATCTGAAGAGCCTGCTCACCTGTGTAGTGTGCCATCTTCCAAACGCGAAGGACAGCGAATGAATCTGATGAAACTTGATGCTTTTTAAGACGCTGTTAGGGGCGTTTACAGTTTGCATAAATCGCCTCAGCACATTATCTTATGAATAGAGCGCTCTGCGCGTGGGCGGGCACACATTAAAGATAATTAGGTCAGACAGGAGAAACAGTACCTCTCTTTACTTTTATACTGATTACATAAAGGGAGAATATTTGTTTTAGAATTTATTTGTTTTGTTTAAAAGTAGACACTTAAAGCTTTCCAAAGACATATCTCTCATGTCCATGTAGCATGTATAAGCCATCTATTTTAGTTACTTTTAGTGACGTTTTAGAACGATGTTTGCAGAGACGGAGACGGCAGGACAGCACACCCTGTATATTTTATTTATTTTTAAAAAGCACAAAGTTTTATTTTGATTGTGAGTGTACACAAAAAAAAGAAGACATTCTATAGTTTCAATTGATATATTACTTATGTCTCTATGACAAAAAATGACGGAGTATTTTAAGTCTGTTTTGCTGCAATGTGAAAAAAAAACTGCAAAACGCGCCGGCGCGTTTTTAGACCTCAGAGTGTTAAGCTGCAGTATAGGGCAGGCAAACTGAATGTGGATGCTGATGGTCTTTCAAGGCGACCTCAAGAGCCATTTCCGGAAAACCCTTTGTCTCAAAAAGAGCATGAAAGGATACAACAATTCGTACAGCATCAGCTTTCCAACGCAGAAGGTTCTGTCAGCACCACGGAGGTAGTTCGGGCCATCTGTGAGAAGCACCTCGTTCAGCAGTCAGCTGATGCCGGGCCAGGCATTGCTCTCATAAGCTCGCTTGCACTCCATTCCAATGCTGTACCCACCTGTTATGAACAAGAAGATAGTTCTGATTGGTTACCTGTTATACCTCACCTTTCAGACCTAGGTGACAAACAAAGGGCCGATCCAGTTCTTCAAGTGGTGATGTCACACTTGGAATCAGGAGAAAAACCTTCACCAGCAGTAAGGAAAGAACTTCCTGGTTTTTTTTTTTTCTTAAAAGAGTGGAATCGTCTTGAGTTAAAGGACGGAGTACTCTACAGAAGACGGAAAGACAATGATTCCATCACTTACCAGCTAGTGCTCCCTGAAGAGCTAAGATCCTCTGTGATGAGTAGTTTACATGACAGTATGGGTCACATGGGGATGGAGAGAACTCTGGACCTGGCCAGATCCCGATTTTACTGGCCAAAAATGGCAGCTGAAGTGGAACAAAAGGTCAGGACATGTGGTCGTTGTGTGCGAAGAAAGTCCTCACCTCAAAAAGCAGCACCGCTGGTCAACATCCAGGCCACCAGACCATTACAATTAGTCTGTATGGACTTTCTCTCGTTGGAACCAGACCGGAGCAACACGAGGGACATCTTAGTGATCACAGATTTTTTCACTAAGTATGCTATGGCAGTCCCTACACCAAATCAAAAGGCGAGAACAGTAGCAAAGTGTCTTTGGGAGAACTTTATTGTGCATTATGGGTTTCCTGAACGCCTACATAGTGACCAGGGCCCAGATTTTGAGTCGCGCACAATCAAAGAACTTTGTGACATATCAGGCATTAAGAAACTTCGAACAACACCCTACCATCCTAGGGGAAACCCTGTTGAACGCTTCAATAGGACTCTACTAGACATGCTTGGCACATTGGATGAGAAAGACAAAACTCATTGGAGAGATTTTGTCAAGCCATTAGTTCATGCATATAATTGCACAAAGCATGAAGTTACAGGGTACACCCCCTACGAATTGATGTTTGGGCGCCAGCCTCGGTTGCCTGTCGACCTTGCCTTTGGATTACCATACCAGGACCGTCCACAGATATCCCATTCTGAATATGTCAAACATCTGAAGTCTCACCTGGAAGAAAGCTATTTGCTTGCTTCCCGTAGAGCATTAAAGAGTGCGGAAAGGAACAAAATCAGGTTTGACAAACATGTGACAAATTCCTCCTTGGAAGTTAATGATCGTGTGCTGGTGAGAAACGTTCGGTTGCGTGGTAAGCACAAATTAGCAGACAAGTGGGAGCCCGAGGTGTACGTGGTAGTAAAGCGAGCAGGAGACTTACCTGTCTACACTGTTCGTCCTGAAACAAAGGATGGTCCTCTCCGTACGCTCCACAGAGACCTTTTGCTTCCTTGTGGATTCTTGCCATCACCAGAAATTTCAAGCCCTACCTTGACCAAGCCTACCTCCAAACCTAGGACACGCCAGAATCCTGGTATTCAGTCATCTGATGATGATAATCCATTCCCTGACTCGGAGGATGAAGATCTTAATGGGAGGTATGATGTTTTTCCAGTTGTGGAAACAGTACGGTTCTCAGCGGTCCATGACATCGGTAGGTCAGACGGAGCTGTGGATATTTCTTCTGATGCTGACTTAACTAACCAAGAACCTCCAGATGATGATACTGTGCAAAGACATCCAGTTGAACACCTACCTGTTGATCCTCCCAACAAATACTCACCTGTTGATCCTCCCAACGAATACTCACTTGTTGATCCTCCCGATGAACACTCACCTGTTGATCCTCCCGACGAATACTCACCTGTTGATGCTTCAGGAGTTTCTGAAACAAATAATGTACCTGAAAAAGACCAAACTGAAAAAGAAAAGGACCTACCTGTTCGAAGTGAAGATGAATTTGAAGCGACAAACGTTGCTAAAACTACTGTTTCTGTGGAAAAGGGAGAACAACAGCCAGGAAATGAGGGGAAACAGAATGCAAATATTCCACTCAGATGCTCTAGTAGGCAGAGAGAGGAACCTGAGAGACTTACCTACTTTCAGCTTGGAAACCCCCTGTCTTATGTTGTTCAATCTTTGTTCCAGGGGTTAAGTACTGCCCTTGTTAGCTCCCTCAATAGTGTTGAAAATACAGGCCCCCTTTCCAATTTACCTGATGCTTCACCAAATGTAGTGACTAATCAGCCACTCAGAGCATGCAAAGGGACTTGCATGATTTCAGGGGGGGAAAGTGTAACCCTTGTTAAATAATTGTTTATGATTAGTATTATTTATTATAAGATTGCTTAAATAGAATATGATTATTCATATGGCAGAAATTCTTTATAAATATACAAATATATGTAAATATTTATATCTGAATTAAGTTAAGGAATGAGCAATGGCCAATCGGAGCGTTGCATTGTCAGCCCCGCCCCTTTTCCTACGGATCGCGTTGCACAGTTCAGATGAGAGACGGGGAGCAACGGAGAAAGTTGATCAGACGTGTGTGTGTTAAATGGTGAAAAATACGATTCCTAATAATGTTTAAGGTTCACATAAACTGGACAAATTAGAGCTCAACCTCAAGATATTAGACGATTCAGCATGATTGTTGATTTTGACTCGTGGATTATATCAGACCGCATGGTGTATTGAGTGTTCACTGCCGTTCGCTGACGCCATTTTGTGCGTGCCTGTGAAAGAGAAAAGAGAGAAAGACGTGAATGGACAGGTATTTGAATATAATGTCACTTACAGTGATTTCATTCATGGAAGTATTTTATTTGTTTCCTGTGTTATGTATAATTGTTGATCATTATTGATATACAATATTGAATGCATATTCTGGTCTGTGATCAGGCCAGGTTTTTTTTTCTGTGTGAACAATTTCCAAGTTGGATTTCCCTAATCGATGGCGAGCCTCCCACTTCGACCCTGAAAGGATCACGAACCTAGAGGAAAGGACAATTTTTCCATTCCGTTGTTTTTCTTCAGACACGTAAGAGAAAACACATACCCAGAGACTGGTTCTTTGTATTTTTTTTTTATGGGACTGAAACATTTCAGTAGCACAATTGAGAAACTTTAAAACTGATCAATCTTTCAATTGATAAAAACTTTGAAACTAGACACTGATTTCAGTGTGGGTTATATGTGATATCACTGAGATTTGGTTTCATTTGTATTCACATTGATTGTGATTGTGATTACTGTAAATTAAAAGTAATTTAGAGGGTGCACCCAGGGTATATATATAGTTTATTGTATATTTTCTCTTTTTGTTTGTTGTTCTGTGAGTTGAAGAGAAAAAAAAAAAGAAATACTGAAAGGAAAAGAAATAACTGAATATTCAAAGTAAAGTTATTTTTGATTCAACTTACCTTTTGTCTCTGCGTTTTGCTCAGTATCACCGCCGCCTCCCTTTACGTACCATGCAGTCTTCTGATTGTATTTCTCTGGTCCATTAGTGAGTGAGTATATACCCGCTACATACAGCTCTTCCATGAATGGTATGGACCTCTTGTCTCACTGTGCGCAGAGCCAAGTTCTCGACTTCACCTTGAAGGCCTAGACGTTGAGCAGCTTCGTACAACAGGATAGTTCTCTCAGATCCGTCGTCTAGCACAGCGTAGGTTTCAAGGGACTTATCACCATTCTGAAGGATTACTCGGATCGACCTGCAAGTAGCAAGCAAGTGCTGCTTAAGTTAAGCCAAGTACAAGGTCTGAGAAGCAGGCTCTATTGGACTTGTACCTTTCTGAGACGACTTGATAATGCCTTTCCTCATTGCATCTGAACTAGAATTGACATCATGGAGGACATCAAGATGCCTTCTGTCACATCGCTTGCATTTTGCTTTTAACGTACATTTGGCTGACGAATGTCCTCGACCGCAGCGCCAACACCTATTGCCTGCTCGAATCCAACTTTCGATCTGCTCCTTAGAGAGAAGTTTGAAATTATAGCACTGATTCATGTAGTGATGAATCGTGTCACAGAATGGACAATACTTCTTAGGCTTCTCATGTAGCCTATCTGAATCTGTGGGTGTGGGCTTTGGATTCTCTACCGATACTACTTTCTGCTCTCCTCCATGTAGAATGGTAGTCAGCTTTCGGGGCACAAAGCCAGTTCGCTTGTCTTTGCGAGAGCTGTATTTTTCCTGATCAGGATAGGTACCATATTGAGATCCCTCTACCTGCACGCGTACTTCATATTCCAACCAGTCAGCGAAATCAAGTAGTGTTGGAACAGGTGTCTGAAGTGGATTAATGAATCTCTTGAAGTTAGCTCTTAGGTCGTACGGCAACTTAGCTAAGAGACGAGAAACGTGTGAACCACATTTCAGTTCAGTCCAACCTGTGCTACCTAACTGGTTTAACATCCCAACCAGTGCTCGAACGCGAAGGGCGAATGCCTTGAAAGACTTCACGTCACCGCTCCTGATATTGGGCCCATCCATCAGATTACTAATCCTTTGTAATGCCAACTGATGCGGCTGCCCATACATATCAGTAAGCGCTCTCATGGTGTCACTGAAGGGAGTACGGCTGTGACTATATGAGTCAGCGACAAGCAAGGCATCTTCCAGCTTAAGATGATCCATAAGTATTTGAAACTTAAAGGACTCGGAAGCATCATCAGGAAGAACGTTAATTAATGCAAGCTTAAGACGAGCAAACTCCCGGGGATCATCCCGACAGAAATCTGGGATTGTAGGAGTGGGCCCCCGATATTGCATGGATGAAGGATACAAGGCATGTGGAAGCTCAGAGCGTCCCTGCGAATAGTAAGAACGGTCGGGTGGCAACTGTCTACTCTCTTGTCTGTACTCTTGCCTCCGATCAAATGGAGAATGATCAAAACAATCCCTCAGAGCATACTCTGGCAAGTGTCTGTCACTCAAACGGTGATGGTAAGGATCGATTGCCGTTCGATGAACATCACGAGTTGGCATGCTAGACTGCATAAAAGGAGAGTCATCTGTATGACGATAACAATAATCAGACAGACTATGTTGCCTCAAAGGAACATTAGCATCATTTACACGATCATATCGTGGTGAGTCACTCTTACTGTTATGAGGGTCATTATATGAAGGAGTCGACATACCTGAACCAGACTGACTATCACTCAACCGACCTACTTTCTTTAAACTCTCTGTCAGCTCTTCAATGAGATCTCGGCCACGGTCATGTGCTGTGAGGAGCGATTCATCTCTTGGTGGCACCAAAGGAGTATGTTCAGTCTGGCTAGGATTCTCATTATTCTGAAATGATGCCAGCATACTAGTAGACTTTGGTGTGGATGACACCCCAACATCTTCATTGAAAGGTTGCTGCACAGACAATGAACCCTGAGAAGCTAACACAGAAGAATTAGCAATCAGTTCAGATATGCGTTTCATATCTTGCCTTAAGCGCATATTTTCCTCCCTCATTTCACGCATACATGATAGCATTTCAGACTGCTCATCTGCAAACGCTAAATGTTTTTGAGAATGACTGACATCATAATCGCGCAGATACGATGGTGGTCTAGTAGTTCTACGCGGACGTACAACATCTGGCTCCAAAGTCTCCTCCCTAGGCCTGGACATCATCACTAAAGTGGTTATAGGCTCCGGCTCGAAGGACCATCAAATGTATTGAAGACTGTGTTATGCACTGGTTACTATTACGGTTCTAAATCACCTTAGAGGATTATTTACCAATTAATGTCCAGGGACTAGGAGAGGAGTAAAGACGCCAGAGTCATTAATCAGATTCACCGATTGTATTGACTGATAAAATAAAAGAATGAATGATTCAGAATATTAACAAACATAAATATGTCTCAAATCAAACGGCGTAGGCCTACGCAAATTAACCAAACAATACAACAATGTGATTTAACGCAAAAAATACAATTATGATGGTGAGATCAGGCAATGAAGTTGAAAATAAGAGTAATCAGTCTCTAAAAGTCCCAATTGTTCCAGAAAAGTCCATTCAATGAAAGGAGGGTGCAGATCTTCTCAATCGTCGATCCTCACACGTGATGCCGTCACATTGATACCCGAACAGATGGTTACATATTCTCATCTGGTCCTGAGAGGCTTGATGTGATGCAGTATTGACAGATGCTTCGTGTGCTGCGGTGTTCTGTGTGCGTGATGGGTGTGTGTGATAAGCGCTGTCAGCTGGACAAACGTGGATGAACGTGGTTCTACAAATAAACAATAAAAACTCAATTAGTTCTCTGATATGATATATATAACAAAGTGCTGCGTCATTATCGTTTCACACGAGTGAACATACGAGACATCACAAACGTGTGATAAATGTACAATATAGCAGCTGATCCTTTACAACTGAATAAATGTCTTATTGATGCAACTAATATCACGTCAAGACAATGATTATTAAACTGAATAGTGAAACAAACACTTACAGTCGGCAGTGACGCACGCGATGGTATTCACCATGCAATTCCACATGTCTCTGGAGCGATCACACAACATCGGCTGCCCATCACATCTGAAAATACTAAACTGCTCCCAATATGAGTGCTCTATAGAGGATTTATAACTGAATGTCTATAAATCCGCACTAAACCATTTATTTACAGTATTGACACGCACCGCATTTCTTCCATCTCGTTCTCCATTGCCGTGTATCTGATCTCGCGCTATTATTCGCTGAACTCGCGAGACTTTCAATTAAACTCCGCCTACTCAGCGGATGCAGTACTAAAACAGAGCACTGTGCAACTATTATAATAACATCAATTTTACTTGAACATGGCCTTTTGCACACTAACCGTATGAAAAATACTTTATATTTTATTCAGCAGGTAATGCTCAACCTAGGAAAATGTGAGCTGGCACCTAAAATGGAATACTGCCACTATTGTGAACTCAGGAGTGTGAACAAACCATATAGTTTTGATGCAATTTGTTGTGATTCTTAACAATAAGCTGATTTGTTAAAACTATTTTTTTTTCACGTTTTCTAAGGAAATGTTTTCAGGACATAAAATGTTGTATTTTGAATTGAATTAAAATAAAACATAAAATTGAATTAATGTATTTTTTATTTGCTTTTTTTCTTAATTTTGTAGTTAACTAGAAGTTGCTATAAATTAACTTGCTTAGTACATTGAACTTAACTATACTATGTGTAATACCTACAAAGTAATTAATATTACAAAACATTTTAAGTTAAATGAACTTGAATTTTTAAGTTCACATTACTTAATCATTACTTAATTTTTTTAGGGCAACCAGTTTCCTCAAATTTAAGTAAATTCAACTTATCCGGGCTAACAGTGAAGCCTCTGTTAGTTCCTGGAATGTCACATGGTATGCCTGTTCTTCACTGAGTCATTTGTGGACTAAATGTGCACAGAGCGCTCTCCGGCTGCAAGTATGAATTGAAAACAAAGTATCCAGCCCTCATAGTGATGACAATACATATTGAATAAATATTACTCCTCTGTATAGAAAACTGACATAAACATATGAGAATCCATCAATATTTCTCCAAATGTGCATGCCCTCTGGGGTCTGAGGATTTTTGGGGCCATGTAGAATTTTTTACATGCCCTGCATTTTTTTTTTTTAATGTATTCATAACCATATTAATGAAAAAAAAAAAAAAAGTGTCATTACACTGTATTCAGCACTAACTAGGCTACCATAATATGTGAGCAACATGTATGTACACAATTGTATAGGCCTATTATAGTTTAAATTACAGTACCAGTCAAAAGATTGGACACATTACTATTATAATGTTTTTAAAAGAAGTCTCAAGTCTCTAACCAAATAATGGTTTTCTATTTTAATATACTTTAAAAATATAATGTATTTCTCTGATGCAAAGCATCTGAACATTCATGTTACCTCAATGGCATTTCATATAGGCTATTATATTTGTTATATTATATAGCCTAAATGTTAATGTGCAGTTGACAAACTATACTTCATTAAAAAGACCTAAGACTCAAGCTTCACATTTTGACCTCCGTTTTACTCTTATAGTGACCGTAATTTGTTAATAGCCTATGGAGTCGTTACCTTTGACAAAACAACATCCATCAGGGCTTTTAGCTTAATGTGACAGAAAAAAAAACCAACAAAAAAAACAAACAAAAAAACTGTAACACCAATGAATCACAAGTGACATAAGACCAAAGATCCTTATTCTTCAACTATAATTATGAGAATAAATTTAGCCATGCATATACCCTCAATTTAGCCATACATGACCAAAAGAACTACATAAATAGTTTTAAATAAAGTTTATCTATAAATGGGAGTCACTGGTGTTACTGATCGTTGCTGTTGTTACCCATAAAAAGGTGACACCGGTGACAATTTTCATGAAAAAATGCATTTTACAAAATGGCTGCTGCAGAGTATTATGGAGTTTCTGTATAATTTCCATACTATTTTACTTCTATGCTTATGGTTAAATGATTTTGTTTTTCTCAGAAGTTCTTCAGTATACATTCTTTGGGTGAAGAGTGGAAAAACACTGAAGTGATAGATACGTTCCAATGGTAAAAGGACAGAGGCTTCAGCCTTGGAGGTTATAGATATAAAAGTGAGGGGAAGCTTTGATTCTTGGTCTTACACTCTTGCAGCTACTTGTGTCTCTGTATGACTGTCTGATCTTTGTTGCAAGAAATAAAACGTTCGAAAGACAATTGGATGAGTCTATCTCTCATGCAGTAAGAGTCCTGTTGATTTTTGTCATGACAATTTGGTGTCAGGAGAGTGGGACTGATCATCCTGGACTTTGTAGTCTCAGCCCTTCCCCGAATAGATTGAGGGATGAGGGGCCAACTTTTACCACCCAGTCCAGCTGAGGGAGCGCGTTCCGGCGGGAAAGTGACGTCAGTCGACGCATACCCTCTATACTCTTGAGTAGAATGAAGCGTCCATCTCAAGACACTTCGCAGCCTACCCTATCCCGTAAATCATTGTGTGCCAGTGACGACAGGTGTGAATCCACATAAATGTAAGTAATGCCCCGGTTTCACCAATATGTAGTATCTAAATCAAACTGTAATATCAATGATGTCCAAAACGTCAGTTTTTCATTAAAGTCCCCCTGTAGACAATTATCCCTTAAAACTCATATTTGATCACCAAATGACATATTTAAAAAAAAAAAAAAAAAAAAAAAAAAGCTTGTACACCCGTGTCTCATTTAATATACACAGATCAATGAATATGCAAATTGGCCCCGCCTCCACTTGCTCAGCCGTTTTCCTCTGAACATGAACTAAATGGATGTTTGACAAATTCGTTGCTTTTAGTTTTCAGATTAAAAAAAACATTCAGATGAAATCCTGCATGCGCCAGTACCATGGGCGTAGGTTTAGGGGGGGACGCTAGGTACTAGTCCCTATGAATATTTTGAGATGACAAATTTGTCCCCACCAATATTTAGCAAGCTCCTTTGAACTGCTATTTGGATCTTTGCACTGCTATTTGGATCGATTCTAACGGCCAGGACGACGACAGTACAACGCCGTAATTTGGCGGCGGGGTATCTGACAGGCTACACGCGCGGGCCGGGACTACTTTTGTGCTTGCACTAGCAGCGAGCGGATGGCGTGTGTGTGTGTGTGTGTGCGCGCGCGCGCATGTTCGGGGGGGTGGAGTGTCCCCACCAAAGCTGAAACCAAACCTACGCCCATGGCCAGTACCTTCTCCATACATGCAACAAATGCACATCCTTGAATGAGGCGGACTTCCAGCATATTTACTTGAACTTATCAGGTAGGCTAAAATTTATAATGGTTCTCTCAGAACTTGGCGTGCAGGGACACACTGACTGAATATGCACACGAATCGCGGCCACACGCTCAGAGAAGTATTGTTTTAGCTATATTTTAATAGTAGGCTATTAAAATATTTCAAAGGACAAAAACATGAACTTTATTGGCTTTACTTCAAGTCAGCTGTCACTTTACTTTGGCACGAGCCCCTATGCGCTCGCACACTAGGCACAGCCCTTGCAACGGTTCTGTCCTTAATTAATATTAATTAATATGATTAGCCTCTTGCTTGACTATGTTATCAAACAGCTAATAATGTGTTGCTAATGTTACACACCGGTTCCCGTTCTTCATATCAGACAGCAGTCAGACCGCTGCCGTCTCCTTACAAATGTCAGTGGAGAAAAGGCTTATAGTTCATCATAACATCATAACAGACTCGCTATATGTATAAATCTACACAATTTTTCATATCAACAGAATATAAACCGGGATAACCTGGCTTCTCTCCAGACTTTCCTGCTTCAGACCGGTCATAGTTAATGATATGCTAAAGCCTGCCGGCACCTTGTTGTGATCGGTTACAAGGTAGTCTGTGACGTCGCAAACACCACCGATTTCAAACCGCGGGTTTTTGTCCGTCTTTGGTTTAGGCTACTGCGGTTTCAAATATAAAATACTCAGCAATGGTGCCGACTTATGAATTTGCACATGGTTTGTCTTAAAGCATATTAAAAACACTAGACATATAAACAAGTCTTCAATACATGGGTGTCTCTGAGATGGAGTGCAGTTGAATAAAATCCTAAAGTACTGTACTACTTTAAATTTAGATTTAACTACAGCTTAAATACATTGTAAATGTATAAATGTGTATATTTTCACAGTAAACATAAGATTAACTAATAGTCGCTAACGATATAAAACTAACATTACATAGTTTAACCATACATATTTTGGTCCAGTGTCCCGTCATCGCCGGCAGTGAAGCATATCAAAACGCCTATTTAAAGTCATAAATCTTTAAAATGCACACACAAACATCAACTGTCTGTCACACAGCCGCTAGCCATGTAACGGTCTGGGATTGGGATACTTGTTTTGTTGCGCAGACCTGGCAACCCTCCACTCCAAAGCCACACCCCTTTCATGCACCCCGAAGTGCGCAGCCCCTGAATTGGGACACAGCTGTGTCAAAGTTGGCACCAAAATAAGTGTTTGTCATTGGCTGCGTCCGAAACCGCCTACTTTTCTACTATTTAGTAGGGGAAAAGCAGTAGGCGAGCGCATAAGTATGTCAGAAGCAAAAAGAGTAGGCGAAAATTACCTGGGTGACGTACTAATTCTCGCGAGATTCGGCCGTGCGCCTACTTAAAGTGCGTCCGAAACCGCCTACTTACCCACTATATAATAGGGGAAAAGCGATAGGCAAGCGAATAATTATGTCAGAGACCTCAGTAATCATAAATGAGTCGTCGAGATGGCCTACTGCAGGGATGGACAACTCCGGTCCTGGAGGGCCAGTATCCAGCAGAGTTTAGCTCCAACCCTAATCAAACACACCTGAACCAGCTAATCAAGGTCTTTAGGATTAGTAGAAAGTTATAGGCAAGTTTTTATCAGGGATGGAGATAAACTCTGCAGGACACTGGCCCTCCAGGACAGGAGTTGTCCATCCCTGGCCTACTGCTTCCGCCTAGATTCTGAAGTGTTCATCGATGGATACTTTTCTATCCCAGGAGGCCACAGGAGAGGATACGTCATGATCAAACAGGGAGGAGAAAAGCGCCGCGGATGCTGTCAAATGTGAGTATTGAAAACCAAAAGCACGGTTCCTTGTGTTAAAGTCACACTTGTTGAACTACTGTAGAGTAAACTGCTGAATGTGTAAAGATGCTAGACACTTGTGATTTTACTGTAAAAACACGATTTATTATGTATAGATAACCGGGAGGAAACACACATAACTTAATTCTCCAAAGAGGATACATATTAAAGATGCTTACTAAATGTTTATTTAACCTCTGACAGGAAAATATTAAGAATATATGAAGTATTATGACTTATGAGTGATGGATTATGTTTTATGAGTGATGTGTGTATGGTATTGTGTAGAATTCACTGTTGTCAACACTGTTTACATTACATGAATGCAAGTAATGTAAATAAACAAATGTACACTTAACTAGACAGACATAAGTTATCTATTTTATTTGTCCGTTAGTACTGTTAATTAATACAACAAACATTTGTGTTGAATAAAAAGTGAGTTACAGGGACAGAAATGAATACAAAGTCTATTTAAATCTTAAGTTGTACTTTATTTTAATTATTGTCATTTCAAACAGAGTTATTACAGCACTTTTCTGATTCTTGATGTCTGTGCATTTGCTGCAGAGCATTTGTGGTGGAGCAGGACCTGCAAGGAAAGATGACATTGGCATTTGTGAAGAAAAAAAAAAGAAAGAAAAACCTGAAGCAAAAATATAAAGATCATTTTGTTACTTCTAATACAGAAATCAGATGACATTGTGCTGCTAAAATGACCTCTTTTGTATTATGTTTGTGCATTTTTGTAGGATGTGAATGTCCTCAGACGGGTGTGAGCACTGAGGATGGAGAGCCACAGCAGATCCTGGGAATGGTTCAGTGTCATGGATGAGACTCTCCATCACTCCTCCTGCCCTTACTGCCTCATCTGACCTGATGTTGCTGTGGTCTCTTCATCCTCAGTGAGTCCAGAGCCAGCAAGAGCATCTAGACAAAGACCAAAGGACACTGAGGATGTGATTTTGGTCAAGATTGTTCTGCTGGTTTCAGTTCATACAATGGAGCTTCAAAAGCATTATCAAATAATGTCATGAAGCTTCATCAGGCTCCATTGACTGATAGTGTAGAAAATAGCTGGACAAACTTGATCAAAATCAACTTTTGTGTTCAGAAAAAAAAAAAAAAAAAAAAAAATGAACACAGGGATTGAACAGCATGAAGGCGAGTGAATAATGACTGAATTTATTTGTTTGGGTGAACTAACCCTTTATGCCCCCAAATAGAAATATGAATGAAGTGTATGTATGCATTTATATTACCTTGACAAAGTAAACTTTAAGAAATAAACAGCTTGAATTAGCGTTTGTGCTCAAAAAACCAACAAAAAAGGATTTAAAAAAATCGAATTTACATTTGGCAGAAGCTGTTGTCCAAAGTGACTAACTGCTCTTATTACAGGGATCATCCCGCTAGAGTAACCTGAAGTAAAGCGTCTTGATCAAGGACACACTGGAGGAGACGCTGCAGAGATCGAACCAGCAAACTTTCTGCTGACCAGCTCAGTGGTTTAACCCACCACACCACAAAAGTAATGAAGCTACAGCAGAAATTATCATGTTATTGTAAAAATATGAAATGAAGTATGGCAAGAAACTGAATGCTGACATGAATGAAGTGTACAAAGTTTTAATCTGTTTATTCAGTCATGCTGATGGAGAGCACATGAATGTTTACAGCAGCAGCCAGATTGTCCCCCACATCTTCTCCCACTCTTGCTTCAAGATGTGGGGTTCAGGGGTCCATCATCATCATCTTCCTCATCCTCTGGATCAACGATGTCCCCATTGAGAAGAGCAGCGGTGAGGGACATGATGGATGAAGGTGTTCATCAGCTGCTTCATCAGAATAAAGCTGCAGAATCGGCACAGCTGTGTGAGATGACAGCAGGACTGTAAATACGTGATTGTTAGAGCAATACGTTTCAATAAAGCTTTGTTTTGTGTATTGTTGACTTGTACATGCATTTATTTAATTATTGTCATTATTACTTTTATTAATTCTTTACTTATTAATTATGCTATTATCAGTAAATGTATATATTTTATTACTTCATGCTTTCATTGACTGTAAATGGAGATGTATTCACATCAGCTGTATTTGTCTAGTGTGTGTTCATGCACAGCTGTCATATAACAAAACATTACATTTTGCTTGTTTTACTAAAGAAGTAATATGAAAAGTAATATAATTAAGTTTTGGTTTATGGTTAATGTTGGGGTGTGCTAGCAAAGCAATTCATTCTGAGGTAATCTTAATTTCAAGTAGATTTTACTTACATTTTCTGAGTATAAAATCAACAGTCTTCTCCAAAGGTGAGATCTTCGAGCAGCTGTCCGACGTCTCCTCTGTGCAGACATTGTTAACACTGAGGAAAACGTGTTAGTGTTAGTGCACCTGTCACTCCTATCTTTATTTTATTGCAGGACCTATAATTGCATACAAGATCAGGGAAAATACCAGTTGTATCTTTAACAATGAACAATAATAATGAAAAAAACATAAATATGTGTTTGTATACATCATCGTTTGAAATGCTCATTTATTAAACATTAATAAATGTTAATTTCCAGCATATTTTGGGTTCATTTTAAGCAAGCAATACAGTAATTTTTATACAACAGTTGAGTTAAATAAAAACTACCCAGCAGGTTGGGCAAACATTTAACCCAACCACTGGGTTAAAACACCACAATTGCTGGGTTTGTCAATTTTCAACCCAACTTGTTTTTAACCCAGCATTTTTTAGTGCAACGTCAACATGGCGGATTATTTTCGGATCTCGCATACTCAACGTGATTTGGCTGTTAAGTACCTACTCTTTTGGCGCTCTTTAAGTAGGCCTACTTATTGAAATTAAGTACCTACTCATCGAGTAGGCGGTTTCGGACACAGCCACAGTGTGAGCCACACTGACCAAAACTGAGACTGTTCTCTCACCATGAAAATGTTACATACACAATGTTTTCTACTTTTGTGACTGCTTTCTGTACATGTCAGTCAGTTGAATCTAGCTGAATGCTCTCGTGTATCACACTGAGCTTTATACAGATTGAGACCGTTGGTAAACTGTATAAACCAAGGAAGATTAACATTTGTATTTATGCAGTGCATTCATTTTTGTAAATGAATATTACAGTAATACATGCAAACTGAAAAGTTGCTTCATTTCTCACCACATACTTGTATAAATCATTCTTAAACCACACATTCCATTTTCCTATAGACCCTTTTACTGTTTGTACACAATGATGACGTAGCAACGCGCGCATTTTGGCAACGGAAGTGGAGTTGTTCCCCATAGGTTCTAACGTGTTAGCAACTCCGAAAGTGATATATATGTATATATATATATATATATATATATATATATATATATATATATATCTACAGCTTCGCGAGCGGATTAAGCAACACAGACAGATAAAGTTATTTCAAAAAGTTGACTTTATCAAATGGTATCCGGCTGTCAGATCCGTGTAGTCGAGTGGATAGAAGATGTTAGCAGATGGCCAAATACAGTGGCCAGATATATATACATAAACCAGGGCTCTCAAGTTTTAAAGACAGGCAAGAATGACAAATATCCAACAACATGACATGATTCTTAAAGTGACCAATAACATCGACGATGTAATACACTATAATTTATTTAGTGCTAATAAAATTAAGCCTATTTGGAGAGAGAGATGTTTAATGTGACAAAATGTCAGTCATCGTGTGATAACGAAAATATAACTAGGTCTAGACTACTGAGCAGGTGTTTTCAGTGAACAGGCTGTAAAACTGTTGACTAAGTTCAGACACTCATGAAAAACTGATGCTGATTATCTGGGAAACATTCTCTAACAGCAGTCAAGTTGTCATTGTTTGTTTCAAACAAGCTGTGAATTTGTTGTAACATTAAAATAGGAGATCATGACTTATTCTGTGCTCGAAGTGATGCTCAGAGCTCCACTGTTTTCCTCTGTGGGTGAACGAGGATGATGGTGAACAATTCCAGGATATGCTTTTTTTTCATTGGTTGTTGGTTTAAATCTTACCCAGATACAATAGTGCTATTTTCTGATTGGCTACTGTGTAGCCCCTTTCTTTTTGATTGGCTGATAAGTGGCAGGCCACCTCAGGGGAGACGCGCTTGTTTCCAGCCCGGCGCAGCGGCATATTAAATATATGAAAAATAGTTTTTCTGCGTGAGGAATACAATGTGTGGCGGGAGTGCGTGACAAAAGACCGAAATGAGTGACTGTCACGCTCAGTGCGTTACACTTGAGAGCCCTGAAAAACTTTCAGAGTTGCTAACACGTTAAAACCAATAGGCAACAACACCACTTCCGTTGCCAAAATGCGCGCGCAACTGTTTGATCACGTGGGCTGTAAAAGGGTCTATTGCTCTTCCCCAACAAATTGCATGTGAATTCAGTGTACATATTTCTACAAAGATAAATGTACTGTATGCTGTAGCTGCTGTGATTTAGGGTTGTGATATTCCTCCATGTTCAAAAATTGTGTTGGGCAAACTATGCTTTCAAACTTGATTTCAAATTTGAAAAAAAAAAAAAAAAGTGCAGAAAGACAGATAAGAATAAGATAAATAAGATTTATTTGATGATAAACACGGAAAACATGAATCAAGCACCAAATTGAACTTTAAGAACTCTAGTACCCAAGATATCATTGATCTCCTTGACCACAGCTGCCACGGTCACGTGACTTGTGATCACCATCGTGCCCGCGCCCACGGCCACGGCCGTCATCGTGCCCGCGCCCACGGCCACGGCCGCCATCGTGCCCACGGTCGCCGTCGTCCCCGTGCTCGCGATCGTCCCCGCGGTCGCCGTCGTCCCCGTGCCCGTGCTTGCGGCCGTGGCCGTGCCCGTGCCCGCCATCGTCCCCGCGGCCGCAAGTTTGACAATTTTCAGCATACACTGGAGGCTCGGGCGGTTCGGCAGGCTTCACTGGAGGCATGGGCGGGTCGGCAGGCTTCACTGGAGGCTTGGGCGGGTCGGCAGGCTTGGGCGGGTCGGCAGGCTTCACTGGAGGCTTGGGCGGGTCGGCAGGCTTCACTGGAGGCATGGGCGGTTCGGCAGGCTTCACTGGAGGCTTGGGCGGGTCGGCAGGCTTCACTGGAGGCTTGGGCGGGTCGGCAGGCTTCACTGGAGGCTTGGGCGGGTCGGCAGGCTTCACTGGAGGCTTGGGCGGGTCGGCAGGCTTCACTGGAGGCTTGGGCGGGTCGGCAGGCTTCACTGGAGGCTTGGGCGGGTCGGCAGGCTTCACTGGAGGCTTGGGCGGGTCGGCAGGCTTCACTGGAGGCATGGGCGGTTCGACAGGCTTCACTGGAGGCTTGGGCGGGTCGGCAGGCTTCACTGGAGGCTTGGGCGGGTCTGCAGGCTTCACTGGAGGCATAGGCGGTTCGGCAGGCTTCACTGGAGGCTTGGGCGGGTCGGCGGCAGGCATCCCTGGAGGGATACAGATGTCAGCTTTAGTCAGTTCACTTAGCAGCATTCAGTATCAGATATACAGCATAAAACTTGCAAAGCATGATTAGCAAGTCTTGCTTACGGAGTGAATTGTAGGCTATAATTATTAAAATCATCTTTATTAATTTTGTAAAGCCATCCTGTGCTTGAAACAGTGCTATGGGCTGAATTCAGGTCCAAAGACAAAAAACAGAAAGCAGAGCCAAACACTACATAACAAATATACCTGTACATGGAGCCATACACTGACGTCCACATCCACTACTGCAGCATTTCTCATTGTTCGGACAGTCACTGTCATAAGCACACAAGTCGCCACACTTTACTGCTCCAGAGTGTTTACTTGGACACTCTCCTGGCTTTGCTGTTATACAGACACATGACAAAAACATGGTCACTGAACACAAGACTAAGAAATTGAGAATGAGACCTTGTGTAGGCTACATCAAAGCAATTTCTCATTCTCTTCAACCGTCCCATCAGTACGTCAGTCGGTCTTTGTCCGAACAAAGACCAGGTCGACTGTCAGACCAGAAACCTTACGCTCTTTTTTTTTTTTTTTTTTTTTTAATTTTTAATTTTGCACCATCCTTCAAAAATCGGTTAACGGACGATCGAAAAGGTGCAAATATGTATTGGTCTTCATGTTACAAAAATATATTGGATATGGGGAAATGTAATAATAAAACACGAAGTATAAAAATCATCATGACATGGAGGCGCCGACGCGATCACCTTTGTTGCACATGAACCGATACTCAGAAACTCGGGTTTAGTTCAGTGCATCGGTTTCTTTGCAATTATTCATGAAACTTAGCAATCTCTGTGTGAGCACTTTTTTTCCAGAGTTACTTTTGGAAGACCTCGCATCCATCATTAATTGAAACTCACTGAAAACAGGTGGCACGCACACAAATCCACAGTCAAATTGGCAGCATTTGTGTCCTCCAGAGCAGTCTCTATCAGAAGTACATCCTTTAAGGGATGGCACAACCATCAGCTTCGCCGGACACTGACTGGACACTACAGAAGAGGATTCAAGAGGATCGTTAGGGGAGACCAGCGAGTGCTTTAATTGTTTGCTATTGACAAAGAGTGCGGTTACAACCCACCCCACTACTGGTAAGGTGTAAGAGAAGCAGAACGCTGACAGAAGACATGGCCAGTACATTTGTTGAATAATTTGCTATTGTAACAAAATGTATTGCACGTGTTGAAAGAAAAACAAAAAGTCATTTTTAAAGGCACTTTTTTTTTCGGGCTATGCAATTAACATCTCACCTGTGACTGCAGTGTCCGCTGTGCTCCAACATGCAGACAGACACAATAAAACAGCACCCAACGAGCAGTACACTCGTGCTGTCATCCTCTCGACCTGCGGTCTCACACAGTAAACTCTGCTGGAAGAAGCGCTAAAT
Source organism: Chanodichthys erythropterus (assembly GCF_024489055.1). NCBI lineage: Eukaryota > Metazoa > Chordata > Actinopteri > Cypriniformes > Xenocyprididae > Chanodichthys > Chanodichthys erythropterus. The sequence continues at coordinate 39,077,640 of NC_090231.1, forward strand.
TAGTAAGTCATGAGGAGCAGACAGCGAGGCACACAAAACTGCAATGAAAACACGTGCTGTTGAATTCCGCAACATAAATCGCTGTAAAAAGAGTTTTTGAAAACGCGTTTTTAAAGATCCAAGGAGGTCTGGGCAACTCCAACCCTGATGAAACTCATCTGCCTGTAGCTTCCCAGCTAACACACGACGTAACAGTTACGTAATGTATTCGTACTTTTTGGTAATGTCATGACTTACTAACTGACAACGTAACTACGACGTCGCATGCCAGTAATTTCATTACCTTCAGATTACCATCTCACAACGTCGTCAGTACGTTCTCCTAACGTTATAAGATTACCCAGAACGTTCCAGATACGTCCTCTATTCGTAATATATTGGTAATTCCATGACTTACTAGTAACGTAACTACAACGTTGTATGCCCGTAATAATATTACCATCAAATTACCATATCACAACGTCGTCAGTACGTTCTCCAAACGTTACAAGATTACCAAGGACGTTCCAGATACGTCCTCTATTCGTAATACTGGTCATTCCATGACTTACTGGCAACGTAGCAGCAACGTCATGTGCTCGTAATTTCATTACCATCATTTACACATTCTTTATATGTTATTATTACCAGAATTTGCAATATAAAACGTGTAATTAAATGTCAGACACAAGACTGAAATGTCCCCTTAAGAAAAAAAATGTTTCTTTTCACCAAATCAGAGTATGGATGACTGCTTTTTATATATAGTGACGTGACATACAGCGCGCGCCTCCACAAATGTAGTGCGCGCGTGCCCACAGTATGTTGATAAAAGTGTAAAGTTAATTTTTCTGAGAGGAGAATTTATTTTTCCGAGGTGACAACGAATAAATGGCTTTTATAAAAATGTATAAAGTTAACTTTGGAAAGACGCAAAACCTTTTTTTATTGTTATGTTTACGTTAGTGCAGGTGGCCGTTAGAGTTGCCATGGCAACCGGGAAAACATTCAAGCTGCTGGAGAGGACAGCGAAGACGTTTCTCCGTGTTTCTCGTCAGTTTTATAGCAATAAAGTTCAACAACTGCGTCAGATTGGTTAAGTAACATTACCCACAGTCTACTTTAAGTACTTTTGTTAATATTTTTACCTTTGTGATTTCCTTGATCGTCTGAAATATATGTTATGCAAAATGTTACGTTAGCATAGCATATGTTTTTAATGATACTGAGAGCAAAACGTCTTGAATGGTTTTATTTTATGTTTCGCTGTAGGCTGTATGTTTTTATTTATAGTTTGAGTGTATTTCATTATTTTTATTTGGAGTTTTGTTCATGTTCTGTGTGTTTTTCAAAATAAATGAATTGAATTCATTTCGAGTCTGCATTCATCGTTCACAGCTGTTGGAATAGCCTTTACATTAGTTTGGGCAAATGAGGACATAAATTAGGTTAAACTACTGCATGTCCGCCCATAGAAAAATAAATAAATATAAGAATTACCAACTGATGACCAACAAACAACTATTGATACACAACGTTGCCACGACGTCGCAGTTACTAACTGGCAACGTCACAAAGTTACGTTGTGGCGACGTATAGGCACCTTTCACTTTTCCGGTTGCCACGACGTAACTAGTTACGTCGCCACGACGAAAGTTTGGTCACCAAATTACGTTGCAGTTACGTAACAGTCACGTATTTTGGTTAGCTGGGTTCTATATTAACCTAATATTGAAGACCTTGATTGGCTTGTTCAGGTGAGTTTGATTAGGGTTGGAGGAGCGGAGTGCTGAGTTCACGCCGTATGCAGTGGCAGAGCCAGGATTTTTTTTGGTGGCCAGGGCTGCGTTCAGCCCCGACAAAACGTTGCAAAACGTTTTTTAAACGGAAACGGTGGCGCGTTGAACACCCTGTTGTGAGGACGCAAGCGTTGCAACTATGGCAACTGAGAAGGACATTCTTTGTGTTCTTTTTGAAGAATTTTCGGAGCCTGATGAAGTCGGTATAAATAGGTGTTTAATATTGCAAAGTACCCTCGATGTTACAGCCACTGCCCTTGCCGTCCAGAATAAAAGAGAACATCCCAATCGAGTGAAGGGATTTGTGGAATCTTCTAATTATTTTGATACAACACTTGCCTTGCATTTCAGGATGAAAAGACATACATTTCAGGTGAAGGATAATCCATTTCTTACCTCCCAGACTGTGCTATGATCTATATTATTTTAGTGTTTAATAGGCATTAATGCTGATCACTGTTGTTGTGCTTTGATATTGTAATATTTACTATTATATAATCAGAGTATAGAAAAGTTTATATTAAAGTGTAACTGTTACCTTCACAATACAACACCAAAATATATAAGTAAAGTATTTTTATGTTACATTAATACCCAGTGTGCGAGCTGTCTCTTTAATACCGCGTGGTTTATATACATCATGCCGCTGATTGGGCTGACATTTCTAACACGCCCACCAAACAAGAGAAAACGCATCTCAAACCCGTTGCACACGTTGCACACCGTTTCCAGGAATGTAATGTAACATAAAAATACTTTACTTATATATTTTGCTGTTGTATTGTGAAGGTACACTTTAACCCTTTGATGCACAAGCTATGAAAACCCCTTCTAATGCGCAACATGGGTCAAAAATGACCCGTATTCATTTCCTATGTAATTTCAATCATGGTTGAGTGTTTCTTTGCTGAATCTTTGAAAGAAATGTATTTTATCATTAATTTATTCCAGGTATTCATTAAATATCTTGTTTTTGATTGACAAAAATCATTATGTTCATTTTTCTTTCTTACTTTATAAACAAACACAGTTTTTGTCTGTCTACATCAATTTTACACACATGGGTCAAAAATGACCCGTATTCATTTCCTATGTAATTTCAGTCATGACTAAGTGTTTCTTCGCTGAATCTTTGAAAGAAATGTATTTTGTCATTTATTTATTCCAGGTATTCCTTAAATATCTTGTTTTTGATTTTAACAAATCATTGTTTGTCATCTTTTTTTCATAAACAAACACAGGTTTTGTATTTCTACATCAATTTTACACACATGGGTCAAAAATTACCCATATAGAAACCTTTGCAAATTTCCGCAAGAAGGAACATATTTACTGCAGACAACTGTTCATCCGCCACACATTTCATGTCTCAACATGGCTGCTTTTGTATATTTGATGGATGAAAGACATATTATATTTCATATAATAGGCTGTATATTATATTTCATAATTTGTATTTTTTGTCATAAACCAATGCTACTGGTCACCTTTTACATCTATCAGTGTTCCTGAAAAGTAACAGTTTTGAACAAGGTTTCTGTCCAACAGTGAAAATAAGTGTATCGCTCAACAGTGATTTTGAATTTCTTTATCTAGAGTGTTAATGGCTGGTCCTCAACAGAACTGAGGTGGATGATGACATCACTGTGAAAAAAGCTGAAAGTGTACTTTGCGAACAGTCAAACGCAATTTAAATGTGTATGTGCAGGGTTGCACATACACAGTTACAGAAATCCGGCGGAAATTATAAAAAGTTACAAAAATCTGTATGCTGACCCTCACGTACACATAAAAAGTGAAGTATACGTTGGCCTTTAGAAAGGTAATGAAACACACATTCAAAAAAATTCATTCAAAAAGAAAGGAAAAATTAAAATAAGGATTTGGTTATTGAGTAATACATGGAATAATGAATGATAAAATTAATTTATTGTAATATATGCGATATAGAAAATAACTAATTCGGGTCACTTTTGACTCATGTTGTATTTGTCCAAAACTGTTACATTTCAGGAACGCTGACAGACATAAAGGATGACCAATTGCATTGATTTATGACAAAAAATTAAAAATTATGAAATATATAGCCTAATATATTAAATATAATAAGACTTACATCCATCAAATATACAAAAGTAGCCTTGTTAAGATGTAAAATGTGTGGCAGATGAACAGTTGTCTGCAGTAAATATGTTCTTACTTGCAAAAATTTGCAAATCTTAAAGATTTCTATATGGGACATTTTTGACCCATGTGTGTAAAATTGATGTAGAAACTGTGTTTGTTTATAAAGTAAGAAAGAAAAATAAACATAATTATTTGTAGAAAATCAAAAACAATATATTCAAGTAATACCTGAAATAAATAAATGATAAAATAAATTTCTTTCAAAGATTCAGCGAAGAAACACTCAGTCATGACTGAAATTACATAGGAAATGAATACGGGTCATTTTTGACCCATGTGTGTAAAATTGATGTAGACAGACAAAAACTGTGTTTGTTTATAAAGTAAGAAAGAAAAAATGAACATAATGATTTTTTTACAATCAAAAACAAGATATTTAAGGAATACCTGGAATAAATGAATGATAAAATACATTTATTTTAAAGATTCAGCAAAGAAACACTCGACCATGATTGAAATTACATAGGAAATGAATACGGGTCATTTTTGACCCATGTTGCGCATTAGAAGGGTAGTGATACAAAAATGATTTTTATTAAAAAAGTTTATTAAAATGAGGATTTGTGATGATCAAAAACAAGTTAATTGAGGAATACCTGGAATACTGAATGATTAAAATAATTTCTTGCAAAGATATAGAAAATAAAAACTCAGCCGGGTCATTTTTGACCCATGTTGTGCATTAAGGGGTTAATAAACTTTTCTATACTCCTCTGATTATATAATGGTAAATATTACAATATCAAAGCACAACAACAGTGATCAGCATTAATGATAAGCCTATTAAACAATAAAATAAAATAGATCATAACAGTCTTGGAGGTAAGAAGTGGATTATCCTTCACCTGAAATGTTTGTCTTTTCATCCTGAAATGCAAGGCAAGTGTTGTATCAAAATAATTAGAAGATTCCACAAATCCCTTCACTCGATTGGGATGTTCTCTTTTATTCTGGACGGCAAGGGCAGTGGCTGTAACATCGAGGGTACTTTGCAATATTAAACATGTAGCCTATTTATATCGACTTCATCAGGCTCCGAAAATTCTTCAAAAAGAACACAAAGATTGGCCTTCTCAGTTGCCATAGTTGCAACGCTTGCGTCATCACAACAGGGTGTTCAACGCGCCACCGTTTCCGTTTAAAAAACGTTTTGCAACGTTTTGTCGGGGCTGAACAACCAGGTAGGGGCCAGCAACCAGTCTGGGGTGGCACAGAAATCTTCATTATTTCAACATAAAAATGAGTCTGATAATGTACTACGGATCTGCCTATACAACACAACTGAAAACAGTTAATTTGTACTTAATTGTAATTGAGATAGTGAATTAGATCATGGAATGCTGAATTTGACCCTTTTTTTTTTCATTCCTCACTTGCAAGCATTGAATTTTATGTATAATCAATGAACTTCAACAATTCAAAAACGAACCAAAAAAGTAAACACTAAATGTTTAACTTTCTATATTGTCAAAATAAATAATTGCAACAGTTCTGTCATACCTAAATTAAACTCAGTACAAAGGGAAAAAAAAAATGTGTTCTGTTTTGAATTCCCATTTGCTGATGCGGAATTGGAAGTCAACCGCACATAAATGCCAGAATGTAAAATTAATTATGTGTGGTGGTTACAAAATTAATAGACAATAAATATTTGACATTTAATGTTTTTTGTTTTTTTTTTTATAATGTATTTTACATTTGTGTATTATTTTTGTCTGACGATCGATTTGTATATTATTTTTGTCTGCCTTGGGAAGTGTTCACCTGAGGGGGGGAGGGGCGCGCCGCTCAAACAATACACAGACTGATGGTGAAGCAGCAGCAGCTCCGTGTCCTGTGTTTAATTTACATTTATTTCTCCGCCGGTGAGGGTATTTAAATTTAAGCATTTAAATGTGATACATTTTTGTTTGTTTTCTTTATAGATTAACGCAAAATTAGCATCTTCTAGTACAAATGCATAGTTCTCACATGTATTTATGCATTAAAAAATGATATAGTTTGTCTAATATTGTACCAGAATATTTTAGTTATGACTTAATAACTTATTATTATAAGATATAATAACTTACGTTATTAATGACTCTAAAAATTTATATTGAGAGACATGTGAATCATATATATATATATATATATATATATATATATATATATATATATATATAATACACATTTTGGTTATTGAAATAACCTTTTTGGTTATTTCATGACTTAATAGACAACAGAAGAACTACGACGTTGTACGCTCGTAGTTTCTCCTTTCGATTTATTTATAGGGAGTAGGGGAGCGCGGGTCACAAACTAACGCTGGGTTAGTTGTAACACAAATGGTTTAAATACTTCCACACATGCTAGCATGAAGAAACTTAGCGTATTTACTAGTTGCCATATCGACAATATATAAAGAAAAAATTAAGCCAAAATTCAGAAATCTTTGGGAGATATCACTGAATATTTATTTAACCATAGCAAAAGTATATGTATTAAGTTAATTTTTCATATATTTTTTTTTTTTTTTTTTTTTTTTTTGTTTATTTAAAATTAGACAAATCTGATATTATTTTAATCTCCAATCTCTTGTTTAGCAGTTTGGGTAGTTCTTTCTTCAGTCGAAAAGAAATTAAGGTTTTTGATGGAAACATTCCAGGATTATTCTCCATATAGTTTCAATGGGCACCAAACAGTTGAAGGTCAAAATTAGTTTCATTGCAGCTTCAAATTGTTCTACACGATCCCAGATTAGAAATAATGGTCTATATACATTTTAACCAGAAATGCTCATCTTGAACTGCATCATGTATTCAGAGATATTATTACTATTACTCCACTATAGGTCGCAAACCTGATGATCTTAAATGTATTAATTATTAATTGACTATTAATAAATGTGTAAAGTTGCATAAAATGGAATAAAGTAGGCTAACTACGTTACCTCAGATGGTTGAATGGATGGATTCCACAACTGGTAAAATAAAACATAGAAAATACAACATTTACTGTAGGAGCCATAAAATTTAATGGTGACTTAAATAAAAAAACTGTTCTATTGTGCTTCTGATTTGGCAGTGAAATTCGCCGATTTTGGGTGCGTAAGATGTGAAGACTTCTATGGTCCAGTTAGTATTTTCAGCCCATAATGGCGGCCGCACTACCGGAGTGCCATCTAGGGGCTGTTACCCAAAAATGGCCCCTAAAAATTGTAGTAAAAATTCGTAATTAATATTCAAAGTAGTAACGCTGTCAACGTGTTACTGTTTAAGGGTGATTGAATGTTTAACATCATTACATTTCTTTAAGGAAGTTGCCGCACATTCACATTTTATTTAATATTCAGAGGTCTGGCTGGTCGTGCCGGCGATACCACCTTGCTTTTGTTCTTATCAGTACGAAAGAGACTCAAATACTCCATCAATTTTGCATATTCAGTTAAGAGTTATACACCATTTAAATTTATTTGTGTATACTCAAAGTAAAAACAAAATGTTGTGTTTTTTGCAAAATGAAGAAAACTAACATGATGCGTGATCTCTCATCTCCCTCAGAACGAAGTCTGATAGTTCTCAGAAAATAAACTGTAACTTAGTGAATACTAATCACAAAAAAAAAAAAAAAATGAGACTTATGTCTAAAGAAACGTTGAAACGTCAGGCTTTAAATTCGTGTAAGTCCAAGCAAAAACAAAAAATTATCTGTTTATGTAATCTGCGTGAAATTAGAGAGATTCAAGTAATTTGCGAGTCAGCTCATTATCCGCTAATGCGGCCACGCCCATGGAGCGAGTGCTATTCAGGCGCAAATTCTGAGGCAATACATGTATACACCGTCGCTATCGTGTATTTGTTATCCTCAAAAGTGTATATCTGCATGTTATAGCCATGGTTAGCGATCTCTGGAAGCCTCTGTTAGTTCCTGGAATGTCACATGGTATGCCTCATCATGAGTCATTTGTGGACTAAATGTGCACAGAGCGCTCTCCGGCTGCAAGTATGAATTGAAAACAAAGTATCCAGCCCTCATAGTGATGACAATACATATTGAATAAATATTACTCCTCTGTATAGAAAACTGACATAAACATATGAGAATCCATCAATATTTCTCCAAATGTGCATGCCCTCTGGGGTCTGAGGATTTTTTGGGGCCCTGGAGAAGTTTTGACATGCCCGGCATTTGTGTTTTTTCAGGTATTCATAACCATATTAATGAAAAAAAAAAAAGTGTCATTACACTGTATTCAGCACTAACTAGGCTACCATAATATGTGAGCAACATGTATGTACACAATTGTATAGGCCTATTATAGTTTAAATTACAGTACCAGTCAAAAGATTGGACACATTACTATTATAATGTTTTTAAAAGAAGTCTCAAGTCTCTAACCAAATAATGGTTTTCTATTTTAATATACTTTAAAAATATAATGTATTTCTCTGATGCAAAGCATCTGAACATTCATGTTACCTCAATGGCATTTCATATAGGCTATTATATTTGTTATATTATATAGCCTAAATGTTAATGTGCAGTTGACAAACTATACTTCATTAAAAAGACCTAAGACTCAAGCTTCACATTTTGACCTCCGTTTTACTCTTATAGTGACCGTAATTTGTTAATAGCCTATGGAGTCGTTACCTTTGACAAAACAACATCCATCAGGGCTTTTAGCTTAATGTGACAGAAAAAAAAACCAACAAAAAAAACAAACAAAAAAACTGTAACACCAATGAATCACAAGTGACATAAGACCAAAGATCCTTATTCTTCAACTATAATTATGAGAATAAATTTAGCCATGCATATACCCTCAATTTAGCCATACATGACCAAAAGAACTACATAAATAGTTTTAAATAAAGTTTATCTATAAATGGGAGTCACTGGTGTTACTGATCGTTGCTGTTGTTACCCATAAAAAGGTGACACCGGTGACAATTTTCATGAAAAAATGCATTTTACAAAATGGCTGCTGCAGAGTATTATGGAGTTTCTGTATAATTTCCATACTATTTTACTTCTATGCTTATGGTTAAATGATTTTGTTTTTCTCAGAAGTTCTTCAGTATACATTCTTTGGGTGAAGAGTGGAAAAACACTGAAGTGATAGATACGTTCCAATGGTAAAAGGACAGAGGCTTCAGCCTTGGAGGTTATAGATATAAAAGTGAGGGGAAGCTTTGATTCTTGGTCTTACACTCTTGCAGCTACTTGTGTCTCTGTATGACTGTCTGATCTTTGTTGCAAGAAATAAAACGTTCGAAAGACAATTGGATGAGTCTATCTCTCATGCAGTAAGAGTCCTGTTGATTTTTGTCATGACAATTTGGTGTCAGGAGAGTGGGACTGATCATCCTGGACTTTGTAGTCTCAGCCCTTCCCCGAATAGATTGAGGGATGAGGGGCCAACTTTTACCACCCAGTCCAGCTGAGGGAGCGCGTTCCGGCGGGAAAGTGACGTCAGTCGACGCATACCCTCTATACTCTTGAGTAGAATGAAGCGTCCATCTCAAGACACTTCGCAGCCTACCCTATCCCGTAAATCATTGTGTGCCAGTGACGACAGGTGTGAATCCACATAAATGTAAGTAATGCCCCGGTTTCACCAATATGTAGTATCTAAATCAAACTGTAATATCAATGATGTCCAAAACGTCAGTTTTTCATTAAAGTCCCCCTGTAGACAATTATCCCTTAAAACTCATATTTGATCACCAAATGACATATTTAAAAAAAAAAAAAAAAAAAAAAAAAGCTTGTACACCCGTGTCTCATTTAATATACACAGATCAATGAATATGCAAATTGGCCCCGCCTCCACTTGCTCAGCCGTTTTCCTCTGAACATGAACTAAATGGATGTTTGACAAATTCGTTGCTTTTAGTTTTCAGATTAAAAAAAAACATTCAGATGAAATCCTGCATGCGCCAGTACCATGGGCGTAGGTTTAGGGGGGGACGCTAGGTACTAGTCCCTATGAATATTTTGAGATGACAAATTTGTCCCCACCAATATTTAGCAAGCTCCTTTGAACTGCTATTTGGATCTTTGCACTGCTATTTGGATCGATTCTAACGGCCAGGACGACGACAGTACAACGCCGTAATTTGGCGGCGGGGTATCTGACAGGCTACACGCGCGGGCCGGGACTACTTTTGTGCTTGCACTAGCAGCGAGCGGATGGCGTGTGTGTGTGTGTGTGTGCGCGCGCGCGCATGTTGGGGGGGGGGGGGGGTTGGAGTGTCCCCACCAAAGCTGAAACCAAACCTACGCCCATGGCCAGTACCTTCTCCATACATGCAACAAATGCACATCCTTGAATGAGGCGGACTTCCAGCATATTTACTTGAACTTATCAGGTAGGCTAAAATTTATAATGGTTCTCTCAGAACTTGGCGTGCAGGGACACACTGACTGAATATGCACACGAATCGCGGCCACACGCTCAGAGAAGTATTGTTTTAGCTATATTTTAATAGTAGGCTATTAAAATATTTCAAAGGACAAAAACATGAACTTTATTGGCTTTACTTCAAGTCAGCTGTCACTTTACTTTGGCACGAGCCCCTATGCGCTCGCACACTAGGCACAGCCCTTGCAACGGTTCTGTCCTTAATTAATATTAATTAATATGATTAGCCTCTTGCTTGACTATGTTATCAAACAGCTAATAATGTGTTGCTAATGTTACACACCGGTTCCCGTTCTTCATATCAGACAGCAGTCAGACCGCTGCCGTCTCCTTACAAATGTCAGTGGAGAAAAGGCTTATAGTTCATCATAACATCATAACAGACTCGCTATATGTATAAATCTACACAATTTTTCATATCAACAGAATATAAACCGGGATAACCTGGCTTCTCTCCAGACTTTCCTGCTTCAGACCGGTCATAGTTAATGATATGCTAAAGCCTGCCGGCACCTTGTTGTGATCGGTTACAAGGTAGTCTGTGACGTCGCAAACACCACCGATTTCAAACCGCGGGTTTTTGTCCGTCTTTGGTTTAGGCTACTGCGGTTTCAAATATAAAATACTCAGCAATGGTGCCGACTTATGAATTTGCACATGGTTTGTCTTAAAGCATATTAAAAACACTAGACATATAAACAAGTCTTCAATACATGGGTGTCTCTGAGATGGAGTGCAGTTGAATAAAATCCTAAAGTACTGTACTACTTTAAATTTAGATTTAACTACAGCTTAAATACATTGTAAATGTATAAATGTGTATATTTTCACAGTAAACATAAGATTAACTAATAGTCGCTAACGATATAAAACTAACATTACATAGTTTAACCATACATATTTTGGTCCAGTGTCCCGTCATCGCCGGCAGTGAAGCATATCAAAACGCCTATTTAAAGTCATAAATCTTTAAAATGCACACACAAACATCAACTGTCTGTCACACAGCCGCTAGCCATGTAACGGTCTGGGATTGGGATACTTGTTTTGTTGCGCAGACCTGGCAACCCTCCACTCCAAAGCCACACCCCTTTCATGCACCCCGAAGTGCGCAGCCCCTGAATTGGGACACAGCTGTGTCAAAGTTGGCACCAAAATAAGTGTTTGTCATTGGCTGCGTCCGAAACCGCCTACTTTTCTACTATTTAGTAGGGGAAAAGCAGTAGGCGAGCGCATAAGTATGTCAGAAGCAAAAAGAGTAGGCGAAAATTACCTGGGTGACGTACTAATTCTCGCGAGATTCGGCCGTGCGCCTACTTAAAGTGCGTCCGAAACCGCCTACTTACCCACTATATAATAGGGGAAAAGCGATAGGCAAGCGAATAATTATGTCAGAGACCTCAGTAATCATAAATGAGTCGTCGAGATGGCCTACTGCAGGGATGGACAACTCCGGTCCTGGAGGGCCAGTATCCAGCAGAGTTTAGCTCCAACCCTAATCAAACACACCTGAACCAGCTAATCAAGGTCTTTAGGATTAGTAGAAAGTTATAGGCAAGTTTTTATCAGGGATGGAGATAAACTCTGCAGGACACTGGCCCTCCAGGACAGGAGTTGTCCATCCCTGGCCTACTGCTTCCGCCTAGATTCTGAAGTGTTCATCGATGGATACTTTTCTATCCCAGGAGGCCACAGGAGAGGATACGTCATGATCAAACAGGGAGGAGAAAAGCGCCGCGGATGCTGTCAAATGTGAGTATTGAAAACCAAAAGCACGGTTCCTTGTGTTAAAGTCACACTTGTTGAACTACTGTAGAGTAAACTGCTGAATGTGTAAAGATGCTAGACACTTGTGATTTTACTGTAAAAACACGATTTATTATGTATAGATAACCGGGAGGAAACACACATAACTTAATTCTCCAAAGAGGATACATATTAAAGATGCTTACTAAATGTTTATTTAACCTCTGACAGGAAAATATTAAGAATATATGAAGTATTATGACTTATGAGTGATGGATTATGTTTTATGAGTGATGTGTGTATGGTATTGTGTAGAATTCACTGTTGTCAACACTGTTTACATTACATGAATGCAAGTAATGTAAATAAACAAATGTACACTTAACTAGACAGACATAAGTTATCTATTTTATTTGTCCGTTAGTACTGTTAATTAATACAACAAACATTTGTGTTGAATAAAAAGTGAGTTACAGGGACAGAAATGAATACAAAGTCTATTTAAATCTTAAGTTGTACTTTATTTTAATTATTGTCATTTCAAACAGAGTTATTACAGCACTTTTCTGATTCTTGATGTCTGTGCATTTGCTGCAGAGCATTTGTGGTGGAGCAGGACCTGCAAGGAAAGATGACATTGGCATTTGTGAAGAAAAAAAAAGAAAGAAAAACCTGAAGCAAAAATATAAAGATCATTTTGTTACTTCTAATACAGAAATCAGATGACATTGTGCTGCTAAAATGACCTCTTTTGTATTATGTTTGTGCATTTTTGTAGGATGTGAATGTCCTCAGACGGGTGTGAGCACTGAGGATGGAGAGCCACAGCAGATCCTGGGAATGGTTCAGTGTCATGGATGAGACTCTCCATCACTCCTCCTGCCCTTACTGCCTCATCTGACCTGATGTTGCTGTGGTCTCTTCATCCTCAGTGAGTCCAGAGCCAGCAAGAGCATCTAGACAAAGACCAAAGGACACTGAGGATGTGATTTTGGTCAAGATTGTTCTGCTGGTTTCAGTTCATACAATGGAGCTTCAAAAGCATTATCAAATAATGTCATGAAGCTTCATCAGGCTCCATTGACTGATAGTGTAGAAAATAGCTGGACAAACTTGATCAAAATCAACTTTTGTGTTCAGAAAAAAAAAAAAAAAAATGAACACAGGGATTGAACAGCATGAAGGCGAGTGAATAATGACTGAATTTATTTGTTTGGGTGAACTAACCCTTTATGCCCCCAAATAGAAATATGAATGAAGTGTATGTATGCATTTATATTACCTTGACAAAGTAAACTTTAAGAAATAAACAGCTTGAATTAGCGTTTGTGCTCAAAAAACCAACAAAAAAGGATTTAAAAAAATCGAATTTACATTTGGCAGAAGCTGTTGTCCAAAGTGACTAACTGCTCTTATTACAGGGATCATCCCGCTAGAGTAACCTGAAGTAAAGCGTCTTGATCAAGGACACACTGGAGGAGACGCTGCAGAGATCGAACCAGCAAACTTTCTGCTGACCAGCTCAGTGGTTTAACCCACCACACCACAAAAGTAATGAAGCTACAGCAGAAATTATCATGTTATTGTAAAAATATGAAATGAAGTATGGCAAGAAACTGAATGCTGACATGAATGAAGTGTACAAAGTTTTAATCTGTTTATTCAGTCATGCTGATGGAGAGCACATGAATGTTTACAGCAGCAGCCAGATTGTCCCCCACATCTTCTCCCACTCTTGCTTCAAGATGTGGGGTTCAGGGGTCCATCATCATCATCTTCCTCATCCTCTGGATCAACGATGTCCCCATTGAGAAGAGCAGCGGTGAGGGACATGATGGATGAAGGTGTTCATCAGCTGCTTCATCAGAATAAAGCTGCAGAATCGGCACAGCTGTGTGAGATGACAGCAGGACTGTAAATACGTGATTGTTAGAGCAATACGTTTCAATAAAGCTTTGTTTTGTGTATTGTTGACTTGTACATGCATTTATTTAATTATTGTCATTATTACTTTTATTAATTCTTTACTTATTAATTATGCTATTATCAGTAAATGTATATATTTTATTACTTCATGCTTTCATTGACTGTAAATGGAGATGTATTCACATCAGCTGTATTTGTCTAGTGTGTGTTCATGCACAGCTGTCATATAACAAAACATTACATTTTGCTTGTTTTACTAAAGAAGTAATATGAAAAGTAATATAATTAAGTTTTGGTTTATGGTTAATGTTGGGGTGTGCTAGCAAAGCAATTCATTCTGAGGTAATCTTAATTTCAAGTAGATTTTACTTACATTTTCTGAGTATAAAATCAACAGTCTTCTCCAAAGGTGAGATCTTCGAGCAGCTGTCCGACGTCTCCTCTGTGCAGACATTGTTAACACTGAGGAAAACGTGTTAGTGTTAGTGCACCTGTCACTCCTATCTTTATTTTATTGCAGGACCTATAATTGCATACAAGATCAGGGAAAATACCAGTTGTATCTTTAACAATGAACAATAATAATGAAAAAAACATAAATATGTGTTTGTATACATCATCGTTTGAAATTATAGACACACATAAAGCATGATGACAAGGTTAAATATTTTGAATACATCATAATGCATAAAAGTATTTATTTTATTTATTATTTGTAAGCCTGAGGGATGAAACCAGAGCTAATTCAACAAGAAAAAGGGGAACAATTTGATTTATGCTTGTGGATGGACATTTTTGCATATAAAATAATGAAATTAATAACATATTGACACGAATTTGGGTATTTGTAACAAAAAATAAACTCACATTATAAAAATATAAGAACTTTAAATTAACCCAAAATATATAAGTTGTAGCCTACTACAATTACAAAATTACTGGCAGCTGTTTCTTCAACAAGACCACACAATAAGCAGTTTAATCAATATCAAGATCTTAACAGATAGAAGAATTAAACCTGTCACTCATATCTTTTCAGTTGTTGCGCTTGTGATATCGTCGTAGGTCACATGATACACTCTAAAAAATGTTTGGTTAAAAACAACCCAAGTTGGGTTGAAAATGGACAAACCCAGCAATTGGGTTGTTTTAATTAACCCAGTGGTTGGGTTAAATGTTTGATTTGAACTGATTAAAAATGACTATATGGCTGGCTTAAAATGAATCCAAAATAGGTGAGAAATTAAAAATCAGACACATAATTACTAGAGGCAACAATAATAACCAAAAGGTGTACATTTATTAATAAGCAATTTAATAAATGTTTGTTTATTATTCATTATCCTATTAATAAATGCTCATTTATTAAACATTAATAAATGTTAATTTCCAGCATATTTTGGGTTCATTTTAAGCAAGCAATACAGTAATTTTTATACAACAGTTGAGTTAAATAAAAACTACCCAGCAGGTTGGGCAAACATTTAACCCAACCACTGGGTTAAAACACCACAATTGCTGGGTTTGTCAATTTTCAACCCAACTTGTTTTTAACCCAGCATTTTTTAGTGCAACGTCAACATGGCGGATTATTTTCGGATCTCGCATACTCAACGTGATTTGGCTGTTAAGTACCTACTCTTTTGGCGCTCTTTAAGTAGGCCTACTTATTGAAATTAAGTACCTACTCATCGAGTAGGCGGTTTCGGACACAGCCACAGTGTGAGCCACACTGACCAAAACTGAGACTGTTCTCTCACCATGAAAATGTTACATACACAATGTTTTCTACTTTTGTGACTGCTTTCTGTACATGTCAGTCAGTTGAATCTAGCTGAATGCTCTCGTGTATCACACTGAGCTTTATACAGATTGAGACCGTTGGTAAACTGTATAAACCAAGGAAGATTAACATTTGTATTTATGCAGTGCATTCATTTTTGTAAATGAATATTACAGTAATACATGCAAACTGAAAAGTTGCTTCATTTCTCACCACATACTTGTATAAATCATTCTTAAACCACACATTCCATTTTCCTATAGACCCTTTTACTGTTTGTACACAATGATGACGTAGCAACGTATGCGCGCATTTTGGCAACGGAAGTGGAGTTGTTCCCCATAGGTTCTAACGTGTTAGCAACTCCGAAAGTGATATATATGTATATATATATATATATATATATATATATATATATATATATATATATATATATATATATATATATATATCTACAGCTTCGCGAGCGGATTAAGCAACACAGACAGATAAAGTTATTTCAAAAAGTTGACTTTATCAAATGGTATCCGGCTGTCAGATCCGTGTAGTCGAGTGGATAGAAGATGTTAGCAGATGGCCAAATACAGTGGCCAGATATATATACATAAACCAGGGCTCTCAAGTTTTAAAGACAGGCAAGAATGACAAATATCCAACAACATGACATGATTCTTAAAGTGACCAATAACATCGACGATGTAATACACTATAATTTATTTAGTGCTAATAAAATTAAGCCTATTTGGAGAGAGAGATGTTTAATGTGACAAAATGTCAGTCATCGTGTGATAACGAAAATATAACTAGGTCTAGACTACTGAGCAGGTGTTTTCAGTGAACAGGCTGTAAAACTGTTGACTAAGTTCAGACACTCATGAAAAACTGATGCTGATTATCTGGGAAACATTCTCTAACAGCAGTCAAGTTGTCATTGTTTGTTTCAAACAAGCTGTGAATTTGTTGTAACATTAAAATAGGAGATCATGACTTATTCTGTGCTCGAAGTGATGCTCAGAGCTCCACTGTTTTCCTCTGTGGGTGAACGAGGATGATGGTGAACAATTCCAGGATATGCTTTTTTTCATTGGTTGTTGGTTTAAATCTTACCCAGATACAATAGTGCTATTTTCTGATTGGCTACTGTGTAGCCCCTTTCTTTTTTGATTGGCTGATAAGTGGCAGGCCACCTCAGGGGAGACGCGCTTGTTTCCAGCCCGGCGCAGCGGCATATTAAATATATGAAAAATAGTTTTTCTGCGTGAGGAATACAATGTGTGGCGGGAGTGCGTGACAAAAGACCGAAATGAGTGACTGTCACGCTCAGTGCGTTACACTTGAGAGCCCTGAAAAACTTTCAGAGTTGCTAACACGTTAAAACCAATAGGCAACAACACCACTTCCGTTGCCAAAATGCGCGCGCAACTGTTTGATCACGTGGGCTGTAAAAGGGTCTATTGCTCTTCCCCAACAAATTGCATGTGAATTCAGTGTACATATTTCTACAAAGATAAATGTACTGTATGCTGTAGCTGCTGTGATTTAGGGTTGTGATATTCCTCCATGTTCAAAAATTGTGTTGGGCAAACTATGCTTTCAAACTTGATTTCAAATTTGAAAAAAAAAAAAAAAAAAAGTGCAGAAAGACAGATAAGAATAAGATAAATAAGATTTATTTGATGATAAACACGGAAAACATGAATCAAGCACCAAATTGAACTTTAAGAACTCTAGTACCCAAGATATCATTGATCTCCTTGACCACAGCTGCCACGGTCACGTGACTTGTGATCACCATCGTGCCCGCGCCCACGGCCACGGCCGTCATCGTGCCCGCGCCCACGGCCACGGCCGCCATCGTGCCCACGGTCGCCGTCGTCCCCGTGCTCGCGATCGTCCCCGCGGTCGCCGTCGTCCCCGTGCCCGTGCTTGCGGCCGTGGCCGTGCCCGTGCCCGCCATCGTCCCCGCGGCCGCAAGTTTGACAATTTTCAGCATACACTGGAGGCTCGGGCGGTTCGGCAGGCTTCACTGGAGGCTTGGGCGGGTCGGCAGGCTTCACTGGAGGCATGGGCGGGTCGGCAGGCTTCACTGGAGGCTTGGGCGGGTCGGCAGGCTTGGGCGGGTCGGCAGGCTTCACTGGAGGCTTGGGCGGGTCGGCAGGCTTCACTGGAGGCATGGGCGGTTCAACAGGCTTCACTGGAGGCTTGGGCGGGTCGGCAGGCTTCACTGGAGGCATGGGCGGGTCGGCAGGCTTCACTGGAGGCTTGGGCGGGTCGGCAGGCTTCACTGGAGGCTTGGGCGGGTCGGCAGGCTTCACTGGAGGCTTGGGCGGGTCGGCAGGCTTCACTGGAGGCATGGGCGGTTCAACAGGCTTCACTGGAGGCTTGGGCGGGTCGGCAGGCTTCACTGGAGGCATGGGCGGGTCGGCAGGCTTCACTGGAGGCTTGGGCGGGTCGGCAGGCTTCACTGGAGGCTTGGGCGGGTCGGCAGGCTTCACTGGAGGCTTGGGCGGGTCGGCAGGCTTCACTGGAGGCTTGGGCGGGTCGGCAGGCTTCACTGGAGGCTTGGGCGGGTCGGCAGGCTTCACTGGAGGCATGGGCGGTTCGACAGGCTTCACTGGAGGCTTGGGCGGGTCGGCAGGCTTCACTGGAGGCTTGGGCGGGTCTGCAGGCTTCACTGGAGGCATAGGCGGTTCGGCAGGCTTCACTGGAGGCTTGGGCGGGTCGGCGGCAGGCATCCCTGGAGGGATACAGATGTCAGCTTTAGTCAGTTCACTTAGCAGCATTCAGTATCAGATATACAGCATAAAACTTGCAAAGCATGATTAGCAAGTCTTGCTTACGGAGTGAATTGTAGGCTATAATTATTAAAATCATCTTTATTAATTTTGTAAAGCCATCCTGTGCTTGAAACAGTGCTATGGGCTGAATTCAGGTCCAAAGACAAAAAACACAAAGCAGAGCCAAACACTACATAACAAATACATATACCTGTACATGGAGCCATACACTGACGTCCACATCCACTACTGCAGCATTTCTCATTGTTCGGACAGTCACTGTCATAAGCACACAAGTCGCCACACTTTACTGCTCCAGAGTGTTTACTTGGACACTCTCCTGGCTTTGCTGTTATACAGACACATGACAAAAACATGGTCACTGAACACAAGACTAAGAAATTGAGAATGAGACCTTGTGTAGGCTACATCAAAGCAATTTCTCATTCTCTTCAACCGTCCCATCAGTACGTCAGTCGGTCTTTGTCCGAACAAAGACCAGGTCGACTGTCAGACCAGAAACCTTACGCTCTTTTTTTTTTTTTTTTTTAATTTTTAATTTTGCACCATCCTTCAAAAATCGGTTAACGGACGATCGAAAAGGTGCAAATATGTATTGGTCTTCATGTTACAAAAATATATTGGATATGGGGAAATGTAATAATAAAACACGAAGTATAAAAATCATCATGACATGGAGGCGCCGACGCGATCACCTTTGTTGCACATGAACCGATACTCAGAACTAATTCAGTGCATCGGTTTCTTTGCAATTATTCATGAAACTTAGCAATCTCTGTGTGAGCACTTTTTTTCCAGAGTTACTTTTGGAAGACCTCGCATCCATCATTAATTGAAACTCACTGAAAACAGGTGGCACGCACACAAATCCACAGTCAAATTGGCAGCATTTGTGTCCTCCAGAGCAGTCTCTATCAGAAGTACATCCTTTAAGGGATGGCACAACCATCAGCTTCGCCGGACACTGACTGGACACTACAGAAGAGGATTCAAGAGGATCGTTAGGGGAGACCAGCGAGTGCTTTAATTGTTTGCTATTGACAAAGAGTGCGGTTACAACCCACCCCACTACTGGTAAGGTGTAAGAGAAGCAGAACGCTGACAGAAGACATGGCCAGTACATTTGTTGAATAATTTGCTATTGTAACAAAATGTATTGCACGTGTTGAAAGAAAAACAAAAAGTCATTTTTAAAGGCACTTTTTTTTTCGGGCTATGCAATTAACATCTCACCTGTGACTGCAGTGTCCGCTGTGCTCCAACATGCAGACAGACACAATAAAACAGCACCCAACGAGCAGTACACTCGTGCTGTCATCCTCTCGACCTGCGGTCTCACACAGTAAACTCTGCTGGAAGAAGCGCTAAATTAGTAAGTCATGAGGAGCAGACAGCGAGGCACACAAAACTGCAATGAAAACACGTGCTGTTGAATTCCGCAACATAAATCGCTGTAAAAAGAGTTTTTGAAAACGCGTTTTTAAAGATCCAAGGAGGTCTGGGCAACTCCAACCCTGATGAAACTCATCTGCCTGTAGCTTCTATATTAACCTAATATTGAAGACCTTGATTGGCTTGTTCAGGTGAGTTTGATTAGGGTTGGAGGAGCGGAGTGCTGAGTTCACGCCGTATGCAGTGGCAGAGCCAGGATTTTTGGTGGCCAGGGCTGCGTTCAGCCCCGACAAAACGTTGCAAAACGTTTTTTAAACGGAAACGGTGGCGCGTTGAACACCCTGTTGTGAGGACGCAAGCGTTGCAACTATGGCAACTGAGAAGGACATTCTTTGTGTTCTTTTTGAAGAATTTTCGGAGCCTGATGAAGTCGGTATAAATAGGTGTTTAATATTGCAAAGTACCCTCGATGTTACAGCCACTGCCCTTGCCGTCCAGAATAAAAGAGAACATCCCAATCGAGTGAAGGGATTTGTGGAATCTTCTAATTATTTTGATACAACACTTGCCTTGCATTTCAGGATGAAAAGACATACATTTCAGGTGAAGGATAATCCATTTCTTACCTCCCAGACTGTGCTATGATCTATATTATTTTAGTGTTTAATAGGCATTAATGCTGATCACTGTTGTTGTGCTTTGATATTGTAATATTTACTATTATATAATCAGAGTATAGAAAAGTTTATATTAAAGTGTAACTGTTACCTTCACAATACAACACCAAAATATATAAGTAAAGTATTTTTATGTTACATTAATACCCAGTGTGCGAGCTGTCTCTTTAATACCGCGTGGTTTATATACATCATGCCGCTGATTGGGCTGACATTTCTAACACGCCCACCAAACAAGAGAAAACGCATCTCAAACCCGTTGCACACGTTGCACACCGTTTCCAGGAATGTAATGTAACATAAAAATACTTTACTTATATATTTTGCTGTTGTATTGTGAAGGTACACTTTAACCCTTTGATGCACAAGCTATGAAAACCCCTTCTAATGCGCAACATGGGTCAAAAATGACCCGTATTCATTTCCTATGTAATTTCAATCATGGTTGAGTGTTTCTTTGCTGAATCTTTGAAAGAAATGTATTTTATCATTAATTTATTCCAGGTATTCCTTAAATATCTTGTTTTTGATTGACAAAAATCATTATGTTCATTTTTCTTTCTTACTTTATAAACAAACACAGTTTTTGTCTGTCTACATCAATTTTACACACATGGGTCAAAAATGACCCGTATTCATTTCCTATGTAATTTCAGTCATGACTAAGTGTTTCTTCGCTGAATCTTTGAAAGAAATGTATTTTGTCATTTATTTATTCCAGGTATTCCTTAAATATCTTGTTTTTGATTTTAACAAATCATTGTTTGTCATCTTTTTTTCATAAACAAACACAGGTTTTGTATTTCTACATCAATTTTACACACATGGGTCAAAAATTACCCATATAGAAACCTTTGCAAATTTCCGCAAGAAGGAACATATTTACTGCAGACAACTGTTCATCCGCCACACATTTCATGTCTCAACATGGCTGCTTTTGTATATTTGATGGATGAAAGACATATTATATTTCATATAATAGGCTGTATATTATATTTCATAATTTGTATTTTTTGTCATAAACCAATGCTACTGGTCACCTTTTACATCTATCAGTGTTCCTGAAAAGTAACAGTTTTGAACAAGGTTTCTGTCCAACAGTGAAAATAAGTGTATCGCTCAACAGTGATTTTGAATTTCTTTATCTAGAGTGTTAATGGCTGGTCCTCAACAGAACTGAGGTGGATGATGACATCACTGTGAAAAAAGCTGAAAGTGTACTTTGCGAACAGTCAAACGCAATTTAAATGTGTATGTGCAGGGTTGCACATACACAGTTACAGAAATCCGGCGGAAATTATAAAAAGTTACAAAAATCTGTATGCTGACCCTCACGTACACATAAAAAGTGAAGTATACGTTGGCCTTTAGAAAGGTAATGAAACACACATTCAAAAAAATTCATTCAAAAAGAAAGGAAAAATTAAAATAAGGATTTGGTTATTGAGTAATACATGGAATAATGAATGATAAAATTAATTTATTGTAATATATGCGATATAGAAAATAACTAATTCGGGTCACTTTTGACTCATGTTGTATTTGTCCAAAACTGTTACATTTCAGGAACGCTGACAGACATAAAGGATGACCAATTGCATTGATTTATGACAAAAAATTAAAAATTATGAAATATATAGCCTAATATATTAAATATAATAAGACTTACATCCATCAAATATACAAAAGTAGCCTTGTTAAGATGTAAAATGTGTGGCAGATGAACAGTTGTCTGCAGTAAATATGTTCCTACTTGCAAAAATTTGCAAATCTTAAAGATTTCTATATGGGACATTTTTGACCCATGTGTGTAAAATTGATGTAGAAACTGTGTTTGTTTATAAAGTAAGAAAGAAAAATAAACATAATTATTTGTAGAAAATCAAAAACAATATATTCAAGTAATACCTGAAATAAATAAATGATAAAATAAATTTCTTTCAAAGATTCAGCGAAGAAACACTCAGTCATGACTGAAATTACATAGGAAATGAATACGGGTCATTTTTGACCCATGTGTGTAAAATTGATGTAGACAGACAAAAACTGTGTTTGTTTATAAAGTAAGAAAGAAAAAATGAACATAATGATTTTTTTACAATCAAAAACAAGATATTTAAGGAATACCTGGAATAAATGAATGATAAAATACATTTATTTTAAAGATTCAGCAAAGAAACACTCGACCATGATTGAAATTACATAGGAAATGAATACGGGTCATTTTTGACCCATGTTGCGCATTAGAAGGGTAGTGATACAAAAATGATTTTTATTAAAAAAGTTTATTAAAATGAGGATTTGTGATGATCAAAAACAAGTTAATTGAGGAATACCTGGAATACTGAATGATTAAAATAATTTCTTGCAAAGATATAGAAAATAAAAACTCAGCCGGGTCATTTTTGACCCATGTTGTGCATTAAGGGGTTAATAAACTTTTCTATACTCCTCTGATTATATAATGGTAAATATTACAATATCAAAGCACAACAACAGTGATCAGCATTAATGATAAGCCTATTAAACAATAAAATAAAATAGATCATAACAGTCTTGGAGGTAAGAAGTGGATTATCCTTCACCTGAAATGTTTGTCTTTTCATCCTGAAATGCAAGGCAAGTGTTGTATCAAAATAATTAGAAGATTCCACAAATCCCTTCACTCGATTGGGATGTTCTCTTTTATTCTGGACGGCAAGGGCAGTGGCTGTAACATCGAGGGTACTTTGCAATATTAAACATGTAGCCTATTTATATCGACTTCATCAGGCTCCGAAAATTCTTCAAAAAGAACACAAAGATTGGCCTTCTCAGTTGCCATAGTTGCAACGCTTGCGTCATCACAACAGGGTGTTCAACGCGCCACCGTTTCCGTTTAAAAAACGTTTTGCAACGTTTTGTCGGGGCTGAACAACCAGGTAGGGGCCAGCAACCAGTCTGGGGTGGCACAGAAATCTTCATTATTTCAACATAAAAATGAGTCTGATAATGTACTACGGATCTGCCTATACAACACAACTGAAAACAGTTAATTTGTACTTAATTGTAATTGAGATAGTGAATTAGATCATGGAATGCTGAATTTGACCCTTTTTTTTCATTCCTCACTTGCAAGCATTGAATTTTATGTATAATCAATGAACTTCAACAATTCAAAAACGAACCAAAAAAGTAAACACTAAATGTTTAACTTTCTATATTGTCAAAATAAATAATTGCAACAGTTCTGTCATACCTAAATTAAACTCAGTACAAAGGGAAAAAAAAAATGTGTTCTGTTTTGAATTCCCATTTGCTGATGCGGAATTGGAAGTCAACCGCACATAAATGCCAGAATGTAAAATTAATTATGTGTGGTGGTTACAAAATTAATAGACAATAAATATTTGACATTTAATGTTTTTTTTTTTTTTTTTTTTTTTATAATGTATTTTACATTTGTATATTATTTTTGTCTGACGATCGATTTGTATATTATTTTTGTCTGCCTTGGGAAGTGTTCACCTGAGGGGGGGAGGGGCGCGCCGCTCAAACAATACACAGACTGATGGTGAAGCAGCAGCAGCTCCGTGTCCTGTGTTTAATTTACATTTATTTCTCCGCCGGTGAGGGTATTTAAATTTAAGCATTTAAATGTGATACATTTTTGTTTGTTTTCTTTATAGATTAACGCAAAATTAGCATCTTCTAGTACAAATGCATAGTTCTCACATGTATTTATGCATTAAAAAATGATATAGTTTGTCTAATATTGTACCAGAATATTTTAGTTATGACTTAATAACTTATTATTATAAGATATAATAACTTACGTTATTAATGACTCTAAAAATTTATATTGAGAGACATGTGACGCATATATAATATATATATATATATATATATATATATATATATATATATATATATATATATATATATATATATATATATATATATATAATACACATTTTGGTTATTGAAATAACCTTTTTGGTTATTTCATGACTTAATAGACAACAGAAGAACTACGACGTTGTACGCTCGTAGTTTCTCCTTTCGATTTATTTATAGGGAGTAGGGGAGCGCGGGTCACAAACTAACGCTGGGTTAGTTGTAACACAAATGGTTTAAATACTTCCACACATGCTAGCATGAAGAAACTTAGCGTATTTACTAGTTGCCATATCGACAATATATAAAGAAAAAATTAAGCCAAAATTCAGAAATCTTTGGGAGATATCACTGAATATTTATTTAACCATAGCAAAAGTATATGTATTAAGTTAATTTTTCATATATTTTTTTTTTTTTTTTTTTTTTTTTGTGTTTATTTAAAATTAGACAAATCTGATATTATTTTAATCTCCAATCTCTTGTTTAGCAGTTTGGGTAGTTCTTTCTTCAGTCGAAAAGAAATTAAGGTTTTTGATGGAAACATTCCAGGATTATTCTCCATATAGTTTCAATGGGCACCAAACAGTTGAAGGTCAAAATTAGTTTCATTGCAGCTTCAAATTGTTCTACACGATCCCAGATTAGAAATAATGGTCTATATACATTTTAACCAGAAATGCTCATCTTGAACTGCATCATGTATTCAGAGATATTATTACTATTACTCCACTATAGGTCGCAAACCTGATGATCTTAAATGTATTAATTATTAATTGACTATTAATAAATGTGTAAAGTTGCATAAAATGGAATAAAGTAGGCTAACTACGTTACCTCAGATGGTTGAATGGATGGATTCCACAACTGGTAAAATAAAACATAGAAAATACAACATTTACTGTAGGAGCCATAAAATTTAATGGTGACTTAAATAAAAAAAACTGTTCTATTGTGCTTCTGATTTGGCAGTGAAATTCGCCGATTTTGGGTGCGTAAGATGTGAAGACTTCTATGGTCCAGTTAGTATTTTCAGCCCATAATGGCGGCCGCACTACCGGAGTGCCATCTAGGGGCTGTTACCCAAAAATGGCCCCTAAAAATTGTAGTAAAAATTCGTAATTAATATTCAAAGTAGTAACGCTGTCAACGTGTTACTGTTTAAGGGTGATTGAATGTTTAACATCATTACATTTCTTTAAGGAAGTTGCCGCACATTCACATTTTATTTAATATTCAGAGGTCTGGCTGGTCGTGCCGGCGATACCACCTTGCTTTTGTTCTTATCAGTACGAAAGAGACTCAAATACTCCATCAATTTTGCATATTCAGTTAAGAGTTATACACCATTTAAATTTATTTGTGTATACTCAAAGTAAAAACAAAATGTTGTGTTTTTTGCAAAATGAAGAAAACTAACATGATGCGTGATCTCTCATCTCCCTCAGAACGAAGTCTGATAGTTCTCAGAAAATAAACTGTAACTTAGTGAATACTAATCACAAAAAAAAAAAAAAAAATGAGACTTATGTCTAAAGAAACGTTGAAACGTCAGGCTTTAAATTCGTGTAAGTCCAAGCAAAAACAAAAAATTATCTGTTTATGTAATCTGCGTGAAATTAGAGAGATTCAAGTAATTTGCGAGTCAGCTCATTATCCGCTAATGCGGCCACGCCCATGGAGCGAGTGCTATTCAGGCGCAAATTCTGAGGCAATACATGTATACACCGTCGCTATCGTGTATTTGTTATCCTCAAAAGTGTATATCTGCATGTTATAGCCATGGTTAGCGATCTCTGGAAGCCTCTGTTAGTTCCTGGAATGTCACATGGTATGCCTCATCATGAGTCATTTGTGGACTAAATGTGCACAGAGCGCTCTCCGGCTGCAAGTATGAATTGAAAACAAAGTATCCAGCCCTCATAGTGATGACAATACATATTGAATAAATATTACTCCTCTGTATAGAAAACTGACATAAACATATGAGAATCCATCAATATTTCTCCAAATGTGCATGCCCTCTGGGGTCTGAGGATTTTTTGGGGCCCTGGAGAAGTTTTGACATGCCCGGCATTTGTGTTTTTTCAGGTATTCATAACCATATTAATGAAAAAAAAAAAAAAAGTGTCATTACACTGTATTCAGCACTAACTAGGCTACCATAATATGTGAGCAACATGTATGTACACAATTGTATAGGCCTATTATAGTTTAAATTACAGTACCAGTCAAAAGATTGGACACATTACTATTATAATGTTTTTAAAAGAAGTCTCAAGTCTCTAACCAAATAATGGTTTTCTATTTTAATATACTTTAAAAATATAATGTATTTCTCTGATGCAAAGCATCTGAACATTCATGTTACCTCAATGGCATTTCATATAGGCTATTATATTTGTTATATTATATAGCCTAAATGTTAATGTGCAGTTGACAAACTATACTTCATTAAAAAGACCTAAGACTCAAGCTTCACATTTTGACCTCCGTTTTACTCTTATAGTGACCGTAATTTGTTAATAGCCTATGGAGTCGTTACCTTTGACAAAACAACATCCATCAGGGCTTTTAGCTTAATGTGACAGAAAAAAAAACCAACAAAAAAAACAAACAAAAAAACTGTAACACCAATGAATCACAAGTGACATAAGACCAAAGATCCTTATTCTTCAACTATAATTATGAGAATAAATTTAGCCATGCATATACCCTCAATTTAGCCATACATGACCAAAAGAACTACATAAATAGTTTTAAATAAAGTTTATCTATAAATGGGAGTCACTGGTGTTACTGATCGTTGCTGTTGTTACCCATAAAAAGGTGACACCGGTGACAATTTTCATGAAAAAATGCATTTTACAAAATGGCTGCTGCAGAGTATTATGGAGTTTCTGTATAATTTCCATACTATTTTACTTCTATGCTTATGGTTAAATGATTTTGTTTTTCTCAGAAGTTCTTCAGTATACATTCTTTGGGTGAAGAGTGGAAAAACACTGAAGTGATAGATACGTTCCAATGGTAAAAGGACAGAGGCTTCAGCCTTGGAGGTTATAGATATAAAAGTGAGGGGAAGCTTTGATTCTTGGTCTTACACTCTTGCAGCTACTTGTGTCTCTGTATGACTGTCTGATCTTTGTTGCAAGAAATAAAACGTTCGAAAGACAATTGGATGAGTCTATCTCTCATGCAGTAAGAGTCCTGTTGATTTTTGTCATGACAATTTGGTGTCAGGAGAGTGGGACTGATCATCCTAGTCTCAGCCCTTCCCCGAATAGATTGAGGGATGAGGGGCCAACTTTTACCACCCAGTCCAGCTGAGGGAGCGCGTTCCGGCGGGAAAGTGACGTCAGTCGACGCATACCCTCTATACTCTTGAGTAGAATGAAGCGTCCATCTCAAGACACTTCGCAGCCTACCCTATCCCGTAAATCATTGTGTGCCAGTGACGACAGGTGTGAATCCACATAAATGTAAGTAATGCCCCGGTTTCACCAATATGTAGTATCTAAATCAAACTGTAATATCAATGATGTCCAAAACGTCAGTTTTTCATTAAAGTCCCCCTGTAGACAATTATCCCTTAAAACTCATATTTGATCACCAAATGACATATTTAAAAAAAAAATAAAAAAAAAAAAAAACGCTTGTACACCCGTGTCTCATTTAATATACACAGATCAATGAATATGCAAATTGGCCCCGCCTCCACTTGCTCAGCCGTTTTCCTCTGAACATGAACTAAATGGATGTTTGACAAATTCGTTGCTTTTAGTTTTCAGATTAAAAAAAAACATTCAGATGAAATCCTGCATGCGCCAGTACCATGGGCGTAGGTTTAGGGGGGGACGCTAGGTACTAGTCCCTATGAATATTTTGAGATGACAAATTTGTCCCCACCAATATTTAGCAAGCTCCTTTGAACTGCTATTTGGATCTTTGCACTGCTATTTGGATCGATTCTAACGGCCAGGACGACGACAGTACAACGCCGTAATTTGGCGGCGGGGTATCTGACAGGCTACACGCGCGGGCCGGGACTACTTTTGTGCTTGCACTAGCAGCGAGCGGATGGCGTGTGTGTGTGTGCGCGCGCGCATGTTGGGGGGGGGGGGGTTGGAGTGTCCCCACCAAAGCTGAAACCAAACCTACGCCCATGGCCAGTACCTTCTCCATACATGCAACAAATGCACATCCTTGAATGAGGCGGACTTCCAGCATATTTACTTGAACTTATCAGGTAGGCTAAAATTTATAATGGTTCTCTCAGAACTTGGCGTGCAGGGACACACTGACTGAATATGCACACGAATCGCGGCCACACGCTCAGAGAAGTATTGTTTTAGCTATATTTTAATAGTAGGCTATTAAAATATTTCAAAGGACAAAAACATGAACTTTATTGGCTTTACTTCAAGTCAGCTGTCACTTTACTTTGGCACGAGCCCCTATGCGCTCGCACACTAGGCACAGCCCTTGCAACGGTTCTGTCCTTAATTAATATTAATTAATATGATTAGCCTCTTGCTTGACTATGTTATCAAACAGCTAATAATGTGTTGCTAATGTTACACACCGGTTCCCGTTCTTCATATCAGACAGCAGTCAGACCGCTGCCGTCTCCTTACAAATGTCAGTGGAGAAAAGGCTTATAGTTCATCATAACATCATAACAGACTCGCTATATGTATAAATCTACACAATTTTTCATATCAACAGAATATAAACCGGGATAACCTGGCTTCTCTCCAGACTTTCCTGCTTCAGACCGGTCATAGTTAATGATATGCTAAAGCCTGCCGGCACCTTGTTGTGATCGGTTACAAGGTAGTCTGTGACGTCGCAAACACCACCGATTTCAAACCGCGGGTTTTTGTCCGTCTTTGGTTTAGGCTACTGCGGTTTCAAATATAAAATACTCAGCAATGGTGCCGACTTATGAATTTGCACATGGTTTGTCTTAAAGCATATTAAAAACACTAGACATATAAACAAGTCTTCAATACATGGGTGTCTCTGAGATGGAGTGCAGTTGAATAAAATCCTAAAGTACTGTACTACTTTAAATTTAGATTTAACTACAGCTTAAATACATTGTAAATGTATAAATGTGTATATTTTCACAGTAAACATAAGATTAACTAATAGTCGCTAACGATATAAAACTAACATTACATAGTTTAACCATACATATTTTGGTCCAGTGTCCCGTCATCGCCGGCAGTGAAGCATATCAAAACGCCTATTTAAAGTCATAAATCTTTAAAATGCACACACAAACATCAACTGTCTGTCACACAGCCGCTAGCCATGTAACGGTCTGGGATTGGGATACTTGTTTTGTTGCGCAGACCTGGCAACCCTCCACTCCAAAGCCACACCCCTTTCATGCACCCCGAAGTGCGCAGCCCCTGAATTGGGACACAGCTGTGTCAAAGTTGGCACCAAAATAAGTGTTTGTCATTGGCTGCGTCCGAAACCGCCTACTTTTCTACTATTTAGTAGGGGAAAAGCAGTAGGCGAGCGCATAAGTATGTCAGAAGCAAAAAGAGTAGGCGAAAATTACCTGGGTGACGTACTAATTCTCGCGAGATTCGGCCGTGCGCCTACTTAAAGTGCGTCCGAAACCGCCTACTTACCCACTATATAATAGGGGAAAAGCGATAGGCAAGCGAATAATTATGTCAGAGACCTCAGTAATCATAAATGAGTCGTCGAGATGGCCTACTGCAGGGATGGACAACTCCGGTCCTGGAGGGCCAGTATCCAGCAGAGTTTAGCTCCAACCCTAATCAAACACACCTGAACCAGCTAATCAAGGTCTTTAGGATTAGTAGAAAGTTATAGGCAAGTTTTTATCAGGGATGGAGATAAACTCTGCAGGACACTGGCCCTCCAGGACAGGAGTTGTCCATCCCTGGCCTACTGCTTCCGCCTAGATTCTGAAGTGTTCATCGATGGATACTTTTCTATCCCAGGAGGCCACAGGAGAGGATACGTCATGATCAAACAGGGAGGAGAAAAGCGCCGCGGATGCTGTCAAATGTGAGTATTGAAAACCAAAAGCACGGTTCCTTGTGTTAAAGTCACACTTGTTGAACTACTGTAGAGTAAACTGCTGAATGTGTAAAGATGCTAGACACTTGTGATTTTACTGTAAAAACACGATTTATTATGTATAGATAACCGGGAGGAAACACACATAACTTAATTCTCCAAAGAGGATACATATTAAAGATGCTTACTAAATGTTTATTTAACCTCTGACAGGAAAATATTAAGAATATATGAAGTATTATGACTTATGAGTGATGGATTATGTTTTATGAGTGATGTGTGTATGGTATTGTGTAGAATTCACTGTTGTCAACACTGTTTACATTACATGAATGCAAGTAATGTAAATAAACAAATGTACACTTAACTAGACAGACATAAGTTATCTATTTTATTTGTCCGTTAGTACTGTTAATTAATACAACAAACATTTGTGTTGAATAAAAAGTGAGTTACAGGGACAGAAATGAATACAAAGTCTATTTAAATCTTAAGTTGTACTTTATTTTAATTATTGTCATTTCAAACAGAGTTATTACAGCACTTTTCTGATTCTTGATGTCTGTGCATTTGCTGCAGAGCATTTGTGGTGGAGCAGGACCTGCAAGGAAAGATGACATTGGCATTTGTGAAGAAAAAAAAGAAAGAAAAACCTGAAGCAAAAATATAAAGATCATTTTGTTACTTCTAATACAGAAATCAGATGACATTGTGCTGCTAAAATGACCTCTTTTGTATTATGTTTGTGCATTTTTGTAGGATGTGAATGTCCTCAGACGGGTGTGAGCACTGAGGATGGAGAGCCACAGCAGATCCTGGGAATGGTTCAGTGTCATGGATGAGACTCTCCATCACTCCTCCTGCCCTTACTGCCTCATCTGACCTGATGTTGCTGTGGTCTCTTCATCCTCAGTGAGTCCAGAGCCAGCAAGAGCATCTAGACAAAGACCAAAGGACACTGAGGATGTGATTTTGGTCAAGATTGTTCTGCTGGTTTCAGTTCATACAATGGAGCTTCAAAAGCATTATCAAATAATGTCATGAAGCTTCATCAGGCTCCATTGACTGATAGTGTAGAAAATAGCTGGACAAACTTGATCAAAATCAACTTTTGTGTTCAGAAAAAAAAAAAAAAAAAAAAAATGAACACAGGGATTGAACAGCATGAAGGCGAGTGAATAATGACTGAATTTATTTGTTTGGGTGAACTAACCCTTTATGCCCCCAAATAGAAATATGAATGAAGTGTATGTATGCATTTATATTACCTTGACAAAGTAAACTTTAAGAAATAAACAGCTTGAATTAGCGTTTGTGCTCAAAAAACCAACAAAAAAGGATTTAAAAAAATCGAATTTACATTTGGCAGAAGCTGTTGTCCAAAGTGACTAACTGCTCTTATTACAGGGATCATCCCGCTAGAGTAACCTGAAGTAAAGCGTCTTGATCAAGGACACACTGGAGGAGACGCTGCAGAGATCGAACCAGCAAACTTTCTGCTGACCAGCTCAGTGGTTTAACCCACCACACCACAAAAGTAATGAAGCTACAGCAGAAATTATCATGTTATTGTAAAAATATGAAATGAAGTATGGCAAGAAACTGAATGCTGACATGAATGAAGTGTACAAAGTTTTAATCTGTTTATTCAGTCATGCTGATGGAGAGCACATGAATGTTTACAGCAGCAGCCAGATTGTCCCCCACATCTTCTCCCACTCTTGCTTCAAGATGTGGGGTTCAGGGGTCCATCATCATCATCTTCCTCATCCTCTGGATCAACGATGTCCCCATTGAGAAGAGCAGCGGTGAGGGACATGATGGATGAAGGTGTTCATCAGCTGCTTCATCAGAATAAAGCTGCAGAATCGGCACAGCTGTGTGAGATGACAGCAGGACTGTAAATACGTGATTGTTAGAGCAATACGTTTCAATAAAGCTTTGTTTTGTGTATTGTTGACTTGTACATGCATTTATTTAATTATTGTCATTATTACTTTTATTAATTCTTTACTTATTAATTATGCTATTATCAGTAAATGTATATATTTTATTACTTCATGCTTTCATTGACTGTAAATGGAGATGTATTCACATCAGCTGTATTTGTCTAGTGTGTGTTCATGCACAGCTGTCATATAACAAAACATTACATTTTGCTTGTTTTACTAAAGAAGTAATATGAAAAGTAATATAATTAAGTTTTGGTTTATGGTTAATGTTGGGGTGTGCTAGCAAAGCAATTCATTCTGAGGTAATCTTAATTTCAAGTAGATTTTACTTACATTTTCTGAGTATAAAATCAACAGTCTTCTCCAAAGGTGAGATCTTCGAGCAGCTGTCCGACGTCTCCTCTGTGCAGACATTGTTAACACTGAGGAAAACGTGTTAGTGTTAGTGCACCTGTCACTCCTATCTTTATTTTATTGCAGGACCTATAATTGCATACAAGATCAGGGAAAATACCAGTTGTATCTTTAACAATGAACAATAATAATGAAAAAAACATAAATATGTGTTTGTATACATCATCGTTTGAAATTATAGACACACATAAAGCATGATGACAAGGTTAAATATTTTGAATACATCATAATGCATAAAAGTATTTATTTTATTTATTATTTGTAAGCCTGAGGGATGAAACCAGAGCTAATTCAACAAGAAAAAGGGGAACAATTTGATTTATGCTTGTGGATGGACATTTTTGCATATAAAATAATGAAATTAATAACATATTGACACGAATTTGGGTATTTGTAACAAAAAATAAACTCACATTATAAAAATATAAGAACTTTAAATTAACCCAAAATATATAAGTTGTAGCCTACTACAATTACAAAATTACTGGCAGCTGTTTCTTCAACAAGACCACACAATAAGCAGTTTAATCAATATCAAGATCTTAACAGATAGAAGAATTAAACCTGTCACTCATATCTTTTCAGTTGTTGCGCTTGTGATATCGTCGTAGGTCACATGATACACTCTAAAAAATGTTTGGTTAAAAACAACCCAAGTTGGGTTGAAAATGGACAAACCCAGCAATTGGGTTGTTTTAATTAACCCAGTGGTTGGGTTAAATGTTTGATTTGAACTGATTAAAAATGACTATATGGCTGGCTTAAAATGAATCCAAAATAGGTGAGAAATTAAAAATCAGACACATAATTACTAGAGGCAACAATAATAACCAAAAGGTGTACATTTATTAATAAGCAATTTAATAAATGTTTGTTTATTATTCATTATCCTATTAATAAATGCTCATTTATTAAACATTAATAAATGTTAATTTCCAGCATATTTTGGGTTCATTTTAAGCAAGCAATACAGTAATTTTTATACAACAGTTGAGTTAAATAAAAACTACCCAGCAGGTTGGGCAAACATTTAACCCAACCACTGGGTTAAAACACCACAATTGCTGGGTTTGTCAATTTTCAACCCAACTTGTTTTTAACCCAGCATTTTTTAGTGCAACGTCAACATGGCGGATTATTTTCGGATCTCGCATACTCAACGTGATTTGGCTGTTAAGTACCTACTCTTTTGGCGCTCTTTAAGTAGGCCTACTTATTGAAATTAAGTACCTACTCATCGAGTAGGCGGTTTCGGACACAGCCACAGTGTGAGCCACACTGACCAAAACTGAGACTGTTCTCTCACCATGAAAATGTTACATACACAAATGTTTTCTACTTTTGTGACTGCTTTCTGTACATGTCAGTCAGTTGAATCTAGCTGAATGCTCTCGTGTATCACACTGAGCTTTATACAGATTGAGACCGTTGGTAAACTGTATAAACCAAGGAAGATTAACATTTGTATTTATGCAGTGCATTCATTTTTGTAAATGAATATTACAGTAATACATGCAAACTGAAAAGTTGCTTCATTTCTCACCACATACTTGTATAAATCATTCTTAAACCACACATTCCATTTTCCTATAGACCCTTTTACTGTTTGTACACAATGATGACGTAGCAACGTATGCGCGCATTTTGGCAACGGAAGTGGAGTTGTTCCCCATAGGTTCTAACGTGTTAGCAACTCCGAAAGTGATATATATGTATATATATATATATATATATATATATATATATATATATATATATATATATATATGTATATAGATTTATATATACAGCTTCGCGAGCGGATTAAGCAACACAGACAGATAAAGTTATTTCAAAAAGTTGACTTTATCAAATGGTATCCGGCTGTCAGATCCGTGTAGTCGAGTGGATAGAAGATGTTAGCAGATGGCCAAATACAGTGGCCAGATATATATACATAAACCAGGGCTCTCAAGTTTTAAAGACAGGCAAGAATGACAAATATCCAACAACATGACATGATTCTTAAAGTGACCAATAACATCGACGATGTAATACACTATAATTTATTTAGTGCTAATAAAATTAAGCCTATTTGGAGAGAGAGATGTTTAATGTGACAAAATGTCAGTCATCGTGTGATAACGAAAATATAACTAGGTCTAGACTACTGAGCAGGTGTTTTCAGTGAACAGGCTGTAAAACTGTTGACTAAGTTCAGACACTCATGAAAAACTGATGCTGATTATCTGGGAAACATTCTCTAACAGCAGTCAAGTTGTCATTGTTTGTTTCAAACAAGCTGTGAATTTGTTGTAACATTAAAATAGGAGATCATGACTTATTCTGTGCTCGAAGTGATGCTCAGAGCTCCACTGTTTTCCTCTGTGGGTGAACGAGGATGATGGTGAACAATTCCAGGATATGCTTTTTTTCATTGGTTGTTGGTTTAAATCTTACCCAGATACAATAGTGCTATTTTCTGATTGACTACTGTGTAGCCCCTTTCTTTTTTGATTGGCTGATAAGTGGCAGGCCACCTCAGGGGAGACGCGCTTGTTTCCAGCCCGGCGCAGCGGCATATTAAATATATGAAAAATAGTTTTTCTGCGTGAGGAATACAATGTGTGGCGGGAGTGCGTGACAAAAGACCGAAATGAGTGACTGTCACGCTCAGTGCGTTACACTTGAGAGCCCTGAAAAACTTTCAGAGTTGCTAACACGTTAAAACCAATAGGCAACAACACCACTTCCGTTGCCAAAATGCGCGCGCAACTGTTTGATCACGTGGGCTGTAAAAGGGTCTATTGCTCTTCCCCAACAAATTGCATGTGAATTCAGTGTACATATTTCTACAAAGATAAATGTACTGTATGCTGTAGCTGCTGTGATTTAGGGTTGTGATATTCCTCCATGTTCAAAAATTGTGTTGGGCAAACTATGCTTTCAAACTTGATTTCAAATTTGAAAAAAAAAAAAAAAAAGTGCAGAAAGACAGATAAGAATAAGATAAATAAGATTTATTTGATGATAAACACGGAAAACATGAATCAAGCACCAAATTGAACTTTAAGAACTCTAGTACCCAAGATATCATTGATCTCCTTGACCACAGCTGCCACGGTCACGTGACTTGTGATCACCATCGTGCCCGCGCCCACGGCCACGGCCGTCATCGTGCCCGCGCCCACGGCCACGGCCACGGCCGCCATCGTGCCCACGGTCGCCGTCGTCCCCGTGCTCGCGATCGTCCCCGCGGTCGCCGTCGTCCCCGTGCCCGTGCTTGCGGCCGTGGCCGTGCCCGTGCCCGCCATCGTCCCCGCGGCCGCAAGTTTGACAATTTTCAGCATACACTGGAGGCTCGGGCGGTTCGGCAGGCTTCACTGGAGGCATGGGCGGGTCGGCAGGCTTCACTGGAGGCATGGGCGGGTCGGCAGGCTTCACTGGAGGCTTGGGCGGGTCGGCAGGCTTCACTGGAGGCTTGGGCGGGTCGGCAGGCTTCACTGGAGGCTTGGGCGGGTCGGCAGGCTTCACTGGAGGCATGGGCGGTTCGGCAGGCTTCACTGGAGGCTTGGGCGGGTCGGCAGGCTTCACTGGAGGCTTGGGCGGGTCGGCAGGCTTCACTGGAGGCTTGGGCGGGTCGGCAGGCTTCACTGGAGGCTTGGGCGGGTCGGCAGGCTTCACTGGAGGCATGGGCGGTTCGACAGGCTTCACTGGAGGCTTGGGCGGGTCGGCAGGCTTCACTGGAGGCTTGGGCGGGTCTGCAGGCTTCACTGGAGGCATAGGCGGTTCGGCAGGCTTCACTGGAGGCTTGGGCGGGTCGGCGGCAGGCATCCCTGGAGGGATACAGATGTCAGCTTTAGTCAGTTCACTTAGCAGCATTCAGTATCAGATATACAGCATAAAACTTGCAAAGCATGATTAGCAAGTCTTGCTTACGGAGTGAATTGTAGGCTATAATTATTAAAATCATCTTTATTAATTTTGTAAAGCCATCCTGTGCTTGAAACAGTGCTATGGGCTGAATTCAGGTCCAAAGACAAAAAACAGAAAGCAGAGCCAAACACTACATAACAAATACATATACCTGTACATGGAGCCATACACTGACGTCCACATCCACTACTGCAGCATTTCTCATTGTTCGGACAGTCACTGTCATAAGCACACAAGTCGCCACACTTTACTGCTCCAGAGTGTTTACTTGGACACTCTCCTGGCTTTGCTGTTATACAGACACATGACAAAAACATGGTCACTGAAAACAAGACTGATGCTGCGTTCCAATTCGCCTACTTATACTGCACCCTAAAAGTATATTCTCTTTCTGTGAACAAAAAGTACTTACTTTTGAGTGTGTAGTAAAAGAGTAGACAAGCTTTGGGACATACTAACACGTCATACAATCGCGTCTTTTCTCTCTGTCGCATCCAGTCACCGTAAACTTGCCTGTCAATCATCTTACATCCTCCACATTTCATTTAGTTAATTTCCTACCGTATCGGAGAGAAATACAGCATGTTGATATGCAGTTGCGGGTCTTTCATGTGGAGAACTCTCCTCTTATTAATGCATAATGATGCATTTAAAAGTTAATGGCCATTCGGATCTTTATAAAAGTCCACATTGGTATTTGCATTTGAAAAATAACACGGGTAACATTAAATATATATTTTCTATCAGGTTAAACTGATTATTAGTCACTCAAATCTCTCAGCGTCAATCGCGTATATCCGCCATGTTTTGTAGTTTTTAACACTTTTTACTCGTGTTTGTAGTTCTGAACTGAATCCTCGTCCAATGCGCAATGGGTTGTGGGCAATATTAGCCTCTATAGTGTGCACGGATCCACACTTCGAAAATCTACCGGAAATAGTAGACCATCCGGGGACTTTTGGCATACTCTTTTCAACATACTATGCTTTGGGACACACTTATTTTAATCTCACATACTATTTAGGATGGATAGTATGGACATTGGAACGCAGGGTAAGAAATTGAGAATGAGACCTTGTGTAGGCTACATCAAAGCAATTTCTCATTCTCTTCAACCGTCCCATCAGTACGTCAGTCGGTCTTTGTCCGAACAAAGACCAGGTCGACTGTCAGACCAGAAACCTTACGCTTTTTTTTTTTTTTTTTTTTTAATTTTTAATTTTGCACCATCCTTCAAAAATCGGTTAACGGACGATCGAAAAGGTGCAAATATGTATTGGTCTTCATGTTACAAAAATATATTGGATATGGGGAAATGTAATAATAAAACACGAAGTATAAAAATCATCATGACATGGAGGCGCCGACGCGATCACCTTTGTTGCACATGAACCGATACTCAGAAACTCGGGTTTAGTTCAGTGCATCGGTTTCTTTGCAATTATTCATGAAACTTAGCAATCTCTGTGTGAGCACTTTTTTTCCAGAGTTACTTTTGGAAGACCTCGCATCCATCATTAATTGAAACTCACTGAAAACAGGTGGCACGCACACAAATCCACAGTCAAATTGGCAGCATTTGTGTCCTCCAGAGCAGTCTCTATCAGAAGTACATCCTTTAAGGGATGGCACAACCATCAGCTTCGCCGGACACTGACTGGACACTACAGAAGAGGATTCAAGAGGATCGTTAGGGGAGACCAGCGAGTGCTTTAATTGTTTGCTATTGACAAAGAGTGCGGTTACAACCCACCCCACTACTGGTAAGGTGTAAGAGAAGCAGAACGCTGACAGAAGACATGGCCAGTACATTTGTTGAATAATTTGCTATTGTAACAAAATGTATTGCACGTGTTGAAAGAAAAACAAAAAGTCATTTTTAAAGGCACTTTTTTTTTCGGGCTATGCAATTAACATCTCACCTGTGACTGCAGTGTCCGCTGTGCTCCAACATGCAGACAGACACAATAAAACAGCACCCAACGAGCAGTACACTCGTGCTGTCATCCTCTCGACCTGCGGTCTCACACAGTAAACTCTGCTGGAAGAAGCGCTAAATTAGTAAGTCATGAGGAGCAGACAGCGAGGCACACAAAACTGCAATGAAAACACGTGCTGTTGAATTCCGCAACATAAATCGCTGTAAAAAGAGTTTTTGAAAACGCGTTTTTAAAGATCCAAGGAGGTCTGGGCAACTCCAACCCTGATGAAACTCATCTGCCTGTAGCTTCTATATTAACCTAATATTGAAGACCTTGATTGGCTTGTTCAGGTGAGTTTGATTAGGGTTGGAGGAGCGGAGTGCTGAGTTCACGCCGTATGCAGTGGCAGAGCCAGGATTTTTTTTGGTGGCCAGGGCTGCGTTCAGCCCCGACAAAACGTTGCAAAACGTTTTTTAAACGGAAACGGTGGCGCGTTGAACACCCTGTTGTGAGGACGCAAGCGTTGCAACTATGGCAACTGAGAAGGACATTCTTTGTGTTCTTTTTGAAGAATTTTCGGAGCCTGATGAAGTCGGTATAAATAGGTGTTTAATATTGCAAAGTACCCTCGATGTTACAGCCACTGCCCTTGCCGTCCAGAATAAAAGAGAACATCCCAATCGAGTGAAGGGATTTGTGGAATCTTCTAATTATTTTGATACAACACTTGCCTTGCATTTCAGGATGAAAAGACATACATTTCAGGTGAAGGATAATCCATTTCTTACCTCCCAGACTGTGCTATGATCTATATTATTTTAGTGTTTAATAGGCATTAATGCTGATCACTGTTGTTGTGCTTTGATATTGTAATATTTACTATTATATAATCAGAGTATAGAAAAGTTTATATTAAAGTGTAACTGTTACCTTCACAATACAACACCAAAATATATAAGTAAAGTATTTTTATGTTACATTAATACCCAGTGTGCGAGCTGTCTCTTTAATACCGCGTGGTTTATATACATCATGCCGCTGATTGGGCTGACATTTCTAACACGCCCACCAAACAAGAGAAAACGCATCTCAAACCCGTTGCACACGTTGCACACCGTTTCCAGGAATGTAATGTAACATAAAAATACTTTACTTATATATTTTGCTGTTGTATTGTGAAGGTACACTTTAACCCTTTGATGCACAAGCTATGAAAACCCCTTCTAATGCGCAACATGGGTCAAAAATGACCCGTATTCATTTCCTATGTAATTTCAATCATGGTTGAGTGTTTCTTTGCTGAATCTTTGAAAGAAATGTATTTTATCATTAATTTATTCCAGGTATTCCTTAAATATCTTGTTTTTGATTGACAAAAATCATTATGTTCATTTTTTCTTTCTTACTTTATAAACAAACACAGTTTTTGTCTGTCTACATCAATTTTACACACATGGGTCAAAAATGACCCGTATTCATTTCCTATGTAATTTCAGTCATGACTAAGTGTTTCTTCGCTGAATCTTTGAAAGAAATGTATTTTGTCATTTATTTATTCCAGGTATTCCTTAAATATCTTGTTTTTGATTTTAACAAATCATTGTTTGTCATCTTTTTTTCATAAACAAACACAGGTTTTGTATTTCTACATCAATTTTACACACATGGGTCAAAAATTACCCATATAGAAACCTTTGCAAATTTCCGCAAGAAGGAACATATTTACTGCAGACAACTGTTCATCCGCCACACATTTCATGTCTCAACATGGCTGCTTTTGTATATTTGATGGATGAAAGACATATTATATTTCATATAATAGGCTGTATATTATATTTCATAATTTGTATTTTTTGTCATAAACCAATGCTACTGGTCACCTTTTACATCTATCAGTGTTCCTGAAAAGTAACAGTTTTGAACAAGGTTTCTGTCCAACAGTGAAAATAAGTGTATCGCTCAACAGTGATTTTGAATTTCTTTATCTAGAGTGTTAATGGCTGGTCCTCAACAGAACTGAGGTGGATGATGACATCACTGTGAAAAAAGCTGAAAGTGTACTTTGCGAACAGTCAAACGCAATTTAAATGTGTATGTGCAGGGTTGCACATACACAGTTACAGAAATCCGGCGGAAATTATAAAAAGTTACAAAAATCTGTATGCTGACCCTCACGTACACATAAAAAGTGAAGTATACGTTGGCCTTTAGAAAGGTAATGAAACACACATTCAAAAAAATTCATTCAAAAAGAAAGGAAAAATTAAAATAAGGATTTGGTTATTGAGTAATACATGGAATAATGAATGATAAAATTAATTTATTGTAATATATGCGATATAGAAAATAACTAATTCGGGTCACTTTTGACTCATGTTGTATTTGTCCAAAACTGTTACATTTCAGGAACGCTGACAGACATAAAGGATGACCAATTGCATTGATTTATGACAAAAAATTAAAAATTATGAAATATATAGCCTAATATATTAAATATAATAAGACTTACATCCATCAAATATACAAAAGTAGCCTTGTTAAGATGTAAAATGTGTGGCAGATGAACAGTTGTCTGCAGTAAATATGTTCCTACTTGCAAAAATTTGCAAATCTTAAAGATTTCTATATGGGACATTTTTGACCCATGTGTGTAAAATTGATGTAGAAACTGTGTTTGTTTATAAAGTAAGAAAGAAAAATAAACATAATTATTTGTAGAAAATCAAAAACAATATATTCAAGTAATACCTGAAATAAATAAATGATAAAATAAATTTCTTTCAAAGATTCAGCGAAGAAACACTCAGTCATGACTGAAATTACATAGGAAATGAATACGGGTCATTTTTGACCCATGTGTGTAAAATTGATGTAGACAGACAAAAACTGTGTTTGTTTATAAAGTAAGAAAGAAAAAATGAACATAATGATTTTTTTACAATCAAAAACAAGATATTTAAGGAATACCTGGAATAAATGAATGATAAAATACATTTCTTTTAAAGATTCAGCAAAGAAACACTCGACCATGATTGAAATTACATAGGAAATGAATACGGGTCATTTTTGACCCATGTTGCGCATTAGAAGGGTAGTGATACAAAAATGATTTTTATTAAAAAAGTTTATTAAAATGAGGATTTGTGATGATCAAAAACAAGTTAATTGAGGAATACCTGGAATACTGAATGATTAAAATAATTTCTTGCAAAGATATAGAAAATAAAAACTCAGCCGGGTCATTTTTGACCCATGTTGTGCATTAAGGGGTTAATAAACTTTTCTATACTCCTCTGATTATATAATGGTAAATATTACAATATCAAAGCACAACAACAGTGATCAGCATTAATGATAAGCCTATTAAACAATAAAATAATATAGATCATAACAGTCTTGGAGGTAAGAAGTGGATTATCCTTCACCTGAAATGTTTGTCTTTTCATCCTGAAATGCAAGGCAAGTGTTGTATCAAAATAATTAGAAGATTCCACAAATCCCTTCACTCGATTGGGATGTTCTCTTTTATTCTGGACGGCAAGGGCAGTGGCTGTAACATCGAGGGTACTTTGCAATATTAAACATGTAGCCTATTTATATCGACTTCATCAGGCTCCGAAAATTCTTCAAAAAGAACACAAAGATTGGCCTTCTCAGTTGCCATAGTTGCAACGCTTGCGTCATCACAACAGGGTGTTCAACGCGCCACCGTTTCCGTTTAAAAAACGTTTTGCAACGTTTTGTCGGGGCTGAACAACCAGGTAGGGGCCAGCAACCAGTCTGGGGTGGCACAGAAATCTTCATTATTTCAACATAAAAATGAGTCTGATAATGTACTACGGATCTGCCTATACAACACAACTGAAAACAGTTAATTTGTACTTAATTGTAATTGAGATAGTGAATTAGATCATGGAATGCTGAATTTGACCCTTTTTTTTTCATTCCTCACTTGCAAGCATTGAATTTTATGTATAATCAATGAACTTCAACAATTCAAAAACGAACCAAAGAAGTAAACACTAAATGTTTAACTTCTATATTGTCAAAATAAATAATTGCAACAGTTCTGTCATACCTAAATTAAACTCAGTACAAAGGAAAAAAAAAAAAAATGTGTTCTGTTTTGAATTCCCATTTGCTGATGCGGAATTGGAAGTCAACCGCACATAAATGCCAGAATGTAAAATTAATTATGTGTGGTGGTTACAAAATTAATAGACAATAAATATTTGACATTTAATGTTTTTTTTTTTTTTATATAATGTATTTTACATTTGTATATTATTTTTGTCTGACGATCGATTTGTATATTATTTTTGTCTGCCTTGGGAAGTGTTCACCTGAGGGGGGGAGGGGCGCGCCGCTCAAACAATACACAGACTGATGGTGAAGCAGCAGCAGCTCCGTGTCCTGTGTTTAATTTACATTTATTTCTCCGCCGGTGAGGGTATTTAAATTTAAGCATTTAAATGTGATACATTTTTGTTTGTTTTCTTTATAGATTAACGCAAAATTAGCATCTTCTAGTACAAATGCATAGTTCTCACATGTATTTATGCATTAAAAAATGATATAGTTTGTCTAATATTGTACCA
The DNA here is from genome assembly GCF_024489055.1 of Chanodichthys erythropterus. Classification (NCBI taxonomy): domain Eukaryota; kingdom Metazoa; phylum Chordata; class Actinopteri; order Cypriniformes; family Xenocyprididae; genus Chanodichthys; species Chanodichthys erythropterus. The sequence goes on from NC_090231.1 coordinate 39,121,079, forward strand.
GAATATTTTAGTTATGACTTAATAACTTATTATTATAAGATATAATAACTTACTTTATTAATGACTCTAAAAAATTATATTGAGAGACATGTGACGCATATATAATATATATATATAATACACATTTTGGTTATTGAAATAACCTTTTTGGTTATTTCATGACGTAATAGACAACAGAAGAACTACGACGTTGTACGCTCGTAGTTTCTCCTTTCGATTTATTTATAGGGAGTAGGGGAGCGCGGGTCACAAACTAACGCTGGGTTAGTTGTAACACAAATGGTTTAAATACTTCCACACATGCTAGCATGAAGAAACTTAGCGTATTTACTAGTTGCCATATCGACAATATATAAAGAAAAAATTAAGCCAAAATTCAGAAATCTTTGGGAGATATCACTGAATATTTATTTAACCATAGCAAAAGTATATGTATTAAGTTAATTTTTCATCTATTTTTTTTTTTTTTTTTTTTTTTTTTGTGTTTATTTAAAATTAGACAAATCTGATATTATTTTAATCTCCAATCTCTTGTTTAGCAGTTTGGGTAGTTCTTTCTTCAGTCGAAAAGAAATTAAGGTTTTTGATGGAAACATTCCAGGATTATTCTCCATATAGTTTCAATGGGCACCAAACAGTTGAAGGTCAAAATTAGTTTCATTGCAGCTTCAAATTGTTCTACACGATCCCAGATTAGAAATAATGGTCTTATCTAGAGAAACAATCACTCATTTTCTAAAAAAATAAAAATAAAAAAATAAATATATACATTTTAACCAGAAATGCTCATCTTGAACTGCATCATGTATTCAGAGATATTATTACTATTACTCCACTATAGGTCGCAAACCTGATGATCTTAAATGTATTAATTATTAATTGACTATTAATAAATGTGTAAAGTTGCATAAAATGGAATAAAGTAGGCTAACTACGTTACCTCAGATGGTTGAATGGATGGATTCCACAACTGGTAAAATAAAACATAGAAAATACAACATTTACTGTAGGAGCCATAAAATTTAATGGTGACTTAAATAAAAAAAACTGTTCTATTGTGCTTCTGATTTGGCAGTGAAATTCGCCGATTTTGGGTGCGTAAGATGTGAAGACTTCTATGGTCCAGTTAGTATTTTCAGCCCATAATGGCGGCCGCACTACCGGAGTGCCATCTAGGGGCTGTTACCCAAAAATGGCCCCTAAAAATTGTAGTAAAAATTCGTAATTAATATTCAAAGTAGTAACGCTGTCAACGTATTACTGTTTAAGGGTGATTAAATGTTTAACATCATTACATTTCTTTAAGGAAGTTGCCGCACATTCACATTTTATTTAATATTCAGAGGTCTGGCTGGTCGTGCCGGCGATACCACCTTGCTTTTGTTCTTATCAGTACGAAAGAGACTCAAATACTCCATCAATTTTGCATATTCAGTTAAGAGTTATACACCATTTAAATTTATTTGTGTATACTCAAAGTAAAAAGAAAATGTTGTGCTTTTTGCAAAATGAAGAAAACTAACATGATGCGTGATCTCTCATCTCCCTCAGAACGAAGTCTGATAGTTCTCAGAAAATAAACTGTAACTTAGTGAATACTAATCACAAAAAAAAAAAAAGAGACTTATGTCTAAAGAAACGTTGAAACGTCAGGCTTTAAATTCGTGTAAGTCCAAGCAAAAACAAAAAATTATCTGTTTATGTAATCTGCGTGAAATTAGAGAGATTCAAGTAATTTGCGAGTCAGCTCATTATCCGCTAATGCGGCCACGCCCATGGAGCGAGTGCTATTCAGGCGCAAATTCTGAGGCAATACATGTATACACCGTCGCTATCGTGTATTTGTTATCCTCAAAAGTGTATATCTGCATGTTATAGCCATGGTTAGCGATCTCTGGAAGCCTCTGTTAGTTCCTGGAATGTCACATGGTATGCCTCATCATGAGTCATTTGTGGACTAAATGTGCACAGAGCGCTCTCCGGCTGCAAGTATGAATTGAAAACAAAGTATCCAGCCCTCATAGTGATGACAATACATATTGAATAAATATTACTCCTCTGTATAGAAAACTGACATAAACATATGAGAATCCATCAATATTTCTCCAAATGTGCATGCCCTCTGGGGTCTGAGGATTTTTTGGGGCCCTGGAGAAGTTTTGACATGCCCGGCATTTGTGTTTTTTCAGGTATTCATAACCATATTAATGAAAAAAAAAAAAGTGTCATTACACTGTATTCAGCACTAACTAGGCTACCATAATATGTGAGCAACATGTATGTACACAATTGTATAGGCCTATTATAGTTTAAATTACAGTACCAGTCAAAAGATTGGACACATTACTATTATAATGTTTTTAAAAGAAGTCTCAAGTCTCTAACCAAATAATGGTTTTCTATTTTAATATACTTTAAAAATATAATGTATTTCTCTGATGCAAAGCATCTGAACATTCATGTTACCTCAATGGCATTTCATATAGGCTATTATATTTGTTATATTATATAGCCTAAATGTTAATGTGCAGTTGACAAACTATACTTCATTAAAAAGACCTAAGACTCAAGCTTCACATTTTGACCTCCGTTTTACTCTTATAGTGACCGTAATTTGTTAATAGCCTATGGAGTCGTTACCTTTGACAAAACAACATCCATCAGGGCTTTTAGCTTAATGTGACAGAAAAAAAAAACAACAACAAAAAAAAAAACAAACAAAAAAACTGTAACACCAATGAATCACAAGTGACATAAGACCAAAGATCCTTATTCTTCAACTATAATTATGAGAATAAATTTAGCCATGCATATACCCTCAATTTAGCCATACATGACCAAAAGAACTACATAAATAGTTTTAAATAAAGTTTATCTATAAATGGGAGTCACTGGTGTTACTGATCGTTGCTGTTGTTACCCATAAAAAGGTGACACCGGTGACAATTTTCATGAAAAAATGCATTTTACAAAATGGCTGCTGCAGAGTATTATGGAGTTTCTGTATAATTTCCATACTATTTTACTTCTATGCTTATGGTTAAATGATTTTGTTTTTCTCAGAAGTTCTTCAGTATACATTCTTTGGGTGAAGAGTGGAAAAACACTGAAGTGATAGACACGTTCCAATGGTAAAAGGACAGAGGCTTCAGCCTTGGAGGTTATAGATATAAAAGTGAGGGGAAGCTTTGATTCTTGGTCTTACACTCTTGCAGCTACTTGTGTCTCTGTATGACTGTCTGATCTTTGTTGCAAGAAATAAAACGTTCGAAAGACAATTGGATGAGTCTATCTCTCATGCAGTAAGAGTCCTGTTGATTTTTGTCATGACAATTTGGTGTCAGGAGAGTGGGACTGATCATCCTGGACTTTGTAGTCTCAGCCCTTCCCCGAATAGATTGAGGGATGAGGGGCCAACTTTTACCACCCAGTCCAGCTGAGGGAGCGCGTTCCGGCGGGAAAGTGACGTCAGTCGACGCATACCCTCTATACTCTTGAGTAGAATGAAGCGTCCATCTCAAGACACTTCGCAGCCTACCCTATCCCGTAAATCATTGTGTGCCAGTGACGACAGGTGTGAATCCACATAAATGTAAGTAATGCCCCGGTTTCACCAATATGTAGTATCTAAATCAAACTGTAATATCAATGATGTCCAAAACGTCAGTTTTTCATTAAAGTCCCCCTGTAGACAATTATCCCTTAAAACTCATATTTGATCACCAAATGACATATTTAAAAAAAAAAAAAAAAAAAAAGCTTGTACACCCGTGTCTCATTTAATATACACAGATCAATGAATATGCAAATTGGCCCCGCCTCCACTTGCTCAGCCGTTTTCCTCTGAACATGAACTAAATGGATGTTTGACAAATTCGTTGCTTTTAGTTTTCAGATTAAAAAAAAACATTCAGATGAAATCCTGCATGCGCCAGTACCATGGGCGTAGGTTTAGGGGGGGACGCTAGGTACTAGTCCCTATGAATATTTTGAGATGACAAATTTGTCCCCACCAATATTTAGCAAGCTCCTTTGAACTGCTATTTGGATCTTTGCACTGCTATTTGGATCGATTCTAACGGCCAGGACGACGACAGTACAACGCCGTAATTTGGCGGCGGGGTATCTGACAGGCTACACGCGCGGGCCGGGACTACTTTTGTGCTTGCACTAGCAGCGAGCGGATGGCGTGTGTGTGTGTGTGTGTGCGGGCGCGGGGGGGGGGGGGGGGGTGGGCGGGGTTGGAGTGTCCCCACCAAAGCTGAGACCAAACCTACGCCCATGGCCAGTACCTTCTCCATACATGCAACAAATGCACATCCTTGAATGAGGCGGACTTCCAGCATATTTACTTGAACTTATCAGGTAGGCTAAAATTTATAATGGTTCTCTCAGAACTTGGCGTGCAGGGACACACTGACTGAATATGCACACGAATCGCGGCCACACGCTCAGAGAAGTATTGTTTTAGCTATATTTTAATAGTAGGCTATTAAAATATTTCAAAGGACAAAAACATGAACTTTATTGGCTTTACTTCAAGTCAGCTGTCACTTTACTTTGGCACGAGACCCTATGCGCTCGCACACTAGGCACAGCCCTTGCAACGGTTCTGTCCTTAATTAATATTAATTAATATGATTAGCCTCTTGCTTGACTATGTTATCAAACAGCTAATAATGTGTTGCTAATGTTACACACCGGTTCCCGTTCTTCATATCAGACAGCAGTCAGACCGCTGCCGTCTCCTTACAAATGTCAGTGGAGAAAAGGCTTATAGTTCATCATAACATCATAACAGACTCGCTATATGTATAAATCTACACAATTTTTCATATCAACAGAATATAAACCGGGATAACCTGGATTCTCTCCAGACTTTCCTGCTTCAGACCGGTCATAGTTAATGATATGCTAAAGCCTGCCGGCACCTTGTTGTGATCGGTTACAAGGTAGTCTGTGACGTCGCAAACACCACCGATTTCAAACCGCGGGTTTTTGTCCGTCTTTGGTTTAGGCTACTGCGGTTTCAAATATAAAATACTCAGCAATGGTGCCGACTTATGAATTTGCACATGGTTTGTCTTAAAGCATATTAAAAACACTAGACATGTAAACAAGTCTTCAATACATGGGTGTCTCTGAGATGGAGTGCAGTTGAATAAAATCCTAAAGTACTGTACTACTTTAAATTTAGATTTAACTACAGCTTAAATACATTGTAAATGTATAAATGTGTATATTTTCACAGTAAACATAAGATTAACTAATAGTCGCTAACGATATAAAACTAACATTACATAGTTTAACCATACATATTTTGGTCCAGTGTCCCGTCATCGCCGGCAGTGAAGCATATCAAAACGCCTATTTAAAGTCATAAATCTTTAAAATGCACACACAAACATCAACTGTCTGTCACACAGCCGCTAGCCATGTAACGGTCTGGGATTGGGATACTTGTTTTGTTGCGCAGACCTGGCAACCCTCCACTCCAAAGCCACACCCCTTTCATGCACCCCGAAGTGCGCAGCCCCTGAATTGGGACACAGCTGTGTCAAAGTTGGCACCAAAATAAGTGTTTGTCATTGGCTGCGTCCGAAACCGCCTACTTTTCTACTATTTAGTAGGGGAAAAGCAGTAGGCGAGCGCATAAGTATGTCAGAAGCAAAAAGAGTAGGCGAAAATTACCTGGGTGACGTACTAATTCTCGCGAGATTCGGCCGTGCGCCTACTTAAAGTGCGTCCGAAACCGCCTACTTACCCACTATATAATAGGGGAAAAGCGATAGGCAAGCGAATAATTATGTCAGAGACCTCAGTAATCATAAATGAGTCGTCGAGAGGTTCCCGGATGGCCTACTGCAGGGATGGACAACTCCGGTCCTGGAGGGCCAGTATCCAGCAGAGTTTAGCTCCAACCCTAATCAAACACACCTGAACCAGCTAATCAAGGTCTTTAGGATTAGTAGAAAGTTATAGGCAAGTTTTTATCAGGGATGGAGATAAACTCTGCAGGACACTGGCCCTCCAGGACAGGAGTTGTCCATCCCTGGCCTACTGCTTCCGCCTAGATTCTGAAGTGTTCATCGATGGATACTTTTCTATCCCAGGAGGCCACAGGAGAGGATACGTCATGATCAAACAGGGAGGAGAAAAGCGCCGCGGATGCTGTCAAATGTGAGTATTGAAAACCAAAAGCACGGTTCCTTGTGTTAAAGTCACGCTTGTTGAACTACTGTAGAGTAAACTGCTGAATGTGTAAAGATGCTAGACACTTGTGATTTTACTGTAAAAACACGATTTATTATGTATAGATAACCGGGAGGAAACACACATAACTTAATTCTCCAAAGAGGATACATATTAAAGATGCTTACTAAATGTTTATTTAACCTCTGACAGGAAAATATTAAGAATATATGAAGTATTATGACTTATGAGTGATGGATTATGTTTTATGAGTGATGTGTGTATGGTATTGTGTAGAATTCACTGTTGTCAACACTGTTTACATTACATGAATGCAAGTAATGTAAATAAACAAATGTACACTTAACTAGACAGACATAAGTTATCTATTTTATTTGTCCGTTAGTACTGTTAATTAAAACAACAAACATTTGTGTTGAATAAAAAGTGAGTTACAGGGACAGAAATGAATACAAAGTCTATTTAAATCTTAAGTTGTACTTTATTTTAATTATTGTCATTTCAAACAGAGTTATTACAGCACTTTTCTGATTCTTGATGTCTGTGCATTTGCTGCAGAGCATTTGTGGTGGAGCAGGACCTGCAAGGAAAGATGACATTGGCATTTGTGAAGAAAAAAAAAAGAAAGAAAAACCTGAAGCAAAAATATAAAGATCATTTTGTTACTTCTAATACAGAAATCAGATGACATTGTGCTGCTAAAATGACTGCTTTTGTATTATGTTTGTGCATTTTTGTAGGATGTGAATGTCCTCAGACGGGTGTGAGCACTGAGGATGGAGAGCCACAGCAGATCCTGGGAATGGTTCAGTGTCATGGATGAGACTCTCCATCACTCCTCCTGCCCTTACTGCCTCATCTGACCTGATGTTGCTGTGGTCTCTTCATCCTCAGTGAGTCCAGAGCCAGCAAGAGCATCTAGACAAAGACCAAAGGACACTGAGGATGTGATTTTGGTCAAGATTGTTCTGCTGGTTTCAGTTCATACAATGGAGCTTCAAAAGCATTATCGAATAATGTCATGAAGCTTCATCAGGCTCCATTGACTGATAGTGTAGAAACTAGCTGGACAAACTTGATCAAAATCAACTTTTGTGTTCAGAAAAAAAAAAAAAAAAAAAAAATGAACACGGGGATTGAACAGCATGAAGGCGAGTGAATAATGACTGAATTTATTTGTTTGGGTGAACTAACCCTTTATGCCCCCAAATGGAAATATGAATGAAGTGTATGTATGCATTTATATTACCTTGACAAAGTAAACTTTAAGAAATAAACAGCTTGAATTAGCGTTTGTGCTCAAAAAACCAACAAAAAAGGATTTAAAAAAATCGAATTTACATTTGGCAGAAGCTGTTATCCAAAGTGACTAACTGCTCTTATTACAGGGATCATCCCGCTAGAGTAACCTGAAGTAAAGCGTCTTGATCAAGGACACACTGGAGGAGACGCTGCAGAGATCGAACCAGCAAACTTTCTGCTGACCAGCTCAGTGGTTTAACCCACCACACCACAAAAGTAATGAAGCTACAGCAGAAATTATCATGTTATTGTAAAAATATGAAATGAAGTATGGCAAGAAACTGAATGCTGACATGAATGAAGTGTAAAAAGTTTTAATCTGTTTATTCAGTCATGCTGATGGAGAGCACATGAATGTTTACAGCAGCAGCCAGATTGTCCCCCACATCTTCTCCCACTCTTGCTTCAAGATGTGGGGTTCAGGGGTCCATCATCATCATCTTCCTCATCCTCTGGATCAACGATGTCCCCATTGAGAAGAGCAGCGGTGAGGGACATGATGGATGAAGGTGTTCATCAGCTGCTTCATCAGAATAAAGCTGCAGAATCGGCACAGCTGTGTGAGATGACAGCAGGACTGTAAATACGTGATTGTTAGAGCAATACGTTTCAATAAAGCTTTGTTTTGTGTATTGTTGACTTGTACATGCATTTATTTAATTATTGTCATTATTACTTTTATTAATTCTTTACTTATTAATTATGCTATTATCAGTAAATGTATATATTTTATTACTTCATGCTTTCATTGACTGTAAATGGAGATGTATTCACATCAGCTGTATTTGTCTAGTGTGTGTTCATGCACAGCTGTCATATAACAAAACATTACATTTTGCTTGTTTTACTAAAGAAGTAATATGAAAAGTAATATAATTAAGTTTTGGTTTATGGTTAATGTTGGGGTGTGCTAGCAAAGCAATTCATTCTGAGGTAATCTTAATTTCAAGTAGATTTTACTTACATTTTCTGAGTATAAAATCAACAGTCTTCTCCAAAGGTGAGATCTTCGAGCAGCTGTCCGACGTCTCCTCTGTGCAGACATTGTTAACACTGAGGAAAACGTGTTAGTGTTAGTGCACCTGTCACTCCTATCTTTATTTTATTGCAGGACCTATAATTGCATACAAGATCAGGGAAAATACCAGTTGTATCTTTAACAATGAACAATAATAATGAAAAAAACATAAATATGTGTTTGTATACATCATCGTTTGAAATTATAGACACACATAAAGCATGATGACAAGGTTAAATATTTTGAATACATCATAATGCATAAAAGTATTTATTTTATTTATTATTTGTAAGCCTGAGGGATGAAACCAGAGCTAATTCAACAAGAAAAAGGGGAACAATTTGATTTATGCTTGTGGATGGACATTTTTGCATATAAAATAATGAAATTAATAACATATTGACACGAATTTGGGTATTTGTAACAAAAAATAAACTCACATTATAAAAATATAAGAAGTTTAAATTAACCCAAAATATATTAGTTGTAGCCTACTACAATTACAAAATTACTGGCAGCTGTTTCTTCAACAAGACCACACAATAAGCAGTTTAATCAATATCAAGATCTTAACAGATAGAAGAATTAAACCTGTCACTCATATCTTTTCAGTTGTTGCGCTTGTGATATCGTCGTAGGTCACATGATACACTCTAAAAAATGTTTGGTTAAAAACAACCCAAGTTGGGTTGAAAATGGACAAACCCAGCAATTGGGTTGTTTTAATTAACCCAGTGGTTGGGTTAAATGTTTGATTTGAACTGATTAAAAATTACTATATGGCTGGCTTAAAATGAATCCAAAATAGGTGAGAAATTAAAAATCAGACACATAATTACTAGAGGCAACAATAATAACCAAAAGGTGTACATTTATTAATAAGCAATTTAATAAATGTTTGTTTATTATTCATTATCCTATTAATAAATGCTCATTTATTAAACATTAATAAATGTTAATTTCCAGCATATTTTGGGTTCATTTTAAGCAAGCAATACAGTAATTTTTATACAACAGTTGAGTTAAATAAAAACTACCCAGCACGTTGGGCAAACATTTAACCCAACCACTGGGTTAAAACACCACAATTGCTGGGTTTGTCAATTTTCAACCCAACTTGGGTTGTTTTTAACCCAGCATTTTTTAGTGCAACGTCAACATGGCGGATTATTTTCGGATCTCGCATACTCAACGTGATTTGGCTGTTAAGTACCTACTCTTTTGGCGCTCTTTAAGTAGGCCTACTTATTGAAATTAAGTACCTACTCATCGAGTAGGCGGTTTCGGACACAGCCACAGTGTGAGCCACACTGACCAAAATTGAGACTGTTCTCTCACCATGAAAATGTTACATACACAAATGTTTTCTACTTTTGTGACTGCTTTCTGTACAAGTCAGTCAGATGAACCTAGCTGAATGCTCTCGTGTATCACACTGAGCTTTATACAGATTGAGACCGTTGGTAAACTGTATAAACCAAGGAAGATTAACATTTGTATTTATGCAGTGCATTCATTTTTGTAAATGAATATTACAGTAATACATGCAAACTGAAAAGTTGCTTCATTTCTCACCACATACTTGTATAAATCATTCTTAAACCACACATTCCATTTTCCTATAGACCCTTTTACTGTTTGTACACAATGATGACGTAGCAACGTATGCGCGCATTTTGGCAACGGAAGTGGAGTTGTTCCCCATAGGTTCTAACGTGTTAGCAACTCCGAAAGTGATATATATGTATATATATATATATATATATATATATATATATATATATATATATATATATATATATATATATATCTACAGCTTCGCGAGCGGATTAAGCAACACAGACAGATAAAGTTATTTCAAAAAGTTGACTTTATCAAATGGTATCCGGCTGTCAGATCCGTGTAGTCGAGTGGATAGAAGATGTTAGCAGATGGCCAAATACAGTGGCCAGATATATATACATAAACCAGGGCTCTCAAGTTTTAAAGACAGGCAAGAATGACAAATATCCAACAACATGACATGATTCTTAAAGTGACCAATAACATCGACGATGTAATACACTATAATTTATTTAGTGCTAATAAAATTAAGCCTATTTGGAGAGAGAGATGTTTAATGTGACAAAATGTCAGTCATCGTGTGATAACGAAAATATAACTAGGTCTAGACTACTGAGCAGGTGTTTTCAGTGAACAGGCTGTAAAACTGTTGACTAAGTTCAGACACTCATGAAAAACTGATGCTGATTATCTGGGAAACATTCTCTAACAGCAGTCAAGTTGTCATTGTTTGTTTCAAACAAGCTGTGAATTTGTTGTAACATTAAAATAGGAGATCATGACTTATTCTGTGCTCGAAGTGATGCTCAGAGCTCCACTGTTTTCCTCTGTGGGTGAACGAGGATGATGGTGAACAATTCCAGGATATGCTTTTTTTTCATTGGTTGTTGGTTTAAATCTTACCCAGATACAATAGTGCTATTTTCTGATTGGCTACTGTGTAGCCCCTTTCTTTTTTTGATTGGCTGATAAGTGGCAGGCCACCTCAGGGGAGACGCGCTTGTTTCCAGCCCGGCGCAGCGGCATATTAAATATATGAAAAATAGTTTTTCTGCGTGAGGAATACAATGTGTGGCGGGAGTGCGTGACAAAAGACCGAAATGAGTGACTGTCACGCTCAGTGCGTTACACTTGAGAGCCCTGAAAAACTTTCAGAGTTGCTAACACGTTAAAACCAATAGGCAACAACACCACTTCCGTTGCCAAAATGCGCGCGCAACTGTTTGATCACGTGGGCTGTAAAAGGGTCTATTGCTCTTCCCCAACAAATTGCATGTGAATTCAGTGTACATATTTCTACAAAGATAAATGTACTGTATGCTGTAGCTGCTGTGATTTAGGGTTGTGATATTCCTCCATGTTCAAAAATTGTGTTGGGCAAACTATGCTTTCAAACTTGATTTCAAATTTGAAAAAAAAAAAAAAAAAAAAGTGCAGAAAGACAGATAAGAATAAGATAAATAAGATTTATTTGATGATAAACACGGAAAACATGAATCAAGCACCAAATTGAACTTTAAGAACTCTAGTACCCAAGATATCATTGATCTCCTTGACCACAGCTGCCACGGTCACGTGACTTGTGATCACCATCGTGCCCGCGCCCACGGCCACGGCCACGGCCGCCATCGTGCCCACGGTCGCCGTCGTCCCCGTGCTCGCGATCGTCCCCGCGGTCGCCGTCGTCCCCGTGCCCGTGCTTGCGGCCGTGGCCGTGCCCGTGCCCGCCATCGTCCCCGCGGCCGCAAGTTTGACAATTTTCAGCATACACTGGAGGCTCGGGCGGTTCGGCGGGCTTCACTGGAGGCATGGGCGGTTCGGCAGGCTTCACTGGAGGCTTGGGCGGGTCGGCAGGCTTCACTGGAGGCATGGGCGGTTCGACAGGCTTCACTGGAGGCTTGGGCGGGTCGGCAGGCTTCACTGGAGGCATGGGCGGTTCGACAGGCTTCACTGGAGCCATGGGCGGTTCGGCAGGCTTCACTGGAGGCATGGGCGGTTCGGCAGGCTTCACTGGAGGCATGGGCGGTTCGGCAGGCTTCACTGGAGGCTTGGGCGGGTCGGCAGGCTTCACTGGAGGCTTGGGCGGGTCGGCAGGCTTGGGCGGGTCGGCAGGCTTCACTGGAGGCTTGGGCGGGTCGGCTGGCTTCACTGGAGGCTTGGGCGGGTCTGCAGGCTTCACTGGAGGCTTGGGCGGGTCGGCAGGCTTCACTGGAGGCTTGGGCGGGTCGGCAGGCTTCACTGGAGGCATGGGCGGTTCGACAGGCTTCACTGGAGGCTTGGGCGGGTCGGCAGGCTTCACTGGAGGCTTGGGCGGGTCTGCAGGCTTCACTGGAGGCATGGGCGGTTCGGCAGGCTTCACTGGAGGCTTGGGCGGGTCGGCAGGCTTCACTGGAGGCTTGGGCGGGTCGGCAGGCTTCACTGGAGGCTTGGGCGGGTCGGCGGCAGGCATCCCTGGAGGGATACAGATGTCAGCTTTAGTCAGTTCACTTAGCAGCATTCAGTATCAGATATACAGCATAAAACTTGCAAAGCATGATTAGCAAGTCTTGCTTACGGAGTGAATTGTAGGCTATAATTATTAAAATCATCTTTATTAATTTTGTAAAGCCATCCTGTGCTTGAAACAGTGCTATGGGCTGAATTCAGGTCCAAAGACAAAAAACAGAAAGCAGAGCCAAACACTACATAACAAATACATATACCTGTACATGGAGCCATACACTGACGTCCACATCCACTACTGCAGCATTTCTCATTGTTCGGACAGTCACTGTCATAAGCACACAAGTCGCCACACTTTACTGCTCCAGAGTGTTTACTTGGACACTCTCCTGGCTTTGCTGTTATACAGACACATGACAAAAACATGGTCACTGAACACAAGACTAAGAAATTGAGAATGAGACCTTGTGTAGGCTACATCAAAGCAATTTCTCATTCTCTTCAACCGTCCCATCAGTACGTCAGTCGGTCTTTGTCCGAACAAAGACCAGGTCGACTTTGTCAGACCAGAAACCTTACGCTTTTTTTTAAATTTTTTTTTATTTTGCACCATCCTTCAAAAATCGGTTAAGGGACGATTGAAAAGGTGCAAATATGTATTGGTCTTCATGTTACAAAAATATATTGGATATGGGGAAGTGTATTAATGTTATTTAATGAATACAATGTAATAATAAAACATGAAGTATAAAAATCATCATGACATGGAGGCGCCGACGCGATCACCTTTGTTGCACATGAACCGATACTCAGAAACTCGGGTTTAGTTCAGTGCATCGGTTTCTTTGCAATTATTCATAAAACTTAGCAATCTCTGTGTGATCACTTTTTTCCAGAGTTACTTTTGGAAGACCTCGCATCCATCATTAATTGAAACTCACTGAAAACAGGTGGCACGCACACAAATCCACAGTCAAATTGGCAGCATTTGTGTCCTCCAGAGCAGTCTCTATCAGAAGTACATCCTTTAAGGGATGGCACAACCATAAGCTTTGCTGGACACTGACTGGACACTACAGAAGAGGATTCAAGAGGATCATTAGGGGAGACCACCCAGTCAACACGTGAGATCATGCGATGATCACAGTGACATCACACAATCCTCATACTGTGATCCTCAACATGTGTGTAAAGTGTGAGCTCATTGTGAGTTCATCTGATCCTCATACTGTGATCCTCAGCATGTGTGTAAAGTGTGAGCTCCACGTGAGTTCATCTGATCCTCATACTGTGATCCTCAGCATGTGTGTAAAGCGTGAGCTCCACGTGAGTTCATCTGATCCTCATACTGTGATCCTCAGCATGTGTGTAAAGCGTGAGCTCATTGTGAGTTCATCTGATCCTCATACTGTGATCCTCAGCATGTGTGTAAAGCGTGAGCTCCACGTGAGTTCATCTGATCCTCATACTGTGATCCTCAGCATGTGTGTAAAGCGTGAGCTCCACGTGAGTTCATCTGATCCTCATACTGTGATCCTCAGCATGTGTGTAAAGCGTGAGCTCAACGTGAGTTCATCTGTTCCTCATACTGTGATCCTCAGCATGTGTGTAAAGCATGAGCTCAACGTGAGTTCATCTGTTCCTCATACTGTGATCCTCAACATGTGTGTAAAGCATGAGCTCAACGTGAGTTCATCTGATCCTCATACTGTGATCCTCAACGTGTGTGTAAAGCGTGAGCTCAACGTGAGTTCATCTGTTCCTCATACTGTGATCCTCAGCATGTGTGTAAAGCATGAGCTCAACGTGAGTTCATCTGATCCTCATACTGTGATCCTCAACGTGTGTATGCGTGAGCTCATTGTGAATGCTTCACACTCCGGTCCAGTTGGCGGTGGTAAATGCACCATCTAAGCTGGTCTTCCAACCACCATAAAACATGTAAAGAAGAAGAAAAAGTTGTGCATGGTATTGTTACACCGCAGAAATGGTGAGTGGCCTATTTACACACTTTTAGATGTGCAATGTGGTCTGGTCTTTTTTTTTTAGCAGAGTACTGCTCACACATGCTACATGTGCACCAGCCATTTTACCTTCAGTAATCACACCAAATTTGCTAGCTGCAGCTAGTTTGCATATCAGTATTTGTGAATTGTTAGGCCTGTTATGTCAGATCATTACAACATTACTAACTTTATATTTCAATATATTATTTTTTTTTTATTTATACTTATATTTCAATAATTAACAAGCGCTGTAAAACAACAGTAAGCAAGAATGCTGCACTGGTGGAATAGCGTAAACTATCATTGCTCTTTGGATAAAAAGATGAAGTACGCCTACTCTTAGACACTCATATTAAAGATAAAAAGCCTTATTTCACCACGCTATATGACTAGTTTTTTAACAACAACTTCTATCTGCGGAACTGTAGCTGTTTTATGTTAAAAGCTTCAACGTCACTTCCCATTTACCAAAACTCAAAGTGACTGACATTCATCCTCCTATTAACATAACAAGCAACTTAACCCAGACATTAGATGCAACACTACATCATTAAGAATGTAAAGTGTAGATCTACAAAAGTGTAGTTTAAAGTACTTTATGATACACACTTTCTTTAGGATACACAACAATTGTCCAAAGAAGACTTCTTATAGCGTCAGACAATGTTCTCTGTCTGTATAACAGAACGGGGAAAGATGGGAAGAAGGTGTTGCCACCTGTGCTCCTGACATGTTTGAAAAGTAAGTGTTTAAGTTTTTGTTTGTGCATCTGGATGCTGCTATAGAAATTGTAATGTTAACATCTTGCTCTTTGTGTTTTTAGAATGTGTCAGGTCCTTTCACAAACAAAATGAAATAGAGGCGAAGAAGCTAAAAGTAACCACCAGAACAACACCAGACGCGGAATGTGTTCGCCAAGTAGAATTTTTTTTGTCCAACGCCAGCACCAGGCTGAAAAGGAAACCAAGGAAAAAGCTGACTTTTTGTTTGATTGTTTTTATTGATGGAAATAAAGAATGTGGGTGTAAAAGTTTGAGTTAACTGAATCATTTTAGATAACAGTGAACTAACACAATTATTGTGGTGTTATATGATGATCTTACAGTATGAGCACACAGTGATCACAGTATGAGCACACAGTGACCACAGTATGAGCACACAGTGATCACAGTATGAGCACACAGTTATCACAGTATGAGCACACAGTGACCACAGTATGAGCACACAGTGACCACAGTATGAGCACACAGTGACATCACAGTATGAGCACACAGTGATCACAGTATGAGCACACAGTGACCACAGTATGAGCACACAGTGACATCACAGTATGAGCACACAGTGATCACAGTATGAGCACACAGTGATCACAGTATGAGCACACAGTGATCACAGTATGAGCACACAGTGATCACAGTATGAGCACACAGTGATCACAGTATGAGCACACAGTGATCACAGTATGAGCACACAGTGACCACAGTATGAGCACACAGTGACATCACAGTATAAGCACACAGTGATCACAGTATGAGCACACAGTGATCACAGTATGAGCACACAGTGATCACAGTATGAGCACACAGTTATCACAGTATGAGCACACAGTGACCACAGTATGAGCACACAGTGACCACAGTATGAGCACACAGTGACCACAGTATGAGCACACAGTGACATCACAGTATGAGCACACAGTGATCACAGTATGAGCACACAGTGACCACAGTATGAGCACACAGTGATCACAGTATGAGCACACAGTGATCACAGTATGAGCACACAGTGACCACAGTATGAGCACACAGTGACCACAGTATGAGCACACAGTGACCACAGTATGAGCACACAGTGACCACAGTATGAGCACACAGTGACATCACAGTATGAGCACACAGTGATCACAGTATGAGCACACAGTGACCACAGTATGAGCACACAGTGACCACAGTATGAGCACACAGTGACCACAGTATGAGCACACAGTGATCACAGTATGAGCACACAGTGACCACAGTATGAGCCCATAGTGACATCACAGTATGAGCACACAGTGACCACAGTATGAGCACACAGTGACCACAGTATGAGCACACAGTGACCACAGTATGAGCACACAGTGACATCACAGTATGAGCACACAGTGATCACAGTATGAGCACACAGTGACCACAGTATGAGCACACAGTGACCACAGTATGAGCACACAGTGACCACAGTATGAGCACACAGTGATCACAGTATGAGCACACAGTGACCACAGTATGAGCCCATAGTGACATCACAGTATGAGCACACAGTGATCACAGTATGAGCACACAGTGATCACAGTATGAGCACACAGTGACCACAGTATGAGCACACAGTGACCACAGTATGAGCACACAGTGACATCACAGTATGAGCACACAGTGACATCACAGTATGAGCACACAGTGACCACAGTATGAGCACACAGTGACCACAGTATGAGCACACAGTGACATCACAGTATGAGCACACAGTTATCACAGTATGAGCCCATAGTGACATCACAGTATGAGCACACAGTGACATCACAGTATGAGCACACAGTGACCACAGTATGAGCACACAGTGACCACAGTATGAGCACACAGTGACATCACAGTATGAGCACACAGTTATCACAGTATGAGCCCATAGTGACATCACAGTATGAGCACACAGTGACATCACAGTATGAGCACACAGTTATCACAGTATGAGCCCATAGTGACATCACAGTATGAGCACACAGTGACCACAGTATGAGCACACAGTGACATCACAGTATGAGCACACAGTGATCACAGTATGAGCACACAGTGACATCACAGTATGAGCACACAGTGACCACAGTATGAGCACACAGTGACCACAGTATGAGCACACAGTGACATCACAGTATGAGCACACAGTGATCACAGTATGAGCACACAGTGACCACAGTATGAGCCCATAGTGACATCACAGTATGAGCACACAGTGATCACAGTATGAGCACACAGTGACATCACAGTATGAGCACACAGTGACATCACAGTATGAGCACACAGTGACATCACAGTATGAGCACACAGTGACATCACAGTATGAGCACACATTGATCACAGTATGAGCACACAGTGATCACAGTATGAGCACACAGTGACCACAGTATGAGCACACAGTGAGTGCGCAGTGACATCACAGTGATCCCAGTATGAGCACACAGTGATCACAGTATGAGCACACACTGACCACAGTATGAGCACACAGTGAGTGCGCAGTGACATCACAGTGATCCCAGTATGAGCACACAGTGACCACAGTATGAGCACACAGTGAGTGCGCAGTGACATCACAGTGATCCCAGTATGAGCACACAGTGACCACAGTATGAGCACACAATGACCACAGTATGAGCACACAGTGATCACAGTATGAGCACACAGTGAGTGCGCAGTGACATCACAGTGATCCCAGTATGAGCACAAAGTGATCACAGTATGAGCACACAGTGAGTGTGCAGTGACATCACAGTGATCCCAGTATGAGCACACAGTGATCCCAGTATGAGCACACAGTGACCACAGTATGAGCACACAGTGAGTGCGCATTGACATCACAGTGATCCCAGTATGAGCACACAGTGACCACAGTATGAGCACACAGTGATCACAGTATGAGCACACAGTGACCACAGTATGAGCACACAGTGACCACAGTATGAGCACACAGTGAGTGCGCAGTGACATCACAGTGATCCCAGTATGAGCACACAGTGACCACAGTATGAGCACACAGTGACCACAGTATGAGCACACAGTGAGTGCGCAGTGACATCACAGTGATCCCAGTATGAGCACACAGTGACCACAGTATGAGCACACAGTGAGTGCGCAGTGACATCACAGTGATCCCAGTATGAGCACACAGTGACCACAGTATGAGCACACAGTGACCACAGTATGAGCACACAGTGACCACAGTATGAGCACACAGTGATCACAGTATGAGCACACAGTGAGTGCGCAGTGACATCACAGTGATCACAGTATGAGCACACAGTAATCACAGTATGAGCACACAGTGACCACAGTATGAGCACACAGTGACCACAGTATGAGCACACAGTGACCACAGTATGAGCACACAGTGACCACAGTATGAGCACACAGTGATCACAGTATGAGCACACAGTGACCACAGTATGAGCACACAGTGACCACAGTATGAGCACACAGTGATCACAGTATGAGCACACAGTGACCACAGTATGAGCACACAGTGACCACAGTATGAGCACACAGTGAGTGCGCAGTGACATCACAGTGACCACAGTATGAGCACACAGTGAGTGCGCAGTGACATCACAGTGACCACAGTATGAGCACACAGTGAGTGCGCAGTGACATCACAGTGACCACAGTATGAGCACACAGTGATCACAGTATGAGCACACAGTGAGTGCGCAGTGACATCACAGTGACCACAGTATGAGCACACAGTGAGTGCGCAGTGACATCACAGTGACCACAGTATGAGCACACAGTGAGTGCGCAGTGACATCACAGTGACCACAGTATGAGCACACAGTGATCACAGTATGAGCACACAGTGAGTGCGCAGTGACATCACAGTGACCACAGTATGAGCACACAGTGAGAGCGCAGTGACATCACAGTGATCCCAGTATGAGCACACAGTGACCACAGTATGAGCACACAGTGACCACAGTATGAGCACACAGTGATCACAGTATGAGCACACAGTGAGTGCGCAGTGACATCACAGTGATCCCAGTATGAGCACACAGTGAGTGCGCAGTGACATCACAGTGATCCCAGTATGAGCACACAGTGAGTGCGCAGTGACATCACAGTGACCACAGTATGAGCACACAGTGAGTGCGCAGTGACATCACAGTGATCCCAGTATGAGCACACAGTGAGTGCGCAGTGACATCACAGTGATCACAGTATGAGCACACAGTGACCACAGTATGAGCACACAGTGACCACAGTATGAGCACACAGTGAGTGTGCAGTGACATCACAGTGATCCCAGTATGAGCACACAGTGATCCCAGTATGAGCACACAGTGATCACAGTATGAGCACACAGTGATCACAGTATGAGCACACAGTTATCACAGTATGAGCACACAGTGACCACAGTATGAGCACACAGTGACCACAGTATGAGCACACAGTGACCACAGTATGAGCACACAGTGACATCACAGTATGAGCACACAGTGATCACAGTATGAGCACACAGTGACCACAGTATGAGCACACAGTGATCACAGTATGAGCACACAGTGACCACAGTATGAGCCCATAGTGACATCACAGTATGAGCACACAGTGACCACAGTATGAGCCCATAGTGACATCACAGTATGAGCACACAGTGATCACAGTATGAGCACACAGTGATCACAGTATGAGCACACAGTGACCACAGTATGAGCACACAGTGACCACAGTATGAGCACACAGTGACATCACAGTATGAGCACACAGTGACATCACAGTATGAGCACACAGTGACCACAGTATGAGCACACAGTGACCACAGTATGAGCACACAGTGACATCACAGTATGAGCACACAGTGATCACAGTATGAGCACACAGTGATCACAGTATGAGCACACAGTGACCACAGTATGAGCCCATAGTGACATCACAGTATGAGCACACAGTGACATCACAGTATGAGCACACAGTGACATCACAGTATGAGCACACAGTGACCACAGTATGAGCACACAGTGATCACAGTATGAGCACACAGTGACATCACAGTATGAGCACACAGTGATCACAGTATGAGCACACAGTGACCACAGTATGAGCACACAGTGACATCACAGTATGAGCACACAGTGATCACAGTATGAGCACACAGTGACCACAGTATGAGCCCATAGTGACATCACAGTATGAGCACACAGTGATCACAGTATGAGCACACAGTGACATCACAGTATGAGCACACAGTGACATCACAGTATGAGCACACAGTGACATCACAGTATGAGCACACAGTGACCACAGTATGAGCACACAGTGACATCACAGTATGAGCACACATTGATCACAGTATGAGCACACAGTGACCACAGTATGAGCACACTGACCACAGTATGAGCACACAGTGAGTGCGCAGTGACATCACAGTGATCCCAGTATGAGCACACAGTGACCACAGTATGAGCACACAGTGAGTGCGCAGTGACATCACAGTGATCCCAGTATGAGCACACAGTGAGTGCGCAGTGACATCACAGTGATCCCAGTATGAGCACAAAGTGATCACAGTATGAGCACACAGTGACCACAGTATGAGCACACAGTGAGTGTGCAGTGACATCACAGTGATCCCAGTATGAGCACACAGTGATCCCAGTATGAGCACACAGTGACCACAGTATGAGCACACAGTGAGTGCGCATTGACATCACAGTGATCCCAGTATGAGCACACAGTGACCACAGTATGAGCACACAGTGATCACAGTATGAGCACACAGTGACCACAGTATGAGCACACAGTGACCACAGTATGAGCACACAGTGAGTGCGCAGTGACATCACAGTGATCCCAGTATGAGCACACAGTGACCACAGTATGAGCACACAGTGAGTGCGCAGTGACATCACAGTGATCCCAGTATGAGCACACAGTGACCACAGTATGAGCACACAGTGACCACAGTATGAGCACACAGTGAGTGCGCAGTGACATCACAGTGATCCCAGTATGAGCACACAGTGACCACAGTATGAGCACACAGTGACCACAGTATGAGCACACAGTGACCACAGTATGAGCACACAGTGATCACAGTATGAGCACACAGTGACCACAGTATGAGCACACAGTGAGTGTGCAGTGACATCACAGTGATCCCAGTATGAGCACACAGTGACCACAGTATGAGCACACAGTGACCACAGTATGAGCACACAGTGACCACAGTATGAGCACACAGTGACCACAGTATGAGCACACAGTGACCACAGTATGAGCACACAGTGATCACAGTATGAGCACACAGTGACCACAGTATGAGCACACAGTGACCACAGTATGAGCACACAGTGATCACAGTATGAGCACACAGTGACCACAGTATGAGCACACAGTGACCACAGTATGAGCACACAGTGAGTGCGCAGTGACATCACAGTGACCACAGTATGAGCACACAGTGAGTGCGCAGTGACATCACAGTGACCACAGTATGAGCACACAGTGAGTGCGCAGTGACATCACAGTGACCACAGTATGAGCACACAGTGATCACAGTATGAGCACACAGTGAGTGCGCAGTGACATCACAGTGACCACAGTATGAGCACACAGTGAGTGCGCAGTGACATCACAGTGACCACAGTATGAGCACACAGTGAGTGCGCAGTGACATCACAGTGACCACAGTATGAGCACACAGTGATCACAGTATGAGCACACAGTGAGTGCGCAGTGACATCACAGTGACCACAGTATGAGCACACAGTGAGTGCGCAGTGACATCACAGTGACCACAGTATGAGCACACAGTGAGTGCGCAGTGACATCACAGTGATCCCAGTATGAGCACACAGTGACCACAGTATGAGCACACAATGACCACAGTATGAGCACACAGTGACCACAGTATGAGCACACAATGATCACAGTATGAGCACACAGTGAGTGCGCAGTGACATCACAGTGATCCCAGTATGAGCACACAGTGAGTGCGCAGTGACATCACAGTGATCCCAGTATGAGCACACAGTGAGTGCGCAGTGACATCACAGTGACCACAGTATGAGCACACAGTGAGTGCGCAGTGACATCACAGTGATCCCAGTATGAGCACACAGTGAGTGCGCAGTGACATCACAGTGATCACAGTATGAGCACACAGTGAGTGCGCAGTGACATCACAGTGATCCCAGTATGAGCACACAGTGACCACAGTATGAGCACACAGTGACCACAGTATGAGCACACAGTGACCACAGTATGAGCACACAGTGAGTGCGCAGTGACATCACAGTGATCCCAGTATGAGCACACAGTGAGTGCGCAGTGACATCACAGTGATCCCAGTATGAGCACACAGTGAGTGCGCAGTGACATCACAGTGATCACAGTATGAGCACACAGTGAGTGCGCAGTGACATCACAGTGACCACAGTATGAGCACACAGTGAGTGCGCAGTGACATCACAGTGATCACAGTATGAGCACACAGTGAGTGCGCAGTGACATCACAGTGACCACAGTATGAGCACACAGTGATTACAGTATGAGCACACAGTGATCACAGTATGAGCACACAGTGACCACAGTATGAGCACACAGTGACCACAGTATGAGCACACAGTGACCACAGTATGAGCACACAGTTATCACAGTATGAGCACACAGTGATCACAGTATGAGTACACAGTGATCACAGTATGAGCACACAGTGACCACAGTATGAGCACACAGTGATCACAGTATGAGCACACAGTGATCACAGTATGAGCACACAGTGACCACAGTATGAGCCCATAGTGACATCACAGTATGAGCACACAGTGACATCACAGTATGAGCACACAGTGACATCACAGTATGAGCACACAGTGACCACAGTATGAGCACACAGTGATCACAGTATGAGCACACAGTGACATCACAGTATGAGCACACAGTGATCACAGTATGAGCACACAGTGACCACAGTATGAGCACACAGTGACATCACAGTATGAGCACACAGTGATCACAGTATGAGCACACAGTGACCACAGTATGAGCCCATAGTGACATCACAGTATGAGCACACAGTGATCACAGTATGAGCACACAGTGACATCACAGTATGAGCACACAGTGACATCACAGTATGAGCACACAGTGACATCACAGTATGAGCACACAGTGACCACAGTATGAGCACACAGTGACATCACAGTATGAGCACACATTGATCACAGTATGAGCACACAGTGACCACAGTATGAGCACACTGACCACAGTATGAGCACACAGTGAGTGCGCAGTGACATCACAGTGATCCCAGTATGAGCACACAGTGACCACAGTATGAGCACACAGTGAGTGCGCAGTGACATCACAGTGATCCCAGTATGAGCACACAGTGAGTGCGCAGTGACATCACAGTGATCCCAGTATGAGCACAAAGTGATCACAGTATGAGCACACAGTGACCACAGTATGAGCACACAGTGAGTGTGCAGTGACATCACAGTGATCCCAGTATGAGCACACAGTGATCCCAGTATGAGCACACAGTGACCACAGTATGAGCACACAGTGAGTGCGCATTGACATCACAGTGATCCCAGTATGAGCACACAGTGACCACAGTATGAGCACACAGTGATCACAGTATGAGCACACAGTGACCACAGTATGAGCACACAGTGACCACAGTATGAGCACACAGTGAGTGCGCAGTGACATCACAGTGATCCCAGTATGAGCACACAGTGACCACAGTATGAGCACACAGTGACCACAGTATGAGCACACAGTGAGTGCGCAGTGACATCACAGTGATCCCAGTATGAGCACACAGTGACCACAGTATGAGCACACAGTAACCACAGTATGAGCACACAGTGATCACAGTATGAGCACACAGTGATCACAGTATGAGCACACAGTGACCACAGTATGAGCACACAGTGAGTGCGCAGTGACATCACAGTTACCACAGTATGAGCACACAGTGACCACAGTATGAGCACACAGTATGAGCACACAGTGACCACAGTATGAGCACACAGTGACCACAGTATGAGCACACAGTGACCACAGTATGAGCACACAGTGATCACAGTATGAGCACACAGTGACCACAGTATGAGCACACAGTGACCACAGTATGAGCACACAGTGATCACAGTATGAGCACACAGTGACCACAGTATGAGCACACAGTGACCACAGTATGAGCACACAGTGAGTGCGCAGTGACATCACAGTGACCACAGTATGAGCACACAGTGAGTGCGCAGTGACATCACAGTGACCACAGTATGAGCACACAGTGAGTGCGCAGTGACATCACAGTGACCACAGTATGAGCACACAGTGATCACAGTATGAGCACACAGTGAGTGCGCAGTGACATCACAGTGACCACAGTATGAGCACACAGTGAGTGCGCAGTGACATCACAGTGACCACAGTATGAGCACACAGTGAGTGCGCAGTGACATCACAGTGACCACAGTATGAGCACACAGTGATCACAGTATGAGCACACAGTGAGTGCGCAGTGACATCACAGTGACCACAGTATGAGCACACAGTGAGTGCGCAGTGACATCACAGTGACCACAGTATGAGCACACAGTGAGTGCGCAGTGACATCACAGTGATCCCAGTATGAGCACACAGTGACCACAGTATGAGCACACAGTGACCACAGTATGAGCACACAATGATCACAGTATGAGCACACAGTGAGTGCGCAGTGACATCACAGTGATCCCAGTATGAGCACACAGTGAGTGCGCAGTGACATCACAGTGATCCCAGTATGAGCACACAGTGAGTGCGCAGTGACATCACAGTGACCACAGTATGAGCACACAGTGAGTGCGCAGTGACATCACAGTGATCCCAGTATGAGCACACAGTGAGTGCGCAGTGACATCACAGTGATCACAGTATGAGCACACAGTGAGTGCGCAGTGACATCACAGTGATCCCAGTATGAGCACACAGTGACCACAGTATGAGCACACAGTGACCACAGTATGAGCACACAGTGACCACAGTATGAGCACACAGTGAGTGCGCAGTGACATCACAGTGATCCCAGTATGAGCACACAGTGAGTGCGCAGTGACATCACAGTGATCCCAGTATGAGCACACAGTGAGTGCGCAGTGACATCACAGTGATCACAGTATGAGCACACAGTGAGTGCGCAGTGACATCACAGTGACCACAGTATGAGCACACAGTGATTACAGTATGAGCACACAGTGATCACAGTATGAGCACACAGTGACCACAGTATGAGCACACAGTGACCACAGTATGAGCACACAGTGACCACAGTATGAGCACACAGTTATCACAGTATGAGCACACAGTGATCACAGTATGAGTACACAGTGATCACAGTATGAGCACACAGTGACCACAGTATGAGCACACAGTGATCACAGTATGAGCACACAGTGATCACAGTATGAGCACACAGTGATCACAGTATGAGCACACAGTGATCACAGTATGAGCACACAGTGACCACAGTATGAGCACACAGTGATCACAGTATGAGCACACAGTGACCACAGTATGAGCACACAGTGATCACAGTATGAGCACACAGTGATCACAGTATGAGCACACAGTGACCACAGTATGAGCACACAGTGAGTGCGCAGTGACATCACAGTGATCCCAGTATGAGCACACAGTGATTACAGTATGAGCACACAGTGACCACAGTATGAGCACACAGTGACCACAGTATGAGCACACAGTGACCACAGTATGAGCACACAGTGACCACAGTATGAGCACACAGTGACCACAGTATGAGCACACAGTGAGTGCGCAGTGACATCACAGTGATCCCAGTATGAGCACACAGTGATTACAGTATGAGCACACAGTGACCACAGTATGAGCACACAGTGACCACAGTATGAGCACACAGTGAGTGCGCAGTGACATCACAGTGATCCCAGTATGAGCACACAGTGATTACAGTATGAGCACACAGTGACCACAGTATGAGTGCACTGTGATTGTGCAGTGACCTCATGTTGTGAAAAAAGTATGAGCACACAGTGAGAGCTCTGTGTGGTTACACTTTTAGTTCACTGTGACACTCACATTATGACCGCACCATGAGAATATTGTGAGCTCATAGTGACATCATTTTGAGATCAAATTGTTGACTGGGTTGTTAATGTGGTGTGTGTTTTTGATGAATGATGCAACAGTTTAGTTTGATGAGGTGTGTTTGTACTGAAAATGTATATCAAAGGATAATTTGCTGACATATGAACATTTTAAGGGTCGTGTCTGATGTGTAATACAGCAGAATGTTAAATAGGTTATAAATTAATATATTATATAGTGTTGTATTATATTATATTATATCTTTGAAGTATATGAGAAAAATGTATATAATTGACTCTGTTTTAAGTGATTCTGTCACTCATTGGACTATAAAGAAAATACTTTAACTGTTTTAAAGGCAGGGTAGGTAAAAAATGTATAAAAAAACTTTTCTTCAAAATTTGTTTAAACTTTATTTATATATCAATACATAATTAAAATGTAAGTACTCTGAAAAAGAAAGTATAAAAATCGAGTGTCTGTAGACCTCTCACGACTGTTTTAAAGACAGCTCATTATTTCCATTCACTCCACCCCCTCCCTTCTGGGCTCCTTCCAAAGCCACGCCCCCAAAACGCATGAACGCGCGACTCCGACCACTGAGCTGGAAGACGCATTATTTACCTGAGACGAGCGGAGAGGAAGGAGCACAGTGCATGTAGTGACATCATGTCAGAATTACATGTAATAAAAATAACTTTATATTTATGAAGATAAACAAACAAGATGTATTTTAGTACTCACTATCAAGCTAGCATATTGATATTGGTAAAGTTTAAAATATATATTTTTTGATTCGCTAACGAGCTAGTTATCTATAAGGCAAAGCTAAAAACAGGTTGCCTGATACACGTTTTTCCATTACCATCATTTACACTGTGATGAAGATGAATTTCGTGTAAGATTCATAACATATACGTTGTTCTACAGATAAACAGAGTAACATACACTCAAATGTCAACTCACAACTGCATTGCAGACACAAAATAATAACACACACATACAACAAAGTGTGTACGACACACACAGATACAAGATAAAGACATCAGTAAACATAGGTAGAGAATATAAAAACAAAACAAAGGCGAAAAAAAACGTGCAGGTAAACTTACAGGTGAACATGGTAAAAGAGTAAGACAGAGGGTAAATATAGTTCTAAGAAAAGTGCCTAGATGCGGAGTAACGTTAGGCCTACTATCTGTTAAACATGTATTTAGTTATCTAAAGCAAAATTATGCACAATTCAACACTATAGCTATCATCTTGAGCTAGGCCTATAGATTATTTATCGTCTCTACTACGGCTCGCTAAGTAATGTTATGTTAGCTATATTACGCAGCTACGTGTGCTAATGACACATGCTTCATGAAAAAATTAACAAAAAAATATGTATGATCAAAATACAAAAAGAAAGATTTACCTGTCCAGCAGAAATAAAGCCATCAAGGAGTCACTTTTCAGCTCCCTCAGTTGAGAGGGAGTAAAATCTTTGCGTTGCAGGGGGAGCTGCCACTGGACCTGCCACGGTTATGCGCGCCTGCCTCGGGACCTGCCACTGTTATATGATGCATATGATGCATATGATAAATGCCGATTGATGCATGCGTGCAAACTGTGCACAATCCTGCTCTCAGTTCTCGCCATCGCTGGAAAGCCACGCCGATATTAACTCACGTTTTATTTCTTTGTTTATCCAAAGACTTTTTGTTCATTGCCTTTTCATGTACTGTTACTGTCTTCCTTTTTTTGCCTAGTTTGCCTTCACTAACTGCATAGGCCGGTACTGTGAATTTTGCTTGCTGTTTCTCTGCCATTGTTTTGGTATTCCTAGGATCCATGCCTCTTGAATTCCCCAAATCAAACGTGCGCGCGCAAGTGGGCAGGTGATGTGTGTCAAAAGGGTGGTTGCCATGGTTGCGAGAGAGTGACAGTCGCCTAAGCCAATCCTATGTTTCGTCCCGGATGGAAATAATGAGCTGTGTTTAATACAGATTAAACTGTCTAGAGCAGGGATGGACAACTCCGGTCCTGGAGGGCCAGTGTCCAGCAGAGTTTAGCTCCAACCCTAATCAAACACACCTGAACCAGCTAATCAAGGTCTTTAGGATTAGTAGAAAGTTATAGGCAAGTGAGTTTTTATCAGGGATGGAGATAAACTCTGCAGGACACTGGCCCTCCAGGACCGGAGTTGTCCATCCCTGGTCTAGAGTCACTCGATTTTTATACTCTTTTTATCAGAGTTCTTACATTTTAATTATGCATGGATATATATAGAAAGTTTAAACACATTTGGAACAAAATTTTTTACTTACCCTGCCTTTAAATGTTTATGAAAAAACAATACACAGACTGATGGTGAAGTAGCAGCAGTTCCGTGTCCTGTGTTTAATTTACATTTATTTCTGCCCTCATCAGCTGGTGAGGGTACATATGCATTTAAATGTGATGTCATTTTAGGGCTGTCAATCGATTAAAAATTTTAATTTAATTAATTACATAGGCTGTGATGAATTAATCTAAATTAATCGCATACATAATTTTTCTGTGAAAGTATTAAATATTTAAATTCAAATTAATCAATGCAGGGTTTTTCCTGGGTCAAAAATGGTCTTCGGTGGTGACAGACATGGTCATCCACACAAACAGTAAAAAGTACCCTACCCACGTGATCTGCGAGCCCGATACTGACAATAAAGTACCCGTCACTCTCACTGTAATTCTTTCTTGCCCTCTTTGCAAAAAAAAAAAAAAAAAAGTGATTTTATAGCTTTGTAAGAGAAGATGTTTTTTTGCTAAACCTGAAAGTATTAAAAAGTAGCATTTAGAAGTTATATTAACTAATTGGCTAAAATAATTTTATACCATATACAATTGAATGCACATAGCTAACACATAGCTTTGTTCTGGTTTCACCGTTAGCATCGCACTTAAAAATGACCAAAGAGTTTTGCTATTTTTCCTATTTAAAACTTGACTCTTCTGTAGTTAAATCGTGTACTAAGACCGTAATATCATTGCA
Organism: Chanodichthys erythropterus; assembly: GCF_024489055.1. Lineage (NCBI taxonomy): Eukaryota > Metazoa > Chordata > Actinopteri > Cypriniformes > Xenocyprididae > Chanodichthys > Chanodichthys erythropterus. The sequence continues at coordinate 39,150,509 of NC_090231.1, forward strand.
CTGCTGCAGCGATGGAACGGCAGCAAAGTTCCTTGATTATCACTCCTGAATGAGAGTATAGTTTGTAGCCATATCAGCCTAGAAAATCACAACTTTTTATTTTCCGTCGGTCTTAGTACACGATTTAACTACAGAAGAGTCAAGTTTTAAATAGGAAAAATATCAAAACTCTTTGGTCATTTTTAAGCGCGATGCTAACGGTCTAATCAGATTCAATGAACTATGCTAAGCTATGATAATAGTGGTACCGCCAGACCCGGAGATCGGCTGAATGGATTCGAAAACGGTAAAACTCAACTGTTTAACTCTAGGGGAGTTGGAAAATGAGCCTATTTTCAAAAAAGTGGAGTGTTCCTTTAAGGCTAATTTTACTAACCACTCTTGCTAAATGAGGTAAGCACACTTACACAGCAAAAACTGCAGTGTTAAATTAACTCTCCAGGGAGTACATGTGAGACCATACTCAAGAGTGTTAAAGTGTTAAAATAAGAGTGTTAAATGAACACTGAAAAGTGTTAAAGTTAATAAGATAATTAAGTGATTAATTGAGTGATGATTGACCATTATTGAAGACACCTGATGATAACAAGCAGAATCACCAAAGGAGAAAATCACTATTTTTAAGCCACCATCGTGGAGATGAGTGTTTGTTTTAGTTGGGCTCTTGACTCTTGACATGTTTGGGCAAAGGAAAAAATGGTCAGGTGGTGTTGGTTATGTTTTTACATAATCATTATTTGATCAGAATCACTGAATCACTATCAACATAACTCATTTAGAGCCCAATCTCTGAGTTTGATTTACATTTTTGATTACAGCAGCACAAGATCTGCTTTATCAATATAATCTGAAGGATTTCACAAACAGTTGTTCTGAGCAAAAAAAAAAAAATCTTTCTTTTAGGCACACACATACATCAAGAATCAGCATATGAATCTCAATGACGGTGACAAGCAACATATTCTGATAAACAGATCAACTCTGAATATTAGAAAACAAGCTACTAAAAAGTCGCATAAACGGAACAAAATAAAATATGAGAAAAGAAAATTACTAAGACAATTCAGCTCATAATTTATTCATGCAGCAATGCATGATGGGAGATGGTTTTAGAGAATTTTGATTGGTGGCACCCAGAATGCATTGTAACATGGTTTATTATTCTCACCACTGTTGAGATTCACAGACTGATTCTTGATGTCTGTGTGTGCCTAAGAGATTGATTTTTTTTTTTTTTTTTTTTGATCAGATCAACTGTTTGTGAAATCCTTCAGATTATATTGATAAAGTTGATCTTCTGCTATAGAATCACATTGCTGCTGTAATCATTAATGTAACTCTAACTCACAGATTGGGCTCTAAATGAGTTCAGGGATTCAAATCAAATAATGATCATGTGAAAACATAACCAAAACCTGATCATTTTTTCCATTTGTTTTTCTGGATGTTATAACTCCGTTAAAACAGACCAAACAAAATTTTATTTTAAAAAGTCAAGGGACAAGAGTCCAACTAAAACAAACTCTCATCTCCTCGATGATGGTAACTTAAAAATAGTGATTTTCTCCTTTGGTGATTCTGCTTGTTATCATCAGGTGTCTTCAATAATGGTCAATCATCAATCAATTAATCACTTAATTAACTCAATAACTTTAACACCGCTTCAGTGTTCATTTAACACTCGTATTTTAACACTTTAACACTCTTGAGTATGGTCTCACATGTACTCCCAGGAGAGTTAATTTAACACTGCAGTTTTTGCTGTGTATGTTCTCATTTCAGAGTTGTTCAAGTAAATGATTCATTATAGACCGTGTGGACAGATCAGTTGTTATCATGATTCATTAAAATGAATCTGTTCAAATGAGTCATTAGGTCGCGAATTGGACATTAGCGGACATTGACGCATTGCGTGCGAATCGCGACTGTTATTAGGACATCACAAAAGATTTGTCAACACAGAAAACACTTAACCACTGGATAGGATTTTCTTTTTGTTTACTGAAAGTGTGGATTATGTCAGCTGCACGTGCAGGGCACCTGTCAGAGAAGGTGAGGAGACGTTCTTTTGAGCACTATTCACACCCAGCGGTTATTCAGGAAAAACATTCTCCGAATGCGCCTCGTAAAACATGGATTCGGTCTTACGAACATTTAGCATTGTGTCAGTTGATTTAGATTATTATGTGTGAGGTAGAGAGAGTGCAAAGACGGTGCTTACTTTGAAGACAAGGAGAGCCCACGCGCACGAGGGAGGAGCTCTGCTCTTTCTGTCCGTCAGCACAGCAGTCATCTCCCTCCTTCATTTTACAGTTGAATGTTGGCTAGAACGGCTCCAAGTTCAAAGGTCAATACGGAATGGATTAATCTGCATTATTTTTTTTTAACACGTTATTTTTTCTGATTAATTAATTGAAATTAATGCGTTATTTTGACAGCCCTAATATACAGCATCGGCATCTCGTAGAGGCACTTCCGGCGGCATCTCCAGAGGCCAGGGACTTCTTTGGCAGCTGTCGCTTGAACGGCATCTCCAGTGGCCGCAGCATCGGCATCTCGTAGCAGCACTTCCGGCGGCATCTCCAGTGGCCAGGGACTTCTTCGGCAGCTGTTGCTTGAGCGACATCTCCAGCGGCCGTGGCATCGGCATCTCGTAGCGGCATCTCCAGCGGCCAGGGACTTCTTCTGCAGCTTTCCCTACAGCGGCATCTCCAGCGGCCGCGGCATCTCGTAGCGGCACTTCCAGCGGCATCTCCAGCGGCCAGTGACTTCTTTGGCAGCTGTTGCTAGAACGGCATCTCCAGCGGCCGCGGCATCGCCATCTAGAGAAATCAGGGACTTTATTCGGCAGCACCTGCCGCTGGCCAATATAATTAAGTTGGCTTGAAAAAGCCAACTTACTGTTATGCTATTTTCTTCTGAGACTAAAATTTCCAACTCTAACTCCTCCTAGAGTTTTAACTCTACATACTCCAAACTCGGGTCAGATCTTCAGACTGTTCTGACTTAGAGTGCTATATCTTTTCTAACTGATCGGTCTTACGGTTTTCCTAAAAAAGACTGTTAAACCTCGAGAAAATCCCATCGACTTTCAGTGACGGAATGTTCAAATGAGCCAAGACTGTTCAAACTCCAACTGTCAAAATTCAAATTTAAACTACCGAAGCCCTTTAGACTCAAAAACTCAATTAGACTCAAGTGCCGTTCTATGTACTATTTCTAATCCATTGAAACTCATTGAAACTCATAAACTTATCTATATATCTATCATCTATCTATCAAACTAAATCTATCTATCAAACTAAATCTAGCAACACCCTATCAACCACCCCGAGTACCCTAGCAACCGCATAGCAACACCCTAGCAACCACCCAGAATACGATAGTGACCACCCCGAGTACCCTAGCAACCGCATAGCAACACCATAGCGACCACCCCAAGTACCCTAGCAACCACATAGCAACACCATAGCGACCACCCAGAGTACCCTAGCAACCACATAGCAACACCATAGTGACCACCCCGAGTACCCTAGCAACCACATAGCAACACCATAGCGACCATCCTGAGTACCTTAGCAACCGCATAGCAACACCCTAGCAACCCCCCAGAGTACCCTAGCAACCACATAGCAACTGCTGTGTCCCAATTCGCCTACTTATACTACGCCCTAAAAGTATGTACTCTTTCTGTGAACAAAAAGTACTTACTTTTGAGTGTGTAGCAAAAGAGTAGACAAGCTTTGGGACATACTATCACGTCATACAATCACGTCTTTTCTCTCTGTCGCATCCAGTCCCCGTAAACTGCCCTGTCAATCATCTTACATCCTCCACATTTCATTTAGCTAATTTCCTACCGTATCGGAGAGAAATGCAGCATGTTGATCTGCTGTCGCGAGTCTTTCATGTGAAGCACTCTCCTCATATTAATGCATAATGATGCATTTAAAAGTTAATGGATAATCAGATCTTTATAAAAGTCCACATTGGTATTTGCAGATGCAAAATAACACATATACACATATAACATTAAATAAATATTTTCTATCAGTTTGAACTGATTATTAGTCACTCAAACAACCTCTCAGCGTCGATCGTGCATATTCGCCATGTTTTGTAGTTTTTTTTTAACACTTTTTACTCGTGTTTGTAGTTCTGAACTGAATCCGTGTCCAACACACAATGGGTTGTGGGCAATATTAGCCTTTATAGTGTGCACGGATCCACACATTTCGAAAATCTACCGGAAATAGTAGACCATCCGGGGACTTTTGGCATACTCTTTTCAACATACTATGCTTTGGGACACACTTATTTTAATCTCACATACTATTTAGATGGATAGTATGGACATTGGGACGCAGGGAACATCTTAGCAAACCACTCCAGGGGCGGAGCCAGAGGGGTGGCCCACGCCACCCCTGAGATTCGATTGGCCACCCCAGGTGCCACCCCAAACTCCTACTTTACGATTGGCCATTAACGTGGTCAAAGGTGGAACTTTTGTTGACGCACTTTGCTGCCTTTAAATCAGCGAGGGAGCTTGGACACGGACAGTCAGACACCAGAACTCAGAAATGTAGCAAGTGTTTGATATAAACTAACCAACGATACGCTTATTGTTTTTTAGCATGTGAGTTTACAGCACTACTACTTGTGCTAGCACGCAAAGATATCTATTTACCTATCACATCTGCCTTGATATCTAATCGCACACACAGCCCAGTATCACGTCTGTTGAATCACGTCGTGTAGGCTAATTTATCTACTGTAAGTTACCTGCCTACTCAGTCGACATTTGCTAGGTCATTAACTGTAGGCTACTTTTGTAAAAAGCATTTAAAGATTTATCATTAGCAGATTAGCAGACGCAATTTTGTGCAAAAAAAACGCCTACATTATATTTTAACCAACAACAATTTAGCTTAAACCGTGAGAATCAAGCAAACCTCACGGCCGTCAGGGCCTTAAAGTGACAGGCACTGAATTCTAGGGCTGCAACAACGAATCGATAAAATTCGATTATTAAAAGAGTTGACAACGAATTTCATTATCGATTCGTTGTGTCGCGCGACTATTACGCCTCTCAATGAGACGCGGAGATGTTTGAGTATAAAAACGCGCGGTTGAGCGAGAAGCAGAGCGGAGCAAAAATAAATAAATAAATAGCAGAGCGGAGGTAGAGGAAAGACCATCGGAGAGACCCGTAACGTTGTTCTGAACAGGCGTGCCGTTGTCAGGACCCCCGCAGTTTTGAAAAGACAGAAATCAACCCCCGCACTTTTGATACGGGCTGCTTCAATCAGTCACACTATATCATCTTTTAGCTTTGGATATTTTCTTTCAAATGAGACCATTTTCACGTTTTTTCACGCTTTCGTTCATAAATAATCAACTGTTTTGTCGCGAATGTAAAGAACAGGAAATGCGCTTCGAACGGAGAAACACGCGATCTCCAAACAATCGATCAAAGCGTGCTAACGTTTTAGGACAGGTCGATGGTATATAAATCATGCCCGAATGTCAATCAAGCCAAACTGTCCATTCAGAAACCGAGAATTTGACCACTTGACAAGGTAAGGAGGCTGATCTCTCAGGTTGACGCGCGAGCTGGCTTGACTGAAGTTTTCGTGAGGATTTAAGGTAGATGGACTGCTTTGATTTTGGTAATTACATCTAGAAAGATAAAAGCATTGATGGCATCTATAAAATAGATATCTGAAAGCGAAACAAAAGTGATATTGCCTCGTCCAGTGAGGAAGACGCACGACAGGAGACCTGCGCGTTTAATTGGTATGTGTACTGTAATACTGCATTTACAATGCTTATCAGTGGCATACATTTCGATTGCGCACGTGAAAAACCAAAAGACCATGACTAAAACTAAATCAAAATTTGCTGTCAAAATTAACACTGAGCTGTTGTCATGTATTCATTCTGTGCTTTGTCCTATATCGGTTATTGTTGACAAATATATTTGTGTTTGTTGTACTTTTTAAATTTCATTTTAAAGTTTTTTATAGCACTTGGTCATCTTAAGCTAAGCAAAATTATACATCTTTTTGTGCAATTTATTTAAAAAAACAAAAAAACAAAAAGCCCTATATATTTGGCAGATCAGGGATGTTAAAAGAGCAACCTGTTTTTGCACGTTCTGAGGATTTTTTTGCACTGAATTTGCACTGTCATTTCTGTTTTTGAATAAAAGGTTGGAAATTAATGTTTTTTTCACTCCGATTCATCGATTAATCATAAAAATAATTGACAGATTAATCGATTATTGAAATAATCGTTAGTTGCAGCCCTACTGAATTCGACTTGCACATCATCAATGCAGTAATGACATGCATGATTTTATGATGCCACCCTTGAATTAATCAGTGCTCCACTAAGTCCACCCCTGTTAAAAAAGTCTAGAATCGCCACTGAACACTCAGAGTACCCTAGCAACCGCATAGCAACACCTTAGCAAACACACAGAGCACCCTAATACTCTATCAAAATTACTAAACTAAAACTGAAACTTTCAAACTGAAACCTTTTTAAAACTGCTTCAAACTTTCTGGACCGGCTTTTTCAAGCCAACTTAAAGTTTGTCTTGACAAACTTTATCTAGTTTGATGTTTTTTATTTAAAAACTCCATTTAATCAAAATAACATAATATACCAGAAGACTATCATTGGTAAGCATTTATCACAAATTTTGTTAATAACTTTCTGAAGCTCCACTACAGAAGAAAAAGTAAATCACATGTTTTGATAAAATAAAACTGCAATGTTATCCATTGCTTTGAAATGCACATGAATATAAACTGATATTTAGTTAATACAGAAATTAATTTCTGACTATGCTGCACAAAGCTGAAATTGTGGCATCTCGTAGCGGTATTTCAGGTGGCATCTCCAGCAGCCACGGATATTCTTCTAATTTAAAAAATCTACATTGCAACAAAATAGCATTATATATCACAGGACTGTCATTTGTAAGCATTTATCATTAATTTTGTTAATATGTAGGCCTTTTCTGACGCTGCAGTTGCTATCAGAGAACGCTGAAATTACTGCGTGTGTATATGGCAGTCTTATGGTAGCTATATAATGTAATGACAGTCCTGTGTATATAGAAGCTTAATATTATTTTATTCAAAATGTAGTTTTTAAAGTGAAAATATTACACCGAATTAATGATCAACGGCAGGTGCCACAAAAAGCGACAACTGCTGGAGAAAGTCCGTGGCTGCAGATGCCGCAATTTCAGCTTTGTAGGCCTAATTCCTAATTTCAGAAATAAATGGAAATGCATTTATTTTACCCAGAGATGCAGCTGATAATGGCAAAAGGAGCAGGGCCACTGTATCCACCCCCTGTGCTCTTTTCTGATTGCAACGGTAAGTAACTAATCACATTTTGTCTTCCACTGACTAACACACAAACGCAATTGCATAAGCCACTTCAGTTTTAACCTAACAATAGAGGATTTTAAAAGACATGTCTTCTCTGTAGCCCTGGAAAGCATTATGCCTACTTCTAGGTAATTCAATATGAATGCATTTTTTTTCCATAGGTATATACTAAGCATTTAAGAAGATATCCAGAATGGCAGAAAACAATGAACCAGTGTCCTTCACGACCTTGGCTATTGTCATGAAGACCAAAACATGAAATTATCAGAAGCTCAAATCTGGGCTTCAGAGCTCCATAAATGCATTTCTGATATACAGAATTGTAAATATTCTTCCTTGCTTGAATTCTCTGATGAGGAAGCACTTGGTTGTGGTTTGCGCTGTCCGGGTAATGCAAAGGAAAAAATTCAGGCTGTTATTGATTACAGGAAAAGTCATCCTACAGAGTCATTCCTACTTATCTGATTCTGATTGTACATCTCCACAAGGTATTGTAAACGATTTGCTTGAAGCTATAAAAAGAAAAGTAGATTATTGGAAAGCTGCTAAATCAAGTAATGATTGTGACATCTCAACATTATCCTCTGATGTGGTACTACTTGCAGCTCAGACTTTCATGTTTCGAAACAAACATTACAATACTTCTGATGAAGAGGCTCTCCAAGCTTGTCACAAAGCCATTCAATATTTAAAAGGGGAGCAATGTACATCGACGGAGTTAATAAAGTGTTGCTTCAGTGAGCTCACAGGTATTATCCAATGTGTAAACCAGCATTTCACAGAAGAAAGCACAGACATATTTGTCTTTAGAATAGCTAAAAATGTGATGGATAACATAAATCAAGGTAAATGGGCTCTAAAAATCAGATGATTATTCATGGGATGTACGCGTTCTCTCCAAAGAGAAGAAATATTTAGAAACAAGAGTGACAATTACATATTCCCAGACTGGGGCAGGATGGGGCAAAACTTACCGCTGGTACATGTTTTGTGCACAAGGTGTAAACAGCAGGAAGGAATATTATGCCATGCAATTAAAAAAAGGCTGTTAAAATCAAGGGTGTTTTTTATGAAGTTGATGGTGATTTCAGAGTCAGCGAAGATCCTGCCCTTCTGAAAGAATTTCAAAAAGGCAAAATAAATGGACAATATTATACTGAGTTCCAGGGGACTCCTAAATATTGCTGGAGCAATTTATTTATTTACTTTGGCTCAACTCTACTGGTCTAATTCTCCACACAATTTAAACTACCAGCTGGAACAAGTCACAGATAAAGAGGCACTAACATTACTTTATGATGAGATGCCTACTCTAGAGGAAAAAGGAAAAACTGATCCTAAAGCATGCCCTTGGTTTTTGAACAAACCAAGTAATGCTGTCACTGACTTCCCAGAACTAAAAGATTATTCTGAGGGACAGACTTTCTCTGAGGACTACTTATGTCCTTCAACAGAACCCCTTCAAACAGAAGGCTTTAGTTATGAGTGGTCAAGAGAAGAACATGAAACCTCACACAAAGACTTCACCTTAATATACAGAGCAAGGCCAACCCTTGAAAGAGTTCCTCAGGTTATTACAGAGGAAAACAGAATAAGATTTGATTACTGGCAATATATCAAAGAGTTTGTTGTCTTTGGTGGGTCACATCATGAAGGAACAGTTCTTGCCCTGGATCCAGCTTGGATTGATCAGGCACACAGAAATGGGGTAGGCATATTTGGCACAGATTTTTTTGCCTCCTCTGGAATTTGGGGGAAATGTGAATGACATTGAACAACTGGCAAAACCGGAGAACCTACAGAAACTAGTGGACATTGCCCACCGATTAAACTTCGAAGGGTGGTTTCTGAATATTGAAAGCTTTGAGGACTATTAGTGAACCTCGCGTAAAAACGCTGAAACACTCAATTAAGGAAATGGATCTCAGGGGTAAAGAAATTATCTGGTATTTACCCCGTCGTGATAAAAGTGATGACTTTGACCCAAAATCTAAAGGTGTAAAGATGACGTGTGATGAGAAAATCAATAATGCAGCACCTGCTTTTAAGGAAGAAAAGGGAAAACTGTATTTGGATTTTTCTCAGCTGATTGAAAGGGTTTTTTTTTTTTTTTTTTTTTTTTTGATCAGGCTCCTCGGAATTACCACATGTTTGTTGATGAACCCTTTTGAAAAAATACACTAAAACAGACAAGATATTTAGTAGACCCTGTCAGATTTCGACATGCACAGAACTGTCTTTGGCAGTTTTTTCTGGGTGAAAATGGTCTGGAAAGAAAACCTACGGGTCCCTGGTATGAAATTGCGAAATATGCAAAACGAAGAATACGAGTAAGCAAAGATTAAGAATAAATTTGCTCAAGTTGGAATTTTTGACTCCTTGACCATCACCATTAGAGGTCAAAACCAACCGTAATTGAGGTTATATCTTCTGTCTCGCTCATGTTTTATGAGATAAATATCTGTTCTATATACTGCTGTATTAACCTGCTTTCTAGACCCTTAGATAAGACTTTAGATGTAAATATAAAATTGTAACACTAAACATTTCACAAAACTAGTTCTGAAAAGCTGTTTGGCTCATTTTTAATTGTGTTAGAATTTGTTAGTACTCTCAGTTTATTATGTATTATTTCACCATCTTGAAATTATGTTAAACATGACAAAATAAAAAAAAGAAAAACGTAATGCACACTGTAGCATGCATTCATTGGTGAAACTGAAATATGTATAACTTTTTCTGTTTTTTTATTAGAATGATCTCAATGCTCACTCTTGCAAGTAATACAGGACAATTGTTTATGATGTATTGTAATAATCTTAACAAAGGGCAGTATGAAAGAGGCTCTGTAAAAAAAAAAAAAAAAGGTAAACATTTTGATGCTTCTAAAGTACTCCTATAATACTCTTATATTTATTAACTTATAATTACAGACACACCCATCCTTAAATTTAACATTAGGCCTATGTAAAATGACACAAACTGCTCAATGTTCATGTTATTATATGAGCAGCTTCAGATTAAAACATTTATTCTTTCATAGTGGTTACTTGCTGTGAGGTGATGGATATGTGCCATTGTCATTATTCTCTAGAAAGCTGGTTTGTTGCGTTTACTAAAATGAATAAAGCTGCACACTAAATGTGAAACTATTGCCTTCGAGTCACTTTGTGTATAGTGTTGGTGGTGGTGGGAGGTATTTCCATTCATTTTCTCCATATGCGTTTTAAAAAATTATTCACGACTTTAAACCAAACCAACTAAAACTATAAAGAGCCTTGCTTGAATATGCAGAAACTCACAATTCAGAGAATGGATCTCAGGGGTAAACAAATCAATGTATTTACACAAGTGCATTTTGTCTATTGCAGCGTCTCACGTTTTTAAACGCAACAAAACGCGTTCTGTATAAATGGCCCCTTGGATACTTTAATACATACATTTAAGATTAAGAAATATAACAAATCAATTGTAACAGAGGTTATAGATCAATAAATTCCTCCAAACTCTTCTTCAATACTGTCTTATGATGAGCTGTATCAGGAAACACACCTTGTTCATACTTACCCAACAAACAACAAAACCCAAAGTTGAAATTTGGGGCCATATCATAGACCTGGTGCAATGCAGCGCTTCAGCCCGATGCAGTTATCATTTTCACATCCTGTGCCATGTTGTAAATTGGCAAATGCATATGAGCCCCGTGTGCTAGTCTGAAAACAAGGTGTGTTCAGGCGCGTCGCTATTATGAGGCAACTGAAAACGACTGTGCCATCGACCAACTGAAACCTGGTCTAAAGTCAATGGTGCAATATTTGTTATTTAAAGACCGCGTTAGTAATATGTGCCTATATGTGGGTGCACAACGCGCGTATACTTTTTACACACAGGGATGTGCAACAGCACACAAACAGTGGCGGAGCCAGGAGTTTTTCACAGGGGTGGCCAGGCAGGGACCAGCAACCAGTCCGGGGTGGCACAGAAATATTCATTATTTCAACATAAAAATGAGTCTGACTATAATGTACTGGACTGTGCCTACAACACAACTGAATACAGTTTGTACTTAGCCTAATTGTAATTGAGATAGTGAATTAGATCACGGAATGCTAAGTGAATTTTACCTTCTTCTTTTTTTCCTTTTTTTTCTTGCAGGCATATTAATAAAGTGGCTCACACTTTAGCTAAATTTCAACTTGTTCAGTCAGTTCTGGTTCTCAAATAATTCAAACAAATAATTGCAAAAAAAGGGTTCTCTTTTGAATTCCCATTTGCTGATGCGGAAGCAGAGGTCAACAGCACATAAATGCCAGAATATAAAATTCATTATTTTATGCAGTTTAATTTGATACATGTTTGTAGGCTACTTTATAAATTAACAAAATTAGCATCTTCTAGTACAAATGCAGTTCAAACATTTATTTATGCATTAAAAAATACATATCAGCTTGTGCCTTATATTGTGATCTCACATACCAGAATATTTTAGTCCAGAGACATGACGCATATATATATATATATATATATATATATATATATATATATATATATATATATATATATATATATATATAAAGGGGCGCAAATATCGAGTGTTATAGGGGTATGCAACAAAATTTTTTGGCGCCCCCCCACCCCTACTTCTAAATAAATAAGTGTGCCGGACATCATCATGTATGGGTTTGAAATAATAAATGTTTATTTTAAAGTATATCAGACAGCCACTGTAAGCCTACCATAATTATATGGTATATATGTACACATATATATGTAAAAAAAAAACTATTTGTTTCCATGATAAACCAGCCTTATTGCATAAGTAAGTTTTCCAGCTTCTAGTCATTTATTGTGCATGCCAGTGGCGCCTGCAGCGCACTGTGTGTACCTTGAGAGGACGCTAATTAATGCCGTTTTTATTTTTTACATAATTTTTAAATTGATTATTAAAATCTATCTGCGTACACTCGACATATTAAGAGAGAAAGAGAGAGAATGAGAATACATAAAGGTGTGCGTTTGTGTGTTGTAAAGTCAAAGGTGTGTATGTGCATCTATAGGTGGGCGTGGGGGATATGGGTGAAAAGAAATCTGATTGGCTACTTTGGTTTCGTTTTTTTCCACATATGAAAAATTACGTTACAAATAGTTAATGTTTAAAAACAGGCTCAAAATGAGCAAACGCTCTCTAAAACAGCTAAATTCGACTGAAACATTTGCAAAATGGCCTAAAACTATTGAGTAGAGTTGAAGAAATGAAGCTTTTCTGTAAAGGTTTTGGGAAAGGTTTATGGTTTCAAAGCATCAAGAGTGTCGAAAACAGTGCCATCTTGTGGCAGGTAAAATTTACAGCACCCAAAAACTTGAATGCGCAATTCCGCTGTTTTATCCATTAAGCACAAACAGCCTGACGACGCTAAATGTGTTTATTTCAATAATATAATTCACATATTAAATTTGGCAATAGATGAAATAGATAAAAAAAAACAATAATTATAATAATAATAATGCACACTGAGTTGTTTGAGGCAAGTAAATTGTTGTTATTTTATTGTAAATACTGTTTATATGACAGAACATATGATGATGTAGTATAGGCTACAGGTTTATATATTTAAAATGTTTAGTAAATGGATTTGAACTTCCATGGTGGTCTGGATTCAAACATTCTGACACGCAAAGTATTCACTTGACTGGAAAAAAATGCGACGCTTCGTTTCTCTGAAAACAATACCCACATTTCGGGACAAAGCTGCTCAGAGACAACGTAAAAAACAAAACAAAACAAAAATTTCACGAAGCATCAAGCACATCAGAGTGCAGTTACATGCATCAGATTTTCTAAATGGGGAACATGAAAGAGACAGTCGATCACTCGATTTGTGCATTAGATCGTTCCACCAACTCACTGATTGATTTAATCGGGTTTTGCGGACAGGAGGAGTTTCAGAGTTTAGAGATAAAATCCTGCAGGCGCCCCTGGTGCATGCTACCTTATATTTACCAGTTGTCATTTTACTTTAATAAAATTTAGATGTGTCATGAATGGGATTGGTACCAAAGGGTTTAACCAAAATCTTAATGTAGATATCAGCAACATTATTTTGCAGTAAGTTAGTAAACACTTGTCAGTCAACATTAATATTTGCAAGCCTCCAAGTTTGGTAGCAAATATGATTCCACGGTAAACCAGAGATATTAAAGTTGTTTTCCAGATTCTTGTCATTTATTGTACATGCTACCTTATATTTTTTTCAGTTTTCAGCTCAGCAACCTCGGTTTTGCATATTCTAAGCTAGCTACATATTCTGTCTGCTACATTCCCAGTATTAGCAAATGCTAGTCTGTTAACATGAATAACGTATTTGCAAGCCTCCAAGCATAGACGTCACATTTTAAATCCTACCAGTTGCCTTTCACCATCCACTTATTTAGCTGCTGTCGCATCCCTTGACATGTCATCTCCTTTTCCCTCTTTCTTTTTCTATTTTTAGCCCCCGATAGCTTTTTTTGCTTTATCCATCTTTTTCGAGTTTCAATTACAACTCACTAACGTTACTGCTGCTCACTCAGCGCTACGCCCCGCCCACTCGCGATATTACCCTTCTATGTCTAAATTCTATGATGGAATCTTATGAGGGCACCGGCGCCTACTCTAGCCTGTTAGTCCTCTAAAATTTATATAACTTTTTTTTTTTATGTATAACTTTTATATAAATTTATATAACTTTTATTATTTAAAAAAAAAATTAACCATCGCTTTGGCGCCCCTATGCGCCGCATACAGCGCATACCCACTTTTTGCGCCACATATATATATATATATATATATATGTATGTGTGTTAAATAGGCCTACATACTGTACATTCATGCAGTTTTAACGCAGCTTTAATCGCCTTTTTGGTTATTTCATGACTTAATAGACGACAGAACTACGACGTTGCATTTATAGTGAGTAATATACAGCGCGCCATATTTGCGCGTGATTGAAAAGTGCGCGGTCTTGCAACCCAGCTGAGAAACATTTCCGTAAGCTATATATAATGTTCGCTATTCTGCTAAAGCTCATTCGGCACCTGTATAATTTCCGCTCGCGTTTGACTTGCGCCTGGCGCTGAGGTGAGGTTGGAGTGCGCGTCTGAAAAGTCTCCCGTTTTTTGTGGTCTCTAAAGACGGTTCTGCGTTTAAATAAACGCAATTCTTGTCAACAAAGAAGTAGACAGAAACAGCAGTTGTGAGTGGGGTGGCCAGGCTTAGCCCAAGGGTGGCCACGGCCACCCCCTGGCTCCGCCCCTGCACACAAACATGCCAAATATTAAAAATAAAATGATTACAATGTAAAAGATTATTATTGTGTGCATAAAGATAAAAATGCTTTGGTTGAATCCGGCTTTTCCTGTAGATGGTCTGCTTGCGCGCTTTAACCTCGTGCACGAGCAGATCCGTTTCCTCACCTGAGAAGCGTTCCGCTTGCAAATCCCGCCATTCCTTTGCTTTCGTTGTATTACTCATATATATATATATATATATATATATATATATATATATATATATATATATAGATATATATATATATATATTTTTGGTTAATGTTATGATTGAATGGAACATGCTGATATCAAAATGAAATGAATTTATTTCTTGTATAATTTTCTTTTTCATTAATGTGCTTGCATGTAAACATGAAGCCATGTAAACATCATAAAACTAATAAACAATTAATAAATAATTATTAGGTTTATTGAATTACAAATAATTTAAAACAGGTAACGTGATCAGTAAATCTTTGTGGGTCGTCTGTTTCACAGATCATCCATGAGAAACTAGACGACTGTTAAGATGAAAAAGACACTGTACACAAAATATTCCATATTTCCAAGCACTGTTATAAATGGCTAGAAAAAGATTATTCAGCAAAATGCAGCCTGCAGGGTAGTCAAATATTTACACTGATATATTACAGCAAGAAACAAGGTTTCAGCAAAGTACACATTCAGTGACAAGTTCCATTCGATTATAGCCTTCCCATTTCAGTTACAACAATCACATACAACATTTGTGCTTAAAATGACTTCATCATCATCATCATCATCATAATCCATCAAAGAATATTAGGCACATATCCTAAAATTATTCACAAAATTATATACACAGTTTACACACAATGTATTGGCAGTGCTGACAGCATTACAGAGCTTCAATATTTGGCTTCCGTTTTAAATCCACGATGATGTTGCATAGGATCGATGACTTACAGGAATCATACACTGGAGTGAAATGGAAGCAGTGTTGGAACTAAAACCCTGTAGTGCCATACAAACAGCATTAAACAACGTAAAGAAGGTGAAAACACTGAATAGCCCCATGTATAATGCTTTCCCATGCAAGGAAACTCACTATCCATTCAAATAATGTTCCTTTATAGAGAATCAAAGATAAAATTTTATGTACAAACCCTCCAGAAGCATCCTCGCATTATAAAGCAGCAAATACCGTATATTATTAATCCAATGTCTATGTGGATGTGTGTTACTCTTTCACATTGAATGCAAGATATGTACATGATAAAGGCCAAAATGGTCAATGAGGTAATACTCATACACCAAATTATGAACGATTTCTCCTGCAGCACGCTGTGCTTTTGCCAAGATGTATTTTTGAAGGTCTTTAAGCACCAAGCAAAGCCTTACAGCTTAACCACTCAAGATGAACTTTGCCAGTAGTGATCATATGTATTTCACATATATAAATGCAACAATGCATCATTTTTCGCATGTTTGAAACTGTAAAATGTCCCTTTTAGCAGAAAAAAAAAAAAAGCAAATTTGAAAAGAGATGGAGGCTCCCTTTATCCACTTCCTCTTTTCCCAACCACAAATTGTTGTGCCTCTGATATGATATGATGACTATGAGGCTGTTATTATAGGCAAACTCAAAGAGTAGCGCAGAGCCCTGTAGCTCAATTACGAAACATAGTAAAATCAGCATTTTTTTGGAAGTATAAAACATAGTGCCGTATTCTTTACAAAATGGAGTAAGGCACCAGATTCCATTCAGCACCAAAAACAGAGAGCGATCGAGGGTAAAAAATAGATAGATAGGCTTTGTGCTACAGTACAACACTGGATCATGCGGTCAGCAGGTGGTTTCAAAAAACGACAATATGCAGAAGGGCAAATAAAACACGTCCCAGATGGTAAACGAGGTATTTTTTTTCCATTCGTCACAATAAATAAGTCTGAACTCACAAAAGTGTAGCACCATGCTATCAAGTTAAACATGGAACGATGGTCAGCATCCGATCAAGCTGGTTTTGTAAAGTCATGAGCAAATCCATTAATAGTGGGAAAGTCAATGCTCTTTCAAGCGATGAAGGTGGACGGTGAAAGGACAAGACGCTGACACCACGGTGGATACCTCCATTTCACCAGTAGAGGGTAGTAAGACAAATGATCATGATGCATTGTACGTAAAAGTTTCTCCAACTGTTAAGGTGCGGCCACATTTATGTATGTTCGGCGAATTTATGCAGGCGAAATCTGGAATTTCGTGTGAGGGCGAAAGGTTTTGCGAAGGGTAAAAGTTGGTCACATGGATTCAGTGCTTTGAACAACAGAAAGCTGCTTGTTTGAAAGCGACTTCTGTGAGCTGTGCTTCATACGTCGCTACACTACTGACAAGACAATTTTGTCCAGAGAATTTCGCTAATGTGACCGCACTTTTACTTTTGAGGTAAAAATTGGGACAAAGCACTTTCTTCCGATTTTGTTGAGTCAAATTTTACACGAGGCAGCTTGAAGTGCCGTGGAGTTTTGCCGCATATATATTTTTCTTTATATATATCTTTTTATATATGAAGTGTCATTCTTTATTTGGGTTACCAGCACCCATTGTGATTTCATGGAGACTTGATTTCGCTGCTTCAGCTGGCATAACAGTTAAGGAATTAAATGGCATAATGGATCAGGCTGGATCATAGCGTGGACTCCAGCGAAGAGTCCAGGATATCGTCATGATGACTGTTGCTATTGGAGTCGCTGTCGTAACTCTGCGGGCTGGAGCAGCTGGCTGCCTCTTTCAGACGCAGGAGCATGTTCATCTGTTCACAGAATACACACAAATAACAGTCAGGCCAGATCTCTTAATATATGTCTGAGAAGGAATCTGAGATATTTTATTTCAAGTGTAAAGAAATTTAAAATATACTACCGTTTTCCGTAAAAAAAAAAGTAAAATTTATATATAAACTTTGTGCTTTATCATTTTTTTTTGTTGGTTGCCCCGCTAAATGGTAACCAACCAACCAATTCCATTATAGTGACATCAGATTTATTGTTAACTGAAACTTTTACAAATTGTTTTTGTTCATTTAAATCAAGTAAAATAAAAATAAAAAATAAAACTGATATAAAATAAAATATTAGATGAAAAATGAACTTCAAGTATAATGCACGATGATGTTGCACGATGATATATAACAAAAATAAATGAAAGCTAAATAGAAATATGAAAATGACAAAAGCACTTAAAATTAAAACGTAAACTAAATTTAAAATAAAAACAGAGTATAACTTAGAAATATATATATTGAAAATATAAAGAAAAATAATAAATAATAATTCCTACTATTTAATATTTTGCATTTAGTTCACAAGACAAAACAATAGCTGAATTTATTAAAATGGCCCCATTCAAAAGTATGTGAACCATTGATTCTCAATACTGTGTGTGGTTACCTGATGATCCACGACTGTTTTTTTGTTTTGTGATGGTTGTTCATGAGTCTCTTGTTTGTCCTGAGCAGTTAAACTGAGCTCTGTTCTTCAGAAAAATCCTCCAGCTCCTGCAGATTCATCAGTTTTCAAGAATTTTTGCATATTTGAACCCTTTCCAGCAGTGACTGTAGGATTTTGAGATCCGTCTTTTCATACTGAAGACAATTGAGGGACTCAAACAGAACTATTAAAAAAGGATCAAACATTCACTGATGCTCCAGAAGGAAACACGACGCATTAAGAGTCGGGGTGTGAAAACTTTTGAACAGGATGAAGACGTCACAATTTTTCTTATTTTGTTTAAATATCATTGTTTTTCATTTAGTACTGCCCTTTGGAACCAACAGAAGATACTTGCATGTTTCCCAGAAGAAAAATTAAGTACAATTTACCTTGATATTTGAATTCAAAAGTTTTCACCCCTCGGCTCTTAATGCGTCGTGTTTCCTTCTGGAGCATCAGTGAATGTTTGAACCTTTTTAATAGTTGAGTTTGAGTCCCTCAATTGTCCTCAGTATGAAAACACAGATCTCAGATCTCCTACAGTCACTGCTGGAAAGGGTTCAAATATGCAAAAATTCTTGAAAACTGATGAATCTGCAGGAGCTGGAGGATTTTTCTGAAGAACAGAGCTCAGTTTAACTGCTCAGGACAAACAAGGGACTCATGAACAACCATCACAAAACAAAAAAACAGTCGTGGATCATCAGGTAACCACACACAGTATTGAGAATCAATGGTTCACATACTTATGAATGGGGTTATTTTAATAAATTCAGCTATTGTTTTGTCTTGTGAACTAAATGCAAACATCTTTTATGTAAAATATCTTACTCAGGACAGTATTAAACAAAAAATAACATGCATTTTTTATTATCCCTCTTATTTTATTAAAATAATTCTCATTTTCACAGATTCTGCAAGGGGTTCACATACTTTTTCATGCCACTGTAAAACTGTTTCAGGACAGTGAGAGTTTAATGCTTTTATCTGTCTGCGTTACTCACCAGTGGGTCGGCATCACTGTCACTCTGAGTGCTCTGTTTGTTAAGGCCCTCTCTGGAGGCGGAGTATCCATCAAAGCCCACGTCCTCTGGGCGGAGCTGCAACAAAGCTGGCCAATCAGGATGCTGATGAGAAGCTGCCCATGGAAACGTTTCCAGAACCCACAGTGCAGGATCCTCCCATGCTGCTCTGCGACCATACAGCTAAACAAACACAAACAAACAGAGACTGAATAAATTGTTTGTTTTTATATACTGAAAGATATACAGAAGGAAGCAAGAATTATGTGTTTTGTTTATGGACTTATAATGTTGTATGAGGTGACTCTCACAGTTAAAGTTAATAACAAAAGATATTAGTTTCTGGGGAAAAGTAGATTTTACTATAAAAGAGGGCAAATGTTACCTGTAAACCTTCTCTCACAGCCTCCAGCATGTAGGGGATGATGGAGTAGTTCCACAGGTCAGTGAACCAAACACGAGAACCGTCCACATCCATCGGACAGGACAGAAACAAACGTGGACCTGGACAAAGAAACATGAGACTCAATTTCAACCCTTTTGGAGCGAATTAGTAACACTGGGAACAGTTTCAGTATGGTGGTTTATTTCCGTACCAATGGTCACATCGGAGGAGCTATGAGCCTCCAGGAAGCGGTTGAGGTGGTGCCAGACTTGAGGGATCCAGTCTATGATCTTCACCAGCTCCGGTGTCCGTGATCGGCTGCCGATCTCCGTCTCAATCAGCTTCCTCCTCAGAAACCGGCCCAGGAAACCTTTTACCGGCTCCATGTGGTTTGCACACAGCACCCATCTGTAACGGAAATCACAAGCTGTTAGCATCTCATCTCATCTCATCTCATATATATATATATATATACACACACATTTTCAAGTGTTCATTTAGATGTTATTGAAAAAGACTTGTATTACATCTCATCACTGCTGTTAACAACTATGCAATGGCGCCACCTAGAGGTCACTCCATAGCAGTTTCCCCAAGGCCAAGGTATCATTTTTTTGTGCTAATTCAAGAACAAAAGAAAGCAGTTTTGTACCTGAAGTTATGATGAAGCTGCAGGTTTGGAGCAGAAGATGTCGCCTGACTCATAGTGCCAATTATATACGGGCTGCAAATAAAGAGAGACCAAATAAAAGCATTAATTGTACACTCACTCACTGCTGTGTTCATGTATACATTTTTGTTACACTGACTGTAGTGTGACATTGTATAGTGTGTACATGAACACGTGATTTGTATTAATACAAATTATATAAATACACGTTAATGTTAAACAGTTTGGGGTCTGTAAGATTTCTTAATGCTTTTGAAAGTCGTGTTCATCAAGGCTGCATTGATTTGATAAAAAATACAGCAAAAACAGTAATAATGTGAAGTATTATTACAATTTAAAATAACTGTTTTCTATTTGAATATATTTTAAATGTAATTTATTCCTGTGATGCAAAGCTGAATTTTCAGCATCATTACTCCAGTCCGCAGTGTCACATGATCCTTCAGAAATCATTACAATATGCTGATTTACTGTTGAAAACATGAATTTATAAAAATAAAATATGAACAGCAGACTCACCAGCGCTGGTATTTGCAGTTAAGCAGGCCGTTGAACATCTCTCCCAGTGAGCTGACGTGATGAAGGTTGTCCAGAATGAGCACGAGAGGGGCTTCAGTCTCCTGTCCCTCAGCGCTGCACTGCTCCACTATATTTGCCAAGTACTGACGCAACTCCTAATAAATAAATATATACATATTTACTTTTTAATGTACAAAGATTTCTAGACTTCGGCTCATGTCTTGTTAGCTAATCATTATTCCTTTACATTACAACTAGAGAGAGCTGATATAAACAACATGGCTCACAAACCTGCATTTTTGAAAAAATAAAATAAATCAAAACAAATAAATAAATAAAAATCAACTCTCACCTTGCTGGATTTATGGTCGACATTGAAGGTTACAATGTTGCTCTCATTGGGCAGTTTGCCCTCTCGTAGTGCCAGATGCTCCGCCAGTCTGTGAGCCAGGTAGGATTTTCCAGTGCCGCTGGGGCCTGAAAGGATGATCCTGCGATGTTCCTGGAGCAAAGACACGTAGCGCTGGAGCATCGGTTTGGGAATCAATGTCTCGAAGACCAGAGAATCCTGGGACTGAGAGTTCACACCTGAAATGAGAGAAACAAGTTAAAGGATTAGTTCACTTTCAAATTAAAATTTCCTGATAATTTACTCACCCCCATGTTATCCAAGATGTCCATGTCCTCTCTTCAGTCAAAAAGAAATTAAGGTTTTTGATGAAAACATTCCAGGATTTTTCTCCATATAGTGGACTTCAATGGTCAAAATTAGTTTCATTGCAGCTTCAAAGTGGTCTGCGTGATCCCAGATCCCAATAACCCAATAAGGGTCTTATCTAGAGAAACCATCGCTCATTTTCTTAAAAAAAACAAAACAAAAAAAACTAGCTCTCTTCTTCTTCTCTATTTGAATTCCAGCAGTGTAGACTCTGCTAAGTGTATTACTGCCCTCCAAAGGTCAAAGTTTGAACTAACTGTTATATACTTGCACTTTTACCTGTGGAGGGCAGTAACTTAGAAGTGTCTACACTGCTGGAATTCAAATAGAGAAGAAGAAGAGAGCTAGTTCAAGATGAGCATGTATGGTTAAAACGTATAAAATTTAAAACATTATTTTTAGAAAATGAGCGATGGTTTCTCTAGTTAAGACCCTTATTCTTCGTCTGGGATTGCTGTAAACTGTAATTTTGACCATAAACATTCATTTCTTTTCTACTGAAGAATGAAGGACATGAACATCTGGAACGTGACATTGGGGTGAGTAAATTATCAGCAAATTTTAATTAGAAAGTGAACTAATCCTTTAACAACAACAGAAACTATGACAAATAATGATAACAAATAAAACTTTTTCTGATTGTGTGAACCTTTCAGCGAGATGTTGATTGTGTCATTCTCTCCCACAAGGTATCCACAAGGCAGGAGTTCAGGTGTGTCTGCCCCGCTGGACCGGATCACATCTCCAATACGATAGCCCTCCACGCTGTCTGATCCCAGACCCAGATGACTGACCGGATCAACATGCCTGATGTACTCCTACAGAGAGTTGATCAGATAATCAAATCCAACAGGTATCCACTCATTTTTATATATACACACAATATATATGAATGTAAACCCCTCATCATCATCAAATGATTACAGTGATGTAAATTAATTTACCTTAAACAAGCGCCGCACAACCCCATCAAGAACATCCCACTTGGTTTTTCCACTGACACCTATGCAGCCAATCAGGAAGTCTTGAGTCCTGCTGTCCTGTGAGAGACAATAAACACATCATTAAAACAAAACTCTTTCAAAAGGGGCATCTTTTAAAATCTTCCTGCAAAACAAGCGGGAGCACTGACCTCTTTCCACGTGACGTTGTCTTGAAGACTGACAACTATCTTCACATGTCTGCTCTCTTTACGAGAACTTCCGTCTCCACTAGAATCATCCAGCAACATGTCTAAAAGAAGACAGACTAGCTCTGTAATGCGCTTTTATGATTTTTCCTTATACATAGCTACGAAACACCCTTTATGGAGCAACACATTTTCACAAAGAATAACACATGTTTGTACCGAAGCTGGTGGACTCTGTGAGATTGAGGCTGTGTTGAGACAGGCCAGGTGTCGGGGTCGGAGTTGGGTTATAGACGGACACTTGAGAGGACGCCCTGCTCCCACTGGCTTGGGTTTCCAACTTAAGACGATCATTTTCCGCCTTTAATTTCTCGATCTCCACCTATCAGACCACCCACACAGGGATAAAACATGTAACATTCCTTTTCTACTAAAAATACAATGCAAGAAGGTAATGTGAAGGTCAATCTCACACCTGCATGCGGTTCATAGCCTCCCGCAGCTGGTCCAGCTGGTGGGCGGAGCTTAGGGCTTCCAGTCGAATGTCTGTCAACTTCATCTCCTTCTCTCGCAGCTCATTACGCAGCTGCATCACAGTCTCCGCCTCCCCATCCAGACAGTCTGACAATCTAAATGACAGAAATAGGTCGTGATTAATATTTATATTTTACTTCACCTTTATTTCAATGAACAATAATCTTTTTAATAGTTTTTGTTAACAATTATAACTAATCAGGTCAAGAGCAGTCATAACACAAACACACTCACATTGAGCTGGAGTGTGTGTTGCGGAGCAGCAGTGCCGAGGTGCTGGTGCCGTTGTGAGGGAGTTTGGGAGAGGAAGGGAGAGAGGAATCCGTCATCTCCTCAATGTCTGAGTGGGACGAGGCCGACTTGGGTGATTTTTTCTTACTGAAAGCCTGTTTGAAGGAGCTCCGCAGCTGCAATGACAACAAACACAACAAAGATCATGAAGCTGAGAGTTACTGAAAAATGACTGGGCAGCAGAAGAAGCAGTACAGTGAGAACAGAGGAGGAAAACAGCAAGAGAAAGAAAGAAGGGAGAAACAGCCTAAAATAAATAGGTAGGGTTGGGCATCATCCATCAAAGTCTGAAGATAAAGCAGCCATTTTATCTGTGCTGCTTTATGAATAGATTTGAATGTGCTGAGCGTTTAAACTCTTCTTTTGACAGCTTAAAACAATTACATCTATTTCTGTATAGTTTCAAAACCAAGAAGTTCATTATCAATGTTTCGAAAAAAGAAAGAAGAAAAGGTTAAAAATTCATAAAGTTTATAATCAACAAGTTTAAAATAAAAAAAAAAAAAGAAGTTCATAATCAAGAAATTTAGAATAATAATAATAATAATAAAAAAACTAAAATTCTAAACAAAAGTTCATAAGCGAGAAAAAAAAAAATCGAAATAAAAATCAAGAATTCAAATATCAAGAATCCATGACTTCAGGGGGAAAAAAAAGAATTACAGAATTTGCAAATGTCCCGTGTAACACTATGTACTAAAATAAATAAAAGTTTAATTGTATAAATATAATGACTCATGAATCACTATAAGACATTATTTTGAATATAAGGGAAAGAAGGGACAAAAGAGGGAAAAGGGAAGGACAGTGTAAAGGAGACAAGGACAGCGAGCTGAGCAGCAGTGCATCTAAAGGTTAGCAGGGTTAGTGGAGTGATGCGGAGTAAAGCTGGGTTAACCAAGACAGGTGTGCAGGATTTTCTGAACACACTCTCTTACCTCATACACCTGCCATATGAAGCGACAGCACAGCGAAAAAACAGAGAGAGACACAGAAAAGCACATTCAGCCGTGTGTGTTTGTGTCCCACAAGGCTCTCAGATCAGATCACTATCAGATCAGTCTACAATGTGTATCACTAAATCTGCAGGAAGAACTAAGTTGAGAGAGTCTTGCTGAACTACAACACAAACCCCTCAGTGATGTGGCCACCAGGACCAATGCAAAAGCGATCACACATAGATTGCAGGAAGAGTTGACAGGGACCTAGTTATGCTGGTTACCATTCTCCAGAACACTAAATGACCAGCTGGACCACCAGGCTAATATGGCCTGTTTTTGTTTTTTGTTTTTTTTTGCTAGCAGTACATGTACAGTGATGTACCTTCAAAGCTAAATAACTCATTTAAACACAACTAAACTCAGTCTAAGAATCATTGTTAGAAAGAACAACAACACAAACTGGGACACTAAACATTTTAAACCCAAACTGTTGGCGTATATGTTCAAAAGTTTGAGATTGGTACAATTTTTTTCTTTTTTTTTGAAAAATCAAGGCGGCATTTATTTGATCAAAAAGAAACATTTATTATTATTATCAATGTTGAAAGCAGTTGTGCTGCTCAACATTTTTGCAGAAAACTGATCATTTTGTTTTCCAGGATTCTTTGAAAAATAGAACGTTTAAAAGGAACTATACACATTTTTAACATTTTAAATGTCTTTCCTGTCACTTTTGATCAATTTAACGCATCCTTGCAGAATAAAATTATTAATTTATCTCAAAAAACAAACCAAAACAACGACAATAAAAATCTTACGGACCCCAAACTTTTGAAAAGTAGTGTATATAAATCTACAAGGACTGCTAGCCTATCAAACATAACAGGGAAATTGTTGTCAGTATTATTTAACATACATATTCATATTCATATTCATCATCTGACATGTCACCTCCAGCACAGGACACCAGCTACAGCCAGCATGATACAGCAAAAAAGGAAGTACAATATTTAATGTGCATGGTGAACTAACTTCCACTACAAAAAGACGGGCCCTTCAGGAAAAGCATCAGCATTTAGATAAATATCACGCTAGGTGTTTGACAAACATTAATGACAAATGTTAGACAAGGTAAAGTGAGGAAACACACAGGTTTGCAATGGTTAAACAGTCCTTAGGATGTTAAAGGCATAGTTCACCCAAAAATGACAATTCTGTCATTATTTAGTTGTCAATGGTTACCTGTTTGGTTACCAACATTCTTTGAAATATCTTTTTTTGTGTTCAGCAGAAGAAAGAAATTCACAAAGGTTTGGAACAAATGATGACAGAATTGTCATTTTGGGATGAACTATCCCTTTAAATGTTGATTAGATGAGTGTGGACTCACCCAGTTCTTCTTCTTCTTCTTGCTGTTGGAGTCGGCGTTGTCCATGTTGGAGCCCAGGCTGGAGTGGCTGGTGGCGCTGGTGATGCTGGAGACGCTGTCAGATGAGTGCTGTCTGCGCATGCGCAGGTCTGGCTGCGCTCCGGGGGATGAACCATTATTACCTGCCAAATATTGTGCAATTTAGTGTTCAAACAGCAAAACTAACCAATCAGAACACAGCAATGTCTGAAAAGTACAGTATGTACAACAGAATGCTCAGTACACATTATTTTATTAAAGCAAAAGTATCATTTATACAGGCAAATGGGAAAGATAGATTCTAGAGAACTCATTTAGCACTTTTAAAACTTCATATATAACAAAGTCTGAGAAGTATATACAACAGAATGTTCAAAAAACAGAAACAAAAATTTTTTACACATTAAAGGGAAAGATAGATGCTAATTTAGCACATTTATTTATTAAATTTCATATATGTTGTGTAAACCTATAGCTGTAGTGATTTTATTGAATCTGATTTTAAAGCAGAACTCAGTAATGCCGGGTTCACACCACAAGCGGCAGCAGAGCGGAAGCAGTGCGTTAGCAGCGCGTGAGCGGGAACTGCAGCTGCAGAGACGCGCGAGTATTCACACTGGAAGCGTTTGTACAGCGTTACAGCAGTGGCTCGAAGCTGCATATAAAGTGAGCATTTCTTTACAAAGACAGCTATAAATTTGTTTTTATAATTGGTCATTGTTAAACTTGATAGTCTTGAAAGTTTGTTAACATGCAAGGTGTACAACACTCACATATAAACATAAAGCCTAAATAAAAATAAATAAATAAAAGCCTCCTGTCACCCATTGCTGCACACGAATGAGGTAAGCTTTGTGTTTTATATCATCTGACGCATGAACATGTTTACAAGACTGCAAACTCGGCGAAAAAGACAGCAAACTCGGGTTTGATTTGGGTATGCAAGAGCCTATATGGCTGTCTGTGTAATAACTAAAATAATGTTTATATATCATATTTTCTGGCTAGTTTAGTTTTTTTATAATAAACCATATACTTTAACCCAAACTGAATAATTAAAAACACGTTTAAATGAGTAAATCTTCTATAAATATTTTTTAATATTAATTTTCTCTCCTGACATACTTCAATTCTTGTTAAAACACACTAGATATGCTTATTCTGTGCATTTTGAGCACTTTTTGTGTGAAATCACTTTTATTTTGTCCATCAAAGGTGTACTTTCACTTTAATTGAGCGTTAGCAGAGCAGCAAAAATAGACCCAGCGCTGAAACGATCGCGGCACTGCTGCTTCTGCTCTGCTCCTGCTCCGCGCTGCCGCGCAGCCTCTGCGTGCGGTGTGAACGCTCTCATCTGTTAACATGGACGCCGAAAAAATACGCGCTGCTTCTGCTCTGCTGCCGCTTGCGGTGTGAACCCGGCCTAAGATTTGCGAAGCTCCCCCTACAGGTTCCTTCAGTGAATCACACTGTCGTAAATACTCCAAGCTCAGCTCTGGACTACAACGACTTACGCTCACCAGCGCAGTAGTTTTGCAAATACAGTACACTTGATAGAGGTGGGTAATTTTCGAAATTGTCTTATAAAGTCATAATATATATATTGTTTTTGAATTAACGTAAAGCAGTTTGTCACTCTTGTGTGAACGTGAACATGAGGCGAGATTGTGTCGGGTCGGCGCAGCTCAACTTGCAAGTGCTGTTTTCTGGCGTAGACGTGCTGAGAGGAGGTTAGTGCACGCCTTAAACACAGCACTACAAGTCAATTAAACATTGTAAGGACTTAGAGAACTATTTATGTTACTTAGTTCTGCTTTAATTCTTTCCACGCCATTCTTTTTTTTTTTTTTAATTTGCCAGCCACCGCATTTTTGATAATTTTCACAAAAATTTCATGGTCCCAAGAATATTTTGTTGTATGAATATCTGAACATGCAATATACCAAAAGAAAGAACAGAGCCTCTGCTTTATGCACAACAAGCTCTAGCTTCATGCATTCTTTTTTATCAACACTTGAATGTTGGTAAGTTTCATAAAAAGCATAAATTTGGACAAAATGCTGAGAAAATCTAAGCTTTTATTGCTTGTTTCTGCTCCTTTTTTTGCCTGTGTTTTGATCCGCAGAGTCTCTACTCTTTCAGAAGTAATGTGCGTAATAGCGCCCCCTATCATATAACAGTAAAAACACAGAAAGCCAGAAAATTCCGTCAAAGGCAGGGAAAGAGTTAATACATTTCTTTATGTCTGGATTTATGGATTATTTTCTCTCCCTCACCTGTGCGTTCACTCTTGCAGGCGAGTTCTGGAGTGTTGATGACGCCATTGATGGCTGCTTGAGCTACTGCGTTTTGCTTCTTTAGCAGCTCAATGGTTTTCCTCAACTCGTTCAGCTCAGAGTCCTAATGCACAAAAATATATTTATTAACAATGCATCTACAGAAAAAAAAACAAAAAAACTTTTTTCTCTCCCCAAGTCTAATACTGAACAACTGCGATAAATCCAAATGCAAGCATGTTGATATTTACTTTTTGTTCTGCGGTCATGGTGAGGCTCTTCAGTCGGATGGTCATGTTACCCAAACTCTGCTCAAATGCTGCCACCAGGTGGGCCTAATAAAGAAGAACAGGGGAGAAGAGGTAAAACAAGGAAAGAGGGTTCATTCAAGTTCAAAATGATGTCTTTTTTTGCATGCATGCATCATAGGCGTAAAATAAAATGTCTAAGCGAAGCTTTCTCCTTCGCGATGATAACAAGAGTCAAAAAATGCATTTAGTTCAAAGCTGCATGAACTACATGACCTGAGCATGAGCTGTTTATTGAAATGTTCAACTGAAGCAGCAGAGCTCAAACTAACTAAACAACAATCTTTACCTTTATACAAACACTTAGACGTGTAATCTAAACTCTGGCCTGAATCCCAGACTAACAAGCAGCAACGAAAACCTTCTTTACCCTCTCTTTATAATTTACCTTTCCCTCTAAATCTAATTTTCCCTATTGGGATGAATTTATTTATTTTTTAACAAATGATCTCTTTAATATCTCAACTGTTTCTCCTATTCCACAATGTAAGAGATTTCAAATATGAACTTTTCCCATCAAATTATTCTACAAACTTTTCTGGATTGTTCTGATCTAAGCTCTGTTTATATACCAACAACTGTCTCATTTGTTATTTCTCATGAGATATTTTAAAGAACATATGAGAGAATATTAAAACTAATGCTAATGCTATGAAAGCTAATGCTATGAAAGAGCAACCACTAAGCATAAATTTTTCTTCTGGGTCATCACCTCACCTTACAACCAAGAGGGTCTTGGGGTCTGTCCGTTGTCTCTGTAAAGCCTCCCTGTCTATATTTTTCTTTCTGAGAGGGAGTGTGTTTCTCTGTGCACCCCTGGGAAGGGTAGCGGTTCAAAGGGAGCCACATCAGAGGGCTGGTCCTGTCCGAACAAACATCACTAGAGCTCCTCTGCTGTTCCATAGATATCTCAGCTTCAGATAACTAAACTACGGTGTTATATTAAGAAGCAGTGAAGCTCCTCCTAACATTGATAACCGAGACAGACAAAGCAGAGAGGCCGCCCAGGGCCTTGACGTGTTTTACTGGCATCTCAAGGGCCCAGTTGTGTTTTCATTTCTTTTTTTCTCGTTCTTTTTCTTTCTATTGGGATCTTTCTCACTGTTTCATAGCTGAACACCCCAAAAAGTGTTGTGTCTGCATACTGAATATGATCATCAAACCAAAACAATGTTCTGTATACGTCAAAATAACAAAAATAATCCTTCTGTTCATTCCATGCCAGTCAAAAATCGACAAGTTCATGTTGTGTTACGCCAGAAACTGTTATGCGTACACACTTACAATGGAAAAAATGACAAACAATGCACCAAAAATAGAAAATCTGGTCTTTTTAGAATACATGTAAATGCCTCTTTTGTTAGTACCTCTAAAAAATCTTGTCTAATTTGTACTTACAAGACAGGATTCATTTGCCTTAGGCATAAGAGACATGTCTTTATGATTTACAGATGCATTTATCTTTAGGAGGACATATCAAAAACACAGAACACAGTCTGTACTCCCCTTTGTCCTTAGTCATGAAAATCAAATCAAACAGTCTGTTTCTGTGGTGGAAATGGCACAGATCTGTTCTGACAAGACTGTTCTGCATAGTCTTGCTTTTAATTTATGTTTTATAAATATACAGTGGCCACCACAGTATTTTGGGGAAATCAGAATCAGTTTTGGGGAAAGTAACTTTTAAAAGTAATGTGTTACAATATTGAGTTACTCCCTAAAAAAAAGTAACTAATTGCGTTACTTAGTTACTTTTATGTTTTGTCCACATGGGGACAGGCGAGGTGTCAGTCAATAAATGGGAAAACAAAGTAACTTGCATTACTTATTTGAAAAAGTAACTCAGATATTTTGTTTGTACTTTAATAGTTACTTCAAAAAAGTAATCCGATTACATAACTCACGTTATTTGTAATGCGTTACCCCCAAAACTGGCGACTATATCTCACAAAGTGACTTTATATCTCACAATTGTGACTTTTTTGCCACAGTATTTAGGGGAAATCAGAATCAGTTTTGGGGAAAGTTACTTTTAAAAGTAATGTGTTACAATATTGAGTTACTCCCTAAAAAAAAGTAACTAATTGCATTACTTAGTTACTTTTAGTTTACTTTTATGTTTTGTCCACATGCGGACAGGAGAGGTGTCAGTCAATAAATGGGAAAACAAAGTAACTTGCATTACTTATTTGAAAAAGTAACTCAGATATTTTGTTTGTACTTTACTAGTTACTTCAAAAAAGTAATCTGATTACATAACTCACGTTATTTGTAATGCGTTACCCCCAACACTGGTGACTATATCTCACAAAGCGACTACTGTGATTTTCTACTCATAATTGTGACTTTTTTTAATATATATATTTTTTTAATTTTCAGAATTATATCTCACAGTTGTGACCTTTTCTTGTATTGGCAACTTTTTTTTCTCATAATTGTGACTTTTACCCCAAAACTGTAACTATTTCTCACAACTGTTATTTTATATCTGGCAATATATATCTCACAGATGTGACCTTTTTTTTTTTTTTTTTTGACAATTGCAACTTCATGCCTAAAAATTGTGAATATTTCTCAAAATTGCAAATTTATATCTCACAGTATGACTTTAGATCTCAAAATTGTGACTATTTCTCACAATTTCTATTTCATATCACAATTATAACTGTACAACTGTTACTTTATTTTTCATAATTGGAACTATCTCATATAGTAGAGTAATCACTAAAAACAGGTTTATTTCTTAACAGGTTTAACTGCATGGGTAAGTACGTTAAGTGTAGGAAAAAGTATTACAAAAATACAATAGCCTGTGTTGCTGAAGATGTAGCACAACTGAATGAAGATAATGACAACTGGAAACTCCAGTGAGGTCATGATTGACATTAATCAAATACAAAACCCACACAGGCGTCACTGGGATTACAATAACACCATTTATATGACGCCTCAGGTTGACAAGTGACACTAGATACGGAATCGGGAATTAATTATGCCCCATAGATATAATAAAAGAATAAAGAGCCATCTCAGAAGTATGTATCTGTGTCCACCTACATTGGCACTGAGTTGTGTTGTCAGGGCGGACACCTTTTCCTGGGAGGCGTCCAGTTCTCGACGCAGCTTGCGGATCTGGAGAGAAAAAAATGCAAAACAGAAACAAGTTGAAAAGAGGAAGAAAAAAGCACAGATGAAAGAAGAGGTAAAGGAGGCACACACAAGGGATCCAGGTGTGTCGTGGGAAGAGAACTTTGTGATTTGGTATCAAAGGGGGGAAACAGTTTGCAGGTGTATGTACAGAATAAAGGTGTGCTGCACAGGTGGACGTAAAGATCACAGAGATGTGCGGTGAAATGAGATCCGACCGTGAATCCACCCACTGTTTGTGTTCACAACAGGTCAATGGTGGTGAATAAACACGCAACATGTGATGGCAATGTGGTTCACAGGTATGTGGGGGGCCGTGTGTGTATGTTGTTTTTGCGAAAGGAAAAACACGTCCTCACCTCTGACTGTGATTTCTCCTCCGTCTGTTAAAATAAAAAGACAGAGTAGTTATTGGCACGTTTAAACAGTGGATTTGCACAGCTTTTCTTGTTTAACAGTTGAAAAATGAGCTGCTTTATCTCCCGAGGGGATATAATGAACACCGTAGACGGCAACACACACCTGAAAATGAACAGTGTGATTTCCCTAAAGCTCTAGAGAGGGAATTTTCCTTTTTCCTGTGATTTATGAGCTCATCTCTACTGGTACACTCGCAGTCAAACAAGGAAGTTGGACACATTTGATTATCACTCAGAGTGATTCATGAACACATTGATTTGTTTGGAAGTTGGTTACTAGACAGTACGCATCACCCACAGCTGAACATTTCTGTAAAAACCTGATGATCATGTGATCCATCCAGCATGATATGAAAATTAGTATTTTGAGTTACAATGGAAGCAAGAATATCAAAAGAGTCAAACATTTTCAGAAATTAGCTTATTTGATTAGTGATCTAGAAATAATGTGCATAATGAAATATTTCTCATTCATTTTATATCATAAAATTTCTTATTTTTTTCAAAATCTTAAAACTTTCTGTCTCCATATTCAGATTTTGAAAACATGCTTGCTGACAAGTGACTATACTCTACTCTAGACAACAATAGCATACTAGTGCTCTTTGTGTAGCGCCTGGCATGTAATGACACCCACCAGGTGTGTTGCGACATCACACTATAATGATTTTCAATGCTGTCGACACTAGTCTGACAGCCAGACTGACAGAGACTTTAAAACAGTAGCATTGTCTGTCCATCACAGCATTAAATGACATGTAGGACAAACCCCGCGGCGCCTAGCTGGTTTCGGTTTAATCACTCTTTGCGTAAAAGTGTTTGATTATACAGACTCAACATGGTGACTTTATCAATGCAACTTTGATCAGAAGAGGTTTGTTTGACTTCTCTGAGCTTTTGTTTTCTCTGAGACTGAAGATTGCCATGCCATTATATCTGGCTCTTGATAACCGTTCAGTATTCTGCGGTACAGAACGAATCAGTGCTTTCAAAAGCACCACAGAGTTTTTTTTATTTTTTTTGTTTATGTCTGTTTCTAAGAAACATTATGTTTCTGCATGACAGCTGTCACCCACATACACAAACACTTTACAGCCTCCACCTTCAGACAAAACACAACCAGGAGAAAGATCTGCTTGAATCTGTTCCTGGATCAGCAGGAACAGATGTAGTATTTGATTTTAAACAGATGAGTAGACTGTAGAATCAATTAACTCAATGTAAGTCCAATACACATTTTAAGTCAATATTACACACCACGGGTTTCCTATTTACCAGTACTTAATTAAGAATGGATTTTAATAATATGCAACACAAATATATACATATAAAATATATAAATAAATATATGAGTAATGTAAAAGTTAATGTTCCTACCGTGTATCCCCAAGCACTCACAGCTCTCCCCATAGAGAGAGTCGCCATCATCATGATGTTTCAGTCTTTATACTTTAGTAAATCTGTTCCTTTCTAGATAAATCTCTACAACCTACGTACTTAATCAACAAACTCCTCTGCTCCTGAAGTCAACCTCATTTAAACTGAAGACTCACTACACATGTGCCAGAGAGAGAACTGTTGCAAAAACCTCTGAAGGTAAATGGAGCCGCCCATCTAGAGGTGTGGCACACTCAGCCTTATATCCTATATAATCACTGGTTGAAATATACACTTGTACACTGAGCCTACAATGAATGAATGAATGAATATCTATCTATCTATCTATCTATCTATCTATCTATCTATCTATCTATCTATCTATCTATCTATCTATCTATCTATCTATCTATCTATCTATCTATCTATCTATCTATCTATCTATCTATCTATCTATCTATCTATCTATCATAATAATAATTTTGGACAATTTGGTGTTTGTACGAACCAAAGAAAGAAAAAATAACAATTTTTTAAACTGCTGTTTAAATAAAAACTTTAAAAGGGCTTGAAAACTCACCGTTGAATAGACAGAAGAGGTGCTGGACACTAGCGAGAGGGACGATCCATGAACTAAAGGGATAAACACACATTTATAGAAATTAAGACTTATCCTAGTATGAACAGTTGCAATTATACTGTGTTGTGGGGGTAACAAACTGTTGCCAGGCAACATAACAAAATCCCAGATCAAAAGTAAGTACATCCTTTATTACGCAGCAGAGAAAATGTTGACACTAAAAACAATACTTGATGGAAATTGTAGATTTTAAAGTACACGAGACAGATTACATCCAGCAATAATTATGAATGCTCATTTTTCAGATCTCCTAAATGCAATGTTACCCCCAGTTGACCTACACAGACAAACACGCAGACAAACACAATGTCTGACAACTAAAACCTCTAATTAAACTTTCACCTGCCCTGACAAGATGTGACTCATCAGGGGTAATAATAACATCTGTTAGAGATTGCAACGCTGATCGTGAATGCGAGTTCAGGGGTGTGACTTTTCTCAAACAAATCACAGACATCAGCCCAAACACAGTCCACCCACGGGCCGCTTGGCACTTCCTGATGATGCCATATCAGCCTTGAGGAAAAGCCAAACGGCTGGCTGGGCGTGATGTAGGTGGGGTTATAGATGTGAGAATGAAAGACCAGCGATGCTTATGAACTCGGCTGAGGACCACCCAGAAAACCAAAACATCCTCTGTGTGCTGAGAAAGTGGTGTGTGTGTGTGTGTGTGTGTGTGTGTGTGTGTGTGTGTGTGTGTGTGTGTGTGTGTGAGTGAGTGTGTGGACAGACAGACAGACAGACAGACAGACAGACAGACAGACAGACAGACAGACAGACAGACAGACAGACAGACAGACAGACAGACAGACAGACAGACAGACAGACAGACAGACAGATAGATAGATAGATAGATAGATAGATAGATAGATAGATAGATAGATAGATAGATAGATAGATAGATAGATAGATAGATAGATAGATAGATAGATAGATAATTACAATAACCATTGCCAGAGGCTGAGGATATGAAATATATCTTGTTTACTTCCTGTGTGTGGATCAGGTGCTTTCTTAAACCTGTTCCCATAACCCCTCAGGGACTTTTATAACACTCATGTTTCAGAGTCACAGAGTTCAGTCTCATGTTAGTGGCACACATACCGGATCATATTTTGATTGTGAACAGAATGTACATGGCTTTAAACCTGTATCTTGTTTCAGAAGTGACACAAAAGGCACAGTTGGGTAATACCGGCTAACTGTGCTGTGAGTGCCACCTTTACACTTTTCTTCAGGGGCCAGTTTATGACCTAACTGTCTGTGTCAATCATCTTTCTGTTCTTACAGAAAAGGCTCACAACAGGTAAATGGGTGAACGGGTGGTTCAGGCTGAGCGGAAAGAGTAAAAAAAAGAGACTTAAAATGTAACAAAGCTTTATGTACACAATGATTATTCAAAAAGACTCAATGTCTGTTACTGCAAGCAGTCGTGGAGAAGAGAACAGAGACTGCTGGTTTAGTTTAATGGGTGAATAGACTGAGGATAGACATATGAGCTTATACTGGATTCAGATGTCTGAGTTGTATTTCAGCATGGCGTTCAAGCTGACAAGCTGTTGCAGATATTTACCTTATTCTTAAGCCAACCTTCTATCATCTATGAACAACAGTGAATGAGCTGTCAACATTTTTAAGTATTAGGGTGCATAGTTGTCTCTGCCTCAGAGATCACACCCGCAGACCATTGGCTAAACATGTGATGCATATGGCACACTTAACTGGAAACACTTCAGGAGTCTCGAAGCTGTCATTTGATTGATTGAATTCTACAGGGTTTCTGGGAGATGTGTGATGTTCTTTAATGGACTGCCTGGAAACTGTGACGCCAAACCCCTCGGCGAAGAAGAAAGCCTTCGCGTTTACAACTGTGACAATGAGCGCTTATCAGGATCAACTAAATGTTGGATTTTCAAAAGTATGTGATTTTTGCGGCTCTATTGTTGCAGTAAACTTGCACAATGTTCTTGAATGAATAATTTATTAGATGCTCACCACGCTGTTATTGTAGGGATATCAACGTCATATTTTCACGCCCCTAAACATGACGTGGAACAAAATTAACTGTGATTGGTTGCTTTACATGTCAGTGACAGTCCTCTTGGGCGGTCCTTAGCCAATAAAAGCTCCGATGGAGTCCAGGCCTTCTGTTGTCTGAAGGTCTGCTTACGTGAAACTAGATGCATAGACTACCAAATGGCCACAACATCATGTTGCCTTCTAAGATACTTTGTTTTGGTCAAATTATAAGGCATTCGATTTATCATTTGTGGATACGATAATCTAAGATTGCACTGCAATGTAAAAACTAAATCAAATGGTTCACTACTGAAAAGTGTTGAAGAGTATGAATGTATTTAAGATTTCCAAAGTAGTGAAGAACATAGATTAATCCCCTGTATTCATTCATTTTTCTCACCTTCCTCAAACCCGTCCCTGAAGGATCCCGACCGGCTCATGGTGCGGGTCTTCTCGTCCAGCGACATGCAGGAGTTGCGCAGACGGGAATCACCGTGGCTGTCCAGCTGGTTGTCCTGATTGGTCAGGCTGTTGTTGCGCAGGCTGGCCAGGTTAATCTGAGCACCTGTTGTGGGGCTTCCTGTAACCAACATACAATGACACTTATTCATGTAAGACAAGACAAATAATAGACAGTAGAAAAAACCCTAATTGTTATTTAAAGAAAAGAATAACCCTAGGTAAAGTCTACTTTTGTATCATTTCTGGTATACTGGCATGCATATATACAGTGCATTTCAGAAACATTAAGTCAAATAATCTTGACAGACTACAGACAGAAAATGTTACATCAAGTATTGTATATGCTTTTTACCAAGTTGAGCAAAGTTAAATCGTGTTCCAGAGGGTGACGTCAAGCTGGAACCGGTGGAGAAGGGAGAGTTACTGGCTGAGTCCTGCACTCCACCAGCCGAATGTGAGCGCAGCCAATCACGCGCTTCTTCCTGACGCAGCTGTGGTGAAGGGGCGTACCTGCGACAAGAGCATCATCCAATCAGACACTGACTTTCAAATGTCACTATTACAAATACTGTGATCTGAAACCTGACCAATGCAAGAGGAAACAAAGACACTTTATTATATATAAGGTCGTTTTATGTTTCTAATGATAAAGTATTGTATTTTAAATCTTATGCCATAATACACTATTGTTCAAAAGTTTGTATAAAAGAAATTAATACTTGTATATATTCAGCAAGGATCCATTAAATTGATCAAAAGTGACAGTAAAGACATTTCTAATGTCTTTCTATTTCAAATAAATGCTGTTCTTTAGAGTTTTATTGAATCATTTTGAGAATCCTGAAAAAAATAAATCAAGGTCTCCACAAAAAATATTAAGCAGCACAACTGTTTTCAATTGATAATAATACAAAATGTTTCTTGAGCAGCAAATCGGCATATTAGAATGATTTCATGTGACACTGAAGACTGAAAATTCAGCTTTACCTTACAGGAATATATTACATCTTAAAATATATTAAAATAGGAAACAGCTTTTAAAATTTTAAAATTGTATTAATATATCTTAAAATATATCTATTTTAAATTATTTCTTATTAAAAAAAAATGCAAGCTCGGTGAGCATAAAAGAAAAAAAAAAATTACAGACCCCAAACTTTTGAACGGTAGTGTATATGAAAATATATTTATATTTTACATCTTAGGATATCTGTTATTATGTGTAATATATGCTTCTGGGCTACATGCTGTAGACAAATAAAGTAATAAAACTGCAGAAAGAAAAACTGACATTTCCAAAAAAAACAACAACAAAAAAAGCGGGTAATTCACATACAGTACTCCATAATGTGATACGATACAAAAATTGACAAGTGCCATGCGCTCACATCAAAACAGCAACAGAAAACAGTGCTCAAAAATAAAACTGTGGCCACACTGCATATTAAAACATGGAAGCATGTGCGAGAGATAGAGAACAGAAAGAGGGAAAATATGAGTGTCATTGCAGTGAGCAGGATCTGCATATTCCCAGAATGCACCTGTACTTGAGTCCCCTCTTGGGAAGCGTGCTTCTATCACTGCAGGAATCGCTGAGAGACGGATAAAATGAAACAGCGAAGGGGGAGAGGAACTTACTCAATCATGAGGGCTGGTTTTCCAGACAGATAATAATGCTTAATTCAATTATAATTGCACTATTAAAGGCTATTATCCTTTGATCTGTCCTTTGATTCATCTAGAACTCATAAGAGTCAATATAAAAACTGATCTTGACTGTGCTGTCACATTCATCATTAAGGCAAACAAACTGTATTTTTAATGAAAGCTGTGGCTTTGATTGCGCAAAGTTATAGATCTCACCACTAGGTGTGGCTAGAGTAACAACTGCCGGCAGTTGACAAAAAGTTAAAGGGTTAGTTCAAAAATATCCATATTTAAAACTTAATAAATTCAAATAACTAGCTTCCGGAAACACCCGTACGCATACTGCTCAAGTCGACTTGCACCAAATGAGCAACTCACTGATGCGATGTATGACGCAGGATATAGGAGTAGCTTTTTATTTTGCTCTCTCCTTTGCACCTCCGTGTTCATCATTACATCACTGCGTTTGGGTCAAAGGTTGCTTTTCTGCTGCAAACTTGCTCATTCTGCATATGGTCGTCCACTGGAAGTTGGTTATTTGAATTTATAAAGTTTTAAATTTGGATATTTTTCTAACAAAAATGCATCGCTTCACTTCAAAAAGCCTTTATATAGATTACTTTGATTGTGAATGGATGGATTTTTTGTTCATTCACTACCATTATAAACCTTGGAGGACTAAGGCTATTTTTAAATACATCTCCGGTTGTGTTTGTCTGAAAGAAGATAGTCATATACACCTAGGATGGCTTGAGGGTGAGTAAATCATGGGATAATTTTCATTTTTGGGTGAACTAACCCTTTAAGGCTGTGCTTATATGTAGGGTAGGCAATGTTTTTCATTAACAATTTTTGTTATACTGGTTGAAACTCTCTCAATAATTGAAGTGGTCTAAATATTAAAACATGTACATATATCTTCAGATGGACTAAAAGATACAAAATTTAGATTTCTGATGAGTCTTTAAAACTACTGTATAAAATTACGCAAACACAAAGACAAAGCCATATAAGTATTAAAAAGCAGCAGAAGCGGACCCAGAAGCTATCGGACATTTTACCTGTCTTGCTTCCTTGGCAATGTGTTACGGCTGAATTTAGGACTCGCAGAGGGAGAGGAGAGGGGACTTGGGAAATGAAGAGTGTAGAGGAGAGGGGTTGATAGAAAAAGAGATCATCGGAGAAGAGATGAATACAGAATTAGAGACAACCAAAGAGGCTTCCACACTGCAGTATCACATTCTTCTAACTTTAAAAAAGTAGGTTTTTCTGAGCACTGTGATAGAACGATGCTTGTATAATTTAAATTTGTAAACCTAAAGTTCATCCATCAAACTACAACTAACAGTATGAACTGAATCGAAATCTGAATTGAAATCAGAATTCTGATTTAGATTTGAATTCAGAATCTTTTTCTTGTAGATGATGCACACACTGCAGTTGTCACACCTCTTTTTCTATATTTATCATTATGTCAATCATATAAAATTTCATGACCTACTCCTCTATTATTGACATACTGGAAATTTAGGGGATTCACAGCATTTAAATGCGATTGTCACACCCAAAACTTTGCAGTGTGTATGTGGATAATCAGAATAGAAAAATAAATTATAACCAGAACTAAATTATATTTACAACAATTATATATTTTATAGTATAACTGAAGAACTCTTTTCCAAAACGCGATAAATGTAAAAAAAAAAAAGAAAAAAAGAGTTTGTCATGCCATTTTGCTGTGTACTGAACCTATTCTCTGCTCCATCAATGTTTCATGCCAAATCGCTATATTTCCTTGTTTAAAATGTACAAATGCAAGATGCAGCTTCTTTCCAAACTGTTATAATCACCGAACCTGTTTTTAGCCTAAATGCGATATGTCCTCTCGACCAATCAGAATTCAGTAAGCGTTCTGCAATCTAACATGGCGTTTCTTTGAAGCGAGTTTTGTTTGTGCTCGGTCTGAGTGCTTTAAACTCTATTAACACTTTTGATGGCCTGGATGAGCCAGTGAGACCTACACCTGGGGGCCAGAGTCCCGAGATAGGGTCGTTTGAATATAAGGGTGTCTCGGCTCGCCTCGCCTCATATGTGTGTGTGTATGTGTGTGTGCAAGTGTGTGACATCGTATCAGGCGATCAACCTGTTCAGGAAACTATTTAAAACATATAGTCACCCGATCAATACTATGATTCTAGATGTTTTTATATAAAAAGGCTAAAAAAAGGATGGATTTGTAGCGTTTTGAAACAAACAACAAAAAAACCCTTTGAATTTATAATCAACAAAATTGTTGTTTCATTTAACAATCATTGTTTAACATGTTCAGACTAAGCAAATAGACCATTTTAACAGGATAAATTGAATATTAACAAAATGTATAGGTCTAGGTAAACAAATGTCATTTTCATGAAAACTATTAAAATGGATTTATAGCGTTTTGGAAAAGAGCTTCTCAATTATAGTACAACAATCAAATAACTTAGTATGAACATAATCTGAATTGAAATAC
Source organism: Chanodichthys erythropterus (assembly GCF_024489055.1). NCBI lineage: Eukaryota > Metazoa > Chordata > Actinopteri > Cypriniformes > Xenocyprididae > Chanodichthys > Chanodichthys erythropterus. Next base: position 39,191,115 of record NC_090231.1, read on the forward strand.
ATTGTCTGGTTTGCAATCTGATTTCAAATCTAACTTTTCCAGGTTAAAAAAAAAAAAAAAAAAACTTATAAACTTATCACACTTATAAACTACCTCATATATCCAGGTGGAACCACAGATCTATGTGATGTTTCAACAAACTGAATAGGAAATGTGAACTGAATAGGAATCTGAATCTGAATCAAAATTTTAATTTGGATTTGCATTCCGATTTAGAATTCTGATTCTCAAAGACCACATACACACTGCATCTTCTATTGCCATCACTTGCCAGTGTGAGTTTAGGAGTGACTCTTGGATTCCGTACACACAGGAAATAATAATTTAGAAGATTCATTCCCACATTTAATTGTGGTTACCCCCTAAAACTTTGCACTGCAAATGTGATTTAAAAATCAGATTTAAAAACTGATTCCAATTCAGAATCAAATCTAATTCAGATTAGAACTATAAATTCTGAATTATAAATCACAATATTTCAATATTCCAGACAAGTATTCGAGATAAAAAAAGCAATATAAAGACTCTACTAGCTTTTTCCTACTCTCTTCTAGACTCACCTCTCTGACATGCCCGTCTTGGCACTACCCGTTCTCATCAGTGCCGGGTGAACATCATCACGGTGATGCCCACTGCCTACAGACATGTCAATGGACTCGCTGCTGGTGTGCATGCTGCTCACGGAGGGGTACCCGAGAGCCGAAGAGCTGCTTATGGTGGTTCCCCAGGTCCCTGTGCCCGTAGAGTACACCGAACCAGGGCTCGAAGCTTGTTCGCTGCCACCTATGCTGGCACCGCGACCCCCGTACAGGGGACTACTGCCGCCGCTACCTGGTATTGTGGAGGGGGAGTCCAAGGGCCCACTGGAGGACTGGGTGTGCCCAAGGGTAGCGTGGGGGTTGGAGATGACAACAGAGTTTTTCATGCTCTCTGCAGTGGTGACTGGGGCTTGCTTGGTAGCCTTACCTCCAAAAAGTCTGAGAGAAACAGAGAATATATTACAAATACAATGATATTAATAAAATACTTTTTTTAACATACATTTTGAATGGTGTTGTGTATCAGAGTCTAATTGTCTGGTCTCTAGATAAATTGGTCTTTCTTTCAATGTAAGTCTATGGGTTTTTTTCCCCCCATTTATCATCCATAAAAGTCTTATCAAATCCATAACACAAACATGCAGGAGTAAAACGCTGAAGTATGAGCAATATGCAAGTTTAATAAGTATAAGTGATGCTTGCTAAGCTATATTTCTCTTTATGTCCTTTTCAACCCATTAAGGTAAAGAGAAAAAAAGCATGGTCCTATCCTTAAAAATAAAGGGAAAAGATTAAAAGCAATAATTGATGCTGCTCATCAATAACATGAGCTGCGAAAAAACATGAGCCACCCTGGACAGTTGTGATTCACGACCCTCATAAAGCAGGTTAAGTAAACAGCTTTAGAAAGACCCTAATCATGGAGCTGGAGGAGGTTACAAAAAGTCATTCCTTCTTTCACATGTTTGGCTATGTAAGTGGGGCCTGAGAAGATGAATAGAGCCACTAATTGAGGAAGCGTCAATGAAAACTCTGATTTATAAGAGTTGAATTGTGTGTGGTACGCTGAACCATGGCCCCCCTCCCTTTATGTACCTTCGCAATGTTGGGGATGAGACCTCGCTGTACTTGTTCCCCTGTCTCGCTGTCTGTGGAATAGTTGCCGCCCCTCCTCCCGAAACAATCGGACTAGTTCTTAGGTTGTCCATCTCCGAGGTCACGCCCTTCTCTTTGTCCGTCTGATTGGCTTGGATTACGTGCCCATTGGTTTTAGCAGCAGAATCTCTCGGCTTATTGGCCGTGATGGCAGTAAGGATGGGTGTTCGGGCACTCAGGCTTGCCTCAATGCTGCTTGTGGACGATCGGTTTCCATTGCGGGCCGCGGCTCCAGAGCGGGAGGGTCGAGGTAGACTACGGTACTGCAGTGTCGAACGAGCACTGGGGGACAGGTAGCCGTCCTCCTGAGGGGGCAATAAACCATCCATGGCCCCTTTTAATGACCCCCTCCCACCGACCAGAAGGGCGGAGGACTTTGGTATCTTGCCCAGGGTGGCGGAGCCGCTGGTAATAGTGGCGCCGCTCGCTGTCACCAGAGTGATGCTGGAGGTGGTCACCACAGTGGCTGGGCCGTGGACGCCATTAGGCTTCTTGAAACCGAATGTGCTTGTGGGAACTCGACCTGCTGGGGTTTTCTTGGCTTCGTCTCCGCTGCTTCGACCGGCATCAGAGGAAGAATGCTGGGTGATGTTGGAACTGGGAGACATACGGCCTTTTTCAGAGACCTTAGCGTCATCCGTTTTACCTATTGGACAAAAGAACGCTACAGCTGGAAGAGTTGATAATGCATAAAACTTGCAGATAGTGTCAACACTGTGTGTGGGATTTCAATGTGTATTAAATGAAATTAGGGCTGCATGATTTGGGGGAAATCGAATGTGTTTTAAAATGCAAAGGGTTTGCTGTGCTTGTTTGTAGGGCTGCACAATTTGGCCAAATATTTTTTGATTATATACCAATATGACTATATAATAATAATAATAATAATAATAATAAATAAAAATATTAAACAAAATAAGAAATATTACTATTGTAATATTTCACTTTAAATTAAAAAATAAAATATAAATAAAATGCAAATAAACTGATACAAATAGCTGATAAAAAATAAATAAAAAAGCTCCAGGTTTATACTATACTCCAGGTATATACTATACATTATACTATTATATGACTAAATAATAATGGTAATAATAATAATTATTAATTTCTATTATGATTTGTATTATTACTAAATAAAAATATTAAACAAAATATGAAAATTTGGTATTGTTAATAATATTTCAATATTTATTGTTATTTATATTTCACTGCAAATGAAAAAAAAACTTAGAAAAAGAAAAAATATTTATTGAACAACTGTAATAAAATAATTATAATATCTAATTTTCACAAGTTAAACCCTCATACTTTTATTTTGGTGGAAAACCACAGCTTCTCATTTGTTGTCAACAGCTGGTTTATAAACGCTTCTCATTACAAGTTTGGTGCATGCTGTGTTCCTAAATGCATGTTACAAGCAATTCAAACTAAGAGAAGATGAATGGATGGACTTCATGCGGAGCATTTATTGTGTACCGAGACACTGAAAAGTCTGAATCATGAGCTGCTCATGTAAAAAACAAGAAACACACACACACACACACACAAAGTGCCGCAATTCACTCTAAAACACGCAGTGCGTATATTTGTTTGATTAAATCATATTAAGTGTACTTCTATTCTGACTAATCGTACAGCTGCAAATAAAACTTCTGAATTCTAAGCTCTAGAAAAGAGAACACCTACCTGTCCCTTGTGTCTTAATCACGCCAGTTCCCGTGGTTACGGTTGTACTTTTCGTCCGTGGTGCGGTCACGCCCACCTGCGCGCTCATGCCCCTCCTCCAAGAGCCAGTCTGAGTGATAGGTGCGGTTTTCCGTCCAGAGCTGCTCTTATCAGACTCCTCCGATACATCTGAAGGGTTCCTCCGCCACTTCAGACCAGCATCCATTTTGATGCCACAATCCAAACCCCCATCTGACTTCTTGACCTCATCACTAGACCAAGCAGTGTTGCGTTCGGCTGCTGAATGCTTCTCTGCATCTGTCTGAGGCTACAGAAAACAATACCCAATTCAACTATTATGAATATATCAATATTAGAAAGTACTCACATTTTATATGCTCCAAATTTCAGAATTGAGTTATCAGTTATCAATATATTACCTGTATAATTCTACATCACAATTTATTACAATGTTAACAATAAACAACAAATGGGTTACAACTTCCACACAGCAAAGGGAAGTAGATTTGGTGGTTTTAGAGTTTGCAGGTTTTCATTCCACCCACACTTACCAAACTTAGCATTTCAATATAATGAGAAATTATAGTCTTGAATCCAAATGTATTTGCTCTTAACTGCTTATTTGTTCCACTGCTTTATTAAGATGTGGCATGTCAATTGCTTTGGCTTAAATATTGACACAAGTTTCTGTGGAATCAGCAGCACCAATTTAGCACTTTATGAGGGTCTTAAGCAGGGGAATGTGAGAGTTGGGTTCAAGTAAACAGAAAGAGAAGGGGGTTTCACAAGAAAAAAGAAAGGGGGTTGACCGACAGAGCACAGAAAAACAACCTCTTTGTGTTTAAGATGTAGTTGGATCACAAATAAATTCTGTTACATAGAGGGGATAAAAAAAAAAAAAAGAAAAAGAAATTAAACTACAGTTCAAAAGTTTAGGGTTGGTAAGATACTTTAATGTTTTTGAACATGAAGTCTATTATTCTCACCAATTAAGGCTGCATTTATTTGGTCAAAATACAGTAAAAAAGTAATACTGTGAAATATTATTGCAATCCTTTCTATTTTCATTTATTTAAATTGTTCTCTCTTAGACTTGATGTTTCTAGTTTCAACTGGGATCAGAGAGTTTATGCTTTTGACATCAATGTACAGCTGCATCTCTAACAAAGCCATTTCTGTAAGATTTTTATAGCAGAATAATTAGTTTAGGATGCTTATGAGATACAACTTACACATAGATGCATGCATATGTGATATTAGTATTCATAGATAAATGTGCGCGGCTCATACCTGTCCGTTCAGGGCCTTTCGGGACGCGGCGGGGGTGTTGGCATAAGAGCTTATGGAGGAGCTGGTGTTGATGTCATCAGTATCAATAGCGTCACTGATCCCACTGCTGACTGAACTGCTGTCATCCCAACTGAAAGAGAGATTTAAAAAAAAAAAAGTGTTTAGACATTCTCTGAGCCTTTTTTTCCAGATCTATGAATGCTACGGAACTTGTTAGTAAGTTCTGTTCATCAGCAGAAATATTATATAGAAACACTTTTTTGGACTGAGGAAAAAAACCCCAACAAAAAACAGCATTAGCAGTGTTTTTCTAACCACATCAGAGCTATATGAAGTCCACACTATATGATAGGCATTTAATACTGCACATGAGTCTACATTTTTGGATCTGATGAAGGTCATAGCGGCTAACCAGAGTAACCGATCGCTGTGTTTAACACCATCCCTCGCTCTTGGGTGGCCATCATCATTCAGATCGTACTATGACAACAAAAGAAAACACAAACAATCACACACTAGCTCAAACACACAGGTCACAAGGGTACAGGTGACCTTTAACCCCTATCTGTCACAAACAGAAAAGAGAGAAGGCATGTGAGAATGGTGGAAATTTATCCATCATCCATCCATCCATCCATCTATCATGCGTGCAACATCCATCCTTCCTTCCTTCCTTCCATCCATCCATCCATCATGAGAGTGAAACAACATACTTTCTTTTGTTTTCCTTTTCTCGTTCTTTGCTGTATAGATGCATGTTGACACCTCAGCCTCAAAGTTCAGTATAAATGCTTTTATCATGTAATCTTTCTCTTTGACATGACTGCAGACACATATAAAGAGTAGAAGACAGAAATGTGAAATCTCAAAACATGGCACTGATGTCTCCACAGATCCCATATAGACTGGCTTTTATCGATAGAAATCCATTAAACCAAAATCTGCCTTGAGTAAGTCTTAACAGATGCCCACACAGCCTCCTATAAACCTGAAAGGACTTGATTCAGAAGCTCAAAACACAAATCTAGAACTCATTTTGCTCTGCAAAGAGGATTTGTAAATCAGGCATTAAAGAACACACACTGTTTTTCCTGAAATCTCACACATAGTACACACATAACACACTCTACCTGACTCGATGTCCATGACTGCCAGTAGCCTGGGAGGGAATGAGGAGATTGATTTCGGGGAAAAGATGCCTCATGATCTTAAATGTTCAAAAAGCAAACTAATAAAAAAAAAGTTTCTTCTTGTTGTATGTATTCCTCACTCCTTTCTTAACTTGCACGACAATCCATGTATTGCCTGAAACCTCTGCCTCCTGTCACTCTCTCTCGGTCTGTTTCTCTCTGGTAATCTGATCCTTGAGAGGGACGTTTTAACCCTGCAGATTGCTGGATTCGCCATAGATCAGGAACCCAGAGAAACGCTCGCTCACAATCACACACATCGACACACAGACAAATAGAGCGTGAGAAGGACAAAGAAACAGTGATAATGGAGGTCAAAAAGACAAAAAACAGCACACATTTACACAAACACACACTCCCTCTTTCACACACACATGCACATGCAGGAACCACCCTACAGGGTCTAGGATGCTAATTAGAGATCAGCGTTTTGAGTGTAGCTTGAATGAGGGCTTCTCTCTGGCTCACTACCCTGCCATTACTGTCTCCAGAAGCACAGCAGGCTAACCAGCAGACCTGCTTTAAACAGCACCTCCGCAACGGCCCACCACAGCCTGCGTTTCCCCTGAGAACCCAATCCTCCGCTAAAACGTGCAGAGGTGACGTCAGTTAGTTTGGCACACACACACACACACACACACATGAATCTATCATTTAAACAGACTTTATGGTTATCAAAGAAACTGTATAACTCAGCTTAGAATCACAACAGCCATCATTCACACAGTGTATCCACTATTCTTTGCATGTTTGTTTACTAAATAATTGTGCTAATATGGTTTCAGCTATCAATATGAGTGTAAACACTTTTTTTACCATATTTAAATTCATTCTGCAGAAAACCACAGATTTCCCCAAAAAAACGTGTAGAAAATTGTCTGGGTCTATTTATTACCCAAAATGCCCTTTGAGCGCAGCAGTTTTTAGAACAAGGGTTTTCAAACTTTTGATGCTACAGACCCCCAAATACAATGATCCCCCTGTCCCAAAATATAATGGCAGCTGTACATTTTCATGAATAAACACCCATCCAGACAGGGGAAAAAAAAAAAGTTATATAGTATATATATATATATATATATATATATATATATATATATATATATATATATATATATATATATATATATATATATACACACACACACACACACACATATATATATGTGTGTGTGTGGATACAGAGATATTTCAAACATTTTCTCCTTGATTTTTTTCAAAGAACTCAAATGGTCTGAAAATAAATAAATAAATAACAAACAAAACAAACAATAGCATTTAACTAGCATTAAAACAATTAAATAAAAAGATAAGCAATATAGATATTTACTTCAAGATATGTTTATAATCTGTGCTTGCTTAAAAAGTGGTGCTAAATCTCTACCAAAATATACATTAAGATGATGATTATATTGCATTTAACCACTTCTCAAACCCCTTCACACAATCTGGTACCAATTCAATAAACCTTAGCGCAGGGAAGGAGGTAGTCAGGGTTAAACCAGGCAAGTGTGTGTGTATGTGGGGTGGAGTAGGTTAACTGGCAGGCTTTTAAGAAGACCGTTATGTCCCAAACTTTTTGGGGCATTCCAGACCTTTCCATGCTCAGCTCTGCGGTAAGAGAATGACAAAGCTCTCTCTGGCCACAAAACAATGAGAGGTCAACAGGCTTTTTATTCTTTCGTCTGTGGTTATCGTTTTTCCCCCTTCTAACATGCACTATTTCACCAATTTGCTTCATAAATAAAAGGTCTCTTTTGCCATCAGACTTGGGTTTAGAGTTGGTCCAAATCATTTGAACAAATCTGTTCAATGAAATGGTTCAATTGAACTGATTCGCTGATTCGTTTAAATATTCACTTCAAAATGTTTCCAGAAATGTAATGCCTGCTTTTTTGTATATTTCAACAAATATTTGCTATGTTTTTGAGGTGTTCCACGTGGCTTGTTCATTAGCAATCCATTTGAGAGCTCCATGTGAGGGGCAGATTGGAATCTTCCTCTCAAATGTCATTCATGCTCTCCTACACGAAAAAATGGCACCTCTAGACTTGTGCCAGGTTTGTAATGCATTACAAGTAATGTAAGTTACGTAATCAGATCATTTTTTTCCAAGTAACTAGTAAAGTAACGCATTACTTTTAACCCTTAAATGCATACCTCGGGTCTTATGTGACCCGGGACGTCATTCACTACCCTCCTCCTCATTCATTTTTTAAAGTTAGACATCAACCTTCTTGGTATTCCTCAATCAATTTATTATAAAGAATATAACAAGAAAAAAATCATAAAATTATAAAAGAAAGCCTGTTTTTGTATTCATATTTTGTAAAAATTGTCTTGGGTCGCTAACGACCCGAGGTGTGTATGAGTGTACGTATATTTTTTCTGCACAACAATAATTGAATCTTAGATGACAGAATAAGTGCAATTCAACTTTATTCCACAAGGTGGCAATGTCTGATACACAATGCTGAAGTGACGACTCTTTCAGACAGAAAACGAAATAATAAGAAAAACATAAAATGGCTCAGCGTTTTACTGCAGATGTACTGAATGCAATCAAATATGACTGTAACTGTTACTGGATGGACCTGGTGAAGCTGTTAGCGATCAAAATATTGATTTTGAAGATGTTGAAAATGATATAGTTTTGAGAATACATTTGAGATCGCGAATGGGCTTATATTCGTGACCACAAACATAAAAATAGCCTATTATTTGCTGAATTTTACTGGGAAATGAGCTCTGACGAGGACAGTGATGATGGCATAAAATATCTGCTCAAACCGAGCCCTTTCAAGCTCCAAAAGGTAACAAAATATGATTTATTTTATTGTTCTGTAATTGTTACTCTAATATCAGAGGAGTTTTATATTATCACGACAGGTAGAGATTCTTCCATGTTAGATATTGATCCGGGTCGATAAAGACCCGAATATGTAAGAATGATTGGCGAAACAGTCATGCATTTAAGGGTTAAATTTACAACAAAAAAAATCTGAGTGACTTTCAAATAAGTATTGCAAGGTATGTACAAGCTATGGAAGACTTCAAATATAGGCTGTGGAATATATTTTTGGTGTTTTTCCATTGAATTTCACTGCATGGAAAAGAGCGACTAGGACCATAGTCTAGGAGACCATACAAGTAATGAATAAATGTATTTGAATGTAAAATATTTAAATGTAATGACTGAACTATTACTTCAGTGTGTATTGTGTATTCTATAAAATAAATAAATAAATAAATAAATAATAAAAAAAATATATATATATATCCCAAAAAAGTTATTTGAAAGATTGAATTTTGACCATGTAAAGATCCAGTTCAAAAAATGATTCATTTTTAGAACAATTCAGTTTTTAATGATTTGATGATTCTCTTTCTCTAGCTCAAACCACTTCAAGTCCAGCACCTACACAAACACATATGTATTGAATTTAGCACTCGCATTACCCCACCACACATATATACACACGCATACACAAGCAGTCACACAGTCTCTCATCTGCCCGACTCTCCTTAGCAACAGAGCTTCCATCATGGCCTGAAAGAATCATGTGTATTTCTGTATGTGAGATGTTTAGCGTTTCTCTGTATCTTGTCATGAGGTCTGCCTGCTTTGAATGCTTAAACATGATCATCATGTTGATCCAGTTACCTGTAATGTGTGTGTGTAATCACACTTAAAATGTGCAGACTAATGCATATAAACACAGCAACACACACACACACACACATGAAAGACTACTGCGTTGAGGATCCCCATAAGAGGAGTTTATGTTACAGCGTATCAATTTACACTGAGAAGAACAGAGAGGCCGATCCATCTGTTGAATGTATCTCATACAATCTCTCTATCAGCATATAAGTAGAAGTACATCTCTGTACATTACTATGTTCTATTTCCTCTTAATATTTCTAAAAATAACCGATAATATGCAAATAATCCCTGATATATTCAGTTTGAATAATACATAAAAGTCTAAATCACTTTCACTTCGCTGCTCTGCTTTCTAAACGCTGCAAAAAGCTCCTACCCAGGTGTCTTACAGTTGCACAGGTGTGCTGCAGACAGATCAGACTGATAGTTGGAGGGAAGAGAGTCTGTCCAAACAAAGGGAAAGAAGGATCGTACAACAACACACAAGACATTCACATACACACAAATCAGTGATCCACTGCACCAAGAAAATGTAAGCCGCCTCCGTCTCTCTCTCTTTTTTCTACACTTCAATCTTCTCACAGTCTGAGAAGGGTACACTACAGTTTAGACCCAGCAGAGGGTTTTTTGGCTGGTCTCTGTCAGTTGAATGCATGTCCAGAGGTCAGAACAGGGTCATCTGGAGTGCTCTGACCTTCAGCCTCTTCCACTCAAACATGTGTCAGAGTAGCAGGGCTCTCTCATGCTATCTCTCTCCTTTTATCTACACTCCTGCCAGAAGAAGTGTTATTTAAAGCAGGAGACCCCAGGGACTTGTTAAATGTTTTCCCCTCATTAGTAAACTACAAACTGATTCAGAGAATGATTCATAGTTAATTACAGTATATGAGCTGAGCTGTAAATAATATCATCTCATTGCGAGGAGTATCATGTGGTATGTGTGTCTCCTCCAAGAATGCAACAAAACAAGGAGAGAGAAATGACTCGTTTGATTAACTGATGGCAATACTTATTATTTCAATATGGGGCCATATATTGGAAAACAGGACTTTTTCTCACACCAGGTGTACCAATGTATCACTATGCCACTGTTATTTTAGTATTCTTTATATATTATATAGTCTCTATGTGGTGAAAATCAACTTTTTAATGTTGTTTATATGTCTGTGGTGTTTTTAAAATGCTTTAAGACAAACCATGTGCAAATTCATGAGTCAATATCATTGCTAAGTATTTTGTCTTTAAAACTGCAGTGATCTAAAGACAGTTTCAAAAATGTGGTTTGAAATTGCTGGTGTTTCTGACATCACAAACTACCCTGTAACCAATCACGTCAACGTGTGGGCGGGCTTTAACATATCATTAACTATAACTGCTCTGAAGCAGGGGAGTCTTAAGAGAAGGTTATCCCGGTATATTTTTCTGCTGATATCGGGTAGATTTAGCTATATAGTGGGTGTATGATGTATATTTTGATGTTAAGATGAACTATATGCCCGTTTCCACTGACGTTCTGAGGAGTTCAAAGCATTTGTAAGGATACTGATTGTTAAAAGGCAGCTATCGGACTCTGACATGGCAAACGGGAACATGGTTTGTATAACATTAGCAACACATTATCAGCTGTTTGATAACATAGTCAAGCAAAAGGCTAATCATATTAATTACCGTTATGTGTCTGACGTCTGAGCTTGTGCGAGTAAAGGCGGGGCTAATTAACATATATCTGCATACTAAATGAGGCAAGGGAGTAGAGTTACATTCAAGCTATTTTGAGGCATGGGGAATTTTTTTCACAGGAAAAAACTTTTAAATATGTAATTTTGTTGATCAAAGATGAGATTTAAGGGATACAATTATTTATTTATTTATTAATATTTCAAATTAGCTTTTTATATTTTCAAATGGCAGGTGTATATTTAAAGTATATCCATTTAGTCCAGAAGAAATTCAATTTCTGATCCTTCTTTGTAACTTTTACGTTAGCTAAGTTTTTAACCTATGTTGCCATTTGTTGTGCCAATTGTTTTGTTTGCGCAAAAACATGACAAATAATAAAAAAATAATCCACATGAATTGAAAGTTTCAGTCCAAATTTTCTGAAGAGACTCGATCGCTTTATATGATGAACAGATTGAATTTAGGCTTTTATTTCAATTCATATTGAGTAGTTTTAAGATCTCTATGAAATTTATGAAGCGTCAAAGTAATATTTGTTTCACTGTCAATGGAGGGACAGAAATCTCTAAGATTTCATTAAAAAATCCGAAGATAAATGAAAGCCTTACAGGTGTAGAATGACATGAGGGTGAGTAAATTATGACAGAATTTTCATTTTTGGGTGAACTAACCCTTTAATGGGGACTCGTTGATCAAGAAAAACTAAATTACAATGTCTTGATCAACATTATAAGTGGCATCTTATAATGTGTTCCTCTCTAGTGCAAACAGTTCATGCAAGAAATGCCACATGACATGCTTGCTTTAACATCCAGTTTGTGCCATACTACATATACTTCCACATATCATAAATTAGGAAAAAACAACTTCTGATTTTGCATTCATAGAGAAGCTTCCATGATCTGATCAGCACTGAGGGAAGAATCTACACGGACTAATGTGGTGTGTGGTAAAAGAGTGGTGGAAATAAGGAAGGATGACTGGGTTGCAGAACAAAAAGGGGAAGTAACAAATAGATCTGACTAAAAGAAAGAAACAAAGAGAGAGAGAGAGAGAGAGAGAGAGAGATGGATGAGTTTTAGGGCAGCAGAGACAGTCGTAGTTGTTTAAAGCCTGGAGGTTAACCACAACATCCTCAATGCAGTGGAGGGGACTTGTTCTCAGAAAAGGAGGGAGGGGAACCGTCCAAAATAGAGGGAGGCTTTTTATGGTACAAGAAACACCCATATTATATCATTTCATCAATGTGCTGTTCATTTCTTCTGATGTGCGGAATCTGAGGAGGACCGAGAGAAAACGAGGGGATGGGAAAGATTGTGAGGAATTCCCCCATGTGCTCGTCCTGTGGTCAAGTCCTAACAAGACACACTGTAGTGTGGGTGAAGGGTGCATATATTTATGTGTACTATATGGGGTAAAGATCTTGGTAAACTCTTTCCAGTATCCTCCTGAATATTGAATAATAAACAAAGGCAACAATAAACTAGTGTAAAATGGTCAAACTGAATTATATAAAACATAATAGGCCAATGTCTCTAAACAGTCTTGATCGTATTTGAAAGCAACATGTGTTTTTACCAGATCCATGCAAATAGTCTAACAAAGAAACTAGCTCTTTTGTTCTGGTGCAGAGAAGGGAATTCAAATCAGATGGACTGGATTGTGTGTTCACATTTGCATTTCGTCAATAAGAATGAGACGTCATACAGTACATGCAAAACAAGGATTACTAAATCACGCATCATGATGTATACTGTATATACTAAAACAAGTAATACAAAAAAAAGCATTGCAAACAACAAAGAACATCAGAAAAAACAGCGCTGCATCGTCACAAAAGTTTAAGCCTTGACAATTTAAATATTAATTTTGTTACTTTGCGCACACAACCAAGGCGCATGCCCAGAAATCCGCGTCTCAGACACTGCACGAATACTAAACTTAGCTCTCTTTCATGTCTTCTTGCACTCGAGTGGACAAATTCACACAGAATTAAGTCAAAAAATAGCAATCATTCTAGTAAACATAGTCAGTTATGTCTTAAAGGTACAATTTGTGATATTTTTTTCCGCTAGAGGTCGCTAGAAGCCTATTCAAAACAAAGGCGTAGTTTGATGACGCCAAGTTTTAGGGCGGAAACTTGGGACATGTGGTCTCCATCTCAACGGACGGTGCAAAAGAATAGGGATTGGAGTCTGGAAGAACTCATGTTCGTGGATGCGATTATTAACGTTACTGTAGTATGAAGCAGAGCAGGACAGAGTTTTGCGGGAGCTGAACGAGGAGCTGGAAACACTGATCAACACACGCCTCACGAGCAGCCGGACTTTTTTTATGACACAGTCGCCGGCGCCGCTTCCGCTTTTCCGGTCATGAGTTTACGGGAGCTGTCCTTGTCGACAGAACCAGCGGCAGATGGTAAACAGTAATTATGTTCCATAAATAAGTAACACAATCCACCATAAAACGTGCAAGAATTAAATAAGGAACTGCTTGAAGCAAGCTAGTGGTTTGCTGGACACTAGACACTACTTCCGCATTTGTCCACGGCACTGTTGTCATGTGGTTTCTACGTCAGTAAAGGCGGTAACAAAGGTAACTGACGTCATTGACAGGCGACTGCACTGCCCCGTGTCACTGTTTAGAATGGGAATTTTCTCATTATTTACAAGTAGTTGAAAACATTAGAGATATTGTTTGTAATCAGCTGGACAAAATATATAACACTAGCCTAGTGGTTTTTGGATATTTTACATATTGTACCTTTAAGTGAACGTAAACAGTTGAGAAAGTAAATGTATGTGTACAGTGTTAGTATATTAGATCCGTGCATTCGCTCTTAAAGTGAAAGCATCACAATATTCCTTATACTGTCTGTTTTTAATGTTAATCAACCAAAAGGTTTGCGCAAAACTCGCCGATGTTCCCACTGGATGTGCAATATTCCATTGTAGAATGAAAAGACTAAAAGAAACTTCCATTTCTAGGAAGACCACATGATATGATTTAAAAAAGGGAGCATTAAAAAACAAAATCTCTGAATATTTTCCGCAATCTAAAACCTACTTTCCAATCTATCTAAAGGACTAAATGTGGTGATGACGTAATACCAGAATGAGTGGCACTCATCTGGCTCACGCACACATCTGTCCTTCTGCCAGCTAATGACTCAAATACATATAAATACACATGCTAATTAAATATGATAGTTTAAAAGGGGGCAGTCATACCCACTCTGCAGGGTTACACCCACAAACTACATCCTAGATCTGCAGCAGAGAGGGTTGTGGTGACAAGTCATCATTTCAGTTGTTTTCTTTCTTTTGAAAGCTAGTGGTGTGTGCAAGCTCAACTCAATAGAAGACCCATTTCTTTTTCTTTTTCTTTACTTTTCTGTAATGGAGCGTGCCATCAGCCATCAACAACCAGAGCCACCTCTAGTACAGGATTTACCCCAGTGAACTTAACATAGACCTCAAGCAGCCTATAAAACCAATGCAGCTGTGATAGGACTGTATTCAGACAAAACAGTTAAACATGATCTAATACAGAAGCTGATATTATTTTTATACCTTTTTTTAAAAAATAAAGCATATTATTATTATTATTATTATTAATAAATAATAAAATAGTATTATAATAACATAATATTATATTACTGAATATTATTATTTTTATATTTTACTGCTTTATCCAACAACAAATTCCCTACACATAAACACTCTATGGCAATGCACACTGCAATGTACAGTGACCATGAAATCAAAAATTCGATTTTTTATGGAATATTGCAGTACTTATTATAAAGTATTTATCCGTGCACAATTATTTATTTTTTTAATTAATGTGCTCTTATAAGCTTTAAGCAAAATAACTTCCTCTCCCTCTTGCACGTGGCCTCACTCACATGACACCGACCAATAGCAAACCACAACCATCCAATCAATTCCCAATGGACAAAATCAAGTCTCACATTACAGTCTGTCTTATTTGAGAAGCTTTTTCACTCAGTTATACATCACAATAGGATGATGTATAATCCATTTCATGCAGACCTTAAAGGTACACTATGTAACTTTTGGCCCTCTAGGAGAAAAAAAAAGGCATGCATTTTGTGGAAGAACATAGTTTTGGTTGTGCTTTGGCTCTGCGTGACTGTGTGGATGAATATGGTTATTCTACTGCTCATAAAACATTCACTACTAGGCTTAAGAGATATAACCAGTTTAGATGGAAAAGATCTAAAGCCGAGCTGTAGATGATACTGTAGATTTACCCATTAATAGACACGGTACTTCCTTGAAAATAAATTCCAGCACAGTGCTACAACAACCATAATGAAATGACCCTTCATAATAGATAATGCTTTACAATGAACTCTGTTAGAGAGCTACATATGACAGTTTACCTGTTCAATAAAATACCTTACTCACCTGTTGAGTAACAAAAACACCATCTCCGCGTCACTTTAACAACATTTCAAATCCCTCAGTTCTTGCCATCTCCGAAAAGCCAATCCAATGTTGATTTTTGTTTTATTACAAACTTTGTTGCATTCTCTTTTTGCCAGCAAACTATCCAATGTTCTGTGTTTTTTAAAAATGGGTGATTCCCCGGAGGTTGGAGATTTAGTGTGTTTCATGTCAACCATACACTCGTAAACGGAGCCGGAGCAACTTTTCTCTATTTAGAGATATGATAGGCGAGTGACGTATGTCTGCAATTTCCAGTGAAAACCATCCTGCTCGATCTAAAATATACATATAACATTTATAATAGACTTACCATAGTGAATCAGTGCAAGACAAAACACGTTTTGGAAGAAGGCTTGACGATGTATTGACAATATTATTTACTTTTGAACAAAAAAGCGTACAAGGACATTTAAATGTAGAAGTGATTCCATATTTTGTGTATGTAAACAATACAAAAGTGGATCGTGGTCAAGGCAGAGAGAAAGAAGAATTGGGTACCTGTCAGCATCTCCCTGGCCGGCGGAGGCGTTACGCTGCAGACTTTCCCGTACCATTGCCATCCCATCCGGCAACCTGTTCAATCGCCGCGTATACAGACTCAATCCCCCATCCGTCATGTACCTGAGAAAACACGCAGGGATACTACATTACACACCTTTATTTGAAGTAATCTAATAATAATAATAATAAAAGAGAAAATAACATTCAAAAGCAATGAAACTGCTCACTTACAGTATGCATAACCATCGACTAATAATATAATATAATATAATATAATATAATATAATATAATATAATATAATATAATATAATATAATATAATATAATATAATATAATATAATATAATATAATATAATATAATATAATATAATATAACAATTGATAATATTGATCTAGACAATGCAGAGTTCAACTCTGACTTTTTAAATTTGTTCCAGATGATAGAGTGGAGAGAAAAAGAATGAAAAATTCCTGGAGGCTGCAATGAAGTAAATTTGAAATATAAATACTAAAAAAGTCTTTTGGGACACTAAGTCTTTGCTACTAATGCTGGCCATCAGACCTTACAGATAAATATATATTCTATATAATCAGTCTAAGTAAAACGCAGCTTAGGTTTCAGACTGTCTAGCTGTTTAAGGTAAATAGGATGTTTAATGAAAAAAAAGTCAGCGGTAGAACTAGTATGGACATCTCAATCAACTAAACTAAACAGTGTTTCAGCTAATACAGCCCTCATGACATCCAACTCTCCACTGGTTTAAATCAGGCAACAGGAAGTGTGTGTGTGTGAGAGAGAGAGACGTAAGGTTAGTGGGGTCAATGATTCTCTCTCGCACCGAAAAAAGGAAAAAAGATCATCATGTCCTCAGACAAGACTTCACATTAATCATGAATGATAATCACACATACACACTTCATACTATATAATATATAATGAAAATATATAATAAAAAACATCAACCTTCAACTAACTGCTACCATCTAATACAGATGTGTGCATGTAAAACTCACAGTTTCACTGAAGCAACATCACTCATTTCTTTATCCATTCATTCACACGTCTATAAGGTTTAGATGGGAGAAAGCACCACTTGGAGAAACAAACCCTCACATAACTAAAACAAAATCAGATACTTTTCCAAATATTTGCCCTGTCAATAGATTCCTCACTACTTGCCGTCACTCACTCTCCTATACTTCCCACAGGATACTGGAATAAAACACCTTCTTCACGCTAAAGCAGACTCACTCAAGGTAAGACAGTTGTGCGTCTGTTAGTGTGTGGTTGTGTGTGGGTACAGTGGCTCTTTGTGTAAAATCCTGTCACATCATATTGAGAATGTGCTGCTGGAATAGCTGGAGCTGGTGGGCTTATAGGTTGCCAAAACCCTCCAGACGGCCAACGGTTCATCAACATCTCTATTCAAATCACCTCCACATACTGCCAATTCTAAATTTCCCTCTACATTTCTGAGTCTATGGGGAAATTTCACAAAAAAATATAGGTTGTATTTCACCATAAAAATCGTATTTCTCATAAAAACAATACTTTAAACAGCATTGCTTTATTATATACATGTTTTATATATATTACTTCAAGCATCAACAGAAAACAGCATCAAACCTTTCTGTACTTTTTTGTACAGTAAATGTACATTTGACATTTCACAAAACATTTAAACTCTAAATGTTAATAAAATCACTTTTTTACAATCTCTAAAGGCATTAATGGTCACATGATGAATACAGATTGACAACAATGACTGACATACCTTTCAGACTTAAACATCCATCAAATGAGATGAGATCTCCTCTCAATACACGCTTTCTGGACTCTCTGATGTATTTGTTTGCAATAGCATGTGAGGTAATGAATATGTTTTGCATGTGTTTCTCTAGTGCTGGAGTATATTCTATGTCTCTACTCTTCTGTGTGTGTGTGTGACTGGCTGAAATTTATGCCGGTGTGCTGGACTGTTTGGTGAAGAGGGAGGAGGCTAAACCAACCACCCCCTTCCCCAAAACATACACACGCCTTCACATAAACACAACCCCCAACCCATGAGCAGACCGGGCCAAGACAGCCTGAAGGGGTTTTGGGAGAGGGGCAACACATGCGAAAGAGAGGGAAAAGAAAGAGAGGGAACAGGAATGAGAGTTCAGAGAGAAAAAGTACGACTAAATTGATGCCACAGATTAATGTTTGAGGCATTTGAAGAGCATGGATATTTTTCAAGGAGGAATGGCTCAATACATTACAAATGTATTTATTTTTATATTTATTTATGAGATAAATGAAATGTAAAGATGAACATATATATATACAGTGGCATGAAAAAGTATGTGAACCCCTTGCAGAATCTGTGAAAATGTGAATAATTTTGATAAAATAAGTGAGATCATACAAAATGCATGTTATTTTTTGTTTAGTACTGTCCTGAGTAAGATATTTTACATAAAAGATGTTTGCATTTAGTTCACAAGACAAAACAATAGCTGAATTTATTAAAATGGCCCCATTCAAAAGTATGTGAACCATTGATTCTCAATACTGTGTGTGGTTACCTGATGATCCACGACTGTTTTTATGTTTTGTGATGGTTGTTCATGAGTCTCTTGTTTGTCCTGAGCAGTTAAACTGAGCTCTGTTCTTCAGAAAAATCCTCCAGCTCCTGCAGATTCATCAGTTTTCAAGCATTTTTGCATATTTGAACCCTTTCCAGCAGTGACTGTAGGATTTTGAGATCTGTGTTTTCACACTGAGGACAATTGAGGGAATCAAACACAACTATTAAAAAAGGTTCAAACATTCACTGATGCTCCAGAAGAAAACACGATGCATTAAGAGCTGAGGGGTGAAAACTTTTGAATTCAAATATCAAGGTAAATTAGCCTTTCGCCGAGCCCCGCCCCCCTTAGTTACTGTTGCTTTGTCCGACAAGCCGTGGCGCTGTCACTCCACACGCATGAAAAATACATCGTGGAACAAAGAGGATACTGACCACACATCGACAGACAAGACAGAGCAGGTTACTTATGATATTAAACAAAGTCCCAGCTTTCAAACCGTGTAGTTATTAAAGAAATTCAAACAATAAAAAACGTTTTGTTGCTCTTTAATGTGTCGTGACCATGGTCGTGACAGATTGCTGTAGATCCTCAGCTCAACCGCTCGTAAAAACCGATCATCTCTTCATATTAGTCCATGAACATGAGAATGAATGTTGTTTCAAATGCGGAAAGACGTCAATATACACCATTTTTCAAGTTTAACTCCACCGAGGTTAATCTTTTAACTACTGGCTGCTTTGTCAGACAAAATGGCGGATGCAGCGTTCTGATTGGTTAGATTGGTCAATCAAACTCTCGGCAAAAGGTCAATTGTACTTAATTTTTCTTCTGGGAAACATGCAAGTATCTTCTGTTGGTTCCAAAGGGCAGTACTAAATGAAAAACAATGATATTTAAACAAAATAAGAAAAATTGTGACGTCTTCATCCTGTTCAAAAGTTTTCACACCCCGACTCTTAATGCGTCGTGTTTCCTTCTGGAGCATCAGTGAATGTTTGAACCTTTTTTAATAGTTCTGTTTGAGTCCCTCAATTGTCCTCAGTATGAAAACACAGATCTCAGATCTCCTACAGTCACTGCTGGAAAGGGTTCAAACATGCAAAAATGCTTGAAAACTGATGAATCTGCAGGAGCTGGAGGATTTTTCTGAAGAAGAGAGCTCAGTTTAACTGCTCAGGACAAACAAGAGACTCATGAACAACCATCACACAACATAAAAACAGTCGTGGATCATCAGGTAACCACACACAGTATTGAGAATCAATGGTTCACATACTTATGAATCTCAATGATCTTCATTTAGGCTTCATTGCCTTTATGCTAAATATAATTTAACTTAAATGAGATATATAACAAAAGAGATATATTTAAAAATAAAAATGTAAAAGCAACAGCATGTATAAATATATAATAATAATTTTAAATATATATATTTTTAAATCCCAAAACCATGAATATGAGACTCAATCTTGAGAAAATGTATGTGTTTATATGTGTATATCGGGATCACACGCTGTCTGAGGTGTCTGTGTGACCGCTTAGGGTCTGTCAGTCAGCATGAGTAAGATCCATGCGTTTCGATCAGCATGAGTTTGAAAATGACATTTCATTTTTTCAGACTCTTGTCATCACAGATTCGCTAAGAATATTCACAAAAGTTAGAACGCTGTGCTTTAAAATGATACCAAACGTGTGCTGAGAGGAAGCACGAGTGGTGAAGTTAGCAGAGAAAAATGGCATTTTTCATGGTCAAAGGAAAGGTACTCCTCTCAGAAAACACACAAATAAAGATACTTTTAGATGTTTAATTGCTATTTGAAGCATTTGGATTGCTAGACAAGGGCTGAATGAACTCATTTTTGTTGAAACCTCAAATTCGACCAAAATTGACATATGTGACCTGTTTAGCCTGTAGCTCGAAATTGGCCCGTGTGCATTCCAACTCATTTTACCAGCACAAGTCACATATTTTCATGACAATTAAGCACATTGCTCAAATATTCGAAGATGTTTTAAAAAAATACAAAAACACCAGCCTATATTAAATATCCTATAATAATTTACTTTAAAAAAAATAAAAAAATCTCAGAAGCCCAAACATTAGACAGTCAATCTCAAGACAATCTTCTAAATGGTTTCATGAATTCACACTTTAAAAAAAATGTATGTGTGAACAAAAACTAACACAAATGCACAGTCTAAACAAGCTAAAGCACTGAATGCCATGCAAGACTATCCTGTCAAACTTTAACCAGCTTTCACCTCCACAGATGACACAATTCCCAGCATTTCCATCTTATTCCAGATAATTATTTGTTTTATGGAAATGTCAGTAGCCTCACAGACGCTGTTCCACAGTGTCAGTAATAAAAGCCTCTTTTAAGTAAAGAACATATTCATTTCAGCACGATACATATGATGTAATGTGACTGTCGCTCCATTATCAAAGTGCTGTCATGAATAAAGGAAGGAGATCATATTAGCTCAACCTGTACGTGTTCATATACAGAGCAGCCTGGGGTGAATTTCTACAGTAAAGCTTTTAACCCGTCAGTCCAGATTGGACTGTGAAAACAACCACTTTGAGGCTTGGGAAATCAGATCCAACAGAAGTATTATGGGAGGCTCTTTCCACGATGGATCTGGTTCAAACATGTCAGTGCACTTTAAGATCTATATAGCTTCCCAATACCGATCTCACTTCCCTCAATGCTTATGACATCATCTATTGTACAGGGGATCCTCTAGTTTAAGAGACATTTATTAAAGCGCATAGGTGACTCCTTTGGGTCTGTATTGGCTTTTCAGTTAAGTGTCAGTGTTAAAGGGCTTTGCATTCAAAATGTCAAAATTACAATAGCACCCCTTCAATATGCAGTAAAAGGGAGCAAACGAGTGATTGTGACAGGATTTTGATACATGGATTTTGTCGGACGTTTAAATTGTATATTAATTACCATTTTGCACCCAGAAGTCAGGCTTAAGGCCAGGTGTAATTGCAGCCTGTCACCCGTCCCGTTCTCTATAATCTGGTATAATGTTACAGGCACTAGAACGGTTTGTAGTGCTCAAACCACACAGGAAGACTGTGATTGTGAGGAAATAATAACATAAGAGGTTTAAACTGCACATTATCACAGTCAAGGTACGCAGAGAGCTTGTTTCAGCATGAAGGGGGCGTTAAATCCGTGTTACATCGCGCCTTCAGTCTGTACACTCAGTACAGGGGATGCAAAAGACGCTTTTATTCCTGCCCAAAGGGCCAGTGCAAGGCGAGAGTATTTATTGCATTTAATGTGCTCATCTGCGTCATCAGACGTCAAAAGTAACATACACCTGAGTTAAAACCTACTCGTGAGAATCGAATCAGCGAATCAGGGCAACACTGATTCCACCACAAAAGCACACACATTCCCAAACACTTCAATAGTGTCTATCTTGAGCTCTTACGCGAGGACAGTAGAGCGGAAAAAATACAAATCCATTTCAGCTTTTAAGAGCGCTCCAAAAAATGTCAAACACACCTACTTTTATAACGTAATTTTAGCGAAAATCAGCATATTAGAATGATTTCTGATGGATCATGTGACACTGAAGACTGGAGTAATGATGCTGGAAATTCAGCTTTGATCACAGGAATAAATTACATTTTTAAATATATTAAAACCAGGGATGCAAACAGGTAAGGGGGGGAAAAAGGTGATATGTTTTAGACATTTGCTTTACATGCTCATTTGAAGTTACTTTAAGGTTTTTTATTTATTTATTTTTTATTAACTTATGGCCCGGTTTCACAGACAGGGCTTAGCCTAAGCCAGGATTAGGCCTTAGTTTAGGGCATTTAAGTTGCATTTATAAACGTACACTAAAACAAACAAAAAATTACTGGTGTGCATCTTGAGACAAAATAATGGCACTGACATATTTTAAGATCTGTCAGTACAAGTTACTTTCAGTTAAAACAGCTCAAAGATGCATTTTAGTCTAGGACTAGTTTAAGCCTTGTCTGTGAAACCGGGGGAAAATGGCCAAAACTGTAATTTTTTCATGATTTTTTTTACCAAAATCAAGATAGAATACATTTGGTCAAAATCTCATGTTATAAAAGATGAAGTGCTATGTAGGTTATGTAAGACAATATTGGCTGATTAGACAGCAAAACTGAGCTGAAATGCAAACTGTTTGCTCTCTCTCTTCACTGTTCCTGCATCTCAGACCTCAAATACATAAAATATTACCCTTTATAGACATAGTTTTTAAAGTAAAGAGTAAAGGAAACACTGTACAGTTCTCTGTACCCCCCCCCCCCCCCCCCCATCCCATAAAAACACTTTCTCCTTGGGTCTATGCAAATCCCATAGGTGATCTATACATCGGTCTAATGTCTAACGATCCGATGCATCAATGCAATGCGTAAAAAATCGATACCTGTGGGCTAATTATAGAGGCACCTTTGTTTTAACACTCTCCACATTTTCACACAATATCAGTCTATGCATTATCACCAACGCATGCATTCTCGTTTAAACTACCTTTCAGAACTTGTGAAAGACACTCGGGACAGTTGATGGAACTGTCACTGAAAGAATATGGTCAATAAACTGCCGCACAGGAGCACCGCGCACTGTGACTGTGTTGCTTCAAGCGCATCATTCTGCACACGGGATGCACGCAAGTGCTTTGTGCCGCTCTGTATTAGAGCCTTTATAATACATTTGCACAATGAAAGAATATTAATAGCCTGTCTTGTTTTGTACTACCTATAATATGTTGTTGCTTCATTAAAAACCTGTGCTATGCATTTAAAAGAAATGTCTTTTAATTATGTGTGTGTGTGTGTGTGTGTGTATATGCATTCCTTGTTTATCGTTTTTTTGACATTACACATTTTAGCACAGAACTAAAATACTTTCTTGACTGTTGTCATGTCATAAGCTGTCATTAGATTACTGTGTGAATTTTTTATTTGTGGATGTCCCAATCAGGGTTCAGGATGTGAAATTTTGAAATAAATGTTTGTTATATATTTTGGTTTCAGTTGTGAGTTAATAAAAATTTAACTGGTTGTGTAAAATAGACTCAAAATATCGAAATATTGATCGAATCGTATCATAATCGTATCACAGAACTTTTTGAGGTATCGGAAAATATCGAATCGCTGGCTATGAGAATCGATATTGTATCGAATCATGATGAACTGTCCGATTTACACCCCAAACTTTTGAATGGTATATATTTTACTGAATTAGCACATTTCCTAAAACAATGCCCAAATGTAAAATGTGTCTCTTAGTTAACATTATCCATTAGATTTAATAAGGTAATCATAAAACTTGCCCTTAAAGGGATAGTTCATCCAAAAATGAAAAACTGTCTCTCTTCACTTAGAAGAAGATAGCCATATACACCTAGCCCAGCTTAAGGGTGAGTAAATTATGGGATAATTTTTATTTTTGGGTTGGGGTTTTAGATGGGCTTTAAAAAATGCACCGGGAAATCAATTCTAGGAGGCAAACATTGCCCCTTAATGGAAAAGTTAATTTCTAACCTAGGTAGTCACACATTGACTTATGATTCCAATAAGAAAATGCATTAGCCCTGAGAAAAGAACATGTAAGTTCACATTTAGAGAACCATCTCACCCTCTAGTGGCTACACTGCAATAAAACAACACTAAAATGTCCACATGGATAAGTTCACAGAAAGCACAAATCATTTGATTATCTTTATGCCAAATAGTAATGTGTAAATGTATGAACATGAGAATTCTTATTACAGTAATCAGAAAAGAGACATATTTACACCAGTCCACTCCCTTAAGGCACTTAACAAAATTATTTCTCAGAAAGTTGGGGATAAGAATATGTTTGGTTGAATATCTTTTAGTACCAACAGCCACTTGTGTAAATGTTGTTGTGCACCTTTTAATTTTCATTTTACCTCCAATAAACTACATTAAGACAACAACTTTATGTATCAGCCTTTGAAAAACCACAGTAGCCATCTGTCTTAACCAATGACAACCATCTTTCACACTTACCCACTGGTCAGCTCATCAGTGCGGGCGTTCTTGGCCAGCACGTCTCCATCACTCATATAGCCACTCATTTCCAGACCCACACCTGCCAGCTCCAGATCATCCACCCTGTCTCCCAGCTCCAGACCACAGACGGCGCTGCCGCGCGCTGCCAGCTGCTTCCGTAGAGGAGCCTGGTACAGATACCGGCCCTGGCCGGACGCCACCCCACCGCTCCGGGACTGATACCCGTTACCAACCGAGGGAGCGTCTCCTGCTTGTAGACGAGGACTGGACTGGCCCATGCGACTGGCCCAGGACAGCGGCGCAGATCGCGACGCCATGCTGAGGATGCTGCGACCGCTCATTTCAGTGGTCACGCCACCATCAAAAGTGGTCTCCAGTGTACTGAGAGAGAAAAAAAAAAACATTTCAAATTCAATTTCAGTCAATATTAAATCAAAATTAACTTGCTCCTTGTTTTAACAACTTCCCTTTTTCTTTGCCTTCTCTGCATCCTCATATTTTTTAACTCCTCCTCTCTAAACATCTGTCATATACAGACCAATTTTATATATATATATATATATATATATATATATATACACACACACACACACACACACACACACACACACACAGTGGGTACGTAAAGTATTCAGACCCCCTTAAATGTTTCACTCTTTGTTATATTGCAGCTATTTGCTAAAATCATTTAAGTTCATTTTTTTCCTCATCAATGTACACACAGCACCCCATATTGACAGAAAAAACACAGAATTGTTGACATTTTTGCAGATTTATTAAAAAAGAAAAACTGAAATATCACATGGTCCTAAGTATTCAGACCCTTTGCTGTGACACTCATATATTTAACTCAGGTGCTGTCCATTTCTTCTGATCATCCTTGAGATTGTTCTACACCTTCAGCTGTGTTTGATTATACTGATTAGACTTGATTAGGAAAGCCACACACCTGTCTATATAAGACCTTACAGCCCACAGTGCATGTCAGAGCAAATGAGAATCATGAGGTCAAAGGAACTGCCTGAAGAGCTCAGAGACAGAAGGCAAGGCACAGGTCTGGCCAAGGTTACAAAAACATTTTTGCTGCACTTAAGGTTCCTAAGAGCACAGTTGCCTCCATAATCCTTAAATGGAAGATGTTAGGGATGACCAGAACCCTTCCTAGAGCTGGCCGTCCGGCCAAACTGAGCTATCGGGGGAGAAGAGGTTTGGTGAGAGAGGTAAAGAAGAACCCAAAAATCACTGTGGCTGAGATCCAGAGATGCAGTCGGGAGATGGGAGAAAATTGTAGAAAGTCAACCATCACTGCAGCCCTCCACCAGTCGGGGCTTTATGGCAGAGTGGCCCGACAGAAGCCTGTCCTCAGTGCAAGACACATGAAAGCCGCATGGAGTTTGGTAGAAAACACCTGAAGGACTCCAAGATGGTGAGAAATAAGATTCTCTGGTCTGATGAGACAAAGATAGAACTTTTTGGCCTTAATTCTAAGCGGTATGTGTGGAGAAAACCAGGCACTGCTCATCACCTGTCCAATACAGTCCCAACAGTGAAGCATGGTGGTGGCAGCATCATGCTGTGGGGGTGTTTTTCAGCTGCAGGGACAGGGCGACTGGTTGCAATTGAGGGAAAGATTAATGCGGCCAAGTACAGGGATATCCTGAACGAAAACCTTCTCCAGAGTGCTCAGGACTGAAGGTTTGCCTTCCAACAAGACAATGACCCTAAGCACACAGCTAAAATAACGAAGGAGTGGCTTCACAACAACTCCGTGACTGTTCTTGAATGGCCCAGCCAGAGCCCTGACTTAAACCCAATTGAGCATCTCTGGAGAGATCTAAAAATGGCTGTCCACCAACATTTACCATCCAACCTGACAGAACTGGAGAGGATCTGCAAGGAGGAATGGCAGAGGATCCCCAAATCCAGGTGTAAAAAACTTGTTGCATTTTTCCCAAAAAGACTCATGGCTGTATAAGATCAAAAGGGTGCTTCTACTAAATACTGAGCAAAGGGTCTGAATACTTAGGACCATGTGATATTTCAGTTTTTCTTTTTTAATAAATCTGCTAAAATGTCAACAATTCTGTGTTTTTCTGTCAATATGGGGTGCTGTGTGAGAGTGAAAAATTTAAAGGGGTCTGAATACTTTCCGTACCCACTGTATATATATATCATAAATGGAAACACATTGTTCATATGAACTTCTAAAACAAAAATGTACCAAGGTATCTATAGTTTCTTTAAAAAAATGCCATGTTATTATTTACTTTTTAACATTGGTAGCTTAGGTAGTTTAGTCCTTGAAAGTACTGTTACTATGGTATTTTTCACCAAACAGATATTCGATTACAACATTTACTTTAAATATGAGAAAAGATTTTATACATAGTACTGAGGAATTGTAACTTGTAAAAGATTTTATACATAGTACTGAGGAATTGTAACTTATATCCTGACACCTCAGGAAACAAAAATGCCTTGCTGCTCTATTTTGCCCTAAAATGGACTTTTTAGGCAGTTCACAATTACTGCATGATGCCATCATAGCAATGCAGTCTGGGTCAATTAGATGAATAATCAAAAAGAGGAACAAAGGTTTTAAGAATAGACCAAGATGGAAAGAACACCAAGGAGCCAGTGGACACCCTCTATTAATTTAGAAAAAGAGTAACAAGAGTCAAGCTGAGGAAGGAATGGCTACTTGTTACTGTGTCAAAAGAGATAAAAAAAAGTGTAACCTCCAAAGGGATGGAGGTTAGGACAATAATGTGCTTTTTCCTCTCAGTTGAAACTGGCTTCATCGTTCACCAAAGAGTAAGAAATACATAGATCCATCTACCTGTGTGTAATTTGCGTCCCCCGCAAACTTGACATGGTCTCTTCTAAATTTTGCCGCAGGTCAGCAATGTTTTTCACAGTCCTTAGGCGTCTTGTCTCTGGATCTTCACCTGAAAATAGGTGTTGAAAATGAAAATGTTCACATTTTATATCATATATCAGTAAAAGCTATTCTGTTGAACTTTCTATTCATCAAAGAAACCTGAAAATGTATCACAGTTTCCAAAAAAAAAAACCTGTTTTCAACACTGATAATAATAAGAAATGTTTCTTGAGCAGCAAATCAGCATATTAGAATGATTTCTGAAGGATCATGTGAATAAAAGTAAATAAAAGTAGCATTGGTGAGCATAAGAGACTTATTTCAAAAACTTTAAAAAATCCTACAGACCCCAAACTTTTAAACAGTAGTGTAAGTTTTCTATAAACCACTTTTTTTTTTTTTTTACTGGAATAAACTTCTGAACAACATTGTCATCAACATCAACAAAATCTTTATTTTTATGATCAGATATAAATCGGACAGGTTACCTGACAGGTCCTCAGTTGAAGACTGGCTGATCTTACTGAAGCTACTGGAGTCACTACTGCGGCATCCAGAGCTTGGGTTTGTGCCAATGTTTCCTTCTGCCTCATTCTGAGACCTAAAAACACAGGGGTTAAAAATAAAAGTTGTCATTCATGTAGATAAGCATGCACACATTTTCTGTGATACTGCTGTCAGCAGAAGTCATGGCCTGACTAAAAGAATCCTTCATGGAAAAAAACAAACACAGGGCAAAGAGTGTTTCGGAGGAAATACCAGTCAAACGCTTCACAGCTGAGCCTGACGGGGAGTCATACGCATGTGAACATGTATGCACCCTTACTACAGCCATTCGCAAGGAGGTTTTTCAGTCTTTTTCAGTCAATATTGTGCTCCTGTTTTGGAATTAATCCATTTTGTTTATCGGTCCATCTAAAATGTATAACATGCTTAACAGTACATATGATTCTGCACTAGATTTTACTATACCAACTCATGTTATGTTCTTGTTAATGTGTTCTGCATGTTTTGTTTTGTTTTTTAGCATACTGTAATGACATTTGATTGTAAGGGTGTTTTGGGGTGGTTGTCATGGGGTTGCTGTTCAGCTGCAAAGCTGATTTTAAACAAATTTCTATGTGGTAGCTGGGTTTTTGGTGTTTGCTAACAGTGCTATTTTAGTATTATTTATATACTTTATAGTATTTTTTAATATTTGGAATTAGCTTTTATTTTATATATTCAATTTTAGAATTTCAGCTTAAACTTGTTTTATTTCAATTAGCTACCATTGTAACAATTCTAATGTTCTTTTCTTTTCTTTTCTTTGGACTGCATGTAAGTGAAGGAAATTAAAAATATGGCTTTTTTGGAATATTCTTTTTAGTTCACAGCAAAATACAAATTAAATCAGATTTTTACAAACCCAATTCAAATCACATTTATGTTTGTTCCACACTTGTACATGGTCTGAAAACAGAATTTGAATTAAAATCACCATCTTTAATATAAAAATATCTCACAATTCTGACATTTTCCCCTCTCAATTGTGAGTTTATATCTTGCAGTTCTGACTTATTTTAATCACAAGTCTGACTTCTTTTTCTAGCAATTCTGACTTTTTTCTTGTGATTGTGAGTTTATACCTCCAATTATATCTTTAAAAGTCTAATTCTGAAGTAAAAAAAGACTTGACCCTTCGTCTGGAGTTTGATTGACAAGCAATCTAACCAATCAGAACGCCGAATCTGCCATTTTGTCCGACAAAGCAGTCAGTAGTTAGAAGATTAACCTCGATGGAGTTAAACTTGAAAAAAATTGTGTATATTGACGTCTTTCCGCATTTGAAACAACATTCATTCTCATGTTCATTCATGTTTATTTGATGCTATAAATGGACTAGTAGGAAGAGATGATCGGTTTACGAGCCTCTTGAGCTGAGGCGCTACAACAATCTGTCACGACTATGGTCACGACACATTAAAGAGCCACAAAAAGTTTTTTATTGTTTGAATTTCTTAAAAAACTACACAGTTTGAAAGCTGGGACTTTGTTTAATATCATAAGTAACCTGCTCTGTCTTGTCTGTCGACGTGTTGTCAGTGTCCTCTTTGCTCTGCGATGTATTTTTCACTGTGTGTGGCGTGACAGCACCACGGCTTGTCGGACAAAGCAACAGTAACTAAGGAGGGCAGGTCTTTGCGAAGGGTCAATTGCAACTTTGTCATTCAGAATTGTGAGATTAGTCGCAATTACCTTTTTTATTATTTATTCCGTGGTGGAAACAAGCTTCCATAAATAAAACTTATTTTATTTCCCAAGGCATCCTTTTTCAGTGTTTTTCAGTATTTATATTTTATTGTATTTCAGCCATATTTCATTTAACGAAAACCATTTTAACAGTTTTAGTTTCAGTTAAAAATAACAACACTGGTTGCTAGATGGCTGCTCACTTGCCCAAGTGAAAAGATGATCTCTAGATAAGGCTCAAGTTCACCCTTTAAACTTAAACATACTATACGATATTTTTAGACCTGTTTTCAGCTGAAAATCCCAATACGAGTCTGACCTGTACATGAAGGGTGCTACGGTGGCTGTGTTGGGGTGGTTGTATTGCTGTTGGGGTTGAGGCAGCTGCACACTGACTGTGTTGCTGGCCGTGGATTGTGTTCCGTTGGCCACCGGGGCACCACTGTGTGTTTGGTGTCCTTTGCCCTCGGTGGAAGCCAGGCTGGAAGAAGAAGAGGAATGCCGACTGTCCCTATGAAGTCCCAGACCCCCTCCCAGACGCATACTGCGAGGCCTCTCATTATCCTTACCACCGAGAGGCAGCGCTGAGCTTTTTACCGCTCCATTTCCTGTGCTTTTACTTCCTGGTTTTGGAATTCCGCTCTGCACAGGGGCGGAGCTATCTTTCTTGGTAACGCCCATCTTGCCGCCTTTGGGTATAAAACTGGCAATTTTCGAGGCTTTCCTGGGCTCTGCCTCAGAGGGAGCAACTCCGCTTGATGGAACAACTTCCTCTTTAACTTCTTCTTTGGTCTCTACCTTTTCCGAGGCAGGGACACGCTTGGACCCCTCCTTCCCATTTTTGTCTTTCTCCTTAGCTTTTTCCTTTTCTTTCTCTACAGCTTTAGTTGAGGCTTTTTTCGCCGTGAGCGCCCGGCTAAAGGTCCGCTGTGCGATGCCCTTCAGCGCAATCTTTGGGCTGCTGGTTGTCAAGTTAACAGAACTTGATCCGTTCGTGGGTCGGACATTACCATCCATTTCCTCAAAGGGTTCTGTATTGGAACCAGCCTCGACTCTTTCCAAAACCAAACCGGCATCTTTTCCTCCTGTCGGCGTTACAGCGCCCTCTGTTTGCGTGGATGACTTGGAGCCTCCTTTGCTATTGAAAAGTTTGAGTTTCTCCAGCATGGACTTCTGAGGCACAGCTTTCGGTGGTGGATCTGCAGGCACAGGCTGCTTAGCTTGGAGATCTGGCTTGATGGAAAGCACCGTGGAGGTAGCGGTGGAGGTAGCAGTGTGCTTGGTGCTCTGAGATTTGCTTCTCCAGGGTTTGCTACTCGAGTTGGGCTGGGGGATGGCTGATGAAGATGATGAAGATGCCACAGTGCTGGTGCTAACAGAGGTGCAGGCGGACACCAGGGATGACAGAGCATGCTCAGTCACGCCTTGTGATGCGATACTCTCTGATGATTCTGGAGAGGAAACAACACGAGAGGTGATGGTGAAACACATGAAAATCAGGGAGACGGGATAAAATGGTACATAATGGACACTGAGACAGTTGGACTGCATATGTTGGAGAAGGAGTTAACAGCAAACATACAGATGAAATCAGGTTTTTACAACCCCAATTCAAAACACATTCAACAAACTCCAAATTCAAATTAAATCAGATTTTGAATCCACTTTTTGAACAGTCCAGTGTTAAGTATTATTTATATACTTCTATAGCATTTATAAATATTTTGAATCAGCTTTTATTTTTATATTTTTACTTTTCATTTTAATTGTACTTTACCTTTTAGTAATTTTGTTATATGTTTGTCATTTTTAGTTTTGACAGTTTTAGTAATCTTAGTACTTCAGTACGTCAGTACGTTTTCATGGCAACATTTCTTCAGTGAAAAGTTTTTCCAAGTTTAAAGGTGCCCTAGAATATTTTCCCTAGAATATTGTACGCCCCCAATATTTGCATATGCCAGCCCATGTTCAAGGCATTACACAAGGGCAGCAAGTATTAACGCCTGGATCTTTGCACAGCTGAATCATCAGACTAGATAAGCAAGCAAGAACAATAGTGAAAAATGGCAGATGGAACAATAATAACTGACATGATCCATGATATCATGATATTTTTAGTGATATTTGTAAACTGTCTTTCTAAATGTTTCATTAGCATGTTGCTAATGTACTGTTAAATGTTGTTAAAGTTACCATCGTTTCTTACTGTAGACAAGAGAGACATCGCTATTTTCAGTGTATTATTTGCAGTGTATAATTCATAAACACAACTTCATTCTTTATAAATCTCTCCAACAGTGTGTAATGTTAGCTTTAGCCCTGGAGCATACTATCAAATTCATCCAGAATAAAATAAATACTATATTCACATGATCCGACGCATGCATGTATGCATGACGAACATCTTGTAAAGATCCATTTGAGGGTTATATTAGCTGTGTGAACTTAAATGCACTGTATTATAGTCGAGAGCTCGGGGGGCAGGGAGTGTGCGATTTAAAGGGGCCGCAGCCTGAATCGGTGCATAGTTAATGATGCCCCAAAATTTATTAAAAATAATCTATGGGGTATTTTGAGCTGAAACTTCACAGACACATTCAGGGGACACCTTAGACTTACATTACATCTTGTAAAAACTGGTTCTAGGGCACCTTTAAGTATCTCATCTAATATTTCAGTTTACTTTCAATTACCAAAAATGATTTTTAAAAGTTTTAGTAATCGTTAACAATAAAAACACTAGAACGGTTAGATCAGATTTCACGTCTTTTTCCTCCAAAAAAGGAAAAACCCGCATGAAATCTGATGGTTACAAACCCCATCCATACCACATCAATATGTGTTTCGAAATCTGATTAAAATCTCATTTTTGCAGATGAGTCAAATAGACTGAATTCTCTTTCAAGTCTTTTTTTTTTTTTTTTGTATAAAAGGACACATAACAATGTATGAGAAAGTCTCTTGGAACTTCACTGATGCTTATAGTACATCATTACTATAGAAACAGATACAACAACAACAGTCCTAAAGCTCCTAAAGATTGGATCTGAAAACCAAATTGGACTTTTGGGCAGTGCAGTGTTGTGGAAATAGAATCTATAAGGGAAATAAAGTGAAAATTAAAGTAGATTAAATCAAATCCTTAGAAAAACAGAAGAAAAAGCTTTAAAGTTTAACCAGAGATGAGTACTAAAACTGTTCTCCCTGGCCATAAAAGGGTAGTTACTCCTGAGCTAATGTTATTCTAATAGTGAGCAGCAGACAGCCAACTGAGATCCATTCTAAACTGTTTACACTAACACAGCGAGTAAGACTTTAATGCCCATTCAAACGCTAGAGGCCAAATTTAGCTATTGTGGTCTGTGTGACACACACAATCAAAACTTCCTTTAAATAACTGACACAAAGATACAAACACAATTCATACAAAAACAGACATTTTAAAAAATGAATGGAAATCTACAATTAGCCAATATTAACTGATAAAATAAACAGTGAATTTTAGCACCACAGAGTGAAAGATAAATAAGTCTTTGAAAAAAAACAGAAAAATTAGGAAAACCTTGCAGAATGAAATGTATAGCTCTCCAAAATAAAATGAAATCAGTCTCTTATTCACCTGACAAATCCATTTGATAAACTGTTTCACACAGTCAGTCCAGCCTGTAGCGTCTCAGTAGTCAAGTTCACTCGCAGGAGTTACGTTGCAAATAAATCGCTAACTGCAAACACTGGCTGGTGAGTTCTCACACAGAACCCCGCTGTCCTTTTCTCCAGCCCCCTCCCTCTGAGCCTCTAGATCACGCTAAACACTCGCTCTGTCAGTCGGCTGGTGGTCCAGACCCAAAAAAAGACCCGAAGTGCACCAAAACTTCTAAAATCGACTGAGCATACAGTATACTAATGCTAAAGCAGAAGATATATGTTAAACTATGGATTTATCCAACTGAGTGCCGAATGTTTCTCGCAGATAAATTAAGTGTTGTTTATTCAGATATATATCATTTTAAATAGAATTTTATGACATAATGTCAGCAACAAACTTTTGGCAAGCACTTGAGTTAAGATCAACTGCACTGCTACCAAAAACACTAATTATTAAACTCAAATGTTTCTTTATTTTACAAGTTCAGCATTTGTTTTCTTGTCTTTTTAATTTGTATATTTTATTCAGTGATCTGACATGGAGAAAAACACTGTTCCCATCTCATTCAGGTTAGCATTTAATGAGCAGCAAGGAAACAAAGCGGCAATTAGGAAGTGATTAAGGTCCAATTAGCCATGCTAGCCAGAGAGAAGTGGGTCAGACCACTAATGACTTCCAATAGGTAGAGAGAGGGAAAAGGGGAGCCAAGAGAGGGATAGGTCAAGAGAAAAAAAATCACCTGGCTTAGTTATAGAGATTAAAGTTGAGAGAGAGAAATAAAGATGAAAAAGTTGAGCATTTATTACTCCGAAACAAATAATAAAACAAAGAACTGCAAAACTATCCATTAGTTGCACTCCAAAAAGGCAGAAATAATCTTGCTGTCACCTCCATATCAGCAAGAATCTCGAGAGCAACTTTGTGTCCTCAGGGTTTCTGGCCCCTCTCAGTTCCTCTTAAAGTCCATATTTAAGTGATTATTTCTCCACAGCAAAATAACAGCTATCATTAGCCTCAGATGACCACCCCATGGGAAATGATCAACTCTCTCAGAAAAAAAGGTACAAAAGCTGTCACTGGGGCGGGACCCTTACAAAAGGTTTTAATATGCATCACATAGGTACTAATGTTTCTTTAAAGCTGCAGTCCGTAAGTTTTGACTCTTTTTCGCCATCTCTGTTTGAAAATGATCATCGTTACGTGGGGTATGCATCGGCACGGCTCCTCAGCGTGGATGAATCTAAAGTTTTTAGGAGAATGTGTACTTTTTCAGAATTACAGATTGTAGTCTTGGAAGTATGACCAAAATAAGAATTTTCACCAGAAAATGTCATCTGAACAATTAAGTAATAAGTCTGCCACTTTTATTCTAACCAACTGAGAAAAAAAAGCAATACAAAAAAAATCGCGCTGCCAATGGTGATTAAATCTAATGATCTCTTAGCTCATATCACATCGAACCGTTAAAGGGATAGTTCACCCAAAAATGAATATTTGATGTTTATCTGCTTACCCCCAGGGCATCCAAGATGTAGGTGACTGTTTCTTCAGTAGAACACAAATGATGATTTTTAACTCCAACCACTGCCGTCTGTCAGTCTTATAATGCATGTCAATGGTAACACAATTTATGTGTCAAAAAACATGCACAGACAAATCCAAATTAAACCCTGTGGCTCGTGACCGCACATTGATGTCCTAAGACACGAAACGATCGGTTTGTGCGAGAAACCGAACAGTATTTATATCATGTCCAACTGCGTTCAGCACTCGCTTAGTGAGGTCTGATCGCGCTCTGACAAGCGATGTCTCGTGCTTATACTTCGATGCGTTAACTGCAGATTTCAGTTTCTGTACAGTCTAATCTCTAACGTTAATTTGTCATACCGTACAATCCGCCATCTAAATAATAAGTTTAATTATTCCAGTTGCTGTGAGAAAAGGCTATAAATGATCCGTCACCAGCAGCATCCTAGCCTACTAGCTGGGACTGCTTCTTTATGTAAACAGACGTGACATAAAGACGAATGGCAGCATGCTCAAATTTCCCGCGGAAACCTAGCAGTACCACTCAAATTAGGAAACATTATTACAAGCTTACTGTTGTGAAAAACTAAGGTAAGGATATAGTTTTGAACACTGAAGTACTTGCTCATTTGATTTTGGATCATTTTTAACCAAAAAAAGTTACGGACTGCAGCTTTAAGGTACTAACTTACTTAGGGGTAAAAAAGGGTACTGCCCCAGTGACAGTTTTTGTACCTTTTTTCTGAGTGAATAAACAGCTCATGCCTGTTTCATATTGCTCCTTGTCAGTTTTTTCCCTCTATTATTGAATAGTCATCATGTTTACATGTACAAGAAAATTCCAGATAATTATTTGTCATAATTTGATGATCATGTAAACACATTAACTGCCATAACCTGATTAAGCCAATATTATACAAGAATACTGCAGTTGCTATAAATAAAGGCTCAACCAGAATATGGACCTTAATGGGAACATTTTGCAATGTAAAAACTTTTACACTAAATAATAATAATAAAAAAAAAATGCTGCTTTAAAAACAAAGTAATATCAAAGTGCATAAAATTACAAAAACACTGTTGCAAATGTACTGCAGTTTATGTGACAACTTTTAATTTAGTCCTTAAGAAAATTTATTTTAAATTCTGAAAACACAAAATGTTAAACTGTTTTCTTTTAAATTTTGAAACTAAATCCCCACCAACTCTCTTGACTGCTATCTTATGTATGTTTCAATAGCGTCACATCCACACAGAAGAGTTCAAGCCCGTTTGCTCTGTAATTCACATTCTCGCTGTCACACACTCAGAATAACAGATCTAAATGTAATAGGGGAGAATCAGTCGGCTGACACCATTTACTAACTTTCACTGTCACAAGACCAAAACATTTGAACTCTTCAACTGCACACAAGCCAGATATTAGTTACAGTCAGGAGATACTCTTAAAAAGTGAGTCCTTTTAAACACGGGCATAGAATAAAGTAAGCAAACTCTCTTAGAAGAATCTGCTTTGAAAAATACATATGTACACATACAGTAGAAAAACAGTATAGTGAATAAACATGACATGGTGGAAACCTCCTCCTCTCTCTGTCTCTCTTTCACTGTTGCCACATTCTCATGCCCAAAACACACTAATTGGAGCTTAATTAATGCAGAAATGCTTCATTCACTCTGCTTTCAAAGCCAGATCCCCCCACACACACATTTGCAACATCTTTCAAACATCTCATCTAGGGTTTGTGTGACTAGCTTCGCTCAAGGTCATTATAAGCAGTTATTTCCAGCACTGACTGCTACATTAACTGCTCCAAACAGCACAGCTCCGTCAGCGAGCACAGAAATGTGGTTGGCACATTTTAACACAGTGACCGCTTAAAGTCAACATGAACTCTAAATTGACCCGGTTTATCTTATTGTGCATACTGTAAATCATCAGTGCACATTATTCCAGAAATTGTTGAAGATTTCTGCTGACATTACAAGGACATGTGGAGTACTGGATAACGTCAGCCAAGATGCAGTTTTTATACATTTAGATATTGTTTTAGTAAATACACATATTCAGTAAATACACTACCATTTGGGGTCAGTTAGACTTTTTTTATTTTAATTGTTATCCTTGTGATCAAAGCTCAATTTTCAGCATCATTGCTCCAGTCTTCAGTGTCACATGATCCTTCAGAAATCATTCTAATATTCTGATTTGCTGCTCAAGAAACATTTCTGATTATTATCAATGTTGAAAACAGTTAATTGTGTGTGTGTGTGTGTGTGTAAACCATGATATTTTTTTCATGATTCTTTGATGAAATAAAATATTTTGTCACAATGTAAAAGTCTTTACTTTCCCTTTTGATCAATTTAATGCATCCTTGCTGAATAAAAAAAGCATCCTTTACTGACCCCAAACTTTTGAACAGTAGTGTACATGAACACCGCCTGGAGAGTAAATATAGATTAGCTCCAAAGATTTAACTTTAAACACTCCATTAGTGTTTAAAATGCAAATAACATAAGATATTTAATTTTTGGAGAAAGAAACAAACCATAAACATACCTTATACGCATCACAAATGTTGCTACATAGCTAAAACATGAGACACAATTTTATTCCAGTACATTTTGCCCATGCATGCATGACAAAATCACAGATAAAGTAAACTGGAATGACCCTGTAGAGGTGAATGTGTTCAAAGCTGTATATAGAAATAAACTGCACCCCAGCCAGCTGCCACACTAAAGAGTTTTAATAAAACATGGGCCTGCTATTATCTGCTATGATGTAATGTTTCGGTTCAGAAGTTGTGTTTACCTTTGGCCTGAGCTGCTGCAGGTTTGGCTTTATCACTGAACACCTGACTGCGGCGATTCCCTGCTGAACTGATGGAGCCTCGAGGAGAACTCTCACTGCCCGCAGTGGACATCCTCGAGGTGGGGCCAGGTAATCTGTGACAGCAAGAGAACCAGAATATTCACAACAAGATTTTACACAGCTTTGTGTTGATGCTGCCCAGGGTAGAATAGAAGCTAAATATTTAGCTTTCACAAAATATATGCCATATATGTCAAATACTGACACAAAAGAAACATAGAAGTAAATACCCAGTAAACCGCCTGTTTGATGGAGATTTGTGATTATAATGTGGCATTTCTCCCTCAGTCCTAGTCTTAAAGATGATTGACAGACAAATAGACTAATCTCAGCTAACAATCAAGTCAAGGTAAATGTCATGTCAATGTCATGTAAAATATAGTAACATCTGTAGTGACCTATGCTAATCTCACTGCTGTCAATTGTGTGGCCTTGACATTTTCTCAAAAGTATGTAAAATAGCAATGCTGTAGGGAGATTTTCCTCTATATTTATTTTCCTAGTCACCTAAAATACATCTTATGTCTGTGGAAGGCTTAACTGCAATTACAACTATCCACCAATAGATGACAACATTGCATCACATGTTACCAAAAAAAAAAAAAAAAAGAAAAAAAAAGAATGGTGGTATGATAAAGCCTGGGCCAATATTCAAAGTGGGGATTTTAAAGTAGGTGATTGAGTGTATTTTTCAAATGCATTACACATGTGAGTAAAATGCATTTACATCACTTGGTGATGAACATCATTCATGCGCTAAAATTACAACCTCCACCTTTCAGTCACACACTACACACCGCTATTAATAATTAATCTCATACTCAAGCAGGGCATCACACAGAGAGGTTATTTTAAAGTTAACACGGCTCACTGAGCAGACATTTCCACAGGGACATGTTTTTGGGTAACATCACCTGACAGAGTCCACATATTCTGTCTTGCTGGATATATCCAAGGAAAACTTCACCAGAATTGGTCATTTCTTTCTTTCTTTCTTTCTCTTTCTTTCTTTCTTTCTTTCTTTCTTTCTTTCTTTCTTTCTTTCTTTCTTTCTTTCTTTCTTTCTTTCTTTCTTTCTTTCTTTCTTTCTTTCTTTCTTTCTTTCTCTCTCTCTCTCTCTCTCTCTCTCTCTCTATATATATATATATATATATATATATATATATATATATATATATATACAAACCCGATTCCAAAAAAGTTGGGACACTGTACAAATTGTGAATAAAAAAGGAATGCAATCATTTACAAATCTCATTAACTTATATATTAATATTTTATTCACAATAGAATATAGATAACATATCAAATGTTGAAAGTGAGACATTTTGAAATGTCATGCCAAATATTGGCTCATTTTGGATTTCATGAGAGCTACACATTCCAAAAAAGTTGGGACAGGTAGCAATAAGAGGCCAGAAAAGTTAAATGTACATATAAGGAACAGCTGGAGGACCAATTTACAACTTATTAGGTCAATTGGCAACATGATTGGGTATAAAAAGAGCCTCTCAGAGTGGCAGTGTCTCTCAGAAGTCAAGATAGGCAGAGGATCACCAATTCCCCCAATGCTGCGGCGAAAAATAGTGGAGCAGTATCAGAATCGAGTTTCTCAGAAAAAAATTGCAAAGAGTTTGAAGTTATCATCGTCTACAATCTCTGTGTGTAAGGGTCAAGGTCGGAAAACCATACTGGATGCCCGTGATCTTCGGGCCCTTAGACGGCACGATCACATACAGGAATGCTACTGTAATGGAAATCACAACATGGGCTCAGGAATACTTCCAGAAAACTTCCAGAAAACAGTCCACCGTGCCATTCGCCGTTGCCGACTAAAACTCTATAGGTCAAAAAAGAAGCCCTATCTAAACATGATCCAGAAGCGCAGACGTTTTCTCTGGGCCAAGGCTCATTTAAAATGGACTGTGGCAAAGTGGAAAACTGTTCTGCTGTCAGACGAATCAAAATTTGAAGTTCTTTTTGGAAAACTGTGACGCCATGTCATCCTGACTAAAGAGTACAAGGATAACCCAAGTTGTTATCAGTGCTCAGTTCAGAAGGCTGCATCTCTGATGGTATGGGGTTGCATGAGTGCGTGTGGCATGGGCAGCTTACACATCTGGAAAGGCACCATCAATGCTGAAAGGTATATCCAAGTTAGAACAACATATGCTCCCATCCAGAAGTCGTCTCTTTCAGGGAAGACCTTGCATTTTCCGACAGGACAATGCCAGACCACATACTGCATCAATTACAACATCATGGCTGCGTAGAAGAAAGATGCGGGTACTGAAATGGCCAGCCTGCAGTCCAGAACTTTCACCCATAGAAAACATTTGGCACATCATAAAGAGTAAGATGCGACAAAGAAGACCTAAGACAGTTGAGCAACTAGAAGCTTGTATTAGACAAGAATGGGACAACATTCCTATTCCTAAACTTGAGGAACTTGTCTCCTCAGTCCCCAGACGTTTGCAGACTGTTATAAAAAGAAGAGGGGATGCCACACAGTGGTAAACATGGCCTTGTCCCAACTTATTTTTCCCTTAAAATGATACATTTTCTCAGTTTAAACATTTGATATGTCCTCTATGTTGTATTTTGAATAAAATATAGAAATTTGAAACTTCCACATCATTGCATTCTGTTTTTATTCACAATTTGTACAGTGTCCCAACTTTTTTTTGCAATCGTGTTTTAAAGTATCTGTGAAACGAGCTAAAATGGAAAACACAATATGACTTTGTGCCCTTATCAAATCTCAAAAGACTGATTTAATTCAATAAGTATATAGTCTGTTTACGCTGCGTGTTTCAAAGCGAAGTGCGCACTTTGCTCACAAGATTTGCTCATGATCCGGTACGTGTTGCCCCCCTCTCAGAATGACTTATAAGTTCACAGTGAATGAATGCAGTGAACTCCATCTCTGCATGTGCTGTGTGTTTAGCGTGCATTTGGCAACGTAGCGGGCACCAGCATTATTTTCACATTAGCATAATATCCAACATTTATGTGGGAAGATGATTACAGCATTTAACTAGATTTGGAACGTGATGTGTTTGTAAAGATCTTTTCACAGAAACAGTAGTTTCTACCTCCCTAGAGGGACCGAAGTCCAGCCAGATGTGTCTCACAAAATCCTGCAGGAAACACCACGATGTTCTATTGTTTCTTAAATAACTGTAATCACAGCTAAAATACTTTATAAAACTATGCTTTATAATACCCATAAATACCCATTTCAAGTGTTGAATGGTTCACATGCCTTAAATGGTGTAATGAACTACACCAACACATGATAAACACCTGAAATATTGTGTTGGTCATGTGTTTTAATGCAGCACACTCTTTAGTTATAA
The DNA here is from genome assembly GCF_024489055.1 of Chanodichthys erythropterus. Taxonomy (NCBI): domain Eukaryota; kingdom Metazoa; phylum Chordata; class Actinopteri; order Cypriniformes; family Xenocyprididae; genus Chanodichthys; species Chanodichthys erythropterus. Next base: position 39,232,442 of record NC_090231.1, read on the forward strand.
TGGTGTTTACAGTTATTTATGAGAAGATACAGCTCAATTATAACTGTAAAGTAAGGCATTACTGATGCAAGAATGAATATTTTATAATGAATGATTTATACAGGCAAATGATAATCAATCATTGCTTGTAATTAATACATTGTAGCCAGTTCTAATATTTGCGTTAGTTTACCAGAACAATATTGTACATACATGGGTAGAATTAGACCACAAGATAACATGCAGAGAGTAAGTGAGGAAGAGGAGGGTGATGACAAGCAGGTTGACAGAGTAGGAAATAGGGAGGATGGGAGTGAAAGCGCTACCTAGAAGACTTTTTCTGACCAATGGAAAACTTGAGTTTACTCTGAGAGCCATCCCTAGATTGAAAGAAGAAGAGAAACAAGAGAAGAAAGATAGATAAAGAGATAGAGAGAGAGAGAGAGAGAGAAACACAGAGAGTGATGACTAACAACATCACAAAGCTAAGAGAATGAAAATGCATTCAAAGAGACTGCCATCAAAGCACAAACAATCCATATAACATATGTACATAAGATAGACTGACAGATAGAATGTTATAATGATAGACAGACAGACAGATAAGTGGATAGTGAGATATTTTACCTGGACTGCATCTCTGCTTGCGTTCTGTGAGTGTGTGAGGCTGAGGTGTGTGTCCCATGCGAGGTGGAGATCAGCTGGGCTGGAGCGCTGCTCTGCTGGCTTAAAGGAGCGTGTGAATGTGTGTGTTGCGTGTGCGTCTGTCTGATCGCCTGCTGCTGCTGCTTGTATCGAGACAGGCTAAAGAAAAGACCCAAGATGGCTTTCAGATTTCCATTCCGGATCTCTGTGTGTGAGAGAGAGATGTTCAACAAGAGATTGCAGTTTAGTATATCATTTTGCAGACACTTTTCTCTCCAAGTAATTAGTAGGGCGCTAATTACAAGCACAGTTCCCCATAAAGCATGAAAGGTTTGAGCATCTCGCTCTTTCTCCTTGTAGAAACTGCGACAAAAACCTTCCAGTTTTCAGGCAGAGTCCCACCATCAGTCAAGTGGGTGATAATAAAGCCACCTGCTTTCATATTTAATTGTAGTTTCATTGATATGCCGTTAACCAGCATGCAATTCTAAAAAGGGTTTAGCGTCACTTTTGACCCTGGGTTATGAAGTACAGCTTTTCCGAGGGCAAAGACGTTTGCTTGAGAGTTACAGCAAGTTGTTTGGCAACAAACTGACAATCATGAACTAAACAACCCATGCATCATTAAATATTAAAGGTGCCCTAGAACCTTTTTTTAAAAGATATAATATAAGTCTAAGGTGTCCCCTGAATGTGTCTGTGAAATTTCAGCTCAAAATACCCCATTTTATTCATTTTTTTAACTGCCTATTTTGGGGCATAATTAGAAATTCGCTGATTCAGGGTGTGCGGCCCTTTAAATCTGGTGCTCCATGCCCCAAGAGCTCATGCTTGCCTTAAACAACATAAAAAAAGTTCAAACAGCTAATATAACCCTCAAAATGGATCTTTACAAAGTGTTCGTCATGCAGCATGTCTAATCGCGTAAGTACAGTGTTTATTTTGATGTTTACATTGATTCTGAATGAGTTTGAGGCTATGCTCTGTCGCTAACGGCTAATGCTACACTGTTGGAGAGAGGTAAATTCAATTTTTGAATCTAGGACACCTTTAATGTGCTTTGTACAGTCAAATAAACTTTTATACCTTTTGTTTAGAGGAAATAAGATAAAAGTGACAAAAAGTGCAGGAAAACACATTTAGTGATAAAGTAATAAACTGTGCTGTAACTGTCCAATCAATGTTTTTAATCTCATAAATATACAAAAATAAGAACATTAACCCAGGGTTTGAGGATGTACAGAGTAAAATGTTGACATCTAACTACCCAAATTACTAACTAGTGAACAGTGTCAAACTTGTAACAACATAACCCAGGTTAAAATAACCCCAGTTTAATCCTTTAAAGTGTAAAAAAGCCCATATTTTGCAAAGTAATTGACTTAGCAATTAGGCAAGATCAAATTGTTATGAAATCTTACTTGAAGCTATAAATAGGCATGTTTTTACCTTCAGCTGATAGTCCTTGTATGTTCACACCTTTGGCTGCTAGGAAGCTCAGACAGGCATCTATGTTCTCAATCTAGAGAGAGACATGGAGAGAAATTAAGAGAGTACTTTGATAAGCACTGTAACAATCATTTAAAATGATAATGAAAGAAAAAAAAAACACACACACGCACACACATACAAACACAAAAAAGGCTGTTATCACCTAAAACAAACAGTCTGCTTAAGTTCAAAACAGATGCTGTGTCCTTGCAGTCTAGATTCAGGTTGCTTCACATCTTCTCTGTGGCTGAATACGTGACTGGACGTTCACTCACTCTAGGAGGTGTAGTGTTATCAGAGAGCATAGATTGGCTGCTCAGTCAAAGCAGTATGCAAAGCCATTACTCCAAATCGTTGAGGGCGTCACATTTGCCCTGTTGCTAGGAGACGCCATCGAGGCCATGATGCTGACCCAGCCGTATCCTAGTGTCACTCAATTTAAATGTATAAGCATATCTGATTGGCTGAGAGGACAGTGATGTAATAGGCAATACTTAAAGGTCATGTGGACTCAACTAGGAATTTGTTAATGATGTTTACCATACATAGGTCCAGGTTGTTCATAATCAGTAATTGCATTAAAAGTAATGCGAGTTACGTAATCACAATTTATTTTTAAACGCATTGCTGTTAAATTTACAACAAAGCAAGTTACTTTGTTTTCATATTTATTGACTGACAGCTCTCCTGTCCACATGCTGAGAGAAATCACAGGTAAGTGCAGAGGTTGTGTGTGCTGTGTAAATATGATGGTCATAATAAATGTGAACATGCATTTACTCATCTCACTTGCACAAAAACAGATTCGAGATTACTCGAAATGAATAAATATGAACAAACATTGAAATGCAAATTTCAAATATTACTTAAACCTGCAGTAATTAAATACATTAAATAACTTGTTTTGGGTATAATATGTCACAGTTCACTTTATTTTGCTATCCTCACTTACATAAATGAACTACAGTGTTCTGCACCCACTAGTAAAAATATATCAAAAATATCAAAAACGTCTGAATAAATTTTTGGTTCAACTATATATATTCTCACACAAGCACACTTTTACAGCGAAGCATTTAACAAAAAGTAGTTTTGTTACTAGGTTTGATATATTGTTCATTATTAAAATGTATTGCAACATTTTCTCTATTTGAAACATTTGTAGAACTTGTTCATCATTAATGTGATTAACTACACCAGCTGGTTAAAAGTGCAAAAAATAAGAAAAGTTAGTTCTGAGACAAGCTCTAGCATCATTTGTTTGCAGAAAACTCTTCCTTAGATTTTTTTTTTTTTTGCATATGCAAATTCATACATTTTTAAGTTAAGCTCAAGTGTCCCACTATTTTTGGGGCCACTGTATAATTAATAGAGCATCACTTTGATTTAATGCCAGTGTTCTGCATTAAAGAACTGGTCCTCTGCCATGGGTTAGTCAGCACACGTGTCAGTTATGTCAGCTGTAGCAACACATTTCAGCCCCGCTGACTATATCCCAGTTGCTGGCAGCCAACAGTTGCTGGCCTGAAGGGTCAAGGGAGATATAGAAATGTGAGGAAAGAATTTGCTCTAGATTCCTCTGAACCTTTGAAGGAATCACATCCCAGACATCCAGGACTAAAAATAACATTTCTAAATAAAAATATCACTGAGAGAGGGGTTGAAATGGAATCCATATTCTCTTTCCCTCTCTGAATTGAATTACAAGGCATAATATTCTATGAAGTCGATGTGAATGCATTAGAAAAATGGGGTGTGGGGCAATTTAGCTCCAACATAACATTGTCTTCAGTGATTGTTGGTCTGCATGACAGCAAACATCACTCTGAATGACATTCTCATAATAGCTGCATTAAAAAAAACTCACTGGGTCAATAGAAATCAAAACCTACTGGAATAAAAGCAAACAACTGATCACAGAGCCATAAAAAAACACTTAACCAGAACAAAACACATGCTAGTATTTATAAGCCACATAAATCTACTAGTGAAAAACATTAGTGGTCACCCAGTATTGTTTGTTCATAGATCGATGTTCATGGGTTAATGACGTGATGGGTCATTTTTTTGTCCAAAGGCCTTAATAATAATAATAAAAAACAAAGATATGACATCGAAAATATGTAAGATAGTACAACTAGATCTCTTTTACTAAATCCAAAAGGTTTTAATTAAATTTTGCTACATATGAAGGTATTTTAAAGATTTTGAAGAGTCAAAAAAAGGTAATTCTGTTTAACTGTCCAAAGGCCAAAACAGCCATTTCATTTGTGATTAAAACATCTTAAAATGTAATAAATATATATATATTTTTATTCTGGCATGATTTTTAACATCATATATCAACATAGTGCAACATGGTATTAAATTATGTGTAGAAGTTGTTGTTTTGTTATGAGAAAGAATGTTTAGAAAAATGAATTTCATTGATGTCATTCGGAGTAACCAATATAAAGGGAGCATTTTGGATCATGTCATGCAGTCAATATCATGTGACAGGATGTGACCTCACTCAGACACCTGCAAAAGACCACATGGTCATGAGGCAAAGTAACTAACTCTGTCTTAACTATTTGAAAAATTCATGTTTTCACTTGCTCATACGCATGTCCCGAAACATCAGGTCATTCGGTACAACCGCTATAAAACATGGAAAATGTTGTAATATTTTAAAAACTTGTACTAAACATAAAATGTTTAATTGTCCTTTTGCTAGCTAGCTAACAAGCTCAACTTGTTAGCATTGTCTGAAAATATCGTCATTCGGTATAACCAAAAGTGTCATTTGGTAAAACTGAAATTTGTGACTTTTTTTCTTGTAAAAATGACAAAAGCAGTGTTAACTGATTATAAAAACCACATAATCTCATTGTTAACCCTTAATAAATCTTTAGAATTAATTATATCTCCATTATGTTTTTTACACTTTTAAAAACCTTATTTGTTACTGACCATGATATCTTGACTTTTATACAATTTCAAATTACATTTAAACATAATTCTTAAAGTAATACAATTTTAAGACTGAAAATACAGACACAAATTTGTAATCACATTTCTTTTTTCACAATAATTTCACAATAAATGTGAAAAAAAATTAAGTTGTTTATTATGCACTAATAATGATGCTGCTAATGCATAATGTGTGGGAGAATCGACTTCCACAGTTGGTTGGTTAATGTGGATACTAGTATGTTACTAACCAAATCTTACAATACTCTAATAAGCAAAAATATTCATAGTTCACATACTGTAGATGCTAGGAAATGACAAAAGGAAGTCAAACCTCTGTAAATTAGCCAAGCATCTGATTAATGCTTATGACCTCAAAATGGCCAAATATCATCCAATATAAATCATTCTATCACTTAAAAATAATAAAAAATGATAATAATGCACGTTGAGCTCAATGTTAAAGCTTTCTCCAAATACATTAATGGCTTGAAGTACTCCAGCAAAATGTTTGACTGGCCAAAGATATTAAAAGTATGATAAAACTTTTCAAACATGACATATAAGTTAGCATACTTTCCATAATATTGAAACAATTAAAGCACATAGAAAAAATCACTTTGCCATTTGCAGACACTACACGGCTGTATGACTGTAATAGTTTGTACAGTACAACACTTACATGTCTAAATCAGAAATAACAATACAAAAGCATTTTGAGTTTTATCTTACTCCCTGTTCTGTAAGTATCCTACGTCAATGATCAATCCAATAAGTCCTTAAAGCAATACAACGTGTACCTGAAGACAGAGCGTTTTATTCTCACCTCGCTGCATGTTACCTGTGAGAGACTGTAGGAGTGTATCTGCTCCTCAGAGGCTCTGTGTAACACAACAGGGCAGAGAAGGCCTGCTAAACAAACACCTTCACACACACACACACACACACACACACACACACACACACACACACACACACACACACACACACACACACACACACACACACACACACACACACACACACACACACACACAGAGAACTATTGTCTGTCTCAAACACATAAACATGTTAACATATACCGGATACATTCCTTCTATATAAGACTCCCTCACACACAAAGTCTCTCTCATTATCTGTCTCCAGCTCTCCCTCTGGTTGTTTTTTTCCCTCTCTGTCATTATATTTTTCATCACCACTGGTTTTCTAAGAAAGTTCTCCTTGTGTGTAAATGTGTTTATGTGAAAGTGAGATAGAGTTGAGGAGAAAGAGAGAATGTGTGCACTTAAAGGTGGTGACTGACACGGCAACTGGTCATGTGACATGCGTTATGTAAGTGCAGTAATACTGTATAAAGAATCCAGACACTTGTGTCTTAAAAATTAAACAAGCATATCTGATACCATCAATATTATGGATGCTAACCATTAAAGATGTCATATCATGCTTTTTACTTTTTTGTATCCTCTATACACTTATAGTATTGTTATTGTTTTACACTAAAATTTAGTTATTCTATGATAATTTTCTGACTTTTAAATTGCTGTTGTGCCTTGCTGTTGGATCAAATATGGTTTTTAGCTGCTTTATCTTTCAAAAACAGCCACTTTGCAAAGTCTGCATTGCATTGTGAGAGATTTGAAATGTTCAAAATCTGAAAATTATATTGAAATCATTTTGTTTGATAAACTTTAGCCTCTCAGATCCAATGTTGGGATCCTTTACAAAGATATCATCTTTAGTTGTATACACACTGCAATAAAATCTTCACAAAATATGTGTTGTTGGTGTGTAAATGTGCTGGTCATGTGTTCAAATGTCAGGAAGTTGTGCCAATACAGATTTTTTCAGTTCTGAAAGTTACTTTATGTTTTCATCCAATGAACTATTGTATTGCAAAACATCAAAGACAAAAATTCAAAAATATAATTTAGAGTCACTATGACCCAGAAACAAATTCAAGGTTTATGCACTGAAGTAAAAAAAAAAAGAAAATGTCACCCTACATTTAAATGATTATATCTCAGCTCAACATAATGATATCATTAAAAAGCTGAGGCCTTTCTTTTTTTCTCTCTCTCAAAACGTGTTATTCTAGGTCAGAATAACTGATGCAGGTACTGTAACTTTTCATGATAAGACCCTGTATATAAGTATAATAAAGCAACATTAAAATGTGTCACATGCAGAAATGCTTTTTACTGTAAAATATTGTTAATGTTTTTAAAAAGCCTTCTATGCTCACAGAGGCTGCATAAAAACAGTAAAAACTGAAATATTTTTAATATTATTACAATTTAAAATAATTAAACAAAAATAATTTATTCTTGTGATGGCAAAGCTGAATTTTCAACAGACATTACTCCAGTCTTCAGTATCGCCAGTGAACTTAATGCATTTTTGATGAATAACAATATTAATTTCTTCAAAAAATGAATGAATTTTGTCCAAAATTACTTTCATCACTCATCTAATCCAGGCCTCATTAAAGTTACAGCAAAGAAGAAGAAGAAAACAACCTCCTGTGATGATTGACAGACAACCAAATTAGATTAGCATGCCAATCATTCCACTTATAATTTCCCCCTTAACTAACAAAACAAAAGAAAAGAGTGTTCAGTAAAGTGGTTATGCTATATTTTGTATCTCCTCTCCCATTACTTTTTGTCCTTGAAAAAGTTTTTTCTGTCATTTTTGCCACTTTGCTCTGCTTTACTAACATCCACCAGACATGTGATCAGAGAATGACTCAGCTGAAGCAACTCTCTGTGTCAATATGCACCACTAGGTGAGTTACAACACTGAGATTTCCTGTGTGTTTTAGCAGCCCTGTGTCAACAGCCCTTAATATAAAACGCAGCGTATCTTGCGAGCAGTTTGCTTTGCTTTGTCTGACTGCTGGGTGGTTTAAAGGGCAGGAGGATGTGGTCTAAAAGGGAACAAACAGGTGTAAAAACAGTCCCATACATGAATGTGAGAATCTGATGCTATAGCCCAGACTCATAAAATGATCAGATGAACACAAAATATCCAGGGGTAACAGATATATTGATTAAATAGAAACTAACACTCCACATTCATTGAAAAAAGTTTTAAAGGTGCCGAAGAACATGTTTTTAAAAGATGTAATATAAGTCTAAGGTGTCCCCTGAATGTGTCTGTGAAGTTTCAGCTCAAAATACCCCATAGTTTTTTTTTTTTTTTTACTAATTTTGGGGCATCATTATAAATGCACCGATTCAGGGTGTGCTTCCCCTTTAATTCTCATGCTCCACACCCCAAGAGCTTGCACTTGCCTTAAACATATAACCCTCAAAATGGATCTTTACAAAGTGTTCATCATGCAACATGTCTAATCGCGTAAGTACAGTGTTTATTTGGATGTTTACATTTGATTCTGAATGAGTTTGATAGTGCTCCGTGGCTAAAGCTAACATTACACACTGTTGGAGAGATTTATAGCGAATGAAGTTGTTTATGAATTATACAGACTGCACATTATGTTTAATAATGAAAATAACGACAGTCTTGTCTCCGTGAATACAGTAAGAAACGATGGTCACTTTAACCACATTTAACAGGACATTAGCAACATGCTAACGAAACATTTAGAAAGACAATTTACAAACACTACTAAAAATCATTGGATCATGTCAGTTATTATTGCTCCATCTGCCATTTTTCGCTATTGTCTTTGCTTGCTTACCTAGTCTGTTGATTCAGCTGTGCACAGATCCAGACGTTAATACTGGCTGCCCTTGTCTAATGCCTTTTATAATGTTGGGAACATGGGCTGGCATATGCAAATGTTGGGGGCGTACATATTAATGATCCCGACTGTTACGTAACAGTCGGTGTTATGTTGAGATTCACCTGTTCTTTGGAGGTCTTTTAAACAAATAAAATTTATATAAGAAGGAGGAAACAATGGAGTTTGAGACTCACTGTATGTCATTTCCATGTACTGAACTGTTGTTATTCAACTATGCCGAGGTAAATTAAATTTTTTAATCTAGGGCACCTTTAAGCAATTGAGAGTAGAGCGACACAAACATATGAGTTTGTTTCACTATATTAGTGAAGACACTGCATAGACTTAGATTTGAATAAAAACGTGTTTTGGCCCATTATCATTATTATTATTTATTTTCTGGTCGACATACTATTAAGGCCCTACTATGTAACATCCATTTCTGATGCATTCTAGAAATAAAATGAGTTGCATACCTGCATTTCATGCTGAGCACTTAAAACATGCTGCAACAATATTATGGTCCTCCAAAGCTATTGTGACAAATTAATTCAAATTCCTACAATATCAGTTTGGCTTAATGTGTTTACATATTTAACCATCTGAATGCTGAGGTTAAGTATCGTGTCAACAATTAGCGTTTCCAGCGATATTACTCCACCGAATGGATCTTTATGCTAATCAACACAAGTGCTTGTGTGTCCAGTGTAAGCTGTTACTAGAGGCCCATCCACCGTGCGATTGTGCAATTCCCACTCTTGATAAAAACACACAATGATGATATTTGCATAATAGCTTTGCTTGCACCTGCTTCCAGCAGTGTTTTGCTTCCTAGCTAAAGACACACGCGCACAAACAAATACACACGCTGGAATTAAAAACAGCTTCAGAGTGACTCAAAAACAGGAAAACTGCAGTGAGATGCATAAATAAAGAATGCCTGCTGACATGAAAAGACGTGCACATAGGCACATCCTAATACAGTTACCACCGGCTGAGATATAGATGGCGAAATTCAAAAGAATTCACGCAGCTATACAATGAAAGAAAACTGTGAGCAAAGAAAAGGAAAAGAGAAAGAAAATGGGAACACAAAGGCTGTGTGTGTCTAAAAGTAGTAAATTATGGTGCAATTTGCTTCTGAGGGGACGAAGCTAATTGATGGAGCCAGAGAAAGAGGAAGTCAGTGAGAGATAGCAATGAGAGACGGGTAAAAGAGATGACCCCCTGCCATTTAAACCTCCTAATCTACCTCTCGCATCTGAAAACACCAGCATAGTCAGAATGTTTACCAGCAAGCTTTCTTTGTAAATCTTGTCAACCATTAGGGCTGGGAAACGCAATCATGCAGAGATGCTTCTGGGAGGGAATTAAACAAAAATCATTCTGATGACATACTTCGGGACGCTGTGCAATGAAACTGATCTGCTGGTTAGTCCAGGTATCCAATCAATCACATCCTCTGCTGAGGAAATGTCATGTGACTTTTTTGTTGCGCATCAAGGGATTTATTCAGTAAATTTGTTTCAATCGTAGTTTATGTGCATGTCTTCTTATCGGATAAAATAATAATCCAATTCAACAAGAAGTTTTTTTATGCACATTTTTAGAATGTATGCGCATATTGCCATTTTTCTATGCAATATCCCAAAATTTGCATAAAAATTGGTGGATGGAAACATAGCTATTGAGAAACATACAGCGACCAGAGTGGTCTGATTGCGAAACAACTGACTCTTATTAGTATTGACTCCATTTTATTGAATCAAAAACATGCAGTGCAACCAGTGATGCCCAATTCCTGAATGAATGACTATTATGAGTCGGTTCTTTTTGATAATCAAAACACTTGAATCGGATTGGGTACTGAATTAATTTCTGGACCTCAAGATCGTACTAAAGATACACATTATGCTACTGCTGTAATCAGTAGTTTCATCATTTTTAATATACAGTTATGGCCAGTTATGGGATTGCACTTATATGCCAAGACTATAAAAAAATCTCAGGAAAAATCATTAAAAAGTCTGTGTGAACACTAATTTTGCAAAACAAAAAATTAATTATGCTACACTACCATTCAAAAATATGGGGGTCAGTAAGATTTCTTTTGAAAGCAAGGATGCAATAAACTGATCAAAAGTGACAGTAAAGACAAGTATGGCGTTACTAAATATTTCTAATTTAAATAAATGCTGTTCTTTTGAATGTTATATTCATCAAAGAAACCTGATTTTTTTTTTATTATAGTTTCCCCAAAAATATAAAGCAGCACAACTGTTTTCAACATTGATAATAAATGTTTTTTGAGCAGCAAATCAGCATATTAGAATGATTTCTGAAGGATCATGTGACACTTTACCAGCTTTGCCATCAAAGGAATTAATTTCATCTTAAAATATCTTAAAACAGAAAATAGATATTTAAAATTGTAATCATTTTTAAAAATATTACTGTATTTTTGATCAGATAAATGCAGATTTGGTGATCATAAGAGACTTCTTTCAAAAACAAAGTTTTGAAGTGTAGTGTATATTTGTTCTTTTAAAATCCAAAATTGGATACATCAAGCTTATGCTTCCAAATATTTCTTCCTAAAAAGTCTAAAAGAATCACTAATGGAACCAATAAGGGACTTGAATCTTTAATTAGAATTGGAAGCAGTATGTTTCAATTCTCAGCGATTCTCATCCTTATCAACCACTGCAGTATTGTCTTTCTAGTGAAGCCAGTTGGCCAAAGATCGTAGCACACCAGCCTCCAAACCCAACATCCGCTGGTTTCAACTGGGCTTCATCACTGTGTCAACAGACCACTATTATTATCGAAACCTCTAATAATAACAAAACGCATGTATGGTCTATCTACCATAAAGAAAAAAAGCCCTTTGAAAATGATTCCTTTGTTGCGTCCAATCAGGCTTGACAGCTGCCTTTGTAATGGAGACAAGTCAAAACTAACCGCTGCCTCTGTTCATGTGTGATACTACCATCGGTGATACTCGGACTTCTAGAGTTTGTTTTGCTTAGCTATGGCTTGGCTAAAATAGCCCTTTACATCTGTAATCTGGCTTGTGCTTCCTCCAAACCTATACATTTACTGATGGTTTCAAGAGTTTTTTAAGTTTCTGCCAAACTACCCCAGATGTTTATAAAGAAAGACCGCAAGAGAAGCAAAAATAACAGTATTAAAGTGCAAGTCCATACTGTAAGCCAAGCATGCTGTGAGAAAATGTTTCTGAACAGTCAATGTATTATTGTTTCCCTGGACAGATACAGCATTGCCTTTTAATGGACATATTCTCCGATTGTCAAAATGACACAACAAGAAGGCAATAAATCATAATTATAAATAATGCTTACCATCTGAGAACGACTCTTAGGACATCCATTAATATCCTCAATCTTCTCATTTGCTGCGGTATCCGGAAAAAGACAGAAATATAGACAAATTAATTTACAAAAGGAAACAAGTTGGCGGATTTCCTTAGTTGTAAGCCTGAAGTGCAGTATGTCCTTTCTGAGTCTGAGCCGGACAGATTTTTGACCTCTAATGTGGAAACTAGATCCTGCTTGAGCAACTGTGTGGCAGGGCCTGCTGGGATGCGACTGCTTTGGGGCTTTCCTCAGGGTGACTGACTGCTCTCCACCCTGCATCCCGGCGGGCCCAGCCACACCCCCACCCCACCACGGCAGCTGAAACAGGGCCGTTCGCTCACTGCTGACAACTGCACACACGGCTACAATGACAGCTACATGCCTGCAGGAATCACTTTACCTCCTGCGCTGTGGGAAAAATGTGTGGGGAATGTGTAAGATGTCAGGTGAGTAAGCATGGAAGACAGACACATCTGAGACGCCCTGACTCTGTGATTACAGGACAACCATTTGGGTGGCCATCTTTGAAATAATTTCACATAAACATCACAATTTATGTATATTTTTAAATATACTGTACATACATTTTAAATATTTTTAATTCATTATTTTATAATGTTATTTAATTATTATTTTATATAAAATACTAAAGCCACAAGTAAGAATGCATTAATTTCCTTGCATGAAATATCAAAATTCGATATTAAAAAAAATATATATATCAAGGTGGCATCTGCAAACAAACTCTAGACCTCTAAATTTCTTTAAAACATTTTTTTTTAACATAAACCATGAAATTCTTATGAAGTATATACATGAAATACATGAAGTAACATTTAAATACCATGGTATTTTTAGTTGGCTTCAATATGACAATTTGAAATAAAAATAATATATAACATCAAATAAACAGTTGCCATGTATTCTAAATAATGTGTTATTTAATCACTATTTACATGCATACATACACTCTATGTATCATATGTAATTAGAAATATATATATATATATATATATATATATATATAAATATGAAGGTGGCATCTGCAAGCAAATTCTAGACCTCAGAATTCATTCTGAATATCTTATTTTTATCTCATATCTTTCTTTAAAACAAATGACATGTGATGATTCTATATATTTTAAATATCCAAATACTTTTTGTGGCCCCTGTAACTTAGCGTAAGTTATTTAAATATCTTTATTGTCCCCATTCCAGACATTTTCTTATTTTAAAATTTCCTTTTGAAACTTTTGGCCATCAGCTCCCTTTATTATAAAAAAGTAAATATGTGAAGCATGTGATTGGTTGCCTGCAGTATTTGTGTCTGTCAGACCCGGACCGGTCGGGTTTCAGCTTCAATTGGCCAGTGTGTCATATTCCCTTGAGATATAGAAAACACAAGAGGACAAAGTGGGATGACCACAATGATGAGTCATATAACACCGCTTTACCCCAGAACACCATACTTTCTGCTGTTAAGTAACCAAATGCTTTCCGGTTCTTACAAAACAATTTTGGAGGACAGAGGTAAAGAAAAACTCTATTTTTGTGTGTCCATGGGAAGAACTGCAGGGATCAGTTTTCCTACTGAGCACTAGGAAGTATGTAAATAGTATTAAAGCATTAAAAACTCCTATTACAACTGGGTGGATCTACTGCGATAATAAGTAGTCTGCCATGACAGATTTAACAAACTTAAAATATTAGTGACTGAAAGGTAAAAGCATTGCTAATTCATTTTGAAGAATACAAAGACAATAAATAAGTAAATAATAGTTTGAAATGTATTTTAAAATATAATTAAATACATTAAATGTTAGTGAAAAATGCATGTTTTGAAAAAAAAAAAAAGAATTAAATATAAATGCATAAATATATCTGTGATCTTTTTTAATAATTTGATCATGTAATAATCCAATATTATCTCATTTTAGTTTAATAAATCGATACACTGAGCACAATGTGATCAAAATAAATAAATAAAAGAAGCAAACCATCATCCTTTATAATATTTTATAATGTATTCCTAATATAGTTTAATAAATCCAATATTTTTGGTCTAATGAATGCATGCTGAGAGTACTGTTTAAATATAAATGCAGAAACATATAAAAATGTCACATATTATTTATTTATAATACTCTCTGATGTATTCATTTTTAATAATTAGACTGTAACAATGCATTAAGCCTATTATATCTAATCTAGATCGAATTTACAATAGGCCAACTAAAAATCATTTTAAAAAGTAGGCTAATTATTAGTGAGTAAATTATATAATTTTATATATTTAAAAAAAATACTAAAATATCTTATGCAATATATGTACATCTTGCACAGAAAATCTTTGATCAATTATATTTGCCTGTTAGAGAGAGTGAATCGCTCACCGATAACCTGGATGATCTCAGCCAGCAGCACGCCATCGCTCACATCCTGCTGCAGGTCTTTAATCAGGCGTTTGTGTCCCGATTTGGCCAAGTAGTGATTCGCCCAGTCCGTGTAGATCTGTCAAAACGAGAGAGGAGAAACCTCGCTTATAAATCCATCCATCAAAAAAAGTTTCAAACAACTTGTATTCACGACATACACGTAACCGCGGCTCCGCGAAGACTGAGCGCAGCGTCTCTCAGGCTCCGCGCTCTATTCAAATCAACTCCATTGTGCCTTATTCAAGTTATTCAGCACTAATAATGCTCGAATTCTCCCGTCTGACATCACAGAAAAGCCCCTTCACTGGAGCAGGAGGAGGGAGACCCCGAGGGAGCTTAAATTAAACCTCTGAATGGGTTTGAAAGGAGTCATGTGTTGTTTGCTGTCCAAAAACATTCCCGCGTCCCGTCACAAGTTAGGCAAAGCGGAAAACACGTAGTCCGACGAGCATTAAAACGCACAGAGATGCCCAAATCATCACGTTTCTGTGGAAAATAAAGGAAAAGCTTACATGGAACATGTCTTTAGTTGTTGTTAACACGTTCTTTTAGGTGTGCGAATGTTTTTTTTAACACTTCAACATCACAATTTTCAATTAACTAATAATAATAGGCTATATCACATACAACATCACATAAACACCACATTTTACAGTAGGGAGTTGTTTTATTGTTAGATGTGGTGCAGGCTTTACACACAAAGGCCTGGCAGAAGTCAAACACATTCCCACAAGGGGGTTGAAGAGCTTGTGTGGTGTTTTTCATGAGTAAATAAAGACTGGTGGTATTACTGTTACTCATGTGAGGAATCAGCTTCCTAGATGGGAAATAACAGGTGCACCCTTAGTCCCTGTACCATCAAAATAAACACTATCCCTTGAATCACTCGCTAGAGTAATTTCTACTTAAAACAGCATGCAAAGCCCATATAATTACGGGGAGCGATGACCAAAGTCAATGGAGAAATGTACATATCTAGCTCACGCTTTGAAGTTTTGTGGGCTAAGTGAGTCAGATGTAATTAAAGGTGAGGTGAAGACAGTGAAGTGAAGGTAAGGGTAAACATGCCTCCAAGAAACAAAAGACATGAGGAAATTACAGATGACACTTGTCTGTCAGACTGAACCAGGTCACCACCATGTAAACAAGCTTTTCATGTCAAAAGAAATGAGTACCAGTATTGAATCTAGTTCATCTGATAATGATTCCTTTATGGCATTAAGACTATGTTAACAAAATGTCTTAAAGCTGCAGTATAATTTTGATGTTTCACTGGCTGAAAGGATAGTGGTCTTAGATCTTGGCATGTAATTCAAGTGTTCAGTTCCCGATTCCATTGTATTCTTTCTCAGGGATATTTCTTACACATTATTAATTTATTTCACAACTGAAAATATGTAATTACAGTATTAAACACCTTTTCTTAGCCACTGATATGACTGGAATCTTCATTGTGATTTTTACCATATTATATATATATATATATATATATATATACATATTTATTAATACTTTTATTCAACAAGGATGAATGTTAAAAAAAATTCTATTTCAACTTGATGCTGTAATTTTCAACTTTCTATTCATCAGAGAATCCTGAAAAAGAGTATGGTTTCCACAAAAATATTAAGCAGCACTTTTAACTGATAATATTAAAGGGATAGTTCACCCAAAAATGAAAATTTGAAATTTGATGTTTATCTGCTTACCCCCAGGTGACTTTGTTTCTTCAGTAGAACACAAATGATGATTTTTAACTCCAACCGTTGCAGTCTGTCAATCGTATAATGCATGTCAATGGGAACTTCGTCTATAAGACTAAAATTAAACATGCACAGACAAATCCAAATTAAACCCTGCGGCTCGTGACGACACATTGATGCCCTAAGAGACGAAACAATCAGTTTGTGCAAGAAACCGAACAGTATTCATATCATTTTTTTTACCTCTAAAACACTACTATGTCCAACTGCCCTCCACATCCGGTTGGTGAGGTCTGAATGCGCTCTGACAATGGAAGTGATCGCTCACACTCATTGAAATATAAGCGCAAGAGATCACTTCCGGCATCAGAGCGTGTTTTTTGACCTCACTAACCGGATCTGCAGGGCTGTTGGACATAGTGGTGTTTTAGAGGTAAAAAAATATAGAAATACTGTTCGGTTTCTCGCACAAACCCATTGTTTCATGTCTTAGGACATCAATGTGTCGTCACGAGCTGCAGGGTTTAATTTGGATTTGTCTGTGCATGTTTTTTTGAGTCTTATAGATGGTGTTCCCATTGACATGCATTATATGACTGACAGACTGCAATAGTGGGAGTTAAAAATCATCATTTGTGTTCTACTGAAGAAACAAAGTCTCCTACATCTTGGATGCCCTGGGGGTAAGCAGATAAACATCAAATTCTCATTTTTGGGTGAACTATCCCTTTAACAGATGTTTCTTATGCAGCAAATCAGCATATTAGAACGATTTCTAAATTTACATTAATTTACATAAATTACATTTTAAAATATATTGAAAAAGAAAACACTTAGTTTAAATTGTAGTAATATTTCACAATATTACTTTTTTCTTTTTTCTAAATAAATGCAGCCTTGGTGAGCAGAACATTTTAATTAAAAAATTAAAAATCTTACCGACCCAAAAGTATGCATTTTCCTCTATAGTGAAAGTCATTCTCGATTACTAAGAAACCTCCACATACTGTATGCCACCTGAATCAGCACTTACGATGACATTCATGCTGTGAAATAGACTGACCTTTATATTCACTGAGTCACTGAGGCAGGACACTTCAGTCCCACTGATGTAAGAATACTGAGTCAATCCCACACACACAAAAGCAGCACTTAGAAAATCTTCCCCACACAAATCCTGCTTTGTTGTGTGAACATCAAACTAGCATCTATTATTTCTGCACTCTTTTAAGGCTGTTGCTTTGTCCAGCCCACTGTTGACCCGAGTATGAGCTGTTCACCGAGTTCAGATGTGCCTGAGGGGTGGTTTGTCACAGAATAACTCTGGTGCAGGCGAACAGGTGGCTCTTGCACGCATTTGCTGATGAGTGTGTTTAACTACCTGTGTGAGTAAGACGGGGAATATCAAACGGGGGTTCCTGAGTGTGGTAAGTTTTCAACAATTTACCCACAGCTGTCACTTGGACTCAAAGCGGGGAGCTAGAACACTGTTCAACTACAAAGGCTCTCATGTCAAACACTAATAACAGGGCGGCCCGTGTTAGT
Source organism: Chanodichthys erythropterus (assembly GCF_024489055.1). Classification (NCBI taxonomy): domain Eukaryota; kingdom Metazoa; phylum Chordata; class Actinopteri; order Cypriniformes; family Xenocyprididae; genus Chanodichthys; species Chanodichthys erythropterus. The sequence continues at coordinate 39,250,320 of NC_090231.1, forward strand.
CACAGACACAGAATTGTTCCCGCAGGCACGAAGGGCAGAAGCTACAGAGCTTACATTCAGGTTCACTAGAGAGGCCTTTAAATAATACGCTACTTTAAAGTAATTATGATAGATCATTTACTGAGGTGAATGTTAGGTCAGCTAACTGCCCTGCTAACTGCTTAGACTAGCATGCATTTCAATAATGATCTTGGCTGTATGGTTTGCTACTAGTTTAACTTGTGGACACTACAATTCAAAAGATTTTATTTAATTATTTAAAAAAAAATATATATAGCAAGGATGAGTATACATTTATCAAAATGACATTTAAGATTTCAAATACTAAATGCTGTTCTTGTGAACGTTCAAAGAATTCTGACAAAAAATCATCAACAATTTACACAAGCAGCACAACTGTTTTCAACACTGACATTAATAATAAATGTTTTTTGAGCAGCAAATCAGCATATTGGAATGATTTCTGAAGGATCATGTGACACTGAAGACTGGAGTAATGATGCTGAAAATTCAGCTTTGCATCATAAGAATATATTACAATAAGATAGTAAAAAGTTATTTTAAATTGTAATGTATATAATGTAAACGCATTTGGTGAGCATAATAAATCTTTCATATTTGAAAACATTTTAGAAACTGCATTTGAAAAATCAATAAATAAATTAGCTGAATTATGAATAATACCTTCAAAACATGCACTTTCTACCTGATCTGACCCCCAAACATTACTTTCATCTTTAAAATCCAATATTTTCTTGTTGATTCAATCCTATCAGGTAGTTTTACTGGAGGATTAACTTGATGTTAAAGACAAGTATTTGTTTTTCTTTTGAATAACATATCAATGAGACCAGAAAGACTTACTATTAGTATAATATTTAAGTAAATATACCATTGAAAGGATATAGAACTTGACCAGTCGAGTGAATATACTTTGTGCTTTTAATATTCCACTGACCTGGCTGAAATGTATTAATTTTAGGTGCAACCTCTATTCCTAAAATTAAAGCTAATCTTAACCTCAGTCAACCACAAACATCTTAAAAGACCTTCAGCTCAGCTTGCAGTAAATTGCGCAGTAAGTCTGGACAGTATCTACCTGCTGCACGAGTGTAAATATATCCCCTGCTGACTGCCTACAGATATCAGCAGGAATGGTCTGCTCTCCACAGCAGTGAGGTCTTACCGTTTTGTAGTGATCGCAGGACGACCTGCTGTGGCGTCTCTCTGGGATGTACATCCTCACGTTCAGAACCATTATGCTTTCACAGGTGAAGCGCGCTCATAAACACTGAAAAGCCCAGAGATGCCCTGCGACATTCACGGCTGTAATCAAGTCAGTGATGTGTGTGTGTGTGGGGGGGGGGGATAATTTTAGCTGTGAAATGCATTCTGGAGCATCGTCAAGAGACTATTGCTTAAGATATACCTCTATGTGTCACACGTAGTGTCAAATGCTGAGGTAGAGACATCTCCGATTTTTACTTCTTCAAAAAAACCAAACAAAACAAAAAAACATTCCAGTTAAAATTTAATATAAACACACCTTTGAATGGAAACATAGCTATGGTAACCAAGATTAATGCTTCTTTTTCTGCTTCAGTCACTAAAGACACATCTAGCTGATGTTGGGCTCTAAAGGTTTACTGTTATCAAGTCTTTTTCACACACACATACAGAATGTATATGTACACAAACATATGCAAACACACATGCACATCAGCTCCACATGCACAGAGAAAAACAGAGTATGTGGGAGGTCTGGTGGCTACTCGAGAGGTGGTGACAACAACCAAGAATGTGTGTTGGGGTGGTGAGAAGGGTGACGGATGGCCCACAACCCCCTTCTGCACCACATCCCCCCTCAAAACCAAACATAACGCTCAACAAGATTCAAAGGCAAAGATCCTGCCAAGTGCTAGATCATACAAGACCTTCGAATCAAGACCTGCAAAGTTTACACAAACACACGCATGCAACTCACTTACTAAATATAAATAGGCTGACCAGCAGCCCATTCTCACATTCATAAATGTTGGTCTTCATCTTAAGTCTAAAAATGTAAATTATGTAATCAATTACTCAACCTCATGTCATTCCAAACCTGAAAGATTTTCGTTAATCTTTGGAACACAATGTATTTTTAATGAAATCTGAGAAGTTTCTTTCCCTTCACTGACAGTCCATGCAACTACCAGTTTGACGCTTCAAAAAGTTCATAAAGAGATCGTAAAACTAATCCAAATGAATTGAGCTGTTTTTTGATAAAATTTAATTTAGGTTATTATTCACATATGAACATTGATCAACAAACATAAACAGAAGCTCAACCGTACTTTGACGTGCAAGAACAAACCTCTTTGGTTCTTGTGGAAGTTCAAATGTGCTGCGTAAAAGTAGGATGAACCTCACTGGTTCTTGCAGAAGCTCATATGTGTTGCGTAACACTAGAATGAACCTCATTGGTTCTTGCGGAAGTTCAAATGTGCTGCGTAAAAGTAAGATGAACCTCACTGGTTCTTGCAGAAGCTCATATGTGTTGCGTAACACTAGAATGAACCTCATTGGTTCTTGCGGAAGTTCAAATGTGCTGCGTAAAAGTAGAATGAATCTCACTGGTTCTTGCAGAAGCTCAAATGTGCTGCGTAAAAGTAAGATGAACCTCACTGGTTCTTGCAGAAGCTCATATGTGTTGCGTAACACTAGAATGAACCTCATTGGTTCTTGTGGAAGTTCAAATGTGCTGCGTAAAAGTAGAATGAACCTCACTGGTTCTTGCAGAAGCTCAAATGTGCTGCGTAACACTAGAATGAACCTCATTGGTTCTTGTGGAAGTTCAAATGTGCTGCGTAAAAGTAGAATGAATCTCACTGGTTCTTGCAGAAGCTCAAATGTGCTGCGTAACACTAGAATGAACCTCACTGGTTCTTGTGGAAGTTCAAATGTGCTGCGTAAAAGTAAGATGAACCTCACTGGTTCTTGCAGAAGCTCATATGTGTTGCGTAACACTAGAATGAACCTCATTGGTTCTTGTGGAAGTTCAAATGTGCTGCGTAAAAGTAGAATGAATCTCACTGGTTCTTGCAGAAGCTCAAATGTGCTGCGTAACACTAGAATGAACCTCATTGGTTCTTGTGGAAGTTCAAATGTGCTGCGTAAAAGTAAGATGAACCTCACTGGTTCTTGCAGAAGCTCATATGTGTTGCGTAACACTAGAATGAACCTCATTGGTTCTTGCGGAAGTTCAAATGTGCTGCGTAAAAGTAAGATGAACCTCACTGGTTCTTGCAGAAGCTCATATGTGTTGCGTAACACTAGAATGAACCTCATTGGTTCTTGTGGAAGTTCAAATGTGCTGCGTAAAAGTAAGATGAACCTCACTGGTTCTTGCAGAAGCTCAAATGTGCTGCGTAACACAAGAATTAACCTCATTGGTTCTTGCGGAAGTTCAAATGTGCTGCGTAAAAGTAGAATGAACCTCACTGGTTCTTGCAGAAGCTCAAATGTGCTGCGTAACACTAGAATGAACCTCATTGGTTCTTGCAGAAGCTCAAATGTGCTGCGTAACACTAGAATGAACCTCATTGGTTCTTGCAGAAGCTCAAATGTGCTGCGTAACACTAGAATGAACCTCATTGGTTCTTGCAGAAGCTCAAATGTGCTGCGTAACACTAGAATGAACCTCATTGGTTCTTGCAGAAGCTCAAATGTGCTGCGTAACACTAGAATGAACCTCATTGGTTCTTGCGGAAGTTCAAATGTGCTGCGTAAAAGTAGAATGAACCTCACTGGTTCTTGCAGAGGCTCATATGTGTTGCATAACACTAGAATGAACCTCATTGGTTCTTGCGGAAGTTCAAATGTGCTGCGTAAAAGTAGAATGAACCTCACTGGTTCTTGCAGAAGCTCAAATGTGCTGCGTAACACACGAATGAACCTCATTGGTTCTTGTGGAAGTTCAAATGTGCTGCGTAACACTAGAATGAACCTCATTGGTTCTTGTGGAAGTTCAAATGTGCTGCGTAACACTAGAATGAACCTCATTGGTTCTTGTGGAAGTTCAAATGTGCTGCGTAACACACGAATGAACCTCATTGGTTCTTGTGGAAGTTCAAATGTGCTGCGTAACACTAGAATGAACCTCATTGGTTCTTGTGGAAGTTCAAATGTGCTGCGTAACACTAGAATGAACCTCATTGGTTCTTGTGGAAGATCAAACGTGCTTCAGAAAATGTAGACGGAACTGTTCAATTCATATGGATTAGTTTTACAATCTCTTTATGAACTTTCTGAAGAGTCTAAGTGTCATTTGTGTAGCTGTCAGTGGAGGGACAGAAATCTCTCAGAATCTCTTAATTTGTGATCTGAAGATGCACAAAAGTCTTACAAGTTTGGAATGACATGAGGGCGAGTAAATGACAGAATTTTCATTTTTGGGTGAACTAACTCTTTAAGAACAGCATTAAGTAGATATGATCTCGTACAAAATCCCTTTTACCCTATAGTAAAATACGAAGTTAAGCCACTCTTCTCTCCTGCCATCTGTGTTGTGTCAGTCTGGTTCTGATCTGGTGCAGCAGTGGTGTAAAGTGAGTAATTCTCCTCTGGAGTGTCTTGATTAGAGCTCTAATCTAATAACGCACACGGCCAGACACACAGATCACAGATGCTTCATTTATTTATGCTGCTCTACTCTAACCGGCCTACAAATTCAATTTCTAAAGCAAATGTATTCTTTCCTTCAGCTGAGCTTTCCGGGTCATTCCAACTTGACCTTATTGTTCATTATCTTGCAGTAAAGAGGCTCCACTTGCTGATGTACCAATAGATCTTGCTATTTCATCAAGAGCTATCTATCTGAAATCCTTGTGTATATATATATATATATATATATATATATATTTATATATATATTTATATATATATATATATATATATATATATCCTTGATTATTCTTAAATAAAATTAAATACAATTGTTCAAAATTTTGGGATCAGTAACCCAGCTAATAAAAATATGTTCTAAGAACATCTGCTACAGTAATTAAGTTATGGAAACGTTATTTCTGAATGTTCTCCAGAATGTCAAAATGGAAACAATCCATTTTGACATTTTACAAATGCACAAGAGGCTTCTTTTAAAAATATCAAATCATTTTAATGACGCCAAACTTTTGAACCTTTTTTTTTTTCTTTCCATGTGCCATTGACAAATTTTGTGATGAATTGTTTCAGGACATTTTGGCCAGACCACAAACATGATTAAGTTATTTATCAGTTCTACTAAAATACATGTATTCGATGTAATAATTCAAGATACATGGTGAAATAATGAACTGCTTTCCTGAGAGCTGCCCAGTGGATTGGAGGACACATAAAGACCCCTGTGGTTCATGAAGGTGAGGTGTGGACAGTAGTGAAAGTGAACGAGCAGTGATTGATTCTTGAGGTCAATGGGAGTCAAGCTGAGGTGGAGAGTGTAATCAATTATGACATCATGGTAACAGAGAGCGCCCCTTTCATTTGGCTGATGCGCATGCATTAAATACATAATTTGAAGTGGAAATGCTTACTGTAATCAGAATAAATAAAAAATATAGATTGACTAAATCTTGACCTCTTCCTATACTGTATTTTCCTCTCAGTTATACTGTACTGCACAATAAAGACAAAAAAGCAAAAATGGACAAATTATAGTAAATTAAATAATTTAAAAAAATAGCCTTCACAAGTGGATTTTGTATTACATTGTGGTCAGAGGATTGATGCTGCATATTAATCACACATTGTTGTTGTGTGTCAGTTGTGTATAAAGCCGTTAAAGTACAAAGCAATGTTAGGCTTTATCCATAACTAGGACAGTCATTGTTACTAGGCTGAATAGATCTATTACCCAAGGCAGATGGAAAACCGCTCAGGAGAGATGTTCATATGGGAAAATAATCTCCACCTCTTTGCTTTTGTACTGCTTATTAGCGTTGTGTTAATGGGGTCCTAAATGCTTTTTCACATTATAAAACTTCCTTTGTAATGTTGCATAATGTTGCTGTTTGAGCATGAAAAAGGTCTGCAAAGTTACAAAGTCACCTGGCCTGGTTGAATTGAGTCAAAGTCCCTTTCAAGGAAAGTCTGTTCACTCATTGGCCATATTTGTAACACCTCCGGGCAGCTATGGGGGAATCCTAAAATCTCAAAAACTGCTTGGCGAACTCACAATTAAATAACATATTTCAAATCAGCAACAAAATCTGACATTAATTGTCCCATAAATGCTGTTTCTTATACTCAAATACCATTAAAAAAAGCTTATTTTTTTCAGGCTAGACAAGCCAATGCGCATATGCAGTCCTAAGCACGAGTCTCAGGTTTCAATGGGAACCGGATTCCTCTAACCTTAGCTGCAGTGACGCATCACTATATCGATCAGCGATTGGCTCTTTTACTTAGAAGGCGGGATGTATTCCACCATATTGCGCATTGCAGTTTCAGAACCATATTTCTATATCTATAGTCTTTGGTTGAGCTAGTGTGTTGAAACTCGCTGTTATGGTAAGGGGCGTGACATTCACAAAACACACTGGAAGCGGCTGACCAATCACAACACACTGGTCCAGTCGACCAATCAGAGCACAATGTGCTTTTTGGCTTCATAGAGTCTAGACTTAAAGGAACTAAACAGTGTTACTGACAGACTGGGAAGAGAGGTGCTGCAACAATGTAAAATATGTGAAAATGATGATTTCTGAACATTCAAGCATGAAAACTTGAATGAAAACCCCAAAAACAAAATCATGACTTTGCAAAAGAACATAATAGGTCCTCTTGAAAATCTGCTAGATTATTCAGAAGTGCATATTATTCAAAATAGTTGTGTGATTAAAACAAGAGAATGTGAAATAGACCAAAATAATCATATATTTACAGTTAAATAAGAAACACACACAGGGTCAAACAGATACGGCCATGATCACAGATCTTTTCCCCCCTAAATGATCAGAAAGAAACTGCACAATTAAAGTTTCTCATTCAGACAGACAGGGAAATAAAGAAACACACACTATTATAAACTGAGCACCCCAGACAAAGAAGCACAGTCCATTTACCCACATGACAACTCAAAAAGACGTATTTCATCAAATTTAGTCACACACACTGGATGCTTTTGTAAATGCAGCAAAAGGTCTGTCCTTAGTTTTCTCATGCCCCGCTCTCTGCATCTCTGCCGTGACCCCGAAACCGTAATTATACTCCCTGCGTGACCTAAAAGTGCCCTGCTTTTAAGTGTTTTCCCTCAGCCTGTGATCAGATTTCGGCATAGTTAAATTAGCCATCCTCTCACCCATCAGGGAAAGGAAACCTCAATTCCTGGAGGAGAATGGACCATTTTAGACAGTTACCACACAAAAGCATGAAGATGACAGAGGAAAAAGACATGCCTCTCAGTCAGAGAGATGGCAGAAATAAAAGCTGCCCAATTTAAAGTGTGCTAACCTCTGCTAGGCAACATAAAGTATCATATTAGTGTTTTAAAAATGACATTTAATAGATTGTTAGCACAGTCATAAAAGCTGGATGGTAACCTTAATTTATACTAGTGATGTGTGGTTCCCAACCAAGTACTTTGAACAATTCTTTTTAGGGGTGCAAGTCACATTATTTCATTTCAGCAAAACAATCGTGTTTGTATCGGCTAATATTGGATATTTAAAGGATTAGTTCACTTTCAAATAAAAATTTCCTGATAATTTACTCACCCCCATGTCATCCAAGATGTTCATGTCTTTCTTTCTTCAGTTGAAAAGAAATTAAGGTTTTTGATGAAAACATTCCAGAATTTTTCTCCATATAGTGGACTTCAATGGAGCCCAAACGGTTGAAGGTCAAAATTACAGTTTACAGCGATCTCAGGCGAGAAATAAGGGTCTTATCTAGAGAAACCATTCCTCATTTTCTATATATATATTTTTTTTTTAATTTTTTTTAACCATAAAAGCTCATCTTGAACTAGCTCTCTTCTTCTCTGTTTGAATTCCAGCAGTGTAGACACTGCTAAGTGTATTACTGCCCTCCTCAGGTCAAAGTTTGAACTAAATTGTCATATACAATATGCTAGTGCATGTATATAACAATTAGTTCAAGCTTTGACCTGTGGAGGGCAGTAATACACTTAGCAACATCTACACTGCTGGAATTCATTTACATTTACATTTACATTTATGCATTTGGCAGATGCTTTTATCCAAAGCGACTTACATTGCATTATACTATACATTTGTATCTGAGTATGTGTATGTAGTATTTTCAAATAGAGAAGAAGAAGAGAGCTAGTTCAAGATGAGCATTTATGGTTAAAAAAGTGTCATTACACTATATTCAGCACAAACTACGCTACAATAATATGTGAGGAACATGTATGTAACATGTTTGTGTTTTTGAAGGAATAATGTTTATGCATGGTTATTGAAAAAACAAAAAACTTAAGTCACTGAAATAAGGCCAAAAAAAGTATATTAAATCTGTGTTCACAAGACTTCTGGGTATTGGAGGTTGTAGACTAGAGTTTTTGCTTAAGAATTATGTAAAAATTATGATGACTACTCTTTCATATAAAACAATAGAGATATTTAAATTTTGTAAGACACTTTTTGTCAAGAAACACAGTTTGCGAGGAGGCGTGAATCTGCATAAATAATGGGCCATTTACACCTGAGAAGACAAAAGAATCACATAATAATGACCTGAAATGACTTGCATATTAATGAGGCCTTTCAGCCAGGCAGGCTGTGAAAAAAACCCTCTGTAATCATGTCTCAGCTCATCATAAACAGCAATACTGTGAAATATTATTGCAATTTAAAATAATGGTATTCTATTATATTCTTTAAAATATAATGTATTTCTGTGATGCAAAGTGTCTGAACAATTATGTTACCTCTATGGCATTTCATATAGGCTTTTAGCCTAAAGGCATGCACATTTGGAGAAATATTGATGGATTCTTATATATTTATGTCAATTTTCTATACTGAGAAGTAATATTTATTGTCATCAATATGAGTGCTGGATACTGTGTTTTTAATTCATACTTGTAGCCGGAGGGCGCTCTCTGTGCATATTTAGTCCACAAATTATTCTAATGAAGAAGAGGACATTTCAGGAATGGTCTTTTCAATTCATACTTGCAGCTGGAGGGCGCTCTCTGTACACCTTTAGGCCACAAATTCATATAAAAATGAAAAGGAACTAGGAACTAACGGCATGTCTTCTAAAGATCGCTAACCTTGGCTTTACCATCCAAATAAACACTTTTCAAGACAATAAACACACGATTGAAACGATGAATGCATGTATTGACTCAGAATTTGCGTCTGAATAGCGCTGGCTCTGTGGGCCTGGCCGCATTAGCGGGTAATGAGCTGAATCTTGGACTTCTGACATGGCTCTCTTTTCATACAGATTACATAAACACAGAATGTTTGTTTTCGATTTGACTTGCACGATTTAAAACCTGACATTTCAATGTTTCTTTAGACGTAAGTGTCATTTTTTTTGTCATTAGTATTAATAAGTTACAGTTCATTTTCTGAGAACTATCAATTGGACTTCGTTCAGAGGGAGAGGAGAGATCACGCATCGTGTTAGTTTTCTTTATTTTACAAAAAGCACAACATTGTGTTTTTACACAAATACACAAATAAAAGAAGACATTCTATAGTTTCAATTGATATATTACTTATGTCTCTATGACAAAAAATGACAGAGTATTTTAAGTCTGTTTTGCTGCAATGTGAAAAAAATCCTACAAAATGCGCCGACGCATTTTCAGACCTCAGGGAGTTAAAGTCCTCTATATGGAGAAAAATCCTGGAATGTTTTCATCAAAAACCTTAATTTCTTTTCGACTGAAGAAAGAAAGACATGAACATATTGGATGACATGGGGGTGAGTAAATTATCAGGAAAATTTTAATTTGAAAGTGAACTAATCCTTTAACTGTGGATACTTGTTCACAACTATTTTTACATCCTCTAGTGCTAATTTACAGCATTAGCACTAGATTATGGAAAAGATGTAACAATATTTCTTGAAGAGCACTTAATAAAACACTTTCTCATCAACTATTAATCTCAAAATGATTATCTATATTTCATACAGTAAATAATATATTGTTATTATTTATACACTTATTCAGAATCATTACACTACAAAAAAAAAAAACATAACTAAAAATGCCCCACAGGAAATGAATCAAATACATTAAAACAAACCACCTGAATATTCTTATTCCATAAACTGAACCTAAACTCCATCCAAAATTGAATGCGAGATATTCCTACTTGATAACTCCAATTTCTTAATGTTATAGCTTGTATTTTCATATGAATGATTCAGTTGCATTTCTATTCTGTATGGTTATGTTGCATTATTTTAGTTAGGAAACTTTATATTCCAACTTTTTTCACTTAATAGCAGATCATTTCAGCATTGTTAAAGGGAAATTTCACTCAAAAAATTGCTCCTTCATTTACACCTTCATGTCGCTCCAAACCTGTATGAATTCCTTTCTTCTCTTTCTTCTGCTTAATACAAAATAAGACATTTTGAAGAATGTTGGTAACCAGAAAGTTGATGGTAGCCACTGACTTCCATAATAGGAAAAAAAAAAAAAAATACAATGGAAGTCACTGGCTACAGTCAACTGTCTGGCTGCCAACATTCTTTAAAATACCTTTTGTGTTCAGCAGAAGACAGAAACTCATACATGTTTGGAACAACATGTGTGTGAGTAAATGATGGCATATATAAATGTTGACATAAATGATTAATTTATTATAATAATAAAATAAAAAATTAAGTTAAAATTAGAACACACAAGTAGAGTCCACACATGTTTTGCTTGAGTGTCTTTCCGAGCACCACAAGCACTTCAAGTGGCTTTGGCCTTGTGCTAACATGACAAGCTCCAAGAGCAGCTCTTGACTGCTGAGATGTCTGTGGTTTGGAGATGAAAGCGCGAGAATTAGATTCATGTGAGCGCCGCCAAACGCGACCTCTGGGACTGAGAGTTCAGTTGGGATTAAGAGCCACATTCAGACCAAACAGAAAGCAGGAAATGTTTCAGCGTTCGCACAAGTGCTGCTTTCAAGATCAAGAACTCGACACGTTTCTCCAATGAGGGCTCAGAATGTTCAGCGCCATCTGCGCAAAACCAGAACGCACCACTTGATGACACTCGAGCTGTGGTTCTCAAAATAAACAGTTCACTTTTAGTTTCAACATATTCACACAAACTGTCATCTGCAGGGACAGGGCTACGAGACGCATCCAGGCTGTACTGAAGGAACATCAGCTTGAACAGACGGGTTTATGTGGGACTGTTTCTCAGCAGGACACTAAACAACATTAACTACTCCTCACCTTCAACCAGCAGACAGCTGTCTGCTCAGCCTGTGCTGTATGAATAAGTGATCTGACAGAACGTTCCCTCCTGCTCTGCTGAAATATGAATAATAATATTTGTAGACTTTTGCTTCACAATGTCTCAGAGTGCTATAACCTCTTCATGACTTCCATTATACCAGTGTATTGATAGAGTATTAGTTCAGGTAGAGCAGTTTACAGGCAGATAAAAAGACACATCAGAGTAGCTCAGCAGTTAGCATGTGATTCAGATGGTCTGTTAGACTGGGTAAACCCAGCCTGATCTGCCAGCGATTTGATTTCGCCCGGCAACTCAGTCTGGAAACCTGTACATTCATTTCTACTGCTTCTGTTACATTTTTGCGGGAACCAATCACAGACTGGCTTATCCACCTTGCTCGCTATTGGCGGGTATAACACGATGACGATAGAGAAGCGACGGCAAGCACGACCATCAACCCAATTCCTTTTAAACTCTCAACAATGCTGAATGACTTCTTTAGTCTTGCAAACAAATTGCTCGAGTGGGTGTAAATACCACTCACTTTCATGTTTTTTTTAAAAAAATTTATTTTGCACAACCTGCAAAAATCGTTCGATGCCATTGCTGCTTCTGCAAAACGCTGATCAATGCTACAAACCAATACAAACTAAACCTGTCTGGAGTTTTCGCGTCGCTCTGCAAAGTACGTCACCCGTATCGTTGATCTAATTGGTTGAAGGACTATCCAATTGCGTGAATAATGCTCGTTGATCATGCCTCTTGTGCAGTAGGAAATACATACAGACTCCCCAGACCAATGTTCAATTTTAAATTGAGCTTGGTCTGGTGATAGCCAGACAAATGGTCTGTGGTTCTCAGGTGGGAAATAAAGATACAAATCCAGATTACATCATGTCCTGATCCAGTTCCCTTACAACAGGGTTTTCCAAACTGGGGATTGTAAGGGAACTTCAGTGGGCTTGTGAGATGATGAAAAGATAATAATTAATGAAATCACAGAAATGTAAAATTAGAATAAATCATTTTAAAATAAAAATCTAAATAAAACACTTGCTAAAAATAAACATGCTAAATTTAGGCTCAAAGATAAATTGTATATTAAAATATTGTATTTGTTTACCTGAACGTCATGTGACCAGGGCTTGACATACCATGAGGAAAAACTTCCATATAGATATTTTTAATATTATCTCATAATTTGCATGTATATTAGGCTGCTGTCACTTTAAGACCTGGTGCACGGATCCATTATACTGCTACACATGCGTTTCCTTTCTCAACTGTTTATGTTCACTTAAACCAGCATTTTGACATTATTTTGTGTGTATTTGACTGTTTAAGCGCTATAAACAGCAAAAAGAACTCATTTTAGTACTGAGAGGTACTGAGAGGTTTAGTACTGGCTTTATGTGTACTTTGGGTGTGAGCACAAAATCTGTGGGAAAGAGTAAAATTACATGCAATATGCTTAATCCCACACTGAAATTCAAGTCCTGAAACACCAGCAATATTCATCTGGAGCAAATGAAACAAGTGATTAAGGGGAGGAGGGTTTGTGTGTCAACTCACTGTCGGAGAGATGAGAGAGAAAGCGCATTGGATGTGTTTCAGATATTTCAGTATCGATATGTATCGAAAAATCAATATTTTTGACAACATTACATTGCACTTAATTCATTATTTCAAATGCCTTTTTAAAAGACTATAATTGAAAAATGTATATATTATATATAAAATTCAAAGTGGCTAGGAGGAGTGACTGCGTTACACACTGCTGAAATCCACCTGCATTTGGCGGGTTGGTGGGTATTAATGTCAAGCCCTGCATGTCACTATTAAAAGTACCATGGTACAGTGGTCACTTACAAAAAAGTACCATGTTTTGTTTTTGGTTTTTTTGGGTGGGATGGACGAGTACCATAGAATATGATATTTGTACTATGGATTAATATAAATACCATGGTACATGAATTGCAAGTACGATAGTATGACTGTGGTGGTACCATGGTACAATAACGGTATCAAATAGCACTACTATGGCACTTGTCATGGTATTTACATACACTAGTACTCCAGAATGCAATGACAGCATGTCTAAAAACATGGCATATACTATGTCCCAAAACCTATGTAAACACATTGGATTATCATGTAAAAAAATATTGTTTAGTGTTCTTCCGGTTCATTCTCAAAGTGGCAAAAAGCCCCAAACAGTAATTGAAAAAGGCTGTGTTTGATATTGATGTTGAACTGGCCCAAAGTCATGGGTTCGATTCCCAAGAAAAATACATAAAAAAGGCTTTGGGCAAATGTAAATAAATAAATGTTGAAATAATAATACTGTAAAAATGAGCAGTTAAAGGAAAGGTGAAAGAAAAGTGAAAGAAAAAATAGAGCTAATTTAGGAATCTCTGCCCTCTGAGGTCAATGTCGATAGTAAATCAGGTGCTCTTTTTAAAAATCTCCCATATTGCAATTCACATAATAGTTCATAAGGTCTTAAAAATCAATAAACAATGAAGAGGTTAAATAACTAAAGTGAAAGTCTTGGATGTGGTCATTTTAATTTGCACAAATGGAACATACCGCAGAGTATATGAAATGAAGTCTGAATTAGATTGGACATCACTAATTAAAAGTAGCCGAGATGTGTATCTCACTCTCCTTTGGGTTTGAAAAGCCACAGAGACCAGGATATTTAAACGTCCAATGATGAAGTTAATGAACGAATGCAAAGTGCTTTGATTCTTTCATTTCGTGGTGTCACTGCAATATTCACTGCTGATATTATCCTGTCACGCTGACACGTTTCAGCTTCCATTGCTTCCCTTCCTTCTCTCACACACATCTGACCTTAAACATATTCAGTGCACTGCCACTTGTGCTGGGCTCCACATGTAATACATAATTAAACAGCTCCCCTTATCACCTCATCTCCAGACAAGCAATAAGGCGGCCTGCCTTTGTGGCTTTGACGTGCAGAGGATAAGACCAGGACACAAGCTAGAGAAAAGACTACGTTGGGTGTGCAGGGGAAAAAGGGTTCATAAAGGGAAAATATGAAGGGTGTTTTCAGAAATAAAACTGTTTTCTTCATAAGCTGAACTGTTGCCTTATTATTGCCTGTCAGATAGTCTAACATAAACTCTGTATCATAGCAAATAAAAATGAAAACTCTGCATCATAACCAACAACAACATTACGTGATTCTGAACAAGTATTAAATCCAAAATAAGCAAAACCTTGCAGTCTAGGTTTTCTGGTAATGAAAACATGATATGCAACAACAAACAAGAGCTTAATATAAAGTCATGAATCCCAAATGCATTAAAAACATGGTTAAACATCAAAAAAACATGGTTAAATCTGGTGAGACAAAATATGACCAGAAGCAAAGAAATATTTTACAAAAACAAAGACCTACAAGAAGTATATTAAGTCACTGGAAATATGCAAAACATGCAAAAATGGCAAAACGTTTTTTCAACCCAAGCACAATGTTTGCATATGAAATGCACGGTTTGCAAAGGGTCAGATTGAAAGATTCAAATAACTAAAAAACAATCTAAACAACATAAACATATTAATAAAATAATGCAAAAATTAATAAAAAATAAATATATAAATAAAATAATAATAAAATAAAAATATTGTTATAAGTAGTGCATCAAGTGCAAGTGACTTTTTACTAAACTTTTAACGTTTTATTTTTACCATTTTTATTATTATTTTTATTTATATTGCTGTTTTTTTATTTTATTTAATTTTATTTTCATATATATATATATATATATATATATATATATATTTTTTTTTTTTTTTTTTTTATTTATTTATTTTATTATTTTTTTTTTAATACATAAATAATGGTTTTCTGGTGCAACAAAAAGTTTACATCGAAACTTGAATGAAAAGCAAATCAAAAGTCTACCCAACAGCTACTCAAGCTCACAACCAAAGGAAGTATTTTACCAGTTTCATGCTGTGATTGTTTTGATTCCAGCGCCACAGCATCACACTCATCTTCCTCTACCCTTTATCTTCCTCACTTCACCTGCCGGCGGTCCAGATACACAGATCCCATTTACAATCCAACAGAGCAGGAGAGCAGCATCCATCACAGAGAGAGGTTTAGAGAAGGTGATGAAAGGTCTGATTGAGAAAGAAGAATGATAGATCCATGCAAAAGGAAGTTCAAATGAACCAGGTTTGAATTCAGGAGGGTGAAGAAGAGTTTGAGAAGACTGATGGAGTGGATGGTGGTACCAGAGATTGAGAGAAAGAGAAAGTGAAGCAGACAGAGCTCTCACCGCTAATGCTGTGCCATGCTGAGGGCAGCTGCCTCCGGTCTGAAACACACACCAGCCAGTGCTCACATGAGCCAAACCAAACAGCTGAAGGGGGTGGGGAGGAGAGACCAGCTGGATAGGCAGTCCTCCGTCAGCAGTGGATGGGGGAATCCCTCTTTACCTCCCCCACACGACCCCTCCATTACACCCTTTCCCTCCAAACATGCATCCATCCCTCCACTGAAAGGTCCTGGCAGACCACCGTTTATCAATTAAAACTATTAACCAACTCACAATCATCAACAAGTGAACTCAAATGCATCACCTAAACACATTATCTTTCTGATATAATCTTTAGCTCTATGAAGCTTCTTCAAATATGTCATCAATAATTTAACGGAATTAAACAGAAGTTGTGAATTGCGTTAGTCTTCCTTATTGTGATGTAAATACGAGTAAAAAGGCTTTTCGAACAAGAAAAACTGTAGGGCGGGACTTGATTTTGTCCATCAGGAATTGATTGGATGGTTGTGGTTTGCTATTTGTCGATCTCATGTGAGTGACAGGTTGTCCTGCCCTGGCGCCAGTAAACAATATTCCATAAAAAATAAGTACTGTCAGTTTTGATTTCATGGTAACTTTAAAGATCAGAATCTGTTCATTAACAATTACAGATTTTTTTAAAAAAATATACAGTACAGTGCAAAAGTCTTCAGCCACCACCAGCTTTGTTGTTTTAGCAATGTTTTAATGACCATCCATATTTATTTTTCAGTCTCTTTATTATGATAAAAAATACAGGAATATGTACACAAAATGTAAAACAAATTCTGAAAAAAATGGCAAAAATCAGTATTTAGTGCGACCTTCTGGACCTTACAGTTTCTCAAAGAAGAAACTGAGAAACTCTGATTTTGAACATTTTCTTGGCCTTCCAGTTTAGGTTTAAGAGAGTCGGTTCCTGCTATTGCTCAAGTCTAAGGGTCACTAAATACTTGCCACTTTAGTTTTTTTTTCCAGATTTTTTTTTTATGTAGTTTTTTAATACTACATACAAATTTACTGTATTTTCTGGTTATATTCTAATAAAGAGACTGATAAATAATTATATATGGTCATTATATCATTGTTAAAACAACATCTAATGGTGCCTAAGACTTTTGTGCAGTACTGTACATTTTAAGAAACAATATATATTGTTATATATTTATATAAATCATTTCTCATAAATGAACAATATAATTAAACTCAACAGTTTTCTAATCACAATTTAATGTTTCTAATTTTCAACTAAACAACATGTCATTTGTCAATTGTCAGTCTGATTAGTGAGTCTTTTTGACTGATTCATTGAAAAGAATTGGTTCATTTATACACAAATCAAAAAACACTGGCCAAACAATAGAATGATGTGCTGTCTATGTCTATGTCTATGAAGTATCACTTTGTATTATTGTGTGTTGCCAGTCAGCACTGGCAAAATGCAAACTTTCTAAAACCGTTAACAGAACCAAACATAATAAAAATCTTTTGGTTCCAGAACATAGAAGACAGAACTTAAAAGATTTTCATCCATACAATGAAAGTCAATGAAAGTCAACATTAATTGCTTAGACATTGTTCAAAATATCTTATTTTGTTTTACACAGAAAAAATCCATTAAAATATGATATTT
This sequence comes from Chanodichthys erythropterus, assembly GCF_024489055.1. Taxonomy (NCBI): domain Eukaryota; kingdom Metazoa; phylum Chordata; class Actinopteri; order Cypriniformes; family Xenocyprididae; genus Chanodichthys; species Chanodichthys erythropterus. The sequence continues at coordinate 39,267,709 of NC_090231.1, forward strand.
TCTCTGTATTATAAGATATAATGGTACTGACTTACAAGTACTGGTATTACTAGTGTTGCCTTTTAGGCCCCGTTTACACTAGTGAAGCAGAGCCTGTTTTAGAAAGTTGCGTTTCAGTATAAACGGACCAAAACAGAGACTTTTGAAAACGATGGCGCGGCTGCCCGCATCAGAGATTATATATTACAGGGAGATGAGAGGGTCTGTATCTCTTACCATTGGAGAAAGCGTAACGGCTAGCTTAATCACGTGCGGCACCTCTCAGCCTATAGTTTAATGGTCTCCTTCCCTGTGTACCGCCACAGCCGGAGCGTTAGCATTAGCCGTTACGCTTTTTTGGCTAAAGGTTGCAGGCTTGCCTTCCAGTGGCTTTGCCCATGTTCACTTTGCGTATCCTTTGCGACCGTGTAAACAAAAACATGGACACTGAACTGCAATCTTTGCTGGCTTTGTTGTCATATTTAGCAGACATTGTGCAGTTAAACTCTGCTATTTTTTTAATACTGCAGCTACCTACATGCACAAGAGGCAACTGTTTACACTTGTACGCGCATGCCTAGTGTGCATGAATGGTCATGTGACATGCGTTTTCAGTCGTGTAGTATAGACAGAGATAGTTTCTGAAACGCTGTTGAAACGCCAGTGTAGACAAGGATCATTTTCATTTTAAAACGCCATTTTAAAACAAAAACGCACTAGTGTAAATGGGGCCTTACTTACAAGTACATACTTTATAAGTATGCAAATTGGTTCAGCTTAAGGTGAAATGTGCTAAGCAGAAAATAAAACTTCTAAATCCTAGATATTTAACAAACACATAAGCAATACAAGTATAACTACTAGAGTAGTATATACTGTATACTACACAGTTAAAATAACTAAACAAGATCTAGATTTCCTCACAAACTATTTCTGTAAATACACTGCATTACTATGTTTATTTAAAAGTCTGTCATTTACAGGGTGATTGCTAATTAGGCTATCTGATTGTAAGAAGGTGAGCCAATTTAATTAAACACACTGTCACCAGACATCAAGTGTGCAAAAACAGTGAAAATGGGTTAAATCTGACTGGATGATTAATTAGTCCAGTGTGTAAAGGGCTGATCTCTCTAATGACGATCCACACTTCAGATCTGTCTGCTGTTGCGCAGCACTTGTGTAGCACACCCTTGTCAACTTTCTGCAGCCCCCGAGGGTCTGAAAACACAGAGGTCAGAACCTCTTTTCCTTTCTTCCCCCAACAGTTGTGGTGTTGGAGTGTGTGGTACAGACTGCTGGCATGAGCTGCGGTGTGGAGACACGAGGTGTTCCCCATCTCCAAGCTCTCGCCAAAACAGATGCCAAACCACAAATTACAAGTCAAATTTCAGTTTCTGGGGATCGCCCAAGATTCTGCCCTCATTCCCACACTAAAGAACCCAAGAGGCTGCAAAACGAAGCATGTTTTAAATATATACAACACACACAGGGCTTCTTACTCAAGCAGATGTTTTGAAACTGTGACAGAGGGGATCTACTAGAGCTTGAAGAGATTTTAGTAGTTTTGGCAAAGCTACAGTGAAACTTAAGTTTGCCAAGCAGCAAGCTATACTTAATATAAAGTAGTTAAAGTCAAGCTAAAAAAAAAAATAAAAAAAAAAAACTAAACTAAACAAAGAAAAAACTAAAGTTACTAACAAGACAATTACATTGGTTAAAAAATGAAATAACATTTTATTTAAAGTAATGAAAATGACAATATTTTAAGCATAGCATTAATTTCTCTTCAACACTGGATTTTAGGATGTTTTTTCTTTAATGGATAAACATTACTGTAAATCAATCCAACAAGAGTTGAGTCACATCTCAAATGACTCGTATAAAAGTTCTCTCACTAAATCAGGCTCATCTAAAACTAATTGCCTCTTTACAACTCAATCAAAGTGTGAGAAAAACACATTGAACATTTCAAGAGATTTATTGTGCTTCTGTAGAGCCGAGTGATATGTGGCGGACACTACATGTGTCGGGCAATAGTGAACAAGCTCATTAAAAAAACAACAGCTTTGAATCACAGGCTACACTCGCCATTCATTCTGCCAATGGATGGTAAAATAAATCCAAGTATGTGTGGACAATGAGGGGGCTCACCCTGTGGAGAGGGCTCTTTGTTTTGGGAGACCCCCATCATCTGCTTTTCGGGAGGTTAGGGGGGTGGATAGGTCCCCACTGCCAGGCTGTTAGGGGGTGGGTGGGACATATGGGCTTTCTGGGGCGCTGACACAAAATCACAAGGGATTCAGAGGCACCCTGGGTATCCTGAAAGAGAATAGAGCCTGTGGTGGAGGGGATGGAGTTGTTGCAGGCACTGTGTGAACTCAAGAAACACTTGTAAGGAATGTCCAACTGCTGATGTCATGATCCTGTTAGTTAGCATTTTAGCATTTCCTTTCGCTTCTCCTTTCGATTCCTAGAAATGCTAGGTTTGTTAAAATACCAACACAAAGAATAAATTCTCAGGGGGAAAAAAAAACTGCAAACAAAAATTAAAATGGCAAATAAATTCTTATAAAGTTTGAATTATTATTAAAGGGTTAATTCACCCCAAAATGAAATTTATGTCATTAATGACTCACACTCATGTCGTTCCAAACCTGTAGGACCTCCGTTCATCTTCGGAACACAGTTTAAGATATTTTAGATTTAGTCCGAGAGCTTTCTGTCCCTCCATTGAAAATGTTTGTACGGTGTACTGTCCATGTCCAGAAAGGCAATAAAAACATCATCAAAGTAGTCCATGTGACATCAGTGGGTTAGTTAGAATTTGTTGAAGCATCGAAAATACATTTTGGTCCAAAAATAACAAAAATTACGACTTTATTCAGCATTGTCTTCTCTTCCGGAATCCTTTCCATTGAATTGATTCCATTGAATCCTTTCATCTGTCGGTGTTGGTAATGCACTTTTACATCGCTGTGGTTGTTTTTCGCGATTAGGACATCCTCAACATTTTGAAGAAGAAAATACATTTTGGTCCAAAAATAACAAAAACTACGACTTTATTCAGCATTGTCTTCTCTTCCGGGTCTGTTGTCAATTCACGTTCATGACTCCGCTTCTTCTTCTTCTTTCCTGTTTTACGGCGGTTGGCAACCAGCTTATTGCTGCATTACTGCCCCCTTCTGCTTCGGAGTGTGGTTCACGACTCCGCAGTGACGCTGCTGATGTAAGACATTGTTTGTATTTTGGTATTGCAATATTTTTTCAAATGGTGCGCAAGTGTGCATGTCGCGGATGTCCTAATCTCCAAAAACAACTACGGCGATGTAAAAGTGCATTACCAACGCCGACAGATGAAAGGATTCAATGGAATCAGTTCAATGGAATCAGTTCAATGGAAAGGATTCGGGAAGAGAAGACAATGCTGAATAAAGTCGTAGTTTTTTGTTATTTTTGGACCAAAATGTATTTTGTAAATTACTACTGTTATAAAAAACAACAAAATATTACATATACAAATACATATGAATATAACGTAGCATTTTATGCTGTATTGTACTTGTATACAGAATATTATATAAATAGACTGTTTAAACATTAATATATGAATTAAATGTATTTTTGTAAATATTCACAATATTTGACTATAACTATCCATCTATCTCCTAGAGAATTCTCAATTTTTTTTCAGTCATTAAACACATAAAATTGATACATTTGCCAATATTTAAGACAAAAATGATGCAGTCGTAATAAAAATTTAACTGTGATGTTGGACATTCATGCACAACATCACAGTCACATATGTGGGTGGTTGCCATAGTTACCAACTGGCTAATGAAAGAGTGTTTTATCAAGAAGTCATGATGAGAACTGATGTTAACATGCTGCTTGAAGAAGTTCCTCCTGCAGTGCATGTTGATGAGCCTTTTTTGCTACATTTCATGTACAATGAACCACAGCAGTAAAAGCAATAATTCCAAATAATTATTCCTTGCATAAAACATAGTATGTGTTATATATACAGTATCGTATACATGCAAGGATGATCTAAAGATATTTGGACATGTGCTTAAAAAAGAAATTATATATATATATATATATATATATATATATATATATATATATATATATATATATATATATATATATATATATATATATATATAAATATTTTAAATAGTCCTTAAATCCAGTTGGCTTTTAAGAATTTAGCTTATTTTGTTTTATTATTGATATCATTGTAGCACCCATCCTTAAACTATTAACATTTGAATCAAATGAGCCGAATTCAGTTGGCCATTTCCATTGACTCATTCAATCTGAGCTATGGCCTGGGACAGTCTCACTGACACTTGGCATGTTTGGTTCAATTACAAAGAAAACTGATGCAATTTCGCTGCCCTGGTGCGCACCAAACAAAAAACTCTGGTAAGGTTTGACTGAAATATGATTGCAACATGACTAAAGAGACATCTAAATTAACCAAAAATAGGACATGATGTCAAAAGATGCGACCCTAAGAAGGATGAGAGGCTCAAGAACTTTCGTGTTTTTTCTTGTAATAGGAGCTAGGTTGCCCATTACAGTTTGGTACAGGCGATGGAACCGATGGCATCCTTGTAAAAGTACCAAGAGAAACAAACTACAAGTGTGAACACACTGTAAGTGCAAGTAAACTGATCCTACCCAGAATCCACCTGCTCAAAGTGAGGACCTCAATCATTTCAGTTGAAATCAAAGCAGCCAATGGCCATTAACCTATATCCCAGCAAACATCACATCTCACACTTTCACTACCGACAAAGGTCAAGCACTCAAAGCTTCATCAGCTGTGACCTTTCACCTCGACCTGTACACAAATGCATGTTGACCTTTATACTGTTCACATCGCCCACTTCATGCCAGATCTGCGGTCAAATTAAAAAGCAGCATAAGGACACATAACGACACGTTTCTCGGCATGGTGGCGTTTCTATGATGGACTACCATAAAGCGAAGACAAAAGGGTGAGACTTAAACAGACAGACACTCAGGACGACAGATGTCTTGATTGACATGTCCAAGGACAGATGGAGGAAGTACATCTAAACATATGCAGATCACAAAAAGACAGACTCAGTCTAGAATCATTTATAAGATCTAATGAATGTCTCTACAGTTAGTTATTCTTTTACACTTAATTTAAAGTCTTAAAGATGGAATCAAAACTGACCTCAATTTCTTTCTTTAAAGTATAACTTTTCAGATTTTCAACTCACTTTGTATTGTTACAATGTCGGCAGTATACGTAAATGAACAATGTTTACTCATTCTCTGTGTTACCTGGACCGAGAAATTAATGTTTATTTGTCAGAAACAGACTTTTGACATCTCCAGGGTTTTTTTAAAAACTCCAGATTATACTTAAACATTTTTTTTTTTATCCCTGCCAACAGACAGTCTGATCAACAGAGGGTTATTAACAGAAGAACCGTTATTGTAAGGGTAGGTTTATCCCTAAAAATTGTATAATACTTTGTCTACTCTTTAAACAGCATTATGGTAAAAATGGAACACTATGGCAACAGCTTTCTTTCAGTTTTTTCCCTCCGTTTGGCCTACACTGTGTTAGTAGTCATCCAGTTTAATATGTTTACTATAAACACTTTTCAGATTTTTTGGCATTCTCTCATATATGATCCATTGCAGCCTTTAGCTATTGCCTGCAACATTGTGGATCCTTCACTGAAAACCAAAAGTAACTTACTCCCACTAAACGTTTACTCTTTGAATTCTTGCACCCAGAAACAATACAAGCTGACACCATTATGAATAAAAGTTTGCTAAGAAGTATTTCCTACTAAAGCAAGGTGGTATTTGACTGGTCAAGCATATCCATAACAGACTGGTGGAAGTGGCCTACGACGGCAACATGCCTAGTGCCAAGTGCATTATGGGTGTTAAAGTTTTCCTACCTATTTGGCAAAAGGGAAGACAACAGTGTTTTTTTTTTCCTATTTTCTCTAGTCAGGTAGCACTGATTTAAAAATAATGTTTTACCTTTTTACAGTATAGGCAGACAAGTTTTATTGAAAGCCCACTTTGCCAGTGGCGAAGTATCCCTTTAAGGGACAGTTGACCCAAAAATGAGGATTTCATCATTCATTGTTCATGATTTCATCTTTCAATATTGTATTGGAGATCAAACAACATTAGACCCAATGGACTTTTACTGTATGGGCAAAAAAGCACTGAGATATTCAAAATTTCTCCCTTTGTGTTCCACAGAAGTTATATAGTTTGGAAACAACATGAGGGTGTGTAAATGACATTTTGGGTGAACTATCCCTTCAACACATACCAAAAAAATACAGCTTGAATTCCCCATTTTATTTATTTATTGAGTTATTTATTTGGGTCGAGTATTACTGGGTACTGGATATAAATTTGTAAGAAAAAGGAAATTGGCTTAATGTCAGAAAAACAATCCTTTGAGTTACTTGCATTTCTGTTTTAAAACTATGAACATCTTCAATGTTTGTGCTGTAAATGTGCTCAGAGGAATCCAGTATCTAAATAAAAGGTTTCAAACGTTCTCTTCAAACTGAGATTCACAAACATCTTCACATCTAAACCATCTTCTCCTTTAATCTATTTCAGTATCTGCCAGTTCGTTTTACCCAATATCATCTATTTCATATGCAAATTCTTGTAAGACACTTTAAGGAGAAGAAAAAAATCCACTGAGATTAGATGTTTGTTGAGTTTTATTGAGCAGGACGAGCTGCAGTTTTTCTTTTGCATTTCTGATAGGAGGCCTCAAAGGAATCACAATCTCACAGACACTAACGCAGGCAGTTTGTCATGCATATAGGACACCTGCTGGGCACACATCACCAAAACAAGCTTCCAGAGTGTTTAAATGTACTCTCACACAGAGATCTGTTTAGTATCGTTTGTGCTATAAGGGAACAGTGGTGTGTTATGGTAGTAGAAACAGATGGTGACAAAATGTGAAGTAGTCTTGCGCGCTCAGTGCATTCAGATTTAGCTGACTCTCTGCATATTCTGACAGCATTAAGATGCTGGCTGTGTACATGTTACGGGAAAACTAACTAGACACTCAAAAAATGGAGAGCATAGTATACATACAGGGTTTTCCTGGGTCAAAAATTCGGTGGTGGCAAATGAACACGGTCATTCAGTAAAAAGTATCCTACCTATATGAAATGAGAGCCCAGCCAGTACTGACAAGAAATCCAAAATAAATGCAAAGAAACAGTTTGTAATATTAACTTATCCTATTTTTTGACGGTAACCTTTAACTTCCATAGTATTTTTTTCCTACTATGGACATCAATGGCTATGGTTAACTGTCTGTTTACCAACATTCTTCAAAATATCTTAATTTGTGTTCAAACTTCAGGTGAGTAAATGATGATACAAATTTTCATTTTTGGGTGAACTATCCCTTTCAGTTTAAAGCGATGTACACAAAGTGAAAACTCTCTGTATTATAATAAATGAAGCCATCTACGCTGTGCAATAAATCTCTTATTGACATCATGCTTATACTTTGTACTCTGCTGTTTTGTGTGTGGTTGAATGGATTTTGACTTAAACTTAAACACCTCTGATTGGCCATTGTGTTCATACACTCAACAGATATGTCTGTGATTGGCTACAAACCTCAATGCTGCAAAAACGTTAGAATAGAAACCTTAAATAGAAACCTTTGACGCTCTTCACAGAGCGCTTACGCAAACACTCATGGGAGCGTTTTAAAGCAGATGGCTATCATTTGGTACCGGTACTGCAGAACGGCAGATATCATCACATTAAAATGATCACATAAATCTTTGGCTGCCAAAATGTTTTCAATGCAGGAAAAACCCTGGCATAAGAGCAATGCATTCTGTGTAAACTGTATAAATTGTATAAAGTGACCATCATATGAAAGCATGAAGGCGGGCAGCCCAAGCTGCATGCATGGCTGTATTGTTATGTTAATATCCTTTATCTTATTCAGTGCTCTAGTGCAGACAGCCAGTCCACTATATTAGCAAATTAAAACCACTATCACCTGCAAATAAATGTGGAGAAAGAGGCAAAGCCAGAGCCTCCAGGGCAAAGAGCATTAAAGTCAATGAGCAGGAGCACAAAGGCACAGGTTTCAGTCACAGGGCAAGTGTGTGCAAGTGTGATACTGGGGATAAAAAATAAGTACAGAAGAATAAGGAGGTGCTCAATATGCCAATTGTACAAAGTTGAATTTTTACAGAAATATGTCTATGAACAAATCAAAGATAAAAAGCTACATTAAATGTAGCAGGTGATATGAAAAGGACAGACAAAACAAAACGCACAACTATAACATAAATAAATAAGTGGCTTAAACATAATAAAGGTGTGTCAGAGATATGAATTAGTAGTAGAGTATATATAAAAGGCATAAACAATTATATATTCTTATAATATATATATATATATATATATATATATATATATATATATATATATATATATATATTAAATTTGTATTAGTTAAGGATGCATTAAATTAAACAAAAAATTCTATTCAAAAGTTCCAAAGAATCCTGAAAAAAATGCAATATGGTTTCCACAAAAACAACTGTTTTGATAATGATAATAATAAGAACACTGAAAACAACATTGATAATAATAAGAAATATGTGCAAATTTCTTGAGCAGCAAATCAGCATATTAGAATGATTTTTGAAGGATCATGTGACATTGGAGTAATGATGCTGACAATTCAGCTTTGATCACAGGAATAAATTACATTTTAAAATATATTCAAATAGGAAACACATTTTACATTGTAATAATATTTCACATATATTATTAATAATACTGTGCATATTTCAAGAAAATTAGCTTTTAACCATGATTGAGATATCTACTAATTTGAAAAAAAAAAGAGTAATAAATTGTCTTGTGTAGAAAGTGTAATTTTTATCAGTTCATTAAATGGTTGACAGCGACAAGATTCAGTGAAGTTTAATAAGATGCTTTAGATGTAATACAGAGGTGCTTATGTATGTGCTTATGTATTCTTACATTTTAATGAAATTATCTAATCTTTTTACCAGATGGCCCCAAATGGTGAAAATATGCAGTGTTTTTTGTGTGTTTATATACACATTCTCATTTCCAGTATTTATTTGATGCATACAATGATTCCCCGATTCCAATTGTCCACAAACCAGACATCACTTTTTGCATATACTTGCTTTAAAGATCTTGTACTGTGAAATCAAGCTCATAATGACTAAATTAAATCATGTATATCATATCGGGTAATTACTTGCATGAGAACGAGATGCAGGGAGAGAAAGAGAGAGAAGGAGAGTGCAGTACATATTTAGAGCACTAGAGAGCACTGTAGACTACATCATCAATCACAGATCATCGTCTCATGGTTTGAATATGCCTTCTGCCCTGACTTTCTTTCATTCACTGATTCTTTCGCTCAGCCTAATCCCTTTAATCTACAGTATGAACACAAAAACCTCATGAGTTAATTGAGTGGATTAGCTTCATATACTTTGACTAACATTTTACATTAGACTTGAGATTAAAGTCACCATGAAGTTACTTTTTTTTTTTTTAATTCATGTTCCTTCATAATATTTAATTTAAGTAACTTCCCCTCCCTCTTACAGCGACATCTATTCTCTTCTCTAATTATGTGCTTACTGGCGTACGGGCAGGACAACCTGTCACTCACATGACATCAACCAATAGCAAACCACAACCATCCAATCAATTCCTGATGGACAAAATCAAGTCCCGCCCTACATTTTTTCTCGTTAGAGAGGCCAACAGGTCGTTTCACTTACATATACGGAAGAAAAGACTACCGAAACTTCTGTTTCATGCTGACTTTAATCCATGATGCAATATATATGCAAAAAGTGAGTTGTATCTTTCTAATATGCTAATTTTGTGCTCAAGATACCTTTGAAACAGTCTTTTTTTTTTTTTTCAGGATTCTTTGATGAATAGAAAGTTCAAAAGAACAGCATTTATTTCTTTCATCCTGAAATGTCAAAGCAAAACAAAATCTCTAGAAAGCAGGTAGTATACATTCAGTTACTATGTTGGCTGTATCTCTCTCACACACACATATTATATATATATACACACACTCACACATGCATCATCTACTATCTGTGAACACAGACTGCCAGCGCAGCTGATCACCACACGCGGCTAAATTTACTGTTTCTCAGTATAACACTTGATTCTGTTAAAGCCTGTGTCAGTGAGCCAGAGCTGCAGATTTAAATGTGCATCGTCAACTCAATTGTTGTACAATGGCGTGCAGTGATAAACAACATTTACCACAGTCAGATTGCTGTATGTGTCTGAAACACACACACACACACGTTTGAAATAAGGTCCATTTTTATTTGTTACATTCACATATCCAAAGGTTAAGCTATGGTTCTTGGGTTCTTTTGGATCAGTTTGTGTTCAATCTGTACCCTCCTTTCAGAGATGACACACACACACATAAGAACACACTCTCCTTTCCCTTGACAAAGCCTTAAATGGCATTTGAACGTGTTTGCAGGGAGAGAGAAAGAGAGATGTCTCCTGGGTTGCCTAGCAGACTTACTAACTCAAAATAAACCGAGCCACACTGGCTTGCTTAGATATGACTGGAGAACAAATACACACACACACACACACACAAGCTCAACACCAGCAGGCTGCTAAAACAAAAACTTAGCCTTTCATAACAAGTGTCATGGTATTACCATAAAATATACCACATAAATACCATGGTTTTTGGAAATACCTAACAGTAAAACGGAAACAGAATATAGTAATTGTTCAGTGTCATGACGTGCATCAACATACTATGATATTACCATCACTGAACCATGGTATAACCACAGTACTATTTTGTAAGAGAAATATACACAGATTTACTGTTGATTTATCTTGAGCATCTGCATATAACCATATAAGGGAAAGACTTCCTTGACACTAGAGATACACAATACAGTGTAGTGTTATCAACCGACATTAGATGATTTCAATTGATCAGTATCATCAATATTAGAGATTCTGGGCATTATTTAATTGTGCATTTACATCATTTTTTACATTCGATTAGCTTTGTCATCATCAAACGGCAAAGTTAATCTTTAAAAACTAACAATTTAATAACTGTGAAATGTAATCTTCAGGATTTCTCAAGATTTAGACAAAATAATACAGATATAATATAATAAAATAATGATAAAATGGTATCAGGCACAAATGTAATATTGGTGCATGCTAACTTTTATGCAATAGTACAGTAAGTTTTAATCTAAAAAACATTAACAAAAACCATGTTTTAGCAGTTTTTTAGACATGGCATCATACCATAACCAACTTATGGTACCAAAAACTACCACAAAAATTGAATTAATTTCTGTATTATAACACATATTAAAGTCCTACATATTACCATATCGGATAACACAGAATCCTACATATTACCATATCGGATAACACAGAACCATACCACTGCCACAGTACAGTTTTTACCATGATTTCTCAGGACGTGTATCATGGTAATACCTTATGTGTTTGGACATGTACATAATGGTATTCTTTGAAGATCCATAGAAAATTTTATATATATATATACTGCAAGAAAGTAAACCTCACACCATTCACATCATTCTAACCTGTGTGTCCTCTTCACTATCAGCAGGATGGTAGTTTTTGCCTGTTGCCCAGTCGCTCCTAAGGTGGAGGTGAGCGCTGCTCTGCGGGGGACTGGTGAAGCAGGGCCGGGGGGCCACAGCCCGGGTGGGCACCTGAGGGATGGGGAGGGCGCTGTGGATCGGCTTTGGCAGTCCAGACTTCATGTTAGTGACCACCAGGATAGCAGGCATCTTCCCCTGGAGCCAGAACCAGTCCAATGTATCTTGCCACGCACTGTAGCATCCAGCGTGCTTCAGATCAATCCTTATTCCCAATACAGTATGAACAACCTTATTATGGTCTTATTCTTCAAAAAAAAAAAAAAAAAAAAACAAAAAACGAAGCGATCCACCTGTATGTTGACAAGTCCGAGATGTCTTTCAAAAGCAAATATGAATCAGTTTAGCTCTCGATTCATTTTTATCCCAGGTGTTCCTGAAGTAGCACAGAAAATCCATAGCAGGAAAAAAATCACAGTATCATGGAAAGGGCAGGAATATAGAAGAGCAGCTAACGTATGACAGCAGCCCACTTGCAGCGAATGGTGCTCAGCTGGTGACTGCAGGGATTTGAATACACTTGTCCATGATCTCTCTCTCTCTCTCTCGTTTTAAACTCGCAAGCAGGTGTGGCTTTAAGACGGCAGCAGTAACTAGTGGCTCATGCCTGTCACCAGTGTATAAGCACTAGTTTTCGCTCAGCTGTGTGGTGTACACTCCCATAAACACACACACACACCCCTCCCATCTAGGACGTCACAGCAAATGAGCGGTATGAAGCAGCAGAGGCTGGATATGATTAGCTTGTGTGTGTGTGTGTGTGTGTGTGTGTGTGTGTGTGTGTGTGTGTGTGTGTGTGTGTGTGTGTGTGTGTGTGTGTGTGTGTGTTGAGCATGGAAGGAACTATGCATGTCTTACATGTGCGAATACTGTAGATTAGAATTGACAGCTTGTGTGTGTAACTCTCTCTGCATTGTGTGTGTGTATGAGTGAGAGAGAGAGAGAGAGAGAGAGAGACGCAGTGTTCTCCATGTTGTGGGCTTTCCTCCAGGCACTCTGCACGCAGAAGAAGTCAAATGAGGCGAAGGTTACTTGCAGGGATTAGTAGATCTCATATTTCTGTGTTTTTTATTCACTATTTCTTCCTCATAGACATTAATCACTGCAGAGATACACCTTTATTTCTCTATCTTTGTTTTTAATGCATTTTAGAATGATAAAGCAGTTTAGAGAGACACTGAAGGACCATAAATCCTGCATATAAGAGGTTTTCATTTGCATTTCTTCATTTTAACAGACACTTTTATCTGAAGCAACTCACACATGTGGATAATACAAGCACACATGATTATTAAGAAAAAAAAAAAAAAAAACAGTACAAGTTGAGCTGCTGTATGAAGTGGGTGCCAAAGATATGGAATACAATTTGATTTTGATTTAAACTGTCTGATAAATCAAAGAACCCTGAAAAAAAATGATCACATTTTCCACAAAAGTGTTGTTGATCATAAGAAATGTTTCTTGGGCACCAAAGTAGCATATTATAATGATTTCTGATGTGACACTGAAGACTGGAGAAATGATGCTGAAAATCCACAAGAATACATTGCATATTAAAATATATTCAAATAGAAGAAAAAAAAGTTATTTGAAATTGTAATAATATTTCACAATATTACAGTTTTACTGTATTTTTGATCAAATAAATGCAGCCTTAATAATGAAGTATTCATTCAATTTCCAGAGCTTGCACTTGGCCCATGCTTTCTCACTTAGCCCAAGGCAATATGATAATGATAAGGCAAGCTCCGCCCCTTTATTAACTTTTGGTTAATATATACAATATAGGTTCTGTCTCAGAGCAGTACTGTAGTAGTTGTGAGCTTTGCTTTTAGAAACATAAATGACAGAATGACACTGTCTGGTTGAAAACATTAGTTGTATATGCATTTAACTATACTCTATATGCATCGACCAATTGCAATGCAATACTCAACTAATGTCCACCTAATGACTTCTGGATCAATATCCCACCATCTGTAGCCTATATCATGACATTTTATGATCTTAGGGCTGTTGGCGGGTGAGTAAGAGAGGCAATTAAGGGATAGTTCACCTAAAAAAGGAAAATACTGTCATAATTTTGCTCATGTCGTTCAGTCTTTTTGCGAAACAAATGAAGACATTTCCAAAAAAGTTGAAAATGCGTTTTTTTTTGTCCACAAAATTAAAGTCAATGGGGTCCAATGCTGTTTGGACCTCACAGAATTTTATAAAAAATAGACAAAAATGGTTAAAATGTTCCTTAAAATATCTTTGATTATATTCACATGTTTACAGGTTTGGAAAAAACAAGGGAATTATCCCTTTAACTCAACAATTCTGGTGCCAAAAGTCCAAACTTGATCCCAAATTATATAATCATCACTAATCATAAAGGATCTTGGCATATTTAATTTAATTTCCCATAATTTCCCACTTCCCATCATCAACAAACCTATAGTTATTTGCCACCACACCCATAAACAGTTGCATTTCAGGAAACTATGATTAAAGACAATGGATGCTACCCGAGAAACACAATAAAGATGTCAGTTTTAACGTACCTACATAGTCCAGCTAAACTCAACATTTCAAATTCAGGTTAATGGATTGGTTGAGATGCTCGCTCAAAATCACACTGACAGAGTTCAGTCATTTGGAAAATGAAAGGGAGTGAAGTAATGAGAAGATTTGGGGTCTCGAGAGTCTGGAAGTATTCCCAGATCAACACACCGTGTGCCTCCTAAAGCCAACACAATAATCCACAACGTAATCCTGTTACCTATAATGCAAATCTGTGTGTGTTTTGCATCTCTAGTGTGTATGCAATTATACAAATTTGAATACATAATCTTCCTAGGTGTATGAAATGAAAAGAGAAGTGCAACTAGGAGAACAAAAGGCAAAACTCAGATCTGATTAGTTAAATAACTGAGATCAAAATGTCGAATAATCTTTTATTGGCGGTCTCATTTGAAGGCCATATTTTAGAGTCATTGCCAAGGTTATCATTCTGCTAGAAAACTCAAGAGCAAATCACTGTTATTTTACCACATCTGTCAGTAGGGCACAAGGATAATATCAATAATTCCTGACAGTGACAAAGGCTCCATTAAGGTTTATGATGAAAATTGTCTGATTGATGGCTTTTAAATGTATATTAAAGGGGATCTGTTATGCCCTTTTACAAAGTCTTGATTTTGTTTTTGGGGTCTACTAGAATAGATTTTCATGCTTGAATGTTCATGCTTGAAAACCTTATTTTTCACATATTTCACATATTTAAATTATGGGCCCTATTTTAACGATCTAAACGCAAAGTGTAAAGCGCATGTTGCAGGGTGCACTCAGGGCGTGTCCAAATCCACTTTTGCTATTTTAATGACGGAACAACGGTCCGTGTGCCGGGGTGCATTTTTGAAATGGGTTGTCCCTATTCTCTTAATGAGTAATGGGCGTAACGTTCAATAAACCAATCAGAGTGTCATCTCCCATTCCCTTTAAGAGCGAGATGTGCTCGCGCCATGGCGGATTGCTATTTACATGGCGGAATTTGTTGGTGATGAGTCAGTTAATATATATGTGTGTGTATTGGCACGATTGTTCAATTAATTCGCCAATTTCATTCATCATTATAAGAAGTAATAGGCTGAATTGAAAATAGGTAGCCTAATTCTAATACACGCAATGACTATTCATCATTACATTTTTATATTTATGTAGCCTACACAATAATATTCTTTTACACTGTAATCCTTTTGTTTTTAATATTTGGCATGTTTGTGTGATGCGCATCCCTGTGTGTAATAAGCAAAGTCAACGTGCACTGTGGACACGCCCAGAGGCGCAGTTTCTACCAACGCGCTCTAACAAAAAAATATTGCGCCATTGACTTTAGACTTTAGACCAGGTTTGAGTTGGTCTATGGCGCAGTCTATTTTCAGCTCCTTAAAATAGCAATGCGCCTGAACACACCTCTTTTTTAGACCAGCACACCCATGGGCGCACTAACTGGCGCAAATGCATTTACTAATTTAAGGACGTGGCGCTTAACGGGAAAACGCGAACGCCGCCAGATGCAAACTAGCGAACACACTTGCGCTGCGCCTTGCATCGCATTTCGCCGGGTGTATTATAGGGCCCTAAGTCTTTGAGTTTGTCAAGAGATTTAAAGCACCATTTTAGAAGAGCGCACATGTGCGTACGAACTCTACTACGTAAGAACAAACCAATAATTGAATCTGGAAATACAGCAAAATAAATGAGAAAAAAGATAATTATTCCTCAGATGCCATGTCCATAATGTAACAAGGTTTAAAGTCTCAGGGAAGGAGGAGGCAGGAACCGGTAAACATTCAACGTATGTTTTAATCATAAAATAAACAAACAACAAAACTAAAGTAAAGCAGCATATAAACATAATAACATAAAGTTCAGGCCAGGTCCTCTCTCGTCCTTCACTATCATTACTCCTCCTTTTATCCTTCCGAGCTCCTCCGTGGGACTCGAGGCTCATTAGCACTCGCATCACTGACCTTGCTCCTTTCCCACATCTTTTGGCCCCGTCCTACTTGCCACACATAATTCATAGCAAAAATTTGGCATTAATTTAGTTTCAAGTTAATTTATTTCTTTTAACAAAGTTATTATCCACCATCCGTATTATCCACCATTTGCAGCAATAGTTTTGGAAAACAATCATGATTAGCTACAGATGATTTCTTCAACCATGCATCATACTATGGCAGATAAGCAGCGAGTTATGTCATTGTATGGGAAACACACCCATTTATTTCCTGTCTCTATGAAGCCCCTCCTTCTGAAAAGTGCAATGTGCTCTGATTGGTTGGCATGTTTTGGAAGTAATGCAGTTGGTATATGGCCGAACACCATGTAACACTGACTACCGCAGCAAGCCTAAACATATCCCTTTAGGGGCACCATAGAATGCATTATTCATTTTCTGTGCCTTTCTGAATAAGGTATTTGGCTTTGGGCAAATCCCTAATGGTGACACCACACTTCTAACAGAACTTAAGGCCTGTGTATACCTTGGCCGGGAATTATTTAAATGAGGAATATTTTGATGTGTTCGCTCCCGGAAGAAAACTCAAGACTGCAATGGTGGCACTTCAGGGAGTTCCGAAACAGTGACACTGATATAGAGAATAACTCCCTTTGGAGTGACTTTGCAGACCTTTTCATGCTTAAAAATCAATATTACACACTAAGAAAGTTCAACTTGAAAATGTAAAAAAACATAATAGGTCCTTAAACAGATGCAGGTGTGTAATATCAAGGGTTGGCTGACTAGAGTCTGCTGAGACCAGAATGAAGCACACACACACAGACACACACGCACACGCACACACACACACACACACACACACACACACACACTTCATCATGAGAGCTACCTTTGCTTTGGCTTTGTAGTTGCAGATTGACATTTTCAGTCCAATCTATTTTTGGACCTTGAAAACCACTTGAGATTATACCAAACCCAGGAGATCTGCAGCGTTTTAATTACAATAAAAGCCTCAAGCTAATTAAAACCGGACATTCCCCAAGAAAAAAAATAAATAAATAAATAAAAAAATAAAAACACTTAAGAGTAAGCCAAAATAAACACACTATTTCATATCTTAAGGTTATTTCATGTTTGACCAAATGACATTTGTAGTTTAATTCATATATTCAATGACTCAAATTAGACTAAGTAACCATACTACTTATTTTAATGACATAATGTGCACAAACACCCATCTGTGCTACTTTCATACTTTAGTTTTTAATTTAAAAATTGTAAAAATAACTTGAAAAATAGAAAAACTAGAAAAAAATAATTAAAACTGATTGTACAATTACAAAAAAAAATAAAAATAAAAATAAAGTAAAACAAATCATTAAAATAAAAAAAAATAATGATGAGAATAAAAACATTATATTTTATCATGATATTTTTTTCCGCTAGAGGTCGCTAGAAGCCTATTCAAAACAAAGGCGTAGTTTGATGACGCCAAGTTTTAGAGCGGAAACTTGGGACATGTGGTCTCCATCTCAACGGACGGTGCAAAAGAATAGGGATTGGAGTCTGGAAGAACTCATGTTCGTGGATGCGATTATTAACGTTACTGTAGTATATGAAGCAGAGCAGGACCGAGTGTTGCGGGAGCTGAACGAGGCCGCTGGAGCGATTGATCAACACACGCCTCACGAGCAGCGGGACTTTTATTATGACACAGCCGCCGGCGCCGCTTCCGCTTTTCCGGTCGTGAGTTTACGGGAGCTGTCCTTGTCGACAGAACCAGCGGCAGATGGTAAACAGTAATTATGTTCCATAAATAAGTAACACAATCCAGCATAAAACGTGCAAGAAGTAAATAAGGAACTGCTTGAAGCAAGCTAGTGGTTTGCTGGACGCTAGACACTACTTCCGCATTTGTCCACGGCACTGTTGTCATGTGGTTTCTACGTCAGTAAAGGCGGTAACAAAGGGAACTGACGTCATTGACAGGCGACTGCACTGCCCCGTGTCACTGTTTAAAATGGGAATTTTCTCATGATTTACAAGTAGTTGAAAACATTAGAGATATTGTTTGTAATCAGCTGGACAAAATATATAACACTAGCCTAGTGGTTTTTGGATATTTTACTGCAAAAATTTTACATATTGTACCTTTAATGTTAATTTCAACATTTACTAATACATTATTAAAAGCTTGTTAACATTAGTTAATGCACTGTGAACTAACATGAACAAACAATGAGCAACTGGATTTTTATTAACTAACATTAACAAAGATTAACAAATACAGTAACAAATGTATTGCTCATGGTTAGTTCATGTTAGTTAATACATTAACTAATGTGAAGAAATTAACATTTTTGTAAAGTGTTACCAATAACAGCAAATATTGGTTGATTTATTATTCACATGCCTAAAAAAAAAAAAAAAAAAAAAAAAAATCTCACTGCGTTAAAGCCATTAAAAAGGAATAGATCATGTGACCACAGCTCGTTGCTCTAATGAAGCATGTATAATTAACTCATAATTAGCTTCCATTTGCCTCCTGCACTCTGTCTTCTCCACCCTATGCTGCAAAATGACTATTTTAATACAATCCACATCTTAATGTCCCTGTATTACAATCAGAATTTTAATTTTATACACACTAATGCTCCCATACTTTATTATTAAGACGCTAATAAGCATTCATTATGATTAGAGATGCTTCTTCAGCCGTGATGATGTTCTGAGATCTCAACTAATATCACCTCATAAGATATGGCATCATTTAGCTAGGCATAAGGGATCTTTAAACTCTGAAGCCCTAAAAATAATCAGCTTTAAAATGCGTTGAAAGAAAAATGTAGCCGTGGTTGTTGTAGCTACAGCGAACAGACACAACATGACTACGTTAATCAGTAATGAGCCGTGAGGCATTTAACTACTGATCAAACATTTCCATCTGCTACCATTAATGTTTACTACTGAGAGTTAAATTGAAATAATTTAATATCAGTACTAGCTACAAACAGAGAGGTAGAGTGAAAAAGAGTATAATTTCTCATTTTCTTTCCATTGGATGTTGCACTAGATCAGGGGTTTCTATTCTCTCTAATCTCTACTTGGGAGGAGTATATAAAATGAGAATTATCCCATATCATCACTGTACCTAAATGTGTGTGGCGTCCACAATATGCAGAGTAGCTGAAAAATTATTATAATTCACAGTTTGACAGGCTAACAGCAAAATATTCAGTTAGTGTAATTTACTTGAACTAATGGACTGTCATTGACTGGGACAGATCGCATTTGATTTCATTTTCATACCGCTAACAAGAGCAGAGGTTAAAATCTCTAGGCCAACACAAACTATTATTCCTTACAAGCTTAAGAAATCCTGAAGCAAAGTGATGTCTCATTAGTCAAGAGCAGGAGGGATCTCATAGTTGTGTTGTTTGGCCATATGAATGTCGTGTTCTCGAAAACCAGAGGATGGCGACTCCGCAGGGAGACGAGTGCTTTATGAAATGTATATCTTTGAAAGAGCAGTAATGGAGAGTTAAGCACATCATTCATCAAAACAATATATACCGTACTTAGCATCAAGTATTCACAGATATAATGTTAGTAAGCAAAGCAATATTTTTTTCTAACTTCAGGACAATGAATAAACACCACATTTTTTATTCAGCCTCATCTATTTCAACACATATAAACAAAAATATGTTCAACACATATAAAACAAAAAATAATATAAACACATAGGCTTAGTCTTGGCAGACTAGATCTGCAAAATTGAATTTTAGCTATTTTAGCGATTCAGATTCTGAATGTGCTTATCGATTTGGATTCTTATTGATTCCCAGTTTCGATTCAAATATGGTAAAAAAGTTATCAAAAATATTTATTCTGTCTTTTTGCAAAACATTGTTGCAGCTGAATACCATCAACAACAGCCTAAAGTACAACTAATTTAAAATCCAAACATTATTAAAGACAAGTTTACAGTCAGTAATACAATAAGAACAAATAAGCAAATTAGCAATAGCAAAAAAAAAAAAAAACTGAAAAAAGTTCAGAAATTGAAATTAAATGTAAAATAACATTGCATAGTTTTCTTTTTAAAAATATAATCTATAAATTATAGTTAAAATATAGATTAATCCATATTAAGGTTTCAAAAGTCATTCAGTGAAGATCAGTGGGTGACTTTCTTTTTCTTTTTGTGATGAGCAGGGCAGAACAATAGCCGTGAGAGAACAGCGTGAGGAGCAGCTCTGGAAGCATAAAGAGAGGAGCGAAGACAGTGAAGGACCAGAGAGGACCAGGCCTGGATTTATGTTATGTTTTTATTACATTTGTGTGTGCGGCAGTCGTCCATGAGGGACTGCCGCCATTCTTTCATTTTGTGTTTGTTTATTTTATAATGTTATTAAAGTTGTTTGAATGTTCGCCGGTTCCCGCCTCGTTCTTCCCTGATCTACGAATAGCGTTGCATTGGTGCTGAAACCCGGGAGGAAAGAGGGACATGCTGTCGGAGAGCCCTCACTCCTGAAGGAGATTGCAGTGCTGAGGAGGTCGGGCAGCACGTAAGAGTGAAGACCGCGAGTGGCTGCTCAAGGTGGTGGTGCTGGAGCGAGGATACAACAGGTGGGACGGAGAGCTCGCTGCCGTGCTCCTGGGTTGAGTTGGGGTGGCTGCCGTCCGTGAGGGAGCGGAGAAGTCATCGACGTTTGCTGTGGGCCGGAGCCTGTTGCCGTCCACCATGATGGGGAGGAAGAGGGAACAGGGGAGTCACTGCCGGCTGCCCGCAGCCAGAGGAACCAGAGGAGCCATCGCTGGCTGCCAGGGGGCTCAAGCTGTCCACCGAGCATCCAGTACCATCGCATGGCACTGCGAGGAAGAGCCTCTCGGCTGGCTGTGGACCGAGCAACAGTGTATCCATGAACTGGACCAAGATTTTTTTTTTTCTTTCCTTTTGCCTCTCTCCCCTCTTTAGTCTCTGTCGCTCCTTGTGCTTCCATCTCCTTTTCTCTCGTCTCATCTGTCCTTACCACCAGGTACTGCGGCCACCGAGACTGGCCCCCGGGGGGAGTAGAGCACCCCCTCGGGAGTACCTGTGAGGGGTGATGGGGGTATGTGATAAGCAGGGCGGGGCGAGAGCTGTGATACAATGGTGTGAGGCCAGTGGCGTGATTGCTAAGGAGCTCCACCAACACACTGCACCATCTCGTATCTCTCACTGAGGAGCTCCGGAAGCATAAAGGGAGGAGCGATGACAGTGAAGGACGAGAGAGGACCAGGCCTGGACTTCCGTGAGGGACTGTTGCCATTTTACTTTCATTTTGTATTTGTTTATTTGATGATTATTAAAGTTTGGTAACGTTCGCCGGCTCCTGCCTCCTCTTTTCCGTATATACGAACTGTGTTACACTTTTGTTCTTTGATTAATGACAGACTACAACAGCTGTCACACTAAGACGGAATGCACAGATCCAACTTTTTACATTCACTGAAGACATATCCGACTGTGTTTACGAGGATATTTTGACATAATTTTGTGTGTATTTGTCTGGGAATCGAAAAGCGGAAGCACAATTTTAATTTTATAACAAGTATCCAATTCCTGATCTTAAGTATCCAATTCCAAAATTGGAATTGTTTCACAACCCTATGCATGAATAAAGGCTACTGTTGAAACGTGCACATAAATACAGTGAATAGGATATGAGCTGCTGCAAGGAAATAAGGGGGAACCCCCTAGAACTCTAGGCAGGTGGTACTGGGGAAGGTGGGGGGCTAGGAAAATATATAGAAGAAACAACATTTAACTTTTTCCAACTGATTCCTGTTTCTAATATCAGGACAATGAATAAACATATTTTTTATTACGCCTCATTTAAACTCATCCTGCTGGGTTTGTTGTGTATGTGTGCATTTACGCAGTGAGCTGTACAACTCAGCTTGACCCAGAATAACAGGAGTGGAGGTCACCCAAACACACTCAACACTCAGCTGACTGGCTGGACTCCACTCTTCAAAATAACACACTATCGTAGGGGAATATTTGAACAAGGACGGCCAAGTGCGAACTGCCAACTGGTTATGTGCTAGGAAAATTAACAGAGACACATGCAATCAAATGAATATAACAAGCTGTGAAATAAATGCTGATATAAAGCAAGACATGCATGTAGAGTCGACACACACACACAACAAAAACAGTGGCATCCCGCTGTGAGGTTTCCCAAAAATAATCTCTCCAGGAGCTGCTGTGACCCTAAGCTGTCAAAAGCAGTCACTCCAGAGATAAAAGAACACATCTTCCTGAAACCTGAACTCATTTATCTTCATCTCAGCTGACGCTGTCACATCTAGAGCAGTACAGCAGAAAGACTTTCAGATCATCTCCTTGTGAGTCAGGCATGTATCCTAGAGTGAGGGCGTGTGTGTGATCTGTTTAGTGGGCGGCACTGGCAACAGACACACAAACATGCACATGAAAAGTACTGCAGCAGTACAGTACTATAGTATAGTGATAGTATCAGATGGGAATACCATGATACTTTGATACACCATGATACTGAATGAATGGTAGTACATAATGTAGTATAGTAAAATACAGTGCAATACAGTACTTTGCCTATAGGACAGTACAGTAGACAGAGTAAAGACCAAGACCAGAACTACTTAAATTCATTTAAAAATTCACATCTACTGCCTGAGAAATGTTTTATATTTAATCAGTAAATACAATGAGAATAAAAAGACACTTTATAGAGCTGTTACCAAACAAATTAAATCACTAACAACCAAATTCATCTTTGCACTGCAGAAGAAGTTGCATCTGAATTGGTACAATTACAACTGCATAAATAATGAAAACAAGACCTATGTGGATGAAAATGCATTTGAGAAAAAAAAAAAAAGAAAGAAAAAAACTTCTAAAAATATTATTTAATCTAAAATTAAATTAAATAAAAATTATAATAAATATTATGTAATAGTACAAAATAATTTTACTGTTAAATTAAATTGGTATTTAATCATATTAAATAAATTAATTATTATTTTTTTGTTTTTTGTTTTTGATGATTATTTATTTAGGATTATTTTTAGGATTATTTAATGTTAAACCAACCCACCTTTATTAAACATGAAAACACTACTAGATAATAATTGTCAGGATAAATGTAACATTTTATAAAATATTTAAAAGATATTGTACCAGTAATGCATTAACAAGTACTAAAAATGCATTAAAAGTACTAAAACTGAACATAAAAAACGATATATTGTGGAAAACTAAAACTAAACTAAAACTAGCAGTCATAATAAGTAAAAACAATGCTAACAACTAAACTAAAATGAAAAATAAACTGGAACTGATGAACTGAAATGAAAATAGAAATAAAAACTATATTAAAGAGGCCATTTTATGCCCTTTAAAGGGACAGTTCACCCAAAAATGAAAATTATCCCATAATTTACTCACCCCCAAGCATTCCTAGGTGTATATGACTTTCTTCTTTCAGCCCAACACAATCAGAGTTATATTAAAAAATGTCTAGGGTCTTCCAAGCTTTATAAAGGGAGAGAATGGTACCCTATATTTTGAAGCCCAAAAAAGCGCATCCATCCATCATAAACATAATCCATACGACTCCAGTGGATTAATGACAGCCTTCTGAAGCGAAGTAATGGGTTTTTGTAAAAAAAAAAAAAAAAATAAATAAATAAATTTTAAACTTTATAAACTATAATAAAGTCCCTTTAAGACAAGTCATTTCACTCGGCGGCCATCTTTGACACGCCTCTCGGGCATCCTGGGCATCATGCAATCTCTTTGAATGGGGAAACATCAAATTCTCCAAAACTGTTCACCAACCTTATGATTAAATTTCATATTTGAAATCACCAATGAAATCAAACAACAACCGGCTCATAGATTTAGTTTCTAAACGCTCGAATCATGACAAAAAAACTGTATTTTTCAGGCTGGATCAAGCTAATGCGCAGACCTAAATGCGCAGACCTAAATGCGCGTCTCTTCGGAGGCGCGCATCTGAATGTTTCTATAGAAACCAGTGATTCTAACGGCCGCTGAAGTGACGCGATGAATTTACCAGTCAGCGATTGGCTCTTATTTAGAAGGCGGGACTTAGGCGCCATATTGCGCGTTACACTTTCTCCCATTCAAAACAATACGAGTGACACGTCTTGTGTTATTCTATAGTCTTTGACTATACTCACTGGCTTCCGGCAACAGCTGTATGTGAGTTCAAGAGAGAGTCAAGTTTGGAGTGACTTTGTGCTTTACAGAACTTTTCATGCTCAAACAGCAAAATTACAAACTAAAGAAAGTTGAAAATGTAAAAAAGTAGGGGTGTGATGAGATCTCATGCCACAAGATCTCGTAAGGATTAAAATATGACGAGATTTCTCGTCGAGGTGAAAAGCTGTCTTGCGATATTGCCATGACGGAGCGTGAGGGTGAAATTAGGATAGAATATGCTATGGCTACATTTACATTACGCCTCCACTGTCGTTTTGCTTTTTATAGAAATTAAAAAAAACATTTAATTCAGTTGGATAACGGTTGCTTCAATGCCATCCAGCTTATCCAACATGAGCTGCAGAGCCACACGTAGTGCAGCAGGAATCAGAGTTCACTGATCACGTGACAAGAGATGACTGACAAGACCATGGTGGAAGATTTGTTGCGCAACGGAGCTTAAACGTCTGATAAATGTCTTATATTGTAGAATGAGCACTCAGCACCACCAGTATATGTGATCGAGCGATTCTATGATCAATTTGTGGAAAGGAGTTCAGTTATAAGGTCACAAGAAGCTCATAAATCATGTACAGTTCTAAGGTCTGAAGAGACTCACATAAAATTGTACAGGAGAGAAGCTAGTCAGTTGAGTTTGTGGCAAAACCTTTTACATTGCTATCACAGAATATTGTTGTCTTATTGCATATGATAATTCATACTCAGAACTCATATTGTTCAGTAAAGTATAATATAGAACAATACAAGGCACAGTATAGCAAGTACAGTATAGTATAGTATAGTATTGTGTTACACAATGCAGTGTAGTGTGGTATAGTCTATATAGTAGTATATTATTTTTGAATGGTAATGTAGTGATGTACTGATGATACAGCATGATTCAACATTCAATAACCCTAACAACATAACATCAAACATTAAGACCATCTGTTGTCACAACAAACTGTACTGTAAAGCATACGGCAGTGCTTCATGTGGTAGAGCTTCACCAGATCCAAACGCTTCGCTCTGATCTGGAGCAGAACCAACGTTGATTCTAACCACCAACCACACACAGAGCAAAGACACAGAGGAAATGTTCCCGAACACAAGACTACTGCTCTCATTTCCTGCCCTGATGCTTCAGGGGGACTAGAATCAGTGTTTTTAATTTAACAACACATTATAAAGAGCAGTAAAGAGGAAGGCACACTGCTCGGAAAATAATCAGACCCTGCGTGTCAGGGATAATCCAAATACGGAACAGGAGGGAAAACAGGGAGAACCGCATAATACGGGACTAATTAAATTCTTACATTGTGAGTACACTTTGTTTCACTTTGCTAGGAGACATAAAATCGAGGCAAACACTCAAAGACTTTCTTAACGGGAGGCTTTTGTGAAGATTTGTGATATGGAAATAATGAATTGATGATGAAAGCAACAGTGGTTCTAGCCAAACACCCTTCGGTGCCATCTCTCTATAAATAATTGAGTAATTGCTTTGTTAAATCGAGTCAAAACTGGCATATAATTCCAGCAATAAGAAAAAAAGGTGCTAAAAACAAAACATATCTCCCCTTGGAATTGACTTCAGGCATCTTGGTCTAATAGGCAATTTTAAAAGGCAATGCTTTTAATATAAAAACCACCCACGTGGACTTAGTTCACCTACATCTGATGGATGAATATACTGTCAGTTCTTGGTGGAAACAACTAAAAATTCAACCGTTTTCCCTCATAAGCTTCAAATTTGTCAGGTGGGTCCTTAAAATAGCTTTCATTTGTACTTCTGAGCATCTCTGTGATGCCCAACCAGATAAACCTACTTTGCCATCTGTGCTGTCCTTTCAGTTTTGTAAAAGGGGACAATGTGTTTCTGCAATTTACCATACTGGGACAGGCCTAAAAGAAAAGTACCGTACAAGGAGTTGATTCAACATCAAGCCAATATGGACTAGTTATAGTTTATGATGGTTCAGCTTCTTTGACGTACTGTAACATACAATATTCACTTACTAGCGGGTTATGTCTGAAATGTCCAGAGGTCTTTAAGGTCTTTGAGTGGGCATGCTGCAGATGGGTGATAGTAGATATCCAGTCTTGCAGTAATGACAATCCTTCTTAACCAGATTAGATTTAAAGGTGAGCACACAGGCAGAGAGAAATCCATTAAACAGCTTAAAGGATGCCGGTGGCGGGTGTCTTAGCATACGCTAAAACCGACATCTCCTGTCTAACGATAATCCTGTCTTCTTCTAATTGTGTTGCATGCAAACGTCTAGCTGCGCATTCAAAGATAAGGATATGTACATATGAAGGACACATTAAAAGCACATTTTCATTCATATCTGCAAAATATTTCAAAATATTAGTAAAAAATAAAGTTTGCTTTATCATTTGATCTTAAACTACACTGTAAAAAAACTTTTTTTCAAAGTGGTAAATAAGATTATTGGAGTACATTTTACAAGAAAATACTATTTCAGTATTTCTACTTCTAATTTTCACATTTAATTCAATGCTTTACTTCTTGTTTCTTTGCCATTATTTATGAAATTTACTAGCAATTTCTGAATCAAGATTGTTAAGTAAATCCTAAACATTTTTATTTTATTTTTATTTATTTTTTTAGTGTAAAACATCAGCCTCTATGTCTATGTTCTATCATTATGGCTATTAGTTTTCCTCATTCTTGAACAAACATGAACAAACCACTAACTTTAAAGGGATAGTTCACTCAAAAAATTAAAATTTTGTCAAATCAAGTTCTTCCAGGCCTGTATGACTTTCCTTTTTCTGCTGAACACAAAAGAAGATATTTTGAAGAATGTTAGTAACCACACAGTTGAAGGCACTTCCATAGTATTTTTTCCCCTAACAAGTCAATGGCAACCGTCAACTGTATGGTTACCAACATTCTTTAAAATATCTTCTTTTGTGTTCAACAGAAGAAAGAAACTCATACAGGTTTGGAACAAATTGTGGGTGAGTAAATCATGACAGAATTTTCCCTTTAAGTATTAGATTATTGAATCTGAGCCATAGATGCTAGAGCTTTCATTTAGACTAAACTCAATAATGTTCTCAGGTAATAAACTAAAAAAAAAAAACAGTCATAGCAAACTTCAGCAATGAGTCACTTCTTGATATTTCAGCCAAACAAATTTTTCATATTGCCAAGCTAGCAACATTTTGCTCACAATGAAGTGCATCCGGGATGTTGCGGTGAGATTTTTTCCACCGGTTAATCGACGTGTAAAAAAAACGGTAATCCCGGTGTCACCGGGGTTGCGTGTCAGGGATTTCGGGTGGCCGAAAATGCAGTCATAATATATTTTATTCTTAATAAAAATACACAAAACAATAAGACACTCGCTTGTATTACACACATCTTTAATACAAATACATACAAAAGCACTTATGAAACACCTTTAAAGTGCATTTCTTAACAAAACGAACCACTGCACACATCGTGCAAGTATCAAACAAGAAATTATATTAAAAAAATCACTATTCGTTAAATAAAGTGCCTGCCTTTTTCAGCAAAAAACAAATCCAAAATATTTCCAAATAGGTGCTTTTGCATTTCGCTTTGAAACCAGATCTTCCGCCATACTTTGCCAGTTAGCTCGCCTCACTGTCCTCAAATGATAAATGAAATCAGACACCGGCTGCTGCTTTACTGCAGCGCTCGTTCCGCTTACGCTAAATTACGAAGGCACGTAGTCACTAACTGAATTAAGTGCTTTATTGCTATAGGCTAAAATTTCAACACGATGGGGAGTACTATGACCGGTAGGTGGGTTAAACACCGTGTATCACCGGTAACACCGACTATCGCAACAAGCCTAGCATCCACACTGCTGACACATTTACCTGTAAAGCTTATCCACATTGTGTGCATGAAATAGACACTGTTACAGTCAAATCATGTCATCAGAGACAGATATGTATAAGTAGATGCCACATTCGAGCACTCCAGAAGCGTCCGCCATCTTGGAACAGTCAACATTTCAGATGCTGTCGTCATACACAGTAAAAATTAATGAGCTCTCCAAGATGACACCTCAGAGATTTAAATTCTTGAATAAAGGGGTAACCTTTCACAGGTGAGAATGTGTTGGTTTGTGTTTTTATATGTATTTATATCTACAGTTTGCAACTATTACAGGGTTTTTTTAAACTATGGGAACTAATACTTTTTAGCATATGCAGAATTATCTAACATTAATGGAAATTATCTGCTGAAGTCTATTGCAGATATAGATATTCATATTGTGTATAACTACGGCTGCAGACGCATAGTCAAGTTGCTCTTGAATGTTCACAGACTGGTCTTGACTGTTCCAATATGGCAGACGGCTTAAGTATAGTAGGGCTGTCAAACGATTAATCGCGATTAATCGCATCCAAAATAAAAGTTTGTGTTTACATAATATATGTGTGTATACTATGTTTAATTATTATGTGCATGTAAATACACATACATACACGTATATATTTAAGAAGTGTTTGCTTGTATATACTGTATATATATTTATATAATTTATATTATATATAAATACAAAAATTACATGTATAAATATAACAAATTTTCTGTAAATATATACATGCATGTGTGTGTATTTATATGCACATAATAATTATACATAGTATTCACACATATATTATGTAAACACAAACTTTTATTATGGATGCGATTAATTGTGATTAATCGCTTGACAGCCCTAAAGTATAGCGGCCCATAGAAACAGCAATTAATGAGGCATCTATGTATCTATGATCAGTGTTAATTAAACATCATGGCCCAAAACTATTTCAACCTAAACATTTTTTTCCGTTTTAGATGAATATTTTTGTTATAGTGGAAAATTTAGGCCATCACATTGTCTTCAACTCTTATATAAATTAGGGCTTGTTCTAATTTTTTTTTTTTTTTCCAACCAAAATTCATTATGTGCAAAAAGCAGCTAATACTAAACACCAAGACAATCCGTCACAATTTCATCTAGCTGTTATGGAGACTAACAACCGATGATAGAAAATGAAGTATATGCACTGACATGAAGATACTTTAATTTGGGTTCAAACAAGCAAAATGAGATGAAATGAAAATCATAGAGTGTTGTTTTGGATGAGCAGGGGTTCTTGTTTATGTGGTAAGCCTGAAATCTCTTGCGGCATCCTCTGCTAGACCCAACTGTGTCACATCGCATCACTGCTGTGGCCGGATTTTTTGTCTCAAATATAAAAGCCAGACAGAAGTACTAAAGAGCCTTGGGCTCACAGAACAGGCGAGAGAGTTTGAGAGTGGTTGAATACGGGGTCTTATCCTTAAGCATGACAACACAACCTTTCCTAAACCCGAAACAGCTTAACGTGAAATCCATAGGTCTAACATCTCAACCCCTCGCACTTCCCACAGGATCTTACCGGCTTATAGCACTGCTGAACATGGTCAATGGTTTATGATAAGGGAAAAAAAGCTTTACCATTGGGTACTTTGCTGCCTCTTTTCCTGCAGGTCTGCTCAAAATGCCATCAGTGAATCTACCATCCTTCTTCTCGTGTCACATGTGACCCAGTTCAGAGCTCCATTTTCTATGTTCATCACTTTTGCACCTACAGCTACAGATAAACTTTAGAGTTGAATTAAAATGCTGCAGCAGGAGAAGAAGGCTTTGACAGCCCCCCTACCCTTCTACCGCCCAATCACTCGTACATCCCTAAGGGCCGCATGGCAGATGCAAGCTGACTGTTCACAAAGTGACAGCAAAGCATGGGCTTCCCTTCTTTCTTCTGAATATAAACGGACTGACTCAAAGGGCCAAGAAATTCAGCTCATAAGACTTTTGACACAAGCTCAGTAGTGGTAATTTACAAGAACGTGGGGTAGAAAGCCTGACTTAATGGTGTCATAGTGCAGCTATGGTTTCAGCTGTCATTTTAGGTCAAGAAGAAAGAATTAGCATTTTATAAGCCAAACTTATTATATGGAAACTGAAGGATAGGGATTTGATGTCTGCTATGTGACCCGAAAGTGAGTGTGTGGAGCTGCAACAGGTTCAGATTTTTATAATAAATGAAAATAATGTTTTATTATGTAAATGAGTATAAAATATGATGCTAATTTGTATCATACCAAAGAATATAAATAGCAATTTTTTAATCCAAATAATTTACAAATTTACTGCACCAACAGAAATAGCAAAAATAATGATGTTTCCAAACAGTTTTCACTAAACAATCCCACTATCAGCCACTATTCAGGAGGTAATTGATTCTAACAAGAATGTCAAATTTGGACTCGTCTGACCATAGAACACTTTTCCACTTTGAAACAGTCCATTTTAAATGAGCCACAGGATGGCCCACAGGAAACTGCTGCTTCTGGACCATGTTCACATATGGCTTCCTTTTTGCATGATAGAGCTTTTGTTGGCATCTGCAGATGGCACAGCGGATTGTGTTTATCGACAGTGGTTTCTGGAAGTATTCCTGGGCCCATTTAGTAATGTCATTGACACAATAATGCAGATGAGTGATGCAGTTTCGTCTGAGGGCCCGAATACCACGGGCATCCAATAAAGGTCTTCGGCCTTGTCTCTTACGCAGAGATTTCTCCAGTTTCTCTGAATCTTTTGTTGATGTTATGCACTGTAGATGATGAGATTTGCTAAGCCTTTGCAATTTGATGTTGAGGAACATTGTTTTTAAAGTATTCCACAATCTCTTTACGCACTCTTTCACAGCTCTGCCCATCTTTACTTCTGAGAGACTGTGCATCTCTAAGACATCCCTTTTATAGCTAATCAGGTTACAGACCTGACATCAATTAACTTAATTAGTTGCTAAATGTTCTCCCAGCTGAATCTTTTCAAAATTTCTTGCTTTTTTAGTCATTTGTTGCTCCGGTGCCAACTTTTTTGAGACCTGTAGCAGGCATCAAATTTGAAATTAGCTAATTTAGTTGATAAAAGTGTAAAATTTCCATTTAAACATTTGTTGTGTTATTTATATTCTATTGAGAATAAAATATTGGCTCATGTGATTTGTAAGTCTTTGAGTTTTCATTTTATTCAAATTTAAGAAAACGTCCCAACATTTCCGAAATTTGGGCTGTATATTTAAATTATTATTACACACACTACGATTCGGTACTTTTTTTTTTTTTTTTTTGGTAAAATGTCTCTTTAATGCTCACCAAGGCAGCATTTATTTGATTAAAAATACAGTAAAAACAGAAATATTGTGAATTATTATTACAATTGAAAATAACTGTTTTATATTTAAAATATATATATTTTAAAATGTAATTTATTCCTGTGATGCAAAGCTGAATTTTCAGCATCATTACTCCAGTCTTCATTGTCACATGATCCTTCAGAAATCATTCTAATATGCTGATTTGATGCTTAAGAATATTTTTTTATTATCAATATTTAGAAGACAGTATGATATAGCAGACAATATAAATAAGTAGAAAACATTTTTTTGTTGAAACCATGATACATATTTTGTCAGGATCCTTTGATGCATAAAAAGTAAAAAAATACAGTATTTATTTGAAATACAAATCTTCTGTAACAATGTATAATGTTTTACTGTCATTACAGTATATAAATGAATATTATTTTGATAGATGTTTGCATTACTGTATCCCTAACTTGGGCTGTAAACCAGCACTATGTTCAATTGTAGGCTTTTGTCTAAATATCTAGTAACTTAAAATAATAATTCTAAATGATAACTCAGTGTGATTCTGCCTTACAGCAAGGAGTTGATTAATTAAGCAGCAGAAAATTGTTGCATTTTAATAGTTTCTTTCTTAAAGCATAAACGACTGAGCATGGCCACAGACATCTCGAAACCAGCTGTTTTAAGTTTCAAATTCAGTCGGTTATGAAGATCCCATCTGCTCATGTTCATTTGGAAACTCAATCAAACCGCTTGGTGGTGCGTGCAAACATGCTGTCTCTCTTCCATTGCTGCAATCCATTAGTAAAAATTGAAGCGCACAGTTTCTGTCACTACCTACACCATTCGAAATAATGAGTGTTTCCAGACAGGTTTCCCTAAACACTCCCAATATTCGGAAGGTCAGCTGGATTTTATGGACATGATAGGAATGTTTACAAACAGCATTTCAAAGGACAAGTCTGTGAAGTGTCAGCCTGGAGGACTTACACAGTAGGACAACACAGTATATCTGTATGAAATGCTCCTTTAAGAAGAAGACAGAAGAAAAGAGTCTGTGACCTTCTGAATGTGACTCACGCCTCATACTCATGGCAAACATGACACAAACATGGGAATCTATGACTGCTGACTCCTCCACACCAAGATTTTCATAGTCTAATTGAGAACAAAACTAGTGTAAGAATATTTGGAAAGTGCTGACCTTTTCCTATACGACATTTCCAACAAATTAGGTCAGAATTATGTAACAGAGGTTAGCGTCTGGCTATGCACTCAATATAATGACTACAAGACAATTAGTTTAGTATTAAATAATAATAAATAAAATAACATATAATAAAAACAATAGCATAACTAAAATATTATTGTAAGTTCACAAGAAAAGCTGAAAATAACCAAGAAAATATTTATTTTAAATAATAACAATAATAATTATTATTATTAAAAAAATAATAATTTTATAATTATTGGTTATTTTTGTGTCTTGGCTACTTTTCTTGAGAACTGTTACAATTTCATGTAAAAATTGAATGGAAATGTACATTCCAGTCAATGGCATAATTTTATGTAAAAAAAATATATATATATTTATTTTTAAAAAACTTAAACTAATGAAACTGAACAGAACGAATTAACAATACCTGCATGGTATCTCTATGACCTTTCTAGATTGATGTGAACATTACTGTACCTTCAGAACTTATCTAAAGCTACTTTAGAAAAAAAAAAAACATGCTTAATGGCAATGATAAATACTGAAACATATTTTGCAGTTATTATACATTTTACACTCTTAATCACTGCGAAAAAAACTGTGTTGACAACAAACGTCCTGCTCTGGAGGAATGAACCACCAGCACTATAAATCTGCTGGTGTCCTTTTATGTGAAGAGCATAGTGAGGAACATTCTGGAAGAGCTGTCTCTCTCCAGGAGGCACAGCTACACATGAACCAAGAGAAAGTCAGAGACTTTGGGAAGAGAGATAAGCGTGTGGGATTAAACCGGCATGAAGCCTCCTTCTGGATTCTGGCTCATCCCAAAAATGACTCACTCAACCGGTAAAGCCTGTGACCGCTCTGGGGCGAGCCCACCATCCTCTGCTCCATGCTTCCCACCATGGATGCTGTGTGATGGAAGATCAGAAAGACCAAATTTGCTCATCCATGGGGGCTGTATTGACGTAATCCCACACAAAATGTAAAATATATTTTAGCTGTATAAAAAATCATGTAATAGCAAACAGTCTCAGAGCTGAGAGCACTACACCATCCAATTCTGACAATGAGCTAATAATGTACATACTGTGAAACTTTCATTAATACATTTAACAAACATTATTACATTACACTACATTAGTATAATGCTAACATAATAAATGTTATAATGCTTAAGAGATTTTTAGTTACAAATGCAGTCATTTTAAATTTCATTAAACTTCATTAAATATTAAATATTGTATGATTAATAGTCTGTATTATACATAATTAAATATGAATATGTAATATAAATAATCAAATATATAATATTAAATTTAATATAAAATGAAACAAATATATATAAAAAATGATTTATTAAATATAAAATGATTCATATTTTCCATATATGTTCATATATGTACATGAACTGCTGATTTGTTAAGCATTATAATGTTTCCAATGATCTAAGGAAAGTTATTATAAAACAGGGAGAGATAGGAGAGGTGGAATCGGAAATGTCACAGGCCGGACTCAAACTTGAGTCACTGCAGGAGAACCACAGCTAACTGTTACACCATGGCTCCAACTGAAACATATTCATTGATGATGTAACCAAATAGTCAAGACTTGAGAGGGGAGGGATGGGAAACCAAGAGTAAACATTTAAAGGTGCCATCGAACGTTTTTTTACAAGATGTAATATAAGTCTAAAGTGTCCCCTGAATGTGTTTGTGAAGTTTCAGCTCAAAATACCCCATAGATTTTATTTAATTCATTTTTTTAACTGCCTATTTTGGAGCATAATTAGAAATGCGCTGATTCATGTTGTGGCCCCTTTAAATGCTCACGCTCCCCGCCCACGGAGCTTGCGCTTGCCTTAAACAGTGCATAAACAAAGTTCACACAGCTAATAAAACCCTCAAAATGGATCTTTACAAAGTGTTCATCATGCATGCGGCATGTATGCGTCGTATTATGTGAGTATTGTATACTGTTATATTGTTTACATTTGATTCTGAATGAATTTGAGGCTGTGATCCGTGGCTAACGGCTAATGCTACACTGTTGGAGAGATTTATAAAGAATGAAGTTGTGTTTATGAATTATACAGACTGCAAGTGTTTAAAAATGAAAATAGCGGCGGCTCGTCTCCGTGAATACAGTAAGAAACGATTGTAACTTTAAACACATTTAACAGTACATTAGCAACATGCTAACGAAACATTTAGAAAGACAGTTTACAAATATCACTAAAAATATCATGTGATCATGGATCATGTCAGTTATTATTGCTCCATCTGCCATTTTTCACTATCGTCCTTGCTTGCTTACCTAGTCTGATGATTCAGCTGTGCACATCAAGACGTTTTGCCTTTGTGTAATGCCTCGATCATGAGCTGGCATATGCAAATATTGGGGGCGTACATATTAATGATCCAGACTGTTATGTAACAGTCTGTGTTATGTTGAGATTCGCCTGTTCTTCGGAGGTCTTTTAAACAAATGAGATTTACACAAGAAGGAGGAAACAATGGAGTTTGAGACTCACTGTATGTCATTTCCATGTACTGAACTCTTGTTATTCAACTATGACAATATAAATTCAATTTTTAATTCTAGGGCACCTTTAAGAATCTTGGGGAAAAAAACCCTTTTGATCAACCACTAAATACTGGTGGAATACATTAAAATTAAATGCATGATCAGTTGGTCATTACAGCAAAATGAACCCTGAAAGACTGATTGGAACCTCTGCGGGAAGAACAGCAAACTCAACAATACACACAGGTGTAGAATCAAGAGCCATTTACTGGGATCCAAGATGTCCTGTAGGAGCAGGACAGGACAAAAACAGAGAAATAACCAGAACAATTAGGTCACCTCCAACGTTCCAGGCTGCAGAATCACACACACACACACACACACACACACACACACACACACACACACACACACACACACACACACACACACACACACACACACACACACACACACACACACACACACACACACACACACACACACAGGACACACACAGGACTCTTCCACTCCTAAACACTTGGTTCCTTGTTCTCCTGTTTCCATGGAAACACACCTCTCAATTCTCTAAGGATCAATGGAAACGATGAGGCTGTGATAATGGGCTATTTTAGTCTATTAAACAATCAATTTGATAACAGTGCTAAAAAAAAAAAAAAAACACGTCATCTACAAATACACAAAATTACACACACACACGATTTTGTGACTAATTTGAATACAGTACGTATTGTGACCTTGATGCTGAGCTATGTGTTTATAATACTAATAACCATCTATCTATCTATCTATCTATCTATCTATCTATCTATCTATCTATCTATCTATCTATCTATCTATCTATCTATCTATCTATCTATCTATCTATCTATCTATCTATCCATCTATCCATCTATCCATCCATCCATCCATCCATCCATCCATCCATCTTTTCTGTTTCTGTCATTAGCAGCAGAATTTCTCTTTCTCACACAGATTCACAATTAATCACAGACACTCAAACACACCCCGACAGAGTCTTAATTTGCCTGTACCACAAATTTGCTCGTTCACACGTAATTGCATGTGTGTGAGACTGCTGGCTGCATTTAAAAACTGTCAGACCGGTGCACTGCTAGAGGAATGGCTCTCTCATTTACTCACCACACACAAACCCACCTATCAACACATTCAAGATATACTAGTGTGCATGATCCCTTTTTTAGAAGCGCAGCTACTGTAAAGTCAGAGAGGTCAAATAATGTACAATAAATGCTGTTCTTTTTCCTTAAAGAAATATTAAGCAGCACAACTGTTTTCAACATTGATAGTAATAAAAAAAAAAAATTCCTTGAGCATCAAATCAGCATATTAGAATGATTTCTGAAGGATCATGTGACACTGAAGACTGATGCTGAAAATTCAGATTTGCATCACAGGCATAAATTACATTTTTAAATACATTAATTAATTACCGCCTTGGTGCACATAAGAGGGCTTTTAAAATCTTTCAGACCCCAAATTTTTTAACAATAGTGTAACAGTAGTTTAACAGAGCATTATAAAAGTAGTCCAAACTTCTGCCATTTTCATATCTGAGGGGTGAAAGACTGGTACTGAAAGAAGGGGTTTCATGATCATGAAAAAAGGACTAAATATCCTGAGACACATTCACATATAAACACACACTCCACCCAATCCCACAGCCTGCAATGAACACCTCACTTTTCTTACAGCTATGACGCAATTAGAAACACACACAGGTTTCCATCTCACTGAAGGGTGTGTGAAGTTATAATGATTGACCTTTCCATCTAACATGGAAACTTGTGCCATGACAAGAATCTATGACTAAACTTTTTTCTTCAATTCATGAGAATTTTAAACTCTTGAATGGACATGTGTGTCATAGATGAGCAATAGCAGTACACATCTTCTTAGTGTGAATTTTACAGGGCAAACAAGAGCATTCGGTGTGAACATCTATTAAATACAAAGCAAGTTAATGGATTTTTAAAAGTGAAACTAAATTAATGACTGATTTAATGTGGTGCTTCAATCAGCCAGACTTAAAGCTACAATATGTACATTTTCGCCACTAGAGGTCGCTTATTCAAAACAAAGGCAGTAATTCAGTGCTGTTCATCAGATTAGATACATTTGAGTGTGCTGAAAGTTGTTATAGTGCTACTCTGTGTTCGCTCGGTGGCTACTATGAGACACTTGTTGCACACTGCAGTAAGTTATATCTATATTAGGCATGGTAAAACATGGCACTCGCTGTAAATCAAAAAAACAAGATTGAAACAATAAGACTTGCTGTGTTTAGTGTTTACAATGATTAGTTTTCTGTCAATGAAAGTATCCAAAAAGTTGCTCACATGTCTAATAAAACACATAACATATTTAGGCGTCTCTGGTGTTTCCATGGTTTCTTCAAAATAAATCCAGAAACCGAGGGTAACGCAGGTAGGATGTCATTGATATGCGACGCACGGACACGGTCCGAGTCCTGGTTAAAATTGCTAATTTCTCTGGATTTAAACACTCTTGGAAGTATTTGGGATAATGTTAGTACATAAGTCAACAAAATATATAACATTTTTTCTAGTGTTTTTAGGATATTTTAATAAAATTATACATATTGTGACTTTAATGTTGTACAGAAACTTGACTACGCATGAAACAAACAAAAATATTCAGATAATAATGGTTAATTACACAAGTTCTTCTTTATATATATATATATATATATATATATATATATATATATATATATATATATATATATATATATATATATATATATATATACACAGCTATGGAAAAAATTAAGAGACCACTTAACATGGATTTATGAACTTAGAGAGGTCTCTTAAGTTTTTCCATAGCTATATATATATATACAATATATATATATATATATATATAAGCATACATTTCAGAATGCTTTTTTGATGAAAAGAATGGTGAAAAACTCCAAATAGAATACCAGCGGAGTCACTATTAGGGACCAACAATGCTCTCCAAAATTACCCACAGATATGCGCTGAGAAAGAGAAAAAGTGGGACAGAAAAGAAATAAAAACAGAGGGTTAGTGCACCATAATGCACTAATTAAATGATATCTGTCCATCTATTTGTGTCGTGCAGATTATGGGGTTTGGTGATATATATATATATTTTTTTTTTTATTCTATATTAAATATAAATATATCATTAATTAATGCATTAACTAACATAAACTACCAATGAGCAGTAATGTTTTAATAGCATTTATTGACCTTTGTTAAAGTTAGTTAATTAAAATGTTCATGTTAGTTTACAGTGCATTAACTATAATGTTAACAGGTTCAACTTTTGATCCTAAAAATGTAGTAGTAAATGTTGAGATTAATTTTCAGATTAATAAACACAGTAGAAGCATTTTTGGTTCATGTTAACAAATGAAATAAATGACCTTACTACCATACCATCTATATAAATGTAGTATGTAGTATGTAGTGTGTGTGTGTGTGTGTGTGTGTGTGTGTGTGTGTGTGTGTGTGTGTGTGTGTGTGTGTGTGTGTGTGTGTGTGTGTGTGTGTGTATATATATTATATATATATATATATATATATATATATATATATATATATATATATATATATATTAAAAAATTTACCATTATCTTGTATTACATATTGCTACATAGTAACTATGAAAATAGAAAACAGCTATTTTAAATGACCCTCAAACTTTTGAACAGTACAGTACAGTTTCTTTATTTGAAAATTCATGCATCACAGGATTAAAATATAGTGGGTAGTGAACAAAGAATAAAAACATGGACAACATCAAGACTAAAACAGACTTGCTGCTTCGTTTTTAAATATAGTTTTGTTTTACAAGCTTCTTTTGAATTATGTGTTACACAACTAGCTGCTGTCTTCAACTTCTTATGTGGGTAGATCATAAGTTCAGAGACGTTAGTGACGTAAAGGAGAGCATGAGGAATTTCCACACCTCCCAAAACCGTTGACAGGATTTAACGGCAAACTCTCAGAGGCACAGCAGTGTTTCCTCCTTAAATGCTTTTTACATTCTTACTTCAGGATAAACGGAGGATAAGCTCCAGAATTTCAAACTCCTCTTACACAAACACACGAAGCGTCACCCTCTTTCTGTTACCATTCCTCAATCTGACTGAAATAAATACAGACGTTTCACTCAACACAAGCTCCAGGCATAAACACAGACACACTCACACACACCAGAGAAGCAGGTGACAACAACAGGTCAAGCCTAGAGCTCTGGCCAGTGAAAAATGATAAAAAAAAATAAGGAGGGAAAAAAAGCATAACAGAAGAAATAAATACTGATGAGGTCCAGCAAAGATCTCAAATGGTATTCTATACTTATTTGTAGAAGGAATATCTGAAATAGGCTTATAAAACAGTTATCATAATTTTACAAAGAAAATGGATTTACACTCACCAGCCAATTTATTATGTACACTTTGCTAGTACCGGCTTTTTCCTTCTGAACTGCCTTAGTTCTTCACAGCATAGATTCAACAAAGTGCTGGAAACATTCCTCAGAGATTTTGGTCCATATTGACATGACAGCATCACACAGTTGCTGCAAATTTGTAGACTGCACATCCATGATATAAAACTCCAATTCCACCATGCACATCCCAAAAGTGCACAATTGGATTGAGATCTGGTGACTGTGGAGGCCATTTGTGTAACTCAATGTCATGTTCAGGAAGCCAGTTTGAGATGATTTGAGCTTTGTGACATGGGGTGTTATCCTGCTGGAAGTAGCTATCAGAAGATGGGTACACTGTGCTCCTAAAAGGATCAACATGGTCAGCAACAATACTCAGGAAGTGGCACTTAAACAACACTCAATTGATACTAAGAGGCCCAAACTGTGCCAAAAAATAACCCACACACCATTACACCACCAGCAGCCTGAACCATTGATTCAAGGCAGGATGGATCCATGCTTATTGTTTAGTTTATGTCAAATTCTGACCTTACTATCTTAATGCCGCAGCAGAAATCAAGACTTATCAAAGCAGGCAACATTTTTCCAATCTCTATTGTCCAATTTTGGCGATCCTGCAAACTGTAGCCTCATCTGTTTTAAGGTTCGACATGTTGTGAGTTCAGAGATGCTCTTCAGCAGACCTTGGTTGCAAAGAGTTTTTTCTTTTTGAGTTATTGTTGTCTTTCTATCAGCTCAAACCAGTATGGCCATACTCCTTTGACCTCTGGCATTAACAAGGCATTTTTGCCCACCAAACTGCTGCTAACTGGATATTTTCTCTATTTACTCAAACCATTCTCTGTAAACCCTAGTGATGGTCCTGCATTAAAATCCCAGTAGATCAGCAGTTTTTGAAATACTCAGATCAACAACGATGCCATGTTTAAAGTCACTTACTCCGCTTTCTGATGCTCAGTTTGAACATCGGCAAATCATCTTGACCATGGCTGAATCCGAAATCACCCCCTATACCCTCAAATAGGGCTTTATTTGAAGGGACAGCCATTTGTAGTTGGGTCCAAAACCATAGTGGACATTATCAAGCGCACTCATTGTATCCCACATTACACTGCAACAACGAGTGTACAACCGATGTACACCCTACGGCTGTCTCGTTTTGTTCACTCCTTCAAGTGAATTGTATTAGTGGACTAATGTAGGGAATAGTGACTGAGGGTTTAGGGGGCAATTTCGGATTCAGCCCATGTCTACATGCCTAAATGCATTGATTAGTTGTTTGCGTTAACAAGCAGTCGAAAAGGTGTACCTAATAAAGTGGTCGGTGAGTGTATGTGACTTCTACTGAAGACATTTAATAATTTACATAAATCCCTTTTTTGCTGTAAGACAGAGTTTGACCAGTTGTTCTGCAAGCAAACGGTGTCTGGTCTTTCAGACATCTGTGACAGATGCTGTGCATTAGTCTCTGTGGTTGACGGTTTTATGGTTCTTTTCAAATTAGTTATTAAAAGGCTCGTCTTGATGTTTCTTTATAAATGTGTATGGGAACGCAGACGGATAAATGAGGGTTTCTCATCATCTGGGACCAATTTTCTGTCATAGGCTGCAAATTGGATTCTATGACGATGTTAATTTAATCATGAAAAGGTTAAGTTTGTCACAAATATTATTCAGTTGAGACAACAGACAATTCGTTTGATTGTCATTTAGCAGGTGAAAATATGAATATAAACAGACTTGTAAGTGACTGTTTGAAGACAGACAAAAGTCTGTGCTGACATGCATGACTTATTTAGACACTTAAATCAGCAGATAACAAAATATCACCAAAAAAAATCACAAACAAATGATAATGATAAAATGAAAGGATTATATGAAAATTTATTCAAAAATGCAAATAATGAGTTTTTAATTAGCCTTCTTTGACTTTTTCTGGTAAAAGTTCTGGCCTTCTTCGGTCATTTCTGACCGAAAGATTTTATATTTTGAATTGTTAAAAATCGTATCTTTGTCGGAATGAGATGACACTTGGTGACTTTTGTAGCATTACCAATATGAACACACAAAAAAATCAAGGACATGATTCGGACATGTTAAGGCATCGTAAAAAAAATAGTCACACTTACCTTCTTTTCGGTCAAAAATGACCGACATAGGAAATGAATGGGAAATACGAAAAAATACAACAACTCAGAGAATCTTTTGTTGGTACAAACTACAAATCAGACACTGTGCAGAAACAAAGTGTGCAGCACTGAAGGGGGGACACTCTGAAATGCCAAGAGTGCAAAATAGACACAAACACCCCCCCCACCCCCCTCCCCCCACACACATATATATGAACCAGCACGACTATAAGACAGAGCAAGTTTATGCAAATGTGTGAAATAAAAGCAAAAATTCAGCCACAAAGCAGTAAAAAATGAACTGCAAGAAAGGGGTTACACTCTAAAACACCAAGAGTACAAAATAGAAACACCCACTCACTTACACACATTCACAGACAAACACACACACAACACACCATTATACACATACAAATGAACCAGTGTGGCTGTAATAGTATGGTAAAATTGAGCCAAAACTCAAATAAGAGGATGAAATCAGATCAAACACAGATTTTTTTAAGCTGTTATAAAACACACCTGTTCATTTTTGTTATTTTTTATTGAATTTTGATGTTACGTGTAACAAAATGGCGCCCTGTATGTTCAGGTTTGACTGTAGTAAAATTAATGCAAAAACCGATGCTTCAAATCAACATTAAAAAAAAAAAAATCTAAACCGTGACAAAAAGTAGTCTTTGAGAATGTCTAAGTTTAAATCCATATCCAAAACTTAATAAAAATAAGTGTTTGTGTCCAAAAACCACTAGAGAATTTTAT
Source organism: Chanodichthys erythropterus (assembly GCF_024489055.1). NCBI lineage: Eukaryota > Metazoa > Chordata > Actinopteri > Cypriniformes > Xenocyprididae > Chanodichthys > Chanodichthys erythropterus. Next base: position 39,310,532 of record NC_090231.1, read on the forward strand.
ATAGAGCTCTATGGGAATCTAGTGGTTACGACATGGCATTGCATAAGTTTTTCTTTTTTTACTCTCACCAAATGGCACTAATCTACCTTCAAAAAAATTTATTTTAAATGCCTTGTCTCTATTTTAACATGGAATACTGCTTTAATTGAAAAATAATTTAAAAATATGTAAAAAAAAAAAATTCTATTATTTTCAATGGGGAAAAATAGTTAATAAAAATTGTATAAATATTGCATAGTATCATAAAATACCCATTTTATATAATAATCAAAAAATATTATAGAACAAGAATATATTACATTGGTTTTCCTGAGGAACAAAAAAGTTACTTTCCAAGGCTTCGGTCACTTTTGACCGTAAAGAAGGTAAGTGTGACACCTAAACGAAGAGGGCCAGAGGGTTAAATTTAAGAAGCATTTATTTGAAAAGCTTAAGATATTAAGACTTGTCCTAAACTGTTAGACTTAGATCTTATATATGATGAAATGCACTTTTGTCCACTTGTTATACTTATACATAACAAGTGACAATCTGACTACAGTCAAATTAAAGATTTAAGGTCTTAGTCTCTTATGAATTGTTCAAAAAATAGATATTTTAAATGGAAAATGAGACAAAAATTATCATTAAGAACAGGATTTATTTTATTTTTTAACAGTAAATCTATATTTTTCCACTTAAAACCAAACAAACTTGTCTAATGCAATGATATTGATGCATTTTTTATGAATGTATGAATATCATTGCATTAGAAGTTTGAGAATTGGCAACTTAATTCTCCAAATTCTTTATATCATGATTTTATTGTCAACATTTGGGACACACGTACTGTTCAACTTCAGAGCTGTGAGTTTGACGAGGCAACATGTGGCTGGTGGTTTTTTCAAATTTTCATAAACTGACGCAGTTTAATAGTCTCAACCTTGCAGCTCGCCCATCTTGTTTGATGTTGCTCTGCTTTTACGTAAAAGCCTGAGGAAATACACATGACCGCTCAACAGTCTATATTACACGACACGTGTGCCACATGGAAAACAGAGAATCACAGTTTATTAAAGGCTAAACCTTGAATGACACATCGAGTTCTGCAGATGGAGCAACTTATATTTCAAAATGTAATTTATTCCTGAGGCAAAGCTGAATATTAAGCATCATTACACCAGACTTCAGTGTCACATGATCCTATGGAAATTATTGTAATATGCTGATTTGATCATCAAGAAACATTTCTTATTATTATCAAGGTTGAAAACAGTTATGCAGTGCTACATAATATTTTTGTGGATATTTTTCAGGATTTTTGATGAATATAAAGTTCAATTGAACAATAATAATTTAAAACAGAATATACAGTATGTACAGTATAAAAATCATTACGTCAATGGGAATTTGACTTACAAAACATGGAAACCAGTGTGTTTGTGTGTGAGATCAACAGTAGGCCTATGAGAAAAGAAAACTTTCCATTAGAAGTTCATTTTATGGGACATTACCATATTAATATGTTCATTTCTGAATTAATTTCCTCTCTGTTCTGTCCAACAGATGGAGGTGTATTTTTGTTACAGCAGACTCAAAAATACCTTTACTTGTATTGTCATGAAACAGATGAAAGTGACGCACATGTATAACCTTGGATGTAATGTACTGCAGCTCCTGCAGGCTGAATGGAGTGTGATCTATTGAGAAACACTAATATCTAACATCACTCACAGTCACACACACACACACTCGTGCACGGTTGCGTGCTGCAGGAGGAGATGATGGTGTTGCTATGGTGACATGTCTGGATGCAGCAGGCTATGCCACATGGCAAAGAAAAATGAGTGACCGGAGAGAGAGAGAGAGAAAAAAAGGGATGTCATAGTGGCTTATCATCACACACTTTCGTGTGGACACACACAATGACAAATCACAGAGAGAAAGAGAGAGAGAGAGAGAGCAATGCCCACCCAAATATACACAGCTGAGCGAGCAAAAGGGAAGCGATGAAGCATTTTTAATTTAGTAATTTAGTACAAAACTTTTGAGGAACATTTCTTTATAAGACTTTAAACATTGTGAGGCTTTGGAAATGCTACGCCCCCTAGTGTTGTAATCTATACTACACCAATTATAATAAAACCTTCAATCAACTACTAACTTAAAGGATTAGTTCACTACAAAATAACAATACCCTGATAATTTACTCACCCCCATGTCATCCAATATGTCTTTCTTCAGTCGAAAAGAAATTATATTTCTCCATATAGTGGACGTCAGCAGCTATCAACAGGTTGAAGGTCCAAATAGGAGTTTCAGTGCAGCTTCAAAGAGCTCTACACGATCCCAGAAGAGGAATAAGGGTCTTGTCTAGTGAAACGATTTTTAACCACAAATGGTCTTGTTGCATTTCTCTGCGATGCGCCACGCATTACATAATCACGTTGGAAAGGTCACATGTGATGTAGGCGGAAGTACCGATCCAGTGTCTACTAAGCAAATATGCAAAGACCAAGTCAAATGCCCTTTACAAAAAAAGACAAAACAACAATGTCGGACGATTTTGAAGTTGGAGGAGTTTTTCGCCCCACCGCGGTACTTCTAACTACGTAACGTGACCTTTTCAACGTGATTACGTAATGTGTGGTGCATCATAGAGCTAGTGCAAGATGACCATTTGTGGTCAAAACTGTATATATATTAGAAAATGGCTGATCGTTTCACTAGACAAAACCCTTATTCCTCTTCTGGGATCGTGTAGAGCTCTTTGAAGCTGCAATTTGGACCTTCAACCCGTTGGTAGCCAGTAAAGTCCACTATATGGAGAAAAATCCTGGAATGTTTCCTTCGAAAACCTTAATTTCTTTTCAACTGAAGAAAGAAAGACGTAAACATCTTGGATGACATGGGGGTGAGTAAATTATCAGGAAATTTGTGAACTAATCCTTTAAAAAATACCATATGGATCAGTAATATGATACCCAATTTTATCTCCTCCATCTGAATCTATTAGATCAAGAACGCATAACAAAAAGCTTATCATATAAATTTGTGAATTACCTTTTTTTTTTTTTTTTTTTTTTTGCCTTTGTGGGGCTTAAAGGTGCCCTAGATTCAAAAATTGAATTTACCTCGGCATAGTTGAATAACAAGAGTTCAGTACATGGAAAAGACATACATTGAGTTTCAAACTCCATTGTTTCCTCCTTCTTATATAAATCTCATTTGTTTAAAAGACCTCCAAAGAACAGGCGAATCTCAACATAACACCGACTGTTACGTAACGATTACTGTTACGATTTTTTAGTGATATTTGTAAATTGTCTTTCTAAATGTTTCGTTAGCATGTTGCTAATATACTTTTAAATGTGGTTAAAGTTACCATCGTTTCTTGCTGTATTCACGGAGACAAGAGCCATCACTATTTTCATTTTTAAACACTTGCAGTCTGTATAATTCATAAACACAACTTCATTCTTTATAAATCTCTCCAACAGTGTAGCATTAGCCGTTAGCCACAGAGCATAGCCTCAAACTCATTCAGAATCAAATGTAAACATCCAAATAAACACTGTACTTACGCGATTAGACATGCTGCATGATGAACACTTTGTAAAGATTCATTTTGAGGGTTACAGTATATTAGCTGTTTGAACTTTTTTTATGTTGTTTAAGGCAAGTGCAAGCTCTTGGGGCGTGGAGCACCAGATTTAAAGGGCCAGTAGCCCTGAATCGGCTCATTTCTAATTATGCCCCCAAATAGGCAGTTAAAAAAATGAATTTAAAACAAATCTATGGGGTATTTTGAGCTGAAACTTCACAGACACATTCAGGGGACACCTTAGACTTATATTACATCTTTTAAAAAAAAGTTCTAGGGCACCTTTAACATAAAAAAAATGACAAATAACTTGATTATTTAGTGAAAAGGCATGCATTTATTTGATCAAAAATTAAAAAAAAAAAAAAATGTTTATTGTAATATAATTTAAAATGTAATTTATTCCTGTGATCAAAGCTGAATTTTCAGCATCATTACTCCAGTCTTCAGTGTCACATTATCCTTCAGAAATCATTCTAATATGTTGATTTTCTGTTCAAGAAACATTTCTGATACTCTGAACATTTTTGTGGAAACCATGAACCATTTTTTCAAAATTCTTTGTTGAATAGAAGTTCAAAAGAACAGCAAGTATTTGAAATAAAAATAGTTTGTAACATATGTACAAATGTCATCTTTACAGTCACTTCTGATCAATTTAATGAATCCTTGCTGAATAAAAGTATTCATTTGTTTAAAAAAAAGAATAATTAAAATCGTACTGACCCCAAACTTCTGAATGGAATATGAATTCAGAAGCTAAATCTTTAAACTGACCTATGACTGACCTCTTCTCAAAAGCTTCTAATCTAATGACAGAGACCATTTTGACTCTCTGGAGATATTTTCATCAAGATGGTGAACATTTGAGGATCTAGCCTCAGGAAACAACTGCTATAATAAAAACTCTTCATCTACTAGAAGCTTTCTTATTAAAAGTGACTTAAAGTAGACTTACTACAGGAACAGACCTCCAGGAACAATGTGAGGTTACGTCTCACCGCTGGGGTTTCAATGAGCCGCTCAGATCTTAAACCACTACGTCACACCATGCTAAGAATAATGCTGCATCTATGATAACACAAAATATTCACAGTATGTCTCCAAACTCATGGAGTGTCTGGGTGGGCCTGAAACGCTTTAGGCAAAAACAATATAACTCTCTATTCATTTGTCTGTGTCTGTGAAAATGTGTCAGAGGAATTACAGCCATCGTAACAACCATATCATCTCCCGTTGGGCTGGAGAGATAAAACTGCAGCTGAAGAACGAGCAGCGATGGCAAATCTCTGGATGTGAATGAGATAAACCTCAGGAAAAGCCTCGCCACAATAGAGAGGAGAAAATACAGGCTGGTTAGCATTTAAAATCCCCTTGTAATTAAAACATTATGATTATTACACTGGCTTTCACTCTACATATTTAATGAGATTAAGCGCTGCCTCCAGACATTTTGGCGATGATATAATTTCACAGGCTTTTTCACAGTTGTAGACTGTGAAAACTGAATTTAACGGCATTCCTGAAACTAAACACAGACAGAGTGACCCGGAGGACGCAGAACACTGCTCTGGGATCAGCAGAGAGTCAATTAAACACACTTCTCAACAAGAAGCGAGTTGAAACTTTGGATTTTCTAAGACACTCTTAAAAATAAATGCTCAAAAATAGAATAACCATTTTTGGTTCCCCAATGAACCTTTAAAAGAACCATTTTTTCTTATTGCGAAGAACATTTTAATAATCTAAAGAACACTTTTCCACTATAAATAATCTTTTGTGGGATGGAAAGGATCTTAAAGGTGCTTCATGGAACCACTGAGGCCAATAAAGACCCTTTATTTTTAAAAGTGCAAGCTATTTAATAAAAATAATATACATAGATTAATCTTCCTAAAAAAAACAAATAAATAAATAAATAAAAATAGAAGCATGTTATGTAAAATTAAAGTAACATTCAATTGATTTAAGTGCTTTAATAATAATAATAATAATAATAATAATAACAATGAATCACTGTATTTAGAGTTAATAGTTTTAAAAAAAGGTCAAAAATAATTCAGGCTGTCTGATACAAAGCTAAATTCACCAGAGTTTAGATTTTTTTTCACTGTGAGTGGAATATCAGTTTTGATCAGACAGGTTCATATCAGGCAGGTGCTGATGTCAAGGCGCCACCTGCAGTTAGACTGCAGAACTACATCCATTTTTAAAGCATTTTACATTTATATGAATTCATATGCCAGACTTTTTTACCCAGAGTAACTTACAGTACATTGTGTTACTAGTATGTGTGTTCCCTGAGAATCGAACTGATGACTTTAGTGTCACTAGCACGCTCAATTAAATGACTATTTAATTTTTTTAATAATATAACCAGCTGTTATCTGAATGCAAGCTGTGAAAATGTTAGTATAAATTGGAACGCTTAAATTATACTTAAATATGTCTAAGATAGGAGGATAATCTCAGAATAAAGACCTAAATTAAATTTAAAATCAAATTAAAGTTCAAAACAGCAAGATAATAGATGAAAGAACATCTATTAAAATGCAAATTAAATGCAGTGGGGTTCCTTACGCAAAGATGTTGTGAGAGATCTACTATTAACCACCAGGGGGCAGCACACAAATGCAGTATAGACCTCAAACAACTCAAATGACTTCCCTCCTAATAAAATAAACATATAAATATGAAATAAGGAGCAATATATTAATTACATTATGTCTTGATTATGTTAAGCTAGATTGTTCAAACGCAGACCGAGTGATAGACAGTATGTTTGTAGTGTACCTCCTTCATTCATACACTATGTACTCAAGCATGTAGTGTATGAATTTTATAAGGTTACTTTATCATTCAACACTGGAGTCTGAAAGCCCCTCCCCCTCCACTATGTAATTAAAGTTGCGACAGTTGAGTGCATGAAGTGTCCAATATTCCACACTTCATTATTTACTTGATAAAATGCCATAGAATAGTGCACAAGTACACAAATTGGGACACACCTTGAGATTTTTTTGCTCAGTTTATTGTCCTTCAGGTGAATACCCTGATTGCTTAGAAAAGTAAAAGCACACCTCTCCTCAAAAAGCCACAATTTGATATGTCATTGAGGTATTATGAAGCACAAACAGTGTGAGATGAATAACACTAACCCTATGAGCATTAGCGAAGTCTGCCCTTTCAGGTGATGTGTAAGGAATCCTTGAAAACAGTTTCTTACACCCTAGGAAGCCCCCCAAAAATCCCAACTACTCCATTTCTTTTCTACCTTTGAAAACCAAGATGCATTTAAAAGACTACAGTTTATTTATCTTCCTTTCTCTCGTTCTTCCCATCTCTCTTTTTCAGACCAGCTTTCTTTTCACTGCAATCCAAGCAGAGGGGAAACAGAGAGGGAGATGAGGGCCAGAGGAAGAGGTGGGGTGAAACCAATTAAAAGACTACAAGTCATGCTCGAGCAGGATCGGTGCTTGATCGGTGGTGCGAGCCGGAGACGTGGCCTAGGAAACCCTTCAAATTCAGGGGAGCAAAAGTTGTGTATAGGAGGGAGAGAGTGTGTGTGTGTGTGTTTGGTGAAGGGGAAACTCATTAAGCCGCGCTGCAGATAAGAGCCTGTCACAGTCAATGAGTCTGTATACAAAGGAGTGGATAAAGAGCATATAGCGGTTTTCAAGGGAAAAAAGATGATGAAAAGGGGTTGATGGGGTGAGTGAAGGGGTAACACAGGAGGAGAGATGTGTGAGGAGAGGACAGCTGTGGTTGTGGGGAACAAATGTCCTGGAAAACCAAATGTTATTAACAAAGAGAAAATAAAAAGACCAAATAATGTCTTATTTTATTTGTAAAAATGCTTAATGCTTGTTAGCATTGATTAGCCTCACATAGTAAGGCTGAATGATTAATTAAAAAAAAAACAGAATACCAACATGGCTTAGTGTTAAAATAAATTTGCAAAGGTTGGGACTTAAAGGGTTAGTTCACCCTAAAAATTAAAATTCTGTCATCATTTACTCACCCTCATGTCGTTCCAAACCTGTAAGATTTTCATTCATCTTTGTAACAAATGAAGATCTTTTTGATGAAATCTGAGCTTTCTGACCCTCCATTGACAGCTACGCAACTGACATAAAAAGATCGTAAAACTAATCCATTTGAATCGAGTAGTTTAGTCCAAATTTTCTAAAGAGACTTGATTGCTTTATATCAGCGTTTCTCAAAGTGTGGGGCGCGTCCCACTGGTGGGGAATAGAGACATGACAGGAGGGGTGTAACAAACGAGAGGAAATTTGGACATTTTTGTTCCCATCTCTTTTAAACTTTTGAGTCCTGTCCCACATATGGGATTTTTATTTCTGCGCCCATGAGAGTACGGTCCCATATATGGGATTTAGAACGTTCAGTAACGTCACTTAACTGCCAAATTCAAACTGTGCTTCGCGCTTTGGTTGGCGCTGAGCCAGAGACGGACGCGTTCAGCAGCACTTGTCATTTGTCACAACTATGCAGTGTTTTTAACAACATAATGTTTATTTTAGGTGTCAGACATTTAAATATACAAAAGTACTAGTAAAACCATACATTTAGAGTTTGTAAAGTAATACATACTGATGTCTATGGAAGCAGTAGTAACAATCAATTCAAATATAATTTGCCGACGTGTTTTATTCATATCAGACACACATAGTATAAGTAACTATAAAGTTTACTCTATTTTTCTCCCAGATCACCGGACACTTACATGGATTTCGGGAGAAATTGATGAATTCACATGCTATAGATCCGACTGACAGGGCTCGCTAAACAGCTGCGCAAACAAACATGGCGGCGCCCATCTCGCCTTATAGATCAAGATCATTTATTAACATTTTTAAACGACAAAACACACTCACTTACACATATTTGAGAATTTGAATATCAGATAGTTGATGACATGGTCAGCAAGTTTGTGAATATTTAAAAAAAAAAAAAAAAAAGGAGAAACGAAATAAAAGCGTTACATCTGTCATACAGTGTTTATCGTGGCTGCGGTGTGTGACTTGACAAGCCTGATGCGTTGCCATGGAAACAATAAAACCCTCAAATAATATTTCATTTATAATTTATATATAATAAATAATGTTTTTAATGCTGTTATTTGATGTAATGTTTTAAAATGTAATGTTAATAAAATAAATTAATACATTTTAAATGTATTAAACTTAAAGCGTAGTTTATTAACATTTTGTTGGGGCGATTGGGGACAGGTGGGGCTCGGAACCCTTCCCTACCTCCAAAGTGGGGAATGGCAGAAAAAGTTTGAGAATCACTGCTTTATATGATGAACATATTTAATTTAGGCTTTCATTCACATATAGGGGCCCTATAATACACCCGGTGCAATGCGAAGCAAGGCGCAGCGCAAGTGTGTTTGCTAGTTTGTGTCCGGCGCCGTTCGCGTTTTCCCATTCAGCGCCACGTCCTTAAATTAGTAAATGCATTTGCGCCAGTTAGTGCGCCCATGGGCGTGCTGGTCTAAAAAAGAGGTGTGTTCAGGCGCATTGCTATTTTAAGGAGCTGAAAATAGACTGCGCCATAGACCAACTCAAACCTGGTCTAAAGTCAATGGCACAATATTTTTTTGTTAGAGCGCGTTGGTAGAAACTGCGCCTCTGGGCGCGTCCACAGTGCGCGTAGACTTTGCTTATTACACAAACGCGTCACACAAACATGCCAAATATTAAAAACAAAAGGATTACAGTGTAAAAGAATATTATTGTGTAAGCTACATAAATATAAAAATGTAATGATGAATAGTCATTGCGTGTATTAGAATTAGCCTACCTATTTTCAATTCAGCCTATTACTACTTATAATGATGAACGAAACTGGCTAATTAAATGAACAATCGTGCCAATACACACACATATATATTAACTGACTCATCGCCAACAAATTCTGCCATGTAAATAGCAATCCGCCATGGCGCTCTTAAAGGGAATTCTCATTAAGAGAATAGGGACAAAAATGCAGGGACCGTTTTTCCGTCGTTAAAATAGCAAAAGTGGATTTGGAAACACCCTGAGTGCACCTGCGCTGTGCGCTTTACACTTTGCGTTTAGATCGTTAAAATAGGGCCCATAAACTTTGATCGGCGCACATAAACAGAAGCTCAACTGAACCTGAATGATGCACGAGAATACACCTCTTCCGGAAGCTCAAACGTGTAGCATAACACACAAGAACTCACATGAGGGTGAGTAATTAATGACAGAATTTTCATTTTTGGGTGAACTAACACTTTAATTAATTAAATAAATAAATGATTATTATTAGTATTATTGGCTAAGCCTTACAAAACCGTAACTATGGAGCTTTTCAAAAAAATTGCAATTAGATTACAAATCGTGCAGCCCAACCATACACTAATTTCTGATAGCTGGTCAAGAGGAATCGTTACACTTAAGTGCTTGTCTGATTGACTTGTAAAGTACAACAGATTTTTTCATTCTTTTCTTAAGCTTTTTATTCTTATGATTAGGGTTTGGGTTAATTATAAGTTTGATTGTTTTAAAAAAAGAGGCTAATAATAGGACCCCAACATGATATAAAAATTGTTTGTGTGTGCGCTCTACTTAATGACACTAGAACTTTTGCTCAAGGCACTAGACGTGGGAGAGAGATGTGTGCCACTGACAACACCATTAGAGTGTGTGTGTGGCTAATAAGGTCATTAGGGTTGATACAGAATATTTCAGGGTGAATCGCAGTATGATTGAGTGGCAGAGAGAAAAAATATGCACACATGCACAAATACATACAGTATAATAATCGTGAGCGCTAGATGTGGCTTAGACCAGACAGGATGATCTGTTAGTGTGAGTTACATGATGGGAAAATGCGACTGAATGAAAATGAATGAATCTTTGTTTGATTCTCTCTTTCTCCATCTCTCTAATGTATGATGGAGAAATCTTTCAGCAGCTCAGTATGAGTCACACACGCCACAGGGGCTGAGATTTCCTGCTGATCTACACAGCAATATGTGCCCAGAAACACACACACACACACAAAGATGAGTTTGGGCTTATTCATATTCTTCTCTCATGTCATCCCTTTTAACAACCAGATAATGACCACAAACAAAAAGCTGCAAACCATAAAAATACAGCGTCAAACAGCTAACGACCGATACTAGTAGTCTCATCCAACCAATGATCATAAATAACTAGATTCAAACAAGCAAATGACTATAAAAGAACCAGATTCCAAGAGCTAAATGACCAAAATCCACCCACTTCAACTAGTTAATAGCCATAAATTAACAGTTTCAACCAGTTAATGACCATAACTGGCCAGTTTAAACAACCTAATAACCATTAATGAGACGTTACCACAAGCTAATAACCACAAACAACCTCTTCAAACAACTAATGACTACAAATGAGTTAATGACAACAGTTAATGACCATAACTGACCTGCTTAAACTAGCTAATGCCCATAACTATCCTGCTATAACAAGCTAATTATCATAAATCACTAGCTTCAACCAGTTTATGACCATAAATAAATAAATAAAACCCGAAAATGACCATAAATTACTACATTCAACCTGCTAATGAGTCTAAATCAACAGTTTCAACCAGCTAATGACCATGACAGACCTGCTTAAATGATCTCAAGAGCACTGGCTAATGACCAAAACAACTCTTCAAACAAATGTCCATTTTCAACCAGTTAATAACCATAACTGATCTGCTTAAACCAGAAAATAACTGTTTAGTTGAAACAGCCAATTATCATAAATCACCAGATCATCTAGTCTATGACCATACATGAATAGTGTCAACCTGATGATGACCATAAATTACTAGCTTCAACCTGCTAATAAGTCAAAATCACCTGTTTCAACTAGCTAATGAACATAAATAGTTGACTAGAACCATGTGAATTAGGCTGCATTAGCCTCAAATTCCTCAGACAAGATTTACATCATGCGTTCATGCAACCTTTAGTCAGATATTGCTAACTCTATGAAGCTGAATTAGCATGCGCGGCGTGTGGCCTTTCCTTACACAAACCTCTAAATTCCAGCAGCTGACGCTGGCATAAAGACAACCGTTTCGACAAGCTTTCGGGGCGACACAGATGGAACAAAAAACATGCACTGTGTTTCACAAGGCACCAGAATGATCCAAGGTGACACTGTGTTGGCAATAACTTGGCAGTTAAAATGGCAAAGGTGGGGAGAAAAACATGTCAGGGTTGCTTGGCTAACACATGGCTGTTGTTTTAGTTGAGAGCAGAAAAATTGGAGCTATATGAGGTCATGAGGTCAGATTGTCTGTTTATTACAGCAAGAAAAGACTAGCAGAAGGGTGAGACAGGGCAGGTGGGCCGAATCACAGATGGAATCGTACAGGAAATTTTTTGAGGGAGAAACGTGATTGGTCAGGGTCAAGCTAGCATTTAAAGATGAGTTTCAAAGGTTGCCAGGTTCTCTGAAAGTGAAAATGGTGAAATGACATTTTTTGAGATGAATTATGTGGACATATGTAGTATTTTCACTTATATTTTACTTGATAGACAAAGAGTGGAGTGACAGGAAACGGTTGGGGAGGAGTGGAGAAAATTGAAAATGTTTAACCTGCGTTTCCCACATAAGCAGCACAGCATAATATATCAGATGCACACAAACTTTTGCATCACAGTGGATTGCAAACATAATAATAATAATAATAATAATAATAATAAAAAGTTAATTAGTTCTTCTTTGATTTTCATTTTCCCAATATTCCTGACATTGTTTTGCCCTCTATTTATCCCTTATCCCTCTTCTATTCTTTCTCTCAGTCTCTCCTCCTGACAAAGATGATCCAATCCTCTCATTCATTATTTACAGAGGCAGAAAAAGAGCACTTCACCACACACACAAACATACACACACACACACACACACACACACACATATTTACTTCCACAATCACAGATGCTCAGAAATGCAATAGGTCTAGACCTCTTTGTATCTTTGAAACAAATTGATCAATATTATTACAATTATCTACAGTCTGCAGTCAGCTCTTAAACTCATTTTTTGAATGCTGGATACTACTGAGATTAGTTCTCTAAGCATTTCATAGTCATATTTATTACTATATGAATGGCCAACACTAATCAGAGATCAGCTTTTCTTTAGCTATAGCACAAAGGACACATCGTAAATAGGTTGATATTTCCAGAAGAAAATACCAGGGTTTGCATGTATATGCAGTGTTTTCTGTCAGCAACAACAAACACTATACCTTTAAAGAGTAAAGGCACCTTGAGACTTAAGAAAATAGCCAATAAATGGAAGAAAGAAGACTGATCACAAGTCAGTATGCAAATATTAATTACATTATCACAGAGAAGAGAAGAGAAGAGAAGAGAAGAGAAGAGAAGAGAAGAGAAGAGAAGAGAAGAGAAGAGAAGAGAAGAGAAGAGAAGAGAAGAGAAGAGAAGAGAAGAGAAGAGAAGAGAAGAGAAGATTATTCTATAGTTCACAGTGCAATTAAGTATAGATTTTTTTTTTATTGGAGATCCATTAATCTGTCTGTCATGTATTGGTAATACAATGAAATGTGAAACACAATTTGTTCAAATTAAATGTCACTCCTCCACCCAGCAGGACTCTCATGTCACCTCTCAACCTCCAGATCCACTAATGGAGAGAGAATTGATCAACGCTCTGCAGTTAATGACATGAGCGCCTAATAAATGTGGGTCTCCTGGGCACCTGATCAGATATACGACACCACCATCAAGATATGTGTTTCCTAGGCGGAAGTTATGAAAAAGGCAGATATGAAGCAAATAGATAAAGAATTTTTTTGTAGTGTGGTAAAATGAATATACATTGGAGAAATAACAGAATAATGCAAGGCCTATGCACATCAAGTACGAAAGCAGAAAAAGTTTGGGAAACCTGTTTGAAAAGGCATTAAAGGGGTGGTTCAGTGTTTTTTTCTAGGCTTGACTGTGTAACATGTCTTAATGCTCCGTTTTTTAAAAAAAGACGTATTTTTCATATATTTTACCTTTATTCTACACCTCTGTTTCCACTGTCATTTGAACGGCTCGTTTGACTTCCTGCTTCTATGAAGCCACTCCCTCCAAAAAATGCTCAGATTGGTTAGCTGGCCCAGTGTATTGTGATTCGCTGAAGCGTCTGGGAACGCCACACTGCTTATCATTATTTGTTACATGTGCTTCAGTGGAAATGTAAATAATGGTGACTATATTGCTGTATCAAATTGAGCCGAATCAGACCCAGATGAAGAGGGTCAAGCAGAACCTCTGCAATCACAGCTTTTAAAGGACGTTTATGAATGGTTTTCATGTTGTATTTGTGTCAAAGTGTTTAGATATGCTGTCCCTGCTGTTTGTTAGCTTTCAATACGGTTTTATCCTGATTAAAGATTTACTGTAGCTGAATACATGACTGAGTAGTAGCATTTTTGTAAAGGTAGCATTTAATTAATAGCATGAACAACTGTTTGTCTATGAACATAGACATTTGTTGGCATTTGTTGCAGAAGTATGCAATAGAATTTAGCTAACTGGCTAGCGAAGCAAAAACACGTTGGTCTTTGTTTACGTCCTTGATGCAACCAAAAAATAACAACAGAACTATTAAACGACAAACAATAAAACGTACTTACAGTTTGGGGCCGATAAACAGCAGCTTCTGCTTTTAAAGTGAGAACTGCTTCTTACAGTAATAACCTTTGTGCAAATCCAGCATTGAACTCGTGTAGATTCTGGAAGATGTCTTCAGCGCCTCATCCAATTTAGAAAATATCACAGATTATAATGGGCTCTAGATCTTTTGATGCGTTGGTGTAGACAACTCTTACGCTTTCATATGCCGCGTGACATGGCCTAGCCAACTTTGTTGTGTGTTCCGGGGGCGTGTTTTGCAGGGTTTATGATGTCACCAACCCGGGAAGAAGCTTGTTGTAGTCCAAACCGGTCGTTTTTGTAGGCAATAAACTGCCATAACTTTAAAAGATCAATATCTCTGCTTGCATTGAACTTTCAGCACTGTAACTTTGCAGATACTGTCAAGATACGTCAAGCTGCAACATTACACACTAACTAAAGTTTAAAAAGTGAAATCGCATTGAACCACCCCTTTAAAATTTCTGGAGAAAAACAAAAGAAAGAGGGAACAATGGAAAAGAGAGAGACATGTCCTTGCTTCCTTGCATCTGCAGTTCAGTGATGAGGACAGATGAGGTCATTACAATGGGGTTACAGCATCCACCTGTCCAAGGACCTAATGATCCGTAAACACACACACCAGGACAGAGTCAGAGGCTAATGTCCGTTCAAACCCACACAGGCTGTATGCGGCAAAACTTTACAAGGACAACTACTTTTTCAGGACTAAACCTGACCAAAATATGAAACCACAATAAAACCATTATTTAGTTTCGCCCCAAATTAGCACTGGAAAAAATTATCAGTTGTAAACCAATTCCCAAAACTAATGACTCTTATGAACCAGTTATTATTTTTAGTGAGTTAAAAATATGCAGCGTGATCGGTGTAGACCAATTTTTCAAAACCAATGACTCTTATGAGGGGGTTCTTTTCAGTGAATAAAAACATACAGAGCAACCAGTACCAAGATTCCCAAAGAAATTACTCTTTTGAGCCAATTCAGTTTAGTGAATAAAAAACATACAGCACAACCAGTGTAGTGCAAATCACAATACATACTGTATGTCTCTTATGAGTCTGTTAGTTTTTAGTGAATCAAAAGCATATAGCTCCACTATAGTCAGATTCACTAACAAATGACTCTTATGAGCTGGTTCCTTTCAGTGAACCAAAACCAGACAAGTGTAGAATGATTGCCGAAACAACGTTTCTTTTGAACCTGTTGTTTTAATGAATGATTCAAAAAGACAATTACAGGTTTTAACTGTCCTGAAACAATATATAATTACTGCTTTATTCTAATGCTGTATAATTTAATGCATTAGCAGAGAGATAAATTCTTTCAAATGTGAACTAAATGGACATGATTTCTCCCGAAAATATCTAAAAGACAAAAACCTATGATAAATCTACAGCTAACATTTCTTTTTTTTTTTTTTTTTGTTTGTTTGTTTATAGAATGATTCAGCTTTATCTTTCAGTGTTTTTTTCCTTCACACTAGTACTGAAGCAGCAGGGCACGGGCTGTGAAATATCATTTTTAGATATGAGAATGGAAACTGACAGCTGCTTACTATAGAGACAGCTTTTATTGAACACTGTCAAACTTCAAAACCATATCAAAGCCAATTCATAAAGCACACTGTGTGCGTGTTAATGAGAGGGAGAAACACTTCTGCTCTCTCCAAGGATCTTTAGTAAAACTCCTAAATCTACATGAGGATGAGAATAAATCTGCCATTCATTTATAAGAAAACATGAAATCACATTAGTATATACATGTATATATATATTTGAAATGCTGCTCTGTGTTTAAAGTTTATGCTATTATGCTTTTTCGAATATAAACATTAATGCAGTGTGTAATATAGCTGAATGTAAAAGGTCTGCAGAGTTTTGAAGGTCCAGTGAGTATTATTTAAGAGGATCTATTGACAGAGATGCAATATAATATACATGACTATGTTTTCAGTGGTGTATAAAGACCTTACATAATGAACCACTATGTTTTTATTATCTTAGAAAGAGCCATTTCCATCTACATACACCACGGGTCTTCCTACATGGAAGTCAACATTTTGGGCCGCCATGTTTCTACAGTAGCCCTAAATGGACAAACTGCTGTTTGCGTGTTGTCGACATGTCGAGAAGACGCTGTTTTCAGGGCTGCAAATCCACTTCGCATGAAGTTCAAAAGGACTCGTGCTAGAACTGATACAGAAAAACTGACGCCATCATTCGTATCACTGTGTATCAAGAGCTGGGGAAGCCTCCGGAGCTGAAGTTTAGATATGGTAATTGGCATTTTGTTTCCAACAAGTGCTATAAGCAGTAGACCAATCACAGCAGACTGGGCCATCTGACCAATCAGAGCAGAGTATCCTCACAGAAAGCAGGGGTTTAGAGAGACTGAATCTTCGAACTAACTATTTTCAGACTCTTTGAGAAATGAGGTGAGGTGAAATGAATATAAGACATTATATACGATGTATGGACAGAAAAGATAGCATCGATTTTACCGCATCAATTTGAGCCCGACGATGAAGTAGTCGATCCAGAAACTGATTCACAATCACGAGTGGAGTAGGACGTTTGTCTATGGTAAGTGTCACCTTAGTTTGCTTATTTTTAAGACGTGATAGCAGCGTCACTGTTATACTTTATGTAGGTGCACCTGTGGGAACTGTATCAGAATGCCAAGGCGAAGCTGAAAACCTCTAACATAAGATAAACATTTAGACCAGATGTGTACACAGACTTTTTCGTCATAACTATTAACAAAGTAAAAAATGGCTATATTGTTTGACATTATAATGAGTGTTTATTGTTTACAGAGAGAATAATTCAACTCAGACTAGCATCTTAACATCCTATTACAATACAGATAGAGCTCCACTCTATTGTACTAATTAAAACGCAGAGGAAAAAATGGTTTGTTTTGTATGTTGTAAACTCCGACGTTAGCCAAGCACAAATGTGAATAGCTGATAATTACACTTTGTAAACAAAAGTTGTGCTCCGTCCCTGATCATTACTCCAAGTAATAAGACAGACAAGCTGCATTAATCGACACAATTTTAGACAATATTGAACTACAGAAACATGAGCTAGCCGGTTAGCAGGAGACATAGCAAGACGGTGTACATTACACAACATAACATACAAAACTATGATAGCTATAAAATATAAACAATCAATTATTAATCATACTTACAGGTTGAGATTCAGAGGCGCAAGCTAGTCCAAATAAACTGGGCATTGATCCATATTTTAAGACCAAAAATTTTGTGAATCCTGCATTAAAGATGCCCTCGAATTAAAAATTGAATTTATCTGTTACATAACAGTCGGGATCATTAATATGTATGACCCCAATATTTGCATATGCCAGCTCATGTTCCAGGCATTAGATAAGGGCAGCTAGTATTAACGTCTGGATGTGCACAGCTGAATCATCAGACTAGGCAGGAAAAATGGCAGATGGAGCAATAATAACTGACATGATCCATGATATCATGATATTTTTAGAGATATTTGTAAATTGTCTTTCTAAATGTTTCGTTAGCATGTTGCTAATGTACTGTTAAATGTGGTTAAAGTTACCATAGTTTCTTACTGTATTCACGGAGACAAGACGTTATTTTCATTTTTAAAACACTTGTAGTCTGTATAATTCATAAACACAACTTCATTCTTTATAAATCTCTCCAACAGTGTGGAGAGACCATCTTAGCTTTAGCCTAGGAGCACCATCAAACTCATTCAGAATCAAATGTAAACATCCAAATGAATACCATACTTACGTGATTAGACATGCTGCATGACGAACACTTTGTAAAGATCCATTTGGAGGGTTACATTAGCTGTGTGGACTTTGTTTATGATGTTTAAGGCAAGCGCGAAATTTAAATGGGCCGCAGCCTAAATCGGCTTATATTTAATGATGCCCCAAAATAGGCAGTTAAAACAATTAATTAAAAAAAAAAAAAAAAAATCTATGGGGTACTTTGAGCTGAAACTTCACAGACACATTCAGGGGACACCTTAGACTTATATTACATATTTTAAAAAGACATTCTACGGCAACTTTAAACTCCCCAAGGTTTGAGGAGGAGTCTCGTAAGTAAAATGATGGGAACACAACAAAAGATTGTACTTCTGTGGTATTGTTGAAAAAATAAATTTTCCCTGGTGTCTGCACGTACAATAAGTGGGTGGGCATTTGGCAATATGTTAATGTTTCGTTGTGACATCACAACAAAACAGCTTGGGATTTGTTTTACAAACGAATTGTTTAATTGACTCAGAGTTGACTCAATAACTTTATATACGGTGCACTTTCAGATTTAAAACTGAAACATGAAAGCAAATTTTCAAAAATCCATAATGGGGCATTTTTAAGAATTCGGTCTACAGTCTACATAGTAATGTACAAAATAAAAGCAAGATAATGCAATTATAATTTCTTTCTCAATGACATTCTTTAGTATTTCAATACACAAAATATAAAGCTAAAATATCATCTTGTGTGCTGGGCTATTTCAGATAGATAGCCTCTTCCTGTCAAACTTTCAAGTTTCCTAGTTGCTTTTTCCATCCATCTTCCTGTCTATGTCGGAGCTGACCTCTATCAATGGATAAAGCTCAGGCACAGGAGTTTCATGAATCATCAGTCTCCTTGACAGCTGTTAAAAAGGAAGTCACCTTGGACTGCTGTCTCAGAAGACTTATCAACACAGAAATTCTCATATAAAGTGCATTGGGTGTTCCTGGTATCATTTACAAGAAAAAAAAGAAAAAAAAAAAACTATAAATTTTTCTGACATACAGGGTTTTCAAACTGTATGTCACAGAGTGGAAAAGGTGGGCTGCAAAAAGTCACTTGGCTGCAGCTAAATTTACGTTTCAGTAAATGACACACACTCACAAACAGTTTAGGTTTGCACGATATACCAGCATTAAACAGAAATTGTGATATTGCTTTTCGAATCACAAAGGCCGCAATTTAATTATATAAATATGAGCTACATGTTTTGAAGAGTGTGCATGTGACTTGTAATAACAGTGCAGGTCTCAGAATGACTCGGTTCATTATTAAGCGTATCAGTCCACATAATTAATGAGAAGAAATAAGAGAATTGAATTCTCACTGGAGAATTCAAATGTCACGAAAGGCTGCTTCAGGTCTGTTCATTCCTCTCTGACGTCTGTTCAACTCAGTGCTGTTGTCCTTCAGGGACATATAAAGAGTGCCTTGCTTTCATTCCTTCATGTGCATTTTGGCTACTTACCAACACAAGGAAACTGTCTGTAAAATCATTTCACATGTACACACACAGAACGATCACGAGAGCATTTTCTGCACCGAACATGCCGATTAGTTTAACAACACTTTCATATCCTGACCGGAGGGAGTGTTTTTCAAGTTTTTAAGGACATATTTCATATACTCTTTAATGTCTGTAAATGAAGAAATTAAAACGTAAATTTATTATTGAAATTTGAAGTTTATACTATACAATAAAATTATTTTTTATTAAATACTTGATTTCTGTCATATCAAACTTTTGATTAAGATTAAGCTTACAGTAACTGTCAATTGTTTTCTAATCTCAAATATTTTGGTGGGTCTTGAGATTTTTCTTTTGTCATTTTTATTAGCTTTTTTTTTTTTTTTTTTAAATATATCTATTTCGTTTTAATTTATTTATTTATTTTTTCAGTTTTAGTTTTAGCACATGTTGTACTTCCACTTATACATATTTATTTCAGTTATTGTAGTTGCCAAGTAGTTTTTTTTTTTTTTTTTTTTTTTTAAGTTTTATCTGTCTTAATTATATTTCAATTAATGAAAATTATTTTCTTAGTTATCAATAAAAACAGTGGTAAGTAAAGAATGACAATCCCTTCAAGCTAGAAAATTCAAGTCACAAAAATGGTAGCCAGCAGTAGAACTACATTATCGTATAACATTTCTTCACATCTTTTGTGCTCACTTTCTCTCTGATACTATCTGAGCAAATCTTGTTTGTCATGGAGCTGTTCTTTTTTTAAATCTTGCTGTAAATATGCATAAACTCAGTCAACTTGCACCCTCCTCTAGCAAATGCTATTCCCATCTCCCTCACCAGCCCAGGAACTTGCTGAGGTGTGCAAGTAGATTCCTCTACACTCAGCGGCTGTCCTACTGAACACAGGCTGAAGTGTCTCTCTTTATTACACTCACAATGTGAAAGTCTTCAGAGAAGAGAAACCATACTGTACATCATGACTCACTGCACCCCGCTGATCTATTATTACAGTGTGTGAGTGCTGGAATACAGCAGCAGACCGAGAGGACAATGTTATTGCTAGTCCACGTTGACGAAAGTCCCATATGAGGAACAAAACTAAATTACACAATTGTTGAATTTGATGAAAGTTCATATTTTAATCTTATAGACTCTGGTATCTTGGCACATCTGAGCACAGTTTGAGACATTAAGATCCCTTCTAACACTCAGAAACAGGAAACCTGCCAGATTATTTTGTATTAACTTTTATTTTAAAATTTTCACTTCTCATGTTCATTTTAGTTACATTTTTAGTATTTATTTTCTGTTTAGTCATTTTTATTAGTTTATAATATTTCTATATAAATATAAATATTCTTATTTAGCTTTAAAGGCACAATATGTAAGTTTAGCCAATAGAGGTCGTTATTCAAAACAGTAACAAAGGCGTAGCTTGATGACGCTGTGAATGAACATGGAATCATGGGAGATGTCATCTTCACCTCCACAGCCCATAGAAATCAATCCGACGGGACACATAATATATTAAAGAGACTTTGGTGTTTCCATGGTTTCTATGCGGAAATCAAGAGTATTGCAGATATGACGTCATTGAGAGTGTAACAGTCTGTTACACTGGTTAAAATTGCTGATTTCACTGGATTTAAACATTCATGGAAACAATTGGGATAATGTAAGTACACAAGTGAACAAAACATACAGCATTGTTTGAGTGGTTTTTAGATATTTTATTGCAAAAAATCTTTAATTAATTTTGATTTCAGTTTTAGTTTGTCATTTTAATACTTCAACTTAAACTTAGTGATTTCACACTCTAAAAAATGCTGGGTTGTTTCAACCCAAGTTTGGGTCAAAAATGGACAAACCCAACCATTGGGTTAAATTTTTAAATGCATTTTTTAACCCAACGGTTGGGTTTGTCCATATTTGACCCAAATTTGGGTTGAAACAACCCAGCATTTTTTTATAGTGCAGTTAGTTAGTGCAGTTAGTTGCCAAGGCAACATTTCTAATTTTTATTTAAGTTTTCTAAGTATCATTTTTCATCTTATATTTATTACTTATTTTATTTCAATTACCGATTTTTAATAAGTAAACACTCAGAAACAAGACAACAGATTACCTGTCTCCATTTTCTCTCTACTTTAGTCGTTTCCCTTGCACCCTCCTCCTCAGACTCGACGCTCACACGGGTTGCCAGATTGAGGACATGCAACAGGAACGAGCACAACTGACAATGAAAGGTGACGAGTCTTACACTGTAAGCAGTTCAGCTAATGTATATGTTTGCAATGTTTTTATTGTCAAGGTTTTTTTGGTCGGGTAGAATCCGCATTCTCTGACCCAGTTCGTTTGCTGGCTTCCATCACTGTGTTTTCCACCAACTGGCAACCAGGGGGGGCGAAATACTACTGGGTAAATTGGCAGTAAGTGGGATCACACAGACCAAAATAAAAACAGACATTCTGACACGGAACACACACCTCAAAGTAGAATAACTGGCTGTAGCTTTGTTTTTCTGAGAAACAAGTAGCATGTTACCTAAATCCTATTTCCTAATTGTATGCTTTAGTACAGTCAAAAAAAAAAAAAAAAAAAAATCTCATTGCTGTGTAGAAGTAACAATAGAGATTTCAAAGAGATGTCAACTGTGATTTTCATTATGGGTAGAAATGTGGAACTGACTTGAGAGATTTGATTGGCAGTGCCAGTGTCTTCTGAACCAATCTAATGCCCTTCTATCTTTATAATGAGGTTAAATGCAACAATAGACTTGTTTAGCCATTAGTTTAAGTATGTTCCTGATGGGTTCATGCCACTGCTAATAAAAACCAGCAAGAACATTGTTAGTGCTTCAGAGACCGGCTACTTGATTTGCATAATTCCATTGAAGAATGAGTCCGGCAAATGTAAATATTGTGGATCTCACAACGTGGATCAGAATGGAGGCAAATAAAATAATACGACCTCACATGTTGCTTCCAGCTGCTCCATATCAAGTTCATCTTCTCTGTAACACCGTAAAGACCAAAATAAAACCACATGCTCAATTTGAATGCAGATGGTGTATCTTGAATATGTGCAGCTGTAATACAGTAACTTCAGTCATAACATTCATACATCTGATAGAGAGGTAGTACACTAGATAGCTAAGCTGTATTATAATAAATGCTTTTGAGTTGAAGTAAAATGTTATGGTTAGAGTAAATTAGTGAGTTTAAAGCAAAGAGCTTTTTATTTGCCGCAACAATGTAACATACATTTTCACTAGTTGACAAGAGGACAAGTGCAGCGGCCGCAAGAGTGGGTATTTGGACAGGCCCAAATTATAAAGCCCAAAGTGTGCTTTGTCTAACGGCCAAAGAAATATACTTTGAAAGGCTTGCGCACTCAACAGGAGCAGATTGCGGAAAATTAAGTATCCCTGGGTGTTAAAGGTAGAAACACCAGCCAGTTTTGGGCCATGAAAAGCTACAATATTTACCAGACTTCATGTCAATAAGTCAAAACTGCCACTTGAAAGAGTATTACACACAAACACAATAAAACAAGCTGAATTTCATGTGAAATAAATGGTCCAATACACCATTTACATATTCCCTTATGAGACCACTAACAAAAGACTAAATAAGAACGCAGCCATGCACGCCTGTTGAAGCGTGTCGGGAAAGCGTGTATTCCTCACCAGCTTCACTGGGAAATGTCTTACAAACAAACATATGATTGACACAGGTGAACCCAGAGTCACCCTTCATGGCTGAGAGGACAGGAGAGGATCTCATAAAGGAAAAATAGAAATGACACATCTGCTGTAACGTGTCAATCAGTGACTTAAAGGGCAAAAGATCGCTGGGATAGACCCCCCTCTTCCCTTGGGATTAAGCATAATGAATAATTCCATGACAGTTGTGTGTGTATTATGCCATTGCAATCTTTCTTGTAAAGTATTTTTAGGTAAATTCTCTGTTTTTCATGAAGAAATAAGCCACAAGTTGTGCATTACAGTGATTTTACCAAGGTTCATGAAGAAAAACAAAAATAACATTAAAAGCTGCAAGCAGTGATGAAAGGGCCCTCGCACCCGGGCTCACCGCCAACCGTTGGCCTTAGGAAAACAGTGTACAGTGGGCGACATGCATGTAAAGGCAGGAACACACCAAGCCGACGGTCGTCCGTCTGGCAGTTTATATTTCGTCGGCCGACTAAGTTCTCTCAGTGTGTTCAGCACCGTCGGCTGAAGTTGGTCCTCGTCTGCTTTTTTTTCGGCCGATTCAAAATGTTGAATCAGCGTCGGATTTCGTCGGCCCGTTGGGCCATCTGATCATTCTGATTGGCTGTTACGATACTGCCATCTGCTGGTTCGGAAAGGCATTTCATCTCACACAGGTGCAGAACTGACGTGAATAATGGCAAAGCCATTTCAAAGTGCTACATTTCCTGCTGCCAACAGGAGGTGCTTTGATTGTAACTGAATATTGCCATGTAGTTGTCTTCAGGCCAGGACATGTGAAGTTTGGAGCAGATCGGACATTGTATGCGTTACAACTGCGTTACAACAACTTCCCGTTTTGTGGCATTAATGCCATACATTAGCACTTAGCCAAGTGTGGCATGATTTAACATATTTCTAGTATATTTGGTACTTTGTGGCATATTTAAATGTGTTTCTGGGAGTGAATTACAGTGTAAAGCATGCCATTTCCTGTTGCCAGCTTGTGGCGCTATGACTAACGGAATATTGGCATACAGATGTATTTAGGCCAGGAATCTCATCACATATGTGAAGTTTGAAGCAGATCGAACACTGATACAACATCTTCCTCTTTCATGGCGAAACATCAGACTTTGTCAGGCCGCCACGGACACGCCCTTCACCGAAAACTCAAGATCTTTGATATTTATCATCGCTATGGTCTTCTGTTCGTGAAACGTAGCGAGAAGGGTGCTTATTTGAAATTTTGTAGGTGGCACTATCAAGCCATTTTGCCACACCTAATTCTGAGTTTTCGAGCATGCTTAGGCCCTTAAAAATGCAATTCATTTCAGAGAAGAAGAAGAATTGACTAAGCAATTACAACAGGGTCCTCACACCATCAGTGCTCGGGTCCTAAAAATTGGCATTATTTACTTTCTTAATGCACATTCCAGGACTTATTATGAATATCAGTGCAGATTGTTCAAAAGGAAATGTATGTCTTCATAGTTTTTAAGAAAAATATAAAAACTCAGTCTTTGAAATCACTGTACTTTTCCACTAATATCATTTAGGCTCCACAAGTTATTTGATTTGAAAATTCAATTTTAAATTTTTCCTTGATAAATCTATTTTTTCACTGGGAAATATATCACATTGCACATGCAACATACATGCTAAATGCAATTCACAATAAATTTAAGTAACTTAAAGTGGCTTAATAATAAAATTAATGTTTTAATAAATAATTTATTTTTAAAAAGTATTTAAAATATTTTTAAATGGGATAATTCTTTATCAACAATTCTGCCCTCTGCAGATATAAATCACCTGAAACTACAGCTAACAGGACCCCTGCCCGACCCTCTCCTCCTTAGCTCTCAGTGGAGATAGGAAAGTGCACATCGCACAAAAATCACATAAAAAACCTCTAATCGCCTTCCTGCCGTGCTGCCGCTGCGCCTCTAACTCTCTCTAATGAGCCCCTGCAGATCCAGACGTCAGGCCTCAGTCAAACGAGCATCCTCAGAGCCAATCAGAGCCAGGAGGAAGCGAATGGTGTCCGGGACAGAGAGATGTCGCGGCTGTCAAGCCGGTGGTGTGGGTGCTGATGCCTGTTATGCAATTAAACCTGCGCATGAGAACGATTCCATTGTTCATTAATATTGTGTGGTGTAAATTGACTCTAAGCTAATTTTGCCCATTTACACATGGATAAGCAGGAATAGACAGAATCTGTGCATTTTCTGCACTTATTTTAAAGCACTTATTTTAGAAAGGTAAAATGTGCTACTATGTCATTGTCTACATTGACATAACTGTCACAACAGTAACAAAAATAAATATGTACTTATATATACTTATACTATCGTTCAAAAGCTTGAGATCAGTTTTATATTTTTATTCAGTTAGGATGCATTAAATTGATCAAAAGTGGCAGTAAAGACTATGTTATAAAAGTAAAATGCTGTTATTTTGAACTTTCTATTCATCAAAGAAAGCATCAATGTTTCCACAAAAGTATGCTGAAAAATTCAGCTTTGCCATCACAGGGAAAAAATACATTTTAAAATATATAAAAAAAAAGCGCTGGGTTAAAAATCTCGATTTCTCAGTTTTAATTTATTAATTTTAATTGAATAATCGATTAATCAATTTTAATCTATCATTTTTAGAATCGATCTTTAAGTCTATACTGTTTATTGTAGCAAAACTTTTTAACAAACTCTGGTCCATTTTGCTAAATACAGTGCTCAGTGTAAATGAGTACACCCCCTTTGAAAAGTAACATTTAAAACAATATCTCAATAAACACAAAAACAATGTTCAAAATGTTGACAAGAATAAGTTTAATATAACATCTGTTTAACTTATGACATGAAAATGTTCAGTTTTACTCATATTAGGGTGATGCAAAAATGAGTACACCCTACTGAAAGTCTCTGGAGCAAAGCAAAATTTTAGACTACAAATGTCTAATTTAACAAGAATTCAACCACAGGTGAGTCTAATTATTCATTACACAGATGTCCAGCAGACAGTTGACTATAAAAGGGTGTTAAAACTCCTTCCCATTTCATGCTGTCAGCAATGGCACCACATGGAAAAGAAATGTCACAAGACCTGAGAAAGATAATAATGTCTTTACACCAGAAAGGTGAAGGCTACAAGAAGATCAGCAAAGCTTTACTTATTAGTCAGAATACTGCAGCAAAAGTGGTAAAAAAATTTTAAAAAGACGGAACTGCAGTCATCTCACAGAGATGTCCAGGTCATCCACAGAAGTTAACACCTCGACGGGAGCATCTTCTGATGAGAAGGGTTGAAGAAAATCGGCATGCAAGTTCACGGCAGTTATCTAAAGAAGTAGAAAGCCAAACTGGGGTGACTATTTCCCGTGTCACAATACGGTGTACACTGCAGACGACTAAGACTCTATACTCTGGAGTGATGAGACCAAGATAAATGTTTTTGGAACTGATGGCTTCCAAACTGGCGTCGCAAAGGTGAGGAATACAAAGAAAAATGCATGGTGAAACATGGTGGTGTCAGTGTCCTTATGTGGGGCTACACGAGTGCTGCACGAGTGGAGCTGCATTTCATTGATGGCATCATGAATTCACAGATGTACTGCTCTATACTGAAAGAGAAGATGCTACCATCACTCCAGGCCCTTGGTAGTTGTGCGCTTTTCCAACATGACAATGATCCTAAACTCACATCTAAGGCCACTGTTGGATTTCTGAAGAAGAACAGGGTGAAAATGATTCAGTGGATCCTGATCTGAACCCAATCGAACACCTATGTGTCACGATCACCAGTGAGAGTGCCCTATCAGCCACTAGAGGGCACTCCATCCCGGACTCTCATTTCCACCCATTGCATTCACTACGTTACCCATAACGCACTGCCGGACTCATTGTCTCATGATCACTTCATTACACACACCTGTTTTGTATTATGTTATTAGTGTCTGTCTATTTATACTGAGTTGTTTCTGTCCTTGGTTGTGGTTTATTGTTACGTGCACCGTTTTGTTTCTCTGGCTTTGTGTTATGTGGACTGGATATTTTGGATTTTGACCCTTGCCTGCCTTTGGATTACGTTTCTGGATTCCCCAATAAATACTTATGCTGCAACTGGATCTCAACATCTTGTTCTTGTGTGCCCGTGACAGAATAAACCACCACCAAGGGATCCAGCAGCATGAGTGTTCGGATTCGTCCTCCAGCCTCCATTGGAGAGCGAATGGCTCTGTTTCGGGTAGTATTGGCTCTGCGACAGGAGGGAGCAGAGGTAGGAGGTTTCGCCCAGTTTTTCTGGACAATGGCAAGAGGACTGCGTTATAATGATGCAGCACAAAAGGAGATATTCAATGGATGCCTTGATGACCCTCTTCCTCAGTGTGAGTTGGAGGGGCTCCGGACCCTGGATTTTTGGGGTTTCGTTTACTACCTCGAAGATCGGGGTCGGAGGACCTCACCTGATCAACCAACCAGTGAGTCCGATCCAGCCTGTGAGTTCGCTCCAGAGTCCACCGAGGAGGTGGGCACAGGTACATCGTCTATCTCACGTAAAAGGAGGAAGAGGAGGAGAAAGGCTCCGGCCAGTGAGTCCGCTCCAGCCAGTGAGTCCGCTCCAGCCAGTGAGTCCGCTCCAGCCAGTGAGTCCGCTCCAGAGCCCGCTCCAGTCAGTGAGTCCGCTCCAGTCAGTGAGTCCGCTCCAGTCAGTGAGTCTACTACAGAGCCCGCTCCAGCCAGTGAGTCCACTCCAGAGCCCGTTCCAGTCAGTGAGTCCACTCCAGAGTCCGCTCCAGTTAGTGGGTCCACTCCAGAGTCCGCTCCAGTTAGTGAGTCCACTCCAGAGCCCGTTCCAGTCAGTGAGTCCACTCTAGTCAGTGAGTCCACTCCAGAGTCCGCTCCAGTTAGTGAGTCCACTCCAGAGTCCGCTCCAGTCAGTGAGTCCACTCCAGAGCCTGCTCCAGTTAGTGAGTCCACTCCAGAGCCCGTTCCAGTCAGTGAGTCCACTCCAGAGCCCGCTCCAGTTAGTGAGTCCACTCCAGAGCCCGCTCCAGTCAGGGAGTCCACTCCAGAGCCCGCTCCAGTTAGTGAGTCCACTCCAGAGTCCGCTCCAGTCAGTAAGTCCACTCCAGAGCCCGCTCCAGTTAGTGACTCCACTCCAGAGCCTGTTCCAGTCAGTGAGTCCACTCTAGTCAGTGAGTCCACTCCAGAGCCCGCTCCAGTCAGTGAGTCCACTCCAGAGCCCGCTCCAGTCAGTGAGTCCACTCCAGAGCCCGCTCCAGCCAGTGAGTCCGCTCCAGCCAGTGGGTCTACTACAGAGCCCGCTCCAGCCAGTGAGTCCGCTCCAGCCATTGAGTCCGCTCCAGTACGGCATGCTCTCCCTATCAGTCCAGTGATGGCCAAGAGGGCTGTCCTCACGTTCTATGTTGTGGCGGTTTTGCGTGCCTGGAGGATGCTCTCAGAACAGCCCCAGCCTGAGTACGCTGCCGTCCCAGAGCAGCCCCAGCCTGAGCACGCTGCCGTCCCAGAGCAGCCCCAGCCTGAGCACGCTGCCGTCCCAGAGCAGCCCCAGCCTGAGCACGCTGCCGTCCCAGAGCAGCCCCAGCCTGAGCACGCTGCCGTCCCAGAGCAGCCCCAGCCTGAGCACGCTGCCGTCCCGGAGCAGCCCCAGCCTGAGCACGCTGCCGTCCCGGAGCAGCCCCAGCCTGAGCACGCTGCCGTCCCGGAGCAGCCCCAGCCTGAGCACGCTGCCGTCCCGGAGCAGCCCCAGCCTGAGCACGCTGCCGTCCCAGAGCAGCCCCAGCCTGAGCACGCTGCCGTCCCGGAGCAGCCCCAGTCTGAGCCCGCTGCCATCCCTGAGTCCTCCGCTCTCCCTGATACGGCCACGGAGACCGTTACCGAGCTGTCCGCTCCCCTTGATACGGCCACGGAGGCCGCGCCACCGAAGCGCCTTGCCCTGCCGGCGCCACCGAAGCGTCTTGCCCTGCCGGCGCCACCGAAGTGCCTTACCCTGCCGGCGCCACCGAAGCGCCTTGCCCTGCCGCCTGAGCAGCCCGAGCCTGGTACCATCACCGAGCTGTCCGCTCCCCTTGATACGGCCACGGAGGCCGTCACCGAGCTGTCCGCTCTCTCTGATACGGCCACGGAGGCCGTCACCGAGCTGTCCGCTCTCCCTGATATGGCCATGAAGCACCCTTGGCCTACTGCCCTGCCGCCGTCCAAGTCTTCTGCCCTGCCGCCACCGCCCAGATCTTCTGTCCTGCCGCCATCATCCAAGCCTTCTGCCCTGCCGCCGCCGCCGCCCAGGCTTTCTGCCCTGCCGCCACTGCCCAGGCCGTCTGAACCGTTGGAACCAGCCTGGTCAGTTCCTCCGGCACCACCCTGGCAATCAGCCAGGATTCCAGACCCGCTGGAACCAGCCTGGTCAGTTCTTCCAGCGCCGCCCCGGCATTCAGCCAGGACCCTGACTCTCTTGAGCCCCCCATGGTTTGTTCCTCCGGCTCCCCCCGGCCTTCGGTTGGGGGTTCTGGTCCTGGCCCACCATCCCTCCCCCTGATCCTCCACCTGTCCACCTCCCTCCTGGGTTTTTTGTGTTTTTGTTTTTTTTGGACTGGTGGAGCGTCTGGTAGCCGCTCCTTTGAGGGGGGGTAGTGTCACGATCACCAGTGAGAGTGCCCTATCAGCCACTAGAGGGCACTCCATCCCGGACTCTCATTTCCACCCATTGCATTCACTACATTACCCATAACGCACTGCCGGACTCATTGTCTCATGATCACTTCATTACACACACCTGTTTTGTATTATGTTATTAGTGTCTGTCTATTTATACTGAGTTGTTTCTGTCCTTGGTTGTGGTTTATTGTATTGTTACGTGCACCGTTTTGTTTCTCTGGCTTTGTGTTATGTGGACTGGATATTTTGGATTTTGACCCTTGCCTGCCTTTGGATTACGTTTCTGGATTCCCCAATAAATACTTATGCTGCAACTGGATCTCAACATCTTGTTCTTGTGTGCCCGTGACACTATGGAGAATTCTGAAGAGACAAGTTGAGCATCACTCTCCATCCAGCATCCAGCATCTCTAAAAGAGGTCATTCTTGAAGAATGGAAAAAGATAGATGATGCAAAATGTTGCCAACTTGTTCATTCCATGCCTAGAAGACTTGGTGCTGTCATTAAAAATCATGGAGGACAAGCAAAGTACTAGATGTAGTAGTTTTTGTTGTGGGGTGTACTCATTTTTGCATCACCCTAATTTGAGTAAAACTGAAAATGTTGTTCTCTAAGTTATATTATTAACCTTACTTTCATGTTATAAGTTAAACAGATGTTATATTAAACTTAGTCTTGTCAACATTTTGGAAATTGTTTTTGTGTTCATTGAGATATTGTTTAAGATGTTACTTTTCAAAGGGGGTGTACTCATTTATGCTGAGCACTGTATATGCAATATATTACATATTTATTGTATTTTTACTTAACCTGTTCTTCAATATTTAATGTATGTTTGAATAAATGACAGTCACCTTTTAAATATTTATATAAAAAAATAGAGTAGACATATGAAAATGTATTAAAAATGTATTATAATGTTTTTATTATAAAAGCGTCCTCATGTGCCATTTTAATGCAAATCGTTTAAACAAATTATAGTTAATTTTAAAGCTTTAATATTTTAGTAATGTACCAAACCGGGGTTTCTGTATAGTTTACAGCAATAGTTGAAAGATATTTTTTTATTGTTGAAATTTGCCATGTACTTTACCTCAACTGATCAATATCAAATCGAACTCAATCTTAATTTAATCAAATTGCAAGCTTGTAAATTGAAATCGAATCAAATTGTGAAATATATACCCAGCACTATTAAAATAGAACATTTTAATACATTTTATACAGTAATATTTCTCATTATTACCATTTCTATTTGATCAAATAAATGCAGCCTTGGTAAGTATACAAGACTTTCAAAAACATGAAAAAATAATATATATAATATTATAAACCTTGTGGTCATGCCATGTTTGGACTAAAATGTCTTCCCCTCAAATCAATACCAGTAATGTTGGGAATGCAGCTGTCTGCCGTTTCCCGTCTCAAACTTAGACAGTCTGTCGCATGGAGTCTCTCATGGGAAACTCACCAGCTTATAGACAAATTACACTACATCTAATGCAATGCTTATGATACCAGCCAGCATGTTAAATGATTTATTAATGTCCTCTATATGCATGTTTAAAAACCATTACAATAAACGATTGCTATTAGTGTAACATATCCTATACCGTTTGTGCTACAGACATGAATAATAGCAATTACTTTTGTGATCAGACTTTCTTTGCAGATGATAAAACTGGTGAAAAAATCTAAAAAAAAAAATAAAAAATGCAGCCAAAATCCATAACACCCTAGCAACCGCCTACCCTATAGCAACCGCCTCACAGAAAATGTAAAAATCTCATTTAAATTGTTCTTAATTGAAATGCAACACACGACTAATCATACTAAGTATCATAATGAAATTTTTAATTAAAATCTGCCCGTAGGCAACCTGTCTTGATATAACCATATTCACAACAGCTTTCAAAATTATGACATGTATTGTCACATTTTAAGAAATATCACAAAGCTTTGCACTTAAAAAAACAGAAATGGCAAAAAAGAATGGAGATGAGTATTGATATGTCGTTCTTTCTCCCTCATTATATTCTGCATGATCCAGAGAGGTATCAATATCTTTCACTGCCTTGGTGAACAAAGTATGACAGCCAAACAAAAACAGCAAAAAAAAAAAAGAAGAAGAAATAGAAATTCTACATAGACACAGGTGCATATTTATGTACCGACAGCAAGGTTCGCAGTGTAACAGTAGTATCTTCTTTATTGGGGAAACATGTCCTAATATAAGATCCTTCCAAAAGCACAAAGCCTCCTGCTGGAATTGAGCTTTGAAGTCGACATGCATGCTAAATTTGTTGAACTGAAAAAATCCAGAGGTTCAATTCCCTTTACACCCTAAAAGGAGGGAGGCAATACAGAGAGAGGGAGGCAGCACTGAGTTCAGCAGATGTCAGGGGAAGGAGGTGTGTATAAAGAAACACGTTTACATACACACAGCAGGTGGATTGTGAGAGAGAAGGGTGAGGATGATGTTAACCCCGCAGCTCCTGGAGCAGGTGTCTCATAATCAATTTAGATGAATCGCTTAGGTTGCATTTCCTCATTTGTAAGTTGCTTTGGATAAAAGCGTCTGTTTAATGAATTAATGTAAATGTGATGCAAATTGCTTTGTGGCAGAAACCTGAAAATTGAACAAATATACAAAGGGTATCAAAGCATGTCCTAATTCAATGTCTGTAGAACATCCTGTCAACTGCAATGGTCAGGTTCTTCCATCAAAACTGACATACATGTCGACTTCAAAGATGAATTTGAAAACTAGCCTTCATCTGGTCACTTTTTGAAAGTGGCAGAGATGCCTATGATTTCACTGCCTATGATTTCCCCCAATCCTGTGCAGTTCGGCGCATGGATGCAAAGAATAAATTACTAAATTATTTTTAACAATAAATTGTGATTAAAAATTTAATTGGTTATGTCTAAAGTAGGGTCATTAAATGAATGCATTAATTTAGAACAATTAATTATTAAGCACTTTCAAAATCATTCAAAACAGTTAGAGCGTAATGTAACGGAAGGTTCTTGAGACATGTTTTTCAAAGTTTGATTGGTTTTAATTGTAGAAGAGGAAGGGTTGTTGTTGTAGAGTGTTGTTGCCATGCCGTCATTTTGCACCTTTACAAATGAGGGTCAATTCAATGCTGGATTTGCACAAAAAATTAACATGAAGGCACATGTTAGTCGATGAGTTGAATCAACTCCACAGCAACTACATAAATTTATCCACTAACCATTCAGAAACATCCAGTTTCATTCTAAAAGTTGTAACTTTTTTCCTGAATCTCTCCATCAGTGTCCAACTCCTATTTGAACAATGTAAGGCTGAAATCGGTTACTGACAATCCTCATTTTGGCTGCATGAGATTCTCCAGCTTTGTTTTTGTTAAGCAACTGAAGCACGAGCTGTTAAAGCTCCGGCCTCTTCTGGAAAGGGGGCCAGGAGCAGCAGCTCATTTGCATTTAAAGGGACACACACAAAAACTGTGTATTTTTGCTCACACCTAAATAGGGGCAAATTTGACAAGCTATAATAAATGATCTGTGGGGTATTTTGAGCTGAAACTTCAGACACATTCTGGGGACACCAGAGACTTATATTACATCTTGTAAAAGGGGCATTTATAGGTAGAAATTTATAAGAAATTTCTAATTTTATTCCGCAAGGATGCATTAAATTGATCAAAATTGACAGTAAAGACATTTACTGTTACAAAAGATTTCTATTTCAAATAAATAATGTTCTTTTTAACACTCTGCTCATCAAACAATCCTGAAAAAATGTATCAGTTTCCACAAAAATATTAAACAGAACAACTGTTTTCAACATTGATAATTGTTTTTGAGCAGCAAATCAGCATATTAGAATGATTTCTGAAGGATCATGTGACACTGAAGACTGGAGTAATGATTCAGCTTTGCATCACAGAAAGCTGTGATATAGCTGTAAAATTACATTTTAAAATACATTAGATAGTTATTTAAATTAATATTACTGTATTTACTGTGTTTTGATCAAATAAATGCAGCATTGATGAGAAGAGAATCTATTAAAAGAATTTAAATCATTAGACATGATTCAAAGCTTCATGCAGTCTTTTACTATAAGTCACTGACTGACTAGCCGCGGCACAGCTGTCTTTGGTTTCAGACACAGCCGATATCTCCGCCTCCCTAATCAGATGTGTCCCAAAGGTTAAAAGTAGCAGGTCATAATGACATGCCTGCAGTGAACACCTTGATCTCACATAGCGCTTTGCCTTTTCATTTATTCATTTATTCATGTCTACCTCCCTCGCTGTTTGGAAGGAAAGATTGGCTCGTTAAAGGAGCAATACGGAGTTACGGTACGGCCATTAATGAACAAGAACTCCATCAGCATTTAACCAGCCGCCATAACTGCTCTCTCTCAGTCTCTGCCTTTCTCTTGCTCTGAATGTTTGTGATTGTATCCTGTAATCTCTGCTCTCTCTCTCTCTCTCTCTCTCTCTCTCTCTGTCTCCCCAGGGTCTCTGACTGTGACACATAATTAAATGTGAAAGGGGCTCTCAGGGCATGGAGTACCAGTCTGGCGGGTACACAAGAGGCAAGTTGTTGGTTACACTTTGTTGTGACCCTGTAAAGATGCATGCAGACATACACCCGCAACCACGCCGCATGTCAACTCACGCACACTGAACTAATGCAGAGAGACTGATAGTGATATTATATATGTATATTATATATATAGCCAACATACAAAAATGTTAATGTGCCCCCATGTGTGGGGCACACACACACACACACACACATATATACATAAATATACACACATATACATATATGTTTTGTGTGTCAATCAACAGATGTTTTTTCAGACAGTTGTCATTTCGCTATAGCTGATCGTTCTTTTTAACTGCAAATGAATAACAAGCAATTTTTACTCATACTCAGCGCTTAGTAAGTGTTCATTTTGCATTCTGATTATATGAAAACCTAAAAATGTAATTATATTAGGTGTTCATATTCTTTGTTGTTAACCAGTCCAAAAAACTCAAATTTCCAATGAATACAGCATTGAAAACTACTTTCCTACAGTGCAAAGCATCTTAACTCCGTTCTAACGACCTTGTCACACCAAAAGATTTTACAAACAATGCAATTGTCACATTCATAAATGCAAATAAAGGCCATAATTAAATATGAGCATAGGTAATACAACAACTATTTTAAGCACTACTTGAAAGATTTAAGATTATTGTGGTGAGCACAGGCAAAAAGAAAAGTTCAGAACGAATTGTTAAATTCTTAGAGACAACAGAAAGAATTGCTAAAGCAAACATTGGCTTACCTATGAAAAAAATCTCCAGGATATGTAGCGGACGTACGGATTAGATTTCTTCATAGAGAGAATGCACAGCGTACACAGATGAGGTCATCGATGATGTCTACTGTAAATCACCTGTGAGTTTGAATTTCAACACTGAACCAATCACACTCAAGACAGCTGAACTTTGAACGCTTTAGAAAAGAAACTGACAATTGCTTCCTTATGACTACTGAATGTATCACTACTGTAATCACACCCAAGTTAATGATGACCCACATGTATGAAAGTCAGTCCAATATGACATCATGCAAAGTCACTTTTATCTGACGACCCACTTCTCTGTCTATGTTCAAAATGGTATCCTTCCATAATACTCCTACAGGGAATAATGTGTTTATATTTGCACAATTGCAACTGCAAGTGAATTTTTTGTATGCATGAATTATCCAGATAACTATATCCCATAATGCATTGTGAACTTGAAATTCCAAGAGTCACTGAACTGTGAATAAATAGATGAGGCAAAAGCCATGAGAAATGGTATCCCAATATATATATATATATATATATATATATATATATATATATATATATATATATATACACATACATATATATATACATATATATACATATATACATAAAATTATATATATTATATATATAAAATTAAATATTTTAATTCATTATAATTGTTCGTTTTATACACAGCAAACATAGCATGTATTTTTTACAACGAGCTCGTAATAACAACTTCAGAAGTGGGAACAAGGAAATTTCTAATAGCATGTGAAGGCAGCATTATTCCCAACTATACACGATGACCATACAATCCTATCAGGTGTTTCCGTGACTATGCTGTGATTAGCGATAGTCGTCACACAATAGCAGCGGCTCAGGACTCAATTAAAGCCTAAACGTTTTCATTCGATGCCTCACAATGACTGAAGGGAACAAATTTCACCAAACAAAATCTCAGATGAGCTATTCTGCATAAATTAATCCAGGAAAATAAATGCTGCTTTCATTTCTGGAGCTGGATGATACTTGTGGATCATTATGAACAATGTGATAGAAGGACCCTATTCATCACACACATTTCTGCCTTTCTTTCTCTCATTGACTTTCTCCTGCAGTAATACATGCTAATTAAATTACTGTTGACTGATTAAATGGCAGGGCAGAAGAGACAAGAGCAATCCAGCATGTCCTCCTGGCCTCTCATTTGCACTACGGTTCTCTCTCCTACTTTATTTCCTACCACATTATAGTAAAGAAAAGGAGAGTATAACGCTCATGTTAGCATCCATCTAATTTAATTTGCTTAACCTGCTGAGCAAAACACTGTGGAGTTGTGTAGTATTGCATGGAAACCCTTTCACATCAACAATGAAAAATACGGAAAGAAGCTGAAGAAGTGCCGATGATCTGAAAAAAATAAAAAAAAGACAAATAAGTAAGCTGGAGTTTATCGATCTCAAGTGAGATATTCTGCTCAAATGAAAGTGTCATTCAGTCAGTCTGTGTTCCTTCACGAGCCACTTTGCGCTGTTTGCTGCGACTAAATCTGTGATCAAACTTTCTCAGATGAACTGTAATAAATCCAAACATGGATCTCAACTATATAGAATGTGATTGTGGTTGATGAATAAATGCACTTACGCAACCTATGTGTGACAATACTAAGTCTTTTATGGTGTTGTTTTAATAGAAATTTAGAATTATTGGAATTACTATTAGGAATTTAACTGTTTTCATCTTTGTGAGAGGTTTCTTGTTTTACTAGTTTTCATAATGTAGAGTGTGCTAATTAATATGATAAATAATAATTACGTAAATAATAATAATAATTAAATAATAATTAAATCAGTAAACTAGATGAGGTAAAATAAACCATGCGTATGAGTTGATATTCTCGTTTTCTGCTTATATGTGAAAGTGCAATAATCCTGCGACAATCATTGCAATTATAATTATGAGCAAAATAACTTTGATTATTAATTTAAACATTATGCAGCATGATGAAAATGTGACAAGTTTTCATTGACTAAAACTAGACTAAAATAGCCAGAAGAAAACCCCATATAATGAGACTGTTTAATGTTTCAGATTCACCTGACCAAAATCAGTCATGTTTTTTATGTCCATTTACATAAAACATGTTCGTCATCAGAAATAGCTGGACACTCATGCTGACATGGTCAAAAAATGGCCAAAGATGTCTGCCTATGCATGGCATAGCAGTGATCATTATTTACATAAATATAAATAAGGTATAGACTGTATTTTCTGCAATAACAATCATGAAACCACCTTGCATTTATTGAAACATTGTACTTATTCAGTTACATTGTGGTGTGAGGTACAAAATGTGTTAATTTATGTAAAATATTTATTGTTCAAGAACTTTCTCACTTTTATGAGAAACTTCTTAGCTTCACTGATTATTCTAAAGGAGATGAAAAATGCTTTTAATTATTTACTTATACTTTTGACCAAATTTCACATTCATAAATGCAAACTTTATGGTTTTGTAGATTAAAGTAAGACTGTGCATTGACAGTATTAGAGACTTTATTTGATATTTTAATACCCAAATATACCATTATTCTGATTTTATATTTATATTATTTCATGTTTTTTTTGTAGTTCTATTTTTACTGTTTTATATGCATAATTGTGTTTAATATTTGTATTTGAATGAAAGTGCATGTGTAATTTTAATGTTTAATTATTATTTTTTTTAAAAATGGTCCTAAAAGTTTTAATGGGACTCAGGGTTTGTAAACTGTCTAACAGTTGTTAAACTAAAAGGTAATACCAAAACTTAAAATATATATAAAAAAAAAAAAAAAACTAGTTAAGCTAGACAACCTCATTAATCATCTAGTTGTTTGTTAGATGACTAGCCAATGATTATTATCCAGCACTCCTCTACTCTTCTCTAGCCTTATTTAGATTGAAGGGCATGTTGGGAAAGGACGAGAAAAGGGAAGGACATGATCTGAATTTAAACTATAACCGCAGGCCCAATATACTGCCAGCATTTAATGCTGACTATAAGAATCACAAACATTTTAAACAGTCAGCAGAACCTGTTGACGAACACTTTTGAATTTCCACAAGTAAAACTCTGTACTAAGGTCAAGTGACCTTGTCCCATAAAAAAAGTGGGCACTTCCCTCATCCAAAAAAAGATGCTGCTGTTGCCAGCTGTTACAGCCAAGGGAGAAACAAATGAAAATGTCCTTCACTGCTCCTTTAGTATAATCGCCACATTATTGAATGCAGCCGATGGCTAAAATTAGTGTGTGTGCAGCAGTAGCGAGGGGTGCTAATGAATGCTAATTGGGCTCATGAGTTCATGAGGTGGAGTTGCTCTTTTACAGCTCAACACGGATGCCATCCGCACTCCCTCTGCCTCTCTCCCTTTCCATTAACCCAATTTTATTTTTGTACTTGTAAGAATCATCACATTCCTTGTGCAAAAAAGCTCAAGAGTGAAGGCTGTAGAGTGGAAAAGGTGTTGGTGGTGCGTTACCGTGGCAACCGCACTCTCGGCAACAAAAGTCTCCGCAGCAGGTAGCATGAGGGCAAGCGAGAGAGAGCGAACTAATAATGTTTTAGACGGGAACCCGAGAGGGGAGGAAGTTCACAGAGAAAGCCGTGTCATTTCAAAAGGAGGCATACGAAATGAACCGTCCTCCTTGAATGTGTCCCGCGGGAGCTGCATATCACGCAGAGACCAGCGAGTCTGAACACAGAACCAGTCGCTCTCACTTGCCCCACAGTACGCATGATCACCAAGGGGCTTTTCACAACTCACAAAGACAAACAATACTGTTTAAAGCTGCCATTCACAATTTGGAAGTGTAATGTGTGGAATTTACGTGTGCATGTGTGTGTATTAGGGCTGCACGATTATGACAAAAATGAAAAAAATGAAATTGTAATTGCGATTATTAATTATGATTAACACGATTTACATTGAATGATGTATTGAATAGCTTTATATCATTGTTTTGTATAAAAATAAACAAGCTAAAAACAAATTCCTATAGCTTTAAATCGCAAATGTTTGGTTTCATCTTTAAATAATAATAAAAAGCCAACATATGTATGGTATAATAATAGGGGCTTTTGAATCGGGTTGTTCTTGGAACTTAGATACAGGAACTAGCCACCAGTGTGGTTCCCCGAGAACTAATTTTCCCCTAGGCCAGAAGTGACGTAAACTGTGCTTGTTGTTGTTACTATTATTTTGATGGCACAGCAGACCTTTATTTTGAAGGCGCTGAGAACAGCTCAGCCAGAGCCTGAGCACACAGTGCTCGCATTCTAGTCTTCATTAGTTTATGATCTGTCTAATACATTATTAGATACAACTGGTATCCGCCTTATTCCTGACTAGCCTACTGCGTTTCGAATTATGGGTTGCACTTCCGGTTTGGGGAACTTCCATTTAAAAAGACTGAAATGAATCGTTTCAAATCATAAGGTTGCCCTACAAATAAAGCTTATCTGTCAACTTGACTGAATGAGCTGTCAATTTTTCTTTCATGTTTTATTTTCAGACAACATGAGAATAACGTAATGCTTGGTATTTTAATGTAACATGTTATAACAAGAACATCCATGGCAAGAGCTCTTTTCAGTCGCTGTTTTCTATCCTCGAGATTATTTTCTTGTTCACATTATGTAGAAACTGCTTTAAATTTCTCAAGCATTTTTTACTCAAAGTTGCAGCAATGGACCATACATTTATTTGTATTTATTAAACTGGAGATACTGTTGAAAATAATAAAGTTTGATGTCACCATCATGGTGGAAAGTGTTTGCTTTAGTTGGGCTCTTGACCTTGACTTTTAACACTTTCTCTGGCTGTCGTAACTCGTAGTGTTTGTAAGACACATCTGTTATGGTGAAAAAAAAAGCCAAGAGAGATTGATCTGTTGCATCTTTCATGATGATCTCTCTGAATACCCACAGATTTAATCCTGAGGTTTATACTTGAGCAAAAGTGTGTTTTGTCATTAAAAACAAATAAGTATTTTTAATAATCAATGAAACTATAGCAAAAGAACGAGCACTGTTGAAATCATATTTTTAATATGTTAGTCAAAAAACATTTGGGACTATATATAGACACACAGAGACATCAAGAATCAGCGTATGCATCTCAACAACGGTGACATGCTTCATGCTGCAATGCATGCTGGGAGCCATGGATGAGTTTTATACTATGATGGCTCCCAGCATGCATTGCATGTCACCATGGTTGAGATTTTTACGCTGATTATTGATGTCTCTGTGTGTCTAAAAGTAGCCCAAAATGTTTTTTGCTAAATATAATATTAAAAATATATGATCTCAACCGTGCTCAGTCTCTTGATCTAGTTTCAGCAATAAAATATTTTATTGTTTATAGTAACAAAGCACACTGTTGATCAAGTATAAACCTCAGGATTAAATCTGTGGGTATTCAGAGAGATCATCATGAAAGATGCAACAGATCAATCCCAGCATTTCTCTTGGCTTTTTTTTTCACCATAACAGATGTGTCTTACAAACACTACGAGTTACGACAGCCAGAGAAAGTGTTAAAAGTCAAGGTCAAGAGCCCAACTAAAGCAAACACTTTCCACCATGATGGTGACATCAAACTTTATTATTTTCAACAGTATCTCCAGTTTAATAAATACAAATAAATGTATGGTCCATTGTTGCAAAAATGCTTGAGAAATTTAAGGCAGTTTCTACATAATGTGAACAAGATTTTTAACATGACTGAACTAAGTACACAATTTGTAAAATTGAATTACCAATCCTCAAGATTTCTAAGTACTCTGTACTGTGTGGTAGCTAAACCCAACAGTTTAATGAAGCTTTCTAAGTAAACTCAACTAATTACATTTTAAAGAGAATACTCAAGATTTCTAAGTACTCTGTACTGTGTGGTAGCTAGTTTTATCAATTCAAAATGATGAGTTAACTTGCTAAATTTAAGGCAATCGGTTTCCTTAAGTTTTTTAAGTAAACCCAACAGTTTAATTAAGCTTTCTAAGTAAACTCAACTAATTACATTTTATAGTTTAGCTTTTGCTGTGTGGTTGATTCCCAATATCGCTAGCTTAGCAGAAATACTTAATCATGTTTTGCTTGGTCCGCTCAAAGTGGTGCTGAATTTTCTCTTTAGCGTAAGGTTGAGAGATCCTATCACTGTTTTTAATGTTTGTAGAGTTAGTTAGTTCATGGATTAAATATATACGCTGTATACACGGCTTTTCAAAAATGGCGGGTTCTGGTGTTTCGCGTGCATTCGACCAATCAGCGTACACCAACATTACTGATAGCTCCTTTTGAGCTGGGTTAGACCTTTTACATTCTGAAGTAGTCGTGATTCACCTCTCACAACGTAACATGCTCTAAACACACCTCTTAAACACACAGCATAATGATTTTTCCTTGTAATCACGCCTTTGAAAGATTACAAAATCGTGGCATCCATAATCGTAATTAGAAATGTGATTAATTGTGCAGCCCTAGTGTGTATGTATGTGTGTATATATTATATATATATATATATATATATATATATATATATATATATATATATATATATATATATATATATACAAACAATAATATCTATACTATAACTATAATGAATGACTTTTTAATATTTAATATTATTATTAATTACTAGGGGTGAGACTAAACTGTGACGAGATTTCTCGTCGAGGCGAAAAGTAGTCTCGTGATGTTGTTGCCATGACAGAGTGGTTAGGTTGATTAGGAAAGAATATGCCACCACTACGTTTACATTACGCCTCCACTGTCGTTTTGCTTTGTATTTAAATAAAAGAGTTACGCGCGGTCGCTGAAAGTGAAAGTAAACATAAGCGCGTATTCAAACGCGATCTCAATACCCCGCATTTTGAAAGCGGCTCCCTGATGAATACAGATATCTCTCAATATGAAAGCTATTTTAGGCTGGGCAGTGTAGTTGTAACCATCTCTCAGCTCTGTATCAAAGAAACATTTGGTCTTATTTGCACTTTGAATATTGAGAGAGTGCGATTATGGTTGCACTTATTCTAAAGTGTTACCATGAAAACGAATAACAGTTTTCTCTTAATCTTATTAAGCACAAACAATAAGGTTTCATTTGTTAGTTGATGTTGGTTAATACATTAATGTTAATAAATGAGACCTTATTGTAAAGTGTTACCATTTTTATTAATACTGTTTTTATTTCTATGATCAGTTTGTGGAAAGGAGTTCAGTTAGGAGGTCAAAGGTTGTAGAAGCTCATAAATCATGTACAGTAAGGTCTGAAGAGACTGAAATCATACAGAAGAGAAGTCGGTTGAGTTTGTGGCAAAACCTTTTACAGTGCTTGAGTATTGTTGTCTTTTACTGCATTCATTATAAGATGATTACTTAAAACATTTCAAATACACCTGCAGAATATTTTTTCAAGTCATGTATTTCACCACTGAGGATTTCTTAAAAATAGTGTGTAAAAATCTTGTCTTGTCTCGTGAACTCAGTCTCGAGTCTCGTCTCGTCTCGTGAGATACCTATCTCGTCACACCCCTATTAATTACTTATTTTGAGCAATATGAAAATAATATTGGAGACAATGAAACACAATATTACGGAAATTTCAGTAATACTGCAGTTGTGGGGCATGGGAGTACATTGTATAAGTGATGATTAATAATTCATCATAAATTATTGACCATAAAAATTAATTGC
Source organism: Chanodichthys erythropterus (assembly GCF_024489055.1). Classification (NCBI taxonomy): domain Eukaryota; kingdom Metazoa; phylum Chordata; class Actinopteri; order Cypriniformes; family Xenocyprididae; genus Chanodichthys; species Chanodichthys erythropterus. The sequence goes on from NC_090231.1 coordinate 39,353,561, forward strand.
TAATTAAAAGAATAGTTAACACATAAATTACATTTCTGTCATTATTTACTAGCCTTTTTTGTATGACTCGGAAGACTACTGTTATCAGTTTGGAAAGAATGTGATGAAATGATTTGAAACTGTAAGACAGTCAACAAGCCTTGAACAACGTCACATTAGTGCAGCAATAGACATGTAAACACCTCTGAATGTTCTTTGGCCAATAAGAATCAAGAATTCAACATATCCATGGTAAAATATGACACGTTGAATATACTGTACTTTCCATCCACTACAAACTAACCTGCATTTCCTGTCTACTATGAAGAAAGTCTATATTCCATAACTCTAAATCTAATATCATTCGCAAAACTAATCAAGGTTAACAATCACAACACAAACTCTTAAGCACAAAGATAGCACACAAAAATCTCAGTGTTGTTACAATACAGAGACAGGGTCCTTGTTTAATCTGTCATTCACATCTCAACACTTCTCACTAGCTCAGCTGCTCTGCTGTCATCAGTGGTAATATAAGCTCCATGAGATACTAATTATAACACATGGCCATATTACAGTGCCAAAGCCAAATTACCACAACCTGGCCAAATCACGACACCGTGACTAGCCAAATTAATGTATTATTGTCAAACGAAGAACAACCATCAAGCCAAATTGCTAATGATGGCCAATTTTCTCCCCATACCTAAATGTCCACAGCCAAAGATAAACACCTTGGTTAGTTGGCACTGTTCCAGCAGAAAAAAGCAATAGTATGTTTATCAGTCTGTTCAATGGTTCATCAAAAAATGCCTTACATGTTTCATTAATGCAGCTTCATTTTAGGTTCTAGATAAAACAACACTGAAGTTTGTGCACTATATTTTGTAATTAAAGACTAACAGGATAATTTGCATGAGATCTGCATAAGACCTAATTAAAAATCAACAAAATTCCAACAAATTATCTACTAAATAACTTTCATGCACACATATATTAACACACAAACAATTCTTAGCAATGGAAACAACCTGGATTCTGTACTGCCCTCACCTTTGACCCTTGAATGCAATCCACATTTGGAATCCCATTATATAACATTACCAGCCTGGATCCAACAAGAGAAGTCAGCACACATCCAAAGTCAGAATCATCACTTCATTGTCTGTTAATCCGGCCCGGGTGCTTGGCAGGTGGGAGCTCTGCTTGTATACAGGCCAGCTGGTCTTGGCTTTCTTAGTGAGACGCTGCTCTTGGTCACCGGCCTGGGACAGATTACACCTGTAATCCACCATTTGTCTGACACCAAATGTCTTTTAAACCAGATCGCAGCCTTTCAGACTTGCCAGACAGACTACGCAAGAAGCGAGACACATGAACACCAGACCAGCAGACCAGGCCGAGTGTCTGCAACTCATTAGAGGCAGCAGGCAACAACATAACACAAATTATACAAACAGAGAACACTGAGTCATTGAAACATTGAGTTGCTCCCATGAGACCAATCAAATTGTCTGAGGAAACTTCTCCTAGACAGCAATGAGGCTAGTTGGAGAGCAAATGGAGGCTTTTGTTTAAGTCTACTCTAGAGATGCACTATATTAAAATTCTGTCCATCACTGCTATGCTGGAGTGTGTTTTCCATACAATGATGTAACTCGCTGATTAACTACCATATACGATGCATGATTGGAGTAATTAAACAACTGGTCACGACTGTTTCCTGCAACTGGAGTAACATGATCGCACCTCTGTTGTTTTTAACCACATTAGTTCAACAATATAGGACTGTCGCACTGATTATTAATTTTATGTTATGGCCAATAACTGATAAATGGAAAAGGGTTAGGTAAATGATATACTATGTCCAAATATAAAACAGAAAAAACTAAAATCATTCAATTTAAAGTGAATTTAAGCATCTCAACATTATAAACATCATAAACATTATAATCATTCACATTTGTTCACACTTTTTAAGTCTCCTATTGCTGATTTGTTTCCTGAGAAAAAAAAATATACAGGTAATTTTTTTTTCCAAAGTCTTTAATAATGAAAAACAAAGATACAACATCCAAAGTATGTAAGGTAGTACGACTAGATCTCTTTTATTGAATTCAAAAGGTTTTAATTATATTTTGCACCATATAAAAGGTATTTTAAAGATTTAAAACTGTCAAAAGGTCATTCGTTTTAACTGTCCAAAAGCCAATACAGTCATTTCATTTGTGATTGAAATATCTTAAAATGTAATATATATATGGGCAATTCCAGCGTTATGGACGTGACATTTGGAGTCAAAACTTGAAATATAAACGCTCAAAGAATGCATTTAATAGTAACATATTGAACCGTCTATTTATATATTCATAATCCCTTACTAAAGGAGTCCAGACATTAGAAAAATGTCAGTCTATTCAACTGTTTTATATTTTAGATGAGGGAAATATACAGCGTTACGGACGTGACAAAAAAAGTCACTAAGATTTGGGTGACAACATATTTTTTAAGAATTCTGTGAATTACATTGAGCAAACCAAAAGTAATACTGCCCACTGAATGAAGAAGGGTTGGCTCTCCACAGAGCATAAAATAATAATTTTATTTAATTTTTCATGTTCGCATTAATGAGGAAAAAACAATGTTACGGATGTGACAGTTTTCCGTTACGGATGTGACCGGTCTGAAAGCGGCACAAAAGACTTGGTTTAAAACTGCTTTAAAACTTTCACAGAGACCTCAAGCAAGCATTTAAACCACCAAATACTGAAATCTGGGATACCAGTATGGTAAGACTCCACAATTTATCAAGTTTTTACTAAACTTTATACAAATGTAACGTTATACTCTGTAGTGCAAAAGGTTATGGATTAGACCTATTTCTCATGTTGACCAGCATGTGCGTTGTTCAAGAATCAATTTAGAGACCATGATTTTCCTTCTTACAGAACTGCTTGCTAAAATACATTGACAAATATTTATGTTTATCATAAAGCAGTTTAAAATCGCATGTTTTCCCCACAGTCAGGTGAACCGATTGACACTATTGCCAATCGCAATCATGTCAGTTTTATGTTTTGTGTCTAAATGACCACACGGTTTTTCGTCTAGTTTTCAGAGTTTAAAGCGGAGTCTTGAGTCAAAATGATCAAACTTTATTTCAAGTCAAAATTATTGCAATCTTATTATTTTCATTTTGTCAGCTTGATCGCGCGGATTGTGATCAATATAGGCTAGGCTATTCATTTTTAACCAACCGGTAACGCGACATCCCAATTCTCGAGGGAAGTGTCCTATGAGACACAATGCTCTTCTATAAGTTGTACTGTATCATATAGGCCTACCTTTTGATGTTCATATTTCGTTCTCTGGCAAGAGGAAGAGAAGATCGGTTCATGTGCACCTGATCCGCCGCTTACAGGCGCTGCAGTAGCTAATCTGTCACGCGCCGTAGGCTATTAAAGAGCGACATCTATTGTTTAAATTTTGTTATAAAATCGACTGAATTTGAAAGTTAAACCTTTTTCATATTAAAACTAACAAAGCACAAAGAGTATTGCGATTATTGGATATGTTCTGATATGGTAAGCCTGAAACAGATGATAGCAATATAAAGAAGCAAACTCATAGGATTTAATATGAAGCGTCCGTAACGGTCACGTCCGTAACGCTTATTATGGTTGTTCAGAGCAACGTAGTGAAATGAATTGTTGATCCTAATAAGCATAAACATAATTTAGCTTTGCATATAAAGTTTCAAGTTATTTGCATTTATAATTGTTATATGACATAAACTTAATCTTTAAAACGTTACGGACGTGACAGAGTTCTGAAGCGTCCTGACCTCTTTATTCTAGCTCTTATAAATTCATCAGGCAGTGCTGTTATGACTAAATGAGTGTATTTATTTCTCAGGCATGCCTCCATCTTTCTACACAATGCTTACTGCTAAAATAAAGTTTAAAAAATGGGGTCTTTGATCCCTTTTTTGAAAGCATGAAATATGGTTGGTTGAAAATTTAATTTAAGCATTGTTGCTTACCACATATATTGTGGATAAACAAGGCAATTTTCTTAAAATTTCTGTTAGAGCACATTAATACAGTATATTACAGACCTAAATGGACAATTTAAAAAGGGTTTTGTTCTTTTGGTTAAAACTTTTTTTTTTCATGGTAAAGATGACCTTTGCGTGGAATTGCCCATATATAAAATATATATATTTTATTCTGGCATAATTTTATAACATCATATATCAACATAGTGCATAATGGTATTAAAATTATATGTAGAAGTCATTGCTTTGTTATGAGAAAGAATGTCCGGAAAAATGAATTTCATTGATGACATTCGGAGTAACCAATATAAAAAGGGACCATTATGGATCAAGACATGCAATCATGTGACAGGATGTGACATTATTCAGACACCTGCAAAGGACCACATGGTTGTGAAGCAAATTACTCTCTTTTAACTATTTGAAAAATTCATGTTTTCACTTGCTCATACTCATGTCCCGAAACATCAGGTCCTTCGGTACGACCGCTATAAAACATGGAAAATGTTGTAATATTTTAAAGACTTGTACTAAACATAAAATTTTTGATTGTCCTTTTGCTAGCTAGCTAGATATCAGCCTGTTGGCATAGTTTGAAAATATGTCATTTTTTTCAGACTTTTTTGATGAAAAATTTTGTCCATGTCCTTGTAAAAAATGACAAAAGCAGTGTTAATTGATTATAAAAACCACATAATCTCATTGTTAACACTTAAAACTTCAACATTAATTAAATCGCTCCATTGTTTTTTTTTTTGTTTTGTTTTGTTTTTTACACTTCTAAAAACCTAATTCGTCAATGACCATGATACAGCATCAACAAACACTGCTAAATGTTGCTTCACAAAAAAACGAAACATCAATACTGAAATCCTGCAGACAAGAATTATTTTCATGTTATGTCCAATAACCAATATGGCTGATTTCATATTTTTAAACAATTACTTTGTTTAAAAAGAAACCTATAAAAGCTAAAATTAAAAACTAAAATAATTAGGGGATACACATAAAAACATTATCAATGTATCAATAATAAAAAAAAAAAATATATATATATATTTGAAAATATAATAGTATATATAATATTCAAAAGTTCCTCCTCTAGAAGAGAAAAAAGATCTCAAACTGTGCTCAGATTTGCTAAGATACCCAAGTCTGAAATTGCCCAAATGAAGTCCAAATGATGGATTTTAAAGCTGCTATCCACATTTTACAGATCTGTACTTGTCAATTGTCTCATTTGAGTCTACTTTCATTTCTAAGACATCACAAAGTTAGAAGCATCACAAAGTTTATAATTATGTAGATAGGAGTCTAAAAGAGCAAGTGAGTGAATAAATATGAAATAAAGAGGCCTGTCTTATATGAACCTATAAGGCAACTAATAATCTGTCACAACATAACTTAGACAAAACTGAAATCAAAGTATAAGTAGCAGGAGCTCTCAAAGAAATGAAATCAAGATCGAGAAGAGCGAGAACATCAATGAAATCAGACAACCAGACACACACATGCAGCGTCGCCCGTCAGCTGAGTCCAAACACAGATGCTGTACATAACCAGAAAATAGGACATGATTCACAACAGCACTCAGAAACTTACAAACACACATACAATCCATTTCGCAAGATGATAGGCAACCTAGAATGGGTATTTTAGAGAGACACACACCCTGCCAGTTCACTTTAAAAGAAGAAAAGAAGCAAGTTACAGAAAGAGACAAGGAAATACACGGTCTCTCTTTCAGTGTTGTAGAAAGTGGAGTAGCACAGCGGGACGTCTGGACAGTGTTGACTAAAAACTGTACCGCTGGGCACCGAATGTGACATGCTACACAGCTCGACCAACTCCACACACTGTTACAGGCCCCTAAAGCACCCAACAACCCATGGCAATGACATGCAAAAGCAAAGCAAAGACAAATCTGTTGATGTGTACAAGGTTTTTGTTAAGTTTAAATGAGATTTATAGTGTAATTGAGAATAAATGTGCTGTCAAGACAGTGTGTAGATCCACTTGAGGAGAAACAATGTATTTTGTTATAGGGATAGTTCACCCCCCAAAAAAACTGTCATCATTTACTGGCTCTCAAGTTGTTCCAAACCTGTATGAATTACAGAGCAATTCCTGCAAAGATTTAAGGTTAACTATAGTTTATAGAAGAGACTAGGATTTGTGTTTATTTTTTTTACAGTCTATCGTGTCGCAGCGGAGTGGGTGGGGGCGTGTCTCTCCATCGTGATTTCGGTCAGCCATCACAATGAAGGATGATATCACAACCCTAACACACACAGGTCTCTAAAGCGTAAATCTGGCCATAAATTCAGCTCATTCAGACACTTATAATGCAGCTTATTCAAGTCATTAATTAAAACCACTGGTCACATGTTACTGATCTGTGTACTGAATATAGGTAGCCGTGTGACTTGTGTGTAGAGAAGTAATCTTAGAATGTTGACTCAATGTAGGTGGCCTCCAGATTCTGTAATGTCCCATTGAGAAAAGTAGCAGCTGAATTGATTAAAATAAAATCAGTTTTAACAGTACGTTACTATATTGAGTTGGATAAAAATACAGTTTCTATTATATAATCCATTGACTGCCTTTGCAACGACCACTTTGACGCTTAAAAAAGTTAGTTAAGAGATAGGAAGACTAATCCATAGGAATCAAGCGGTTTAGTCCAAATTTTCTATAGAGACTTGATCACTTTTTATGAAGAACAGATTTAATTTAGGCTTTTATTCACATGTAAACATTGATAAGCGAAAATATAGGGCTGCATGAAAGTGTTAAGAGTTTGGAACGACATGAGGGTCATTTTTGGGTGAACTAACCCTTTAAGTAAAAGAAAACTGCTCAATTTATTCAAGGACAATTCCCTTATTAGGTTTTCAGCCTGTCTGGATCAAAGACAGACTTTGCACTTGTTTTATGGGGTCTCAGATTTGAATCCCAGAGGCACGGCGCTCTCTGCGTGCTTCTACTGCACGGATATTGATTGCAAACACATGAGAGCGCCACTGTGTTTATACAACAGATTAAGCACTGCAGCGTGAATGGGGATATTTGTCCCTTTTACATCAAAACTCATAAATAAAAAGAAACACAGACACAGTGGGAGACCTTACACTGCCAGAACTGCACCACAGTGTGTTTTCTCAGCTAAAGAGACTGAGAACGTGTGTGTGTCCTGTGTGACAGAAGAAAATGGTTGTAATTGGTGCGCAAAAACACAAATAGCTTTATCAGTCATGCTCTGGTTGAGTGTATTTCTGTGTGTGATCCATCAGTGACACTTGCAATCTTTCCCTGAGGTTAGACACCTGCCTCCATCCACAGCTGAGCCCAAACACACACACAAACATGCACAGAAGCAGCTGGTCCGAGGCTATAAGAAAATCAGACTTATTTACATGACAAGAGGTTAGGGGTTAGAAAAAGGAAATGGAGAGAAAGAGAGACAGATGGTTCAACTCTGCTGTAAACTGAGCCTGTTTTCACTTGGTTAAACTGCTTTATATGAATTCTGTCCCTGTTTTATACATTGTATTATTTACCTCCGATCTGTGCCAATGTGAGTAACACCTTGAGTTCTAGCAGCAGCTAACACTCTAAACTCATAAATATTGTACTCTGGACTCTCGTATACAAGCAGAAGTTCAGGCAACAGCCCTGATGTCAAACAAGTTTGAGTTTTGTAGAACATTGGCCAACAAATTCATTCACACAATGCCAAATGTGTGTATAAAATGCAAAAAGCAAAGGGGTGTAGCCTTTTTAAAAGATATGTTGAAATGATCAGGGAGAAATTTTATAGTTTGCATTTTTATTTCATTTACAAAGGGAGAGCAAAAAGTAGCGTCCCCTCAAAGGTTGCACCTTAGATGATATCCTAGCAGTATCATTTACAAGACAATGATGTACTAAAAACAGAAACGATTTCACTTTGCGTTTGTCATGTACAGACGACAACATTGTCAAAATGAACCCCGTTCACACTAATGTGCAAAAACAACTAAAACGTTTTAAAAAAGTATTCTGCTGCCAGGCCAGTAGTTGGCGATGCTACTTTGTAAAGAAACACTACTCACCTATTGACTGAAAACAAAATACATTTGTGCAAGACGTCACCGCTTTACACGAAGACAATAACAGTATCATTTCAATAACTTGTTTTCAAATGTTTGCATTTTCAGGCCCTGAAAAAAAGAGCTATAAATGAACAGCCAAAACGCATAAAAAGTTTTCCATTTTTATTTGAAAACAGTGTAGTGTAAACGCACTCAATCAGTTTAAAAATATGGGATTGGCATTTAAATTATTATTATTATTAAGAATAATAAGTAGCACTCCACTCTTTTCCACTCTGATAAAAATGTTTCTTAAGCAGCAAATCATCATATTATAATTATTTCTGAAGGACCATGTGACACTGAAGACTGGAGAAATGATGCTGAAAATTCAGCTTTGCATCACAGGAATAAATTACATTTTAAAATATATTAATATAGAAAAGAGTCATTTTAAATAGTTTTTACTGTATTGTTTCAGAGCAAATAATTGCCGCATTGGTGAACATAAGAGACTTCTTTCAAAAGCATAAAAAAAGTAACTTAATTTGCATTTCCAGATGGAAATTGCAGTGCTCGCAGGGAAGCAAAAAACATTGTTACACTGCATTCACACGGGGTGTCGGCGTTAACGCTTCTCGTTTACTTTGAATGGATGACATTGTGCGTTGCCGAACTGAATTGCGGGTTCCGTCGCATCGCTTCATTCGTGTTGCTCATGGCAGAAGTTGAAGATTTCTCAGATTTATCAGCCAATCAGATCACAGTTGCTAACCAATTGCGTTCATACAACACTGGAAAGTAATTTGATTGGCTGTTGTACTATGACGGTTCACCTCAGCTCAAGCTTCAGACATGCCCTCTGTTAAGCATTGATGCCGACACCCCGTGTGAATGCAGCGTTAAAGATGTAGGCAGACGCGATAACAACACTGTTTTAATAGGGTACAAAATTAGATGGAATGAAATGGCAATGGATGTGTTGCAAGAAAGAACAGACTATTCAGTGTACAAATAAATGCAAGACCATCACCGTTGCTTGATTCTGAATGGCAATTTGAAAAGTATCAAAAATATCATGCTTTTGTAACACTAAGAACTGAAAATTTGTCTTTGCTTTTAAACTTTGAATGTGTAATTCCACATAAACACACACTGACACACAATGTGGAGTAGAAGAAGGTTCATCTTTCATCCTCACCGTCTCTCAGGACAATAGCACGATGTGCCACAGCTGCAGGAGGTAATTTAAAGTGAATACAGAAAAGTGAAGTTTAAATGGAAAACGATGGTCTTCACATGATTTGCCTTATAACCATTCAGTTTCAAGGTTCCTACAAGGCGATGGTGGGCGGAAATAAAACCTTTTTTATAATCATCTCCAGTTCTGCCCTACCTACCCATTAAATTCATAAAAAGACCAATAGAAGTGTACACGTCTCTAGTGTAGTGACAATACTAAATCAAATTTATAGCCTCAGGTGAGAAACTAATCGTTCAAGGACTGACAGAGAGAGAGACCTTCATTTCAAAGGCAGAGATGAGGGTTTACAGCAGGTCAACATATGCAGCACAGATTCAGACTGCCAGAAAGCAGAAAAAGAGCAGATGGATTCACAGGTATTTCTTGGGAAAGTGTAGTTCTAGCAAATATATGTGTCTTTATGTTTGGATAGACACTGATGCGTACAATAATACAATACGTACATTAATACTTTAATGTCTGCACAATACTAGAGCTCTATAAAGCTTTACGATTGTTCACTTTAGGTTCATATTGAAACCATAGACACTAATGAGATACACTAACTGTAATGAGATTAATTAAAAAAATTTTAATTCCTTCAAATTTGGCTCATATTAATATAAATAAATACATATAAACAAGATCAACTATGCTTAATGTATTTAAATTTTAACTAATAATAATAATAAATTATATATATATATATATATATATATATATATATATATATATATATATATATATATATATATATATATATATATAAAAATTTGTCATATATATAAAAATTTATCATATATATATATTTTTACATCATATATATATATATATATATATATATATATATATATATATATATATATATATATATATATATATATACACATACACACATTTTATATTTATTATTATTATTAGTTAAAATTTAAATACATTAAGCATAGTTGATCTTGTTTATATGTATTTATGTATTTATATGTAAAAATTAAAAATTATTAAAAAGTTATTTAAAAGTTTTTTAAATCTATTTAAAACCTATAATAAATATGCCTAATAGTTTTAAATCTGGCTCATATTATTATAAATATATTAATTTATAATATAAAACAATTTATAAAAAATATATTTTTAAAAAGTAAACCTAATCTTTACAGGTAAACATGATCAAATATGAGAAATGGATTTAAATTTTGCTCATATATGACTAAATGAATAAAATAATAAATAAATAAATAAATTTAAAAAGTTAAATTTAAAAAAAAAAAGTAACTGGAATAAATATGTTTTCATTTTTAATTTTCATTTAAGGTAGGTAGATTTGTATATTAAAAAATGTATTATTTAAGTGTAGAGTTGTAAAATATTCAGGCACAAATATGACATCCCATAATACCGAAAAAAATGGTTTAAGTATTTTTACGGTGAATTTCTATCAACCACAGGTGTCTGTTTTTTACAGCGTAGATAAAATGGCTGTCAAATTACCACATTAACTATTAAAAAAAGTGATAAAAAGATAAAATATTCCTGATGATGAAAACAAAAAGGACCAAAAAACATAAATTACGGACCAAAAATATATATTAATAACAATACGTTTTCATTTTTAATAATTTAAAAATTTAATATAGCTATTTTAAAACGTAAACCTAATATTTACTGATAAAAATCAAATATGCTTAATTTAAATTGAGCTCATATATATTTTTGTATGTATTTTCGTAAAAAAAAAAAATCAATTTATATATAAAAATAAATTAAATTAAAATAAATATTTTAAATTACTATTTTTTTTTTTTTTATTATTGCTATGGGATTGTGTCTTGAAGCACTGAACTCGCTCATGTATGACAGGACCCTCTCAAAGGTTTCCAGTATTTCCAGTTCTGCCCAGTCTCTAGAAAAATAAAGAAGCTTTAGAAGTTTCTACACATTAATATTGTATATACAAACCTCAAAAATATATGTACATTCAGAATGCAGAATTACAACATACATACTGAACATTTCCACAATATGCAGGAGCATACCAATGAAATAAGAGAAGAAAGCTCTCTGCAACACACACTATGAATTTCAATACAACATTCTTCACTGTTATTGGACAGAGCTGCAGGCAGGGGTGTGTGGCGCACATGTTTTATTGGGTAGAGCTACAGGACTTTGTGTGTGTGTGTGTGTGTGTGTGTGTAAAACTATGCAGCAGCAGCATCTTCAAAGAGCCTCCACACCTGGAGAAAGACAGACTTCCTGTCAGGCTGCCGTCGTCGTCCTATCCATCTCTACGCTCCTTTCCTCTTTTCTTCCCTCTTCTCCACCCCCTCCCCCCCTCCAATCTACAACCTACAACTCTGGCTTGTTTTTCAGTGCCAAAATGTAGCTTTCTGCCAGCGTTACCCACTGAATAAGTCTGTCTTGTGACATCTCTCGACAGCACGCGCTGAAGTGACTGGCCACCGCTGTCTAATGAATGATGCCCCCTCAGGCTCATGGCTGTCTGGCCATCATAAATGTCACCTCTATAAAATGGCCCCATTCATTGAAATCTCATAAAGCTGCTCTGGGGCACGAGGTGAATGTGTGTAGGTGGCTGGATGTGTTGTATGCTGCGCTGCACAGATGTGGCATCTGATTTGCACCTTAATGTGTGACTCTGTTCCAGAACTTGGTGAGCTGCCTATCTACACAGCATCATGAATAAACACAAAATCTGTTCATTTTGGCCAAAGTATAAGGCAGGTATCCTTAAAGTCGTAATGAAACTGAAGTTGCGATAGTCTTTTCTACCCTATTGTGATGTACATCTGAGTAAAGCAATTTTTCTTGATTAAGAAAAAATGTAGGGCAGGACTTGATTTTGTCTATCAGGAATTGATTGGATGGTTGAGGTTTGCTACTGCTGTGATGTCATGTGAGTGACAGACAGGTTATCCTGCCCTCAAGCCAGTTAACACACCATCAGAGAAGAGAAGAGATATCACTGCAAGAGGGAGGGAAAGTTATTTTGATTAAATATTATGAGGGCAGATGACTTTAAAAAAAGAAACACTAATGATGTCCATGATAAATAATTTATAATTAATACTGCAATATTCCATAAAAAATAAGTGTACCTTAAAGGTACATAGTGTACATTTAAGGTTGGTTGGTTTGTATATTAAAAAATGTATTATTTAAGTGTAGAGTAAAATATTCAGGTACAAATATGACATCCCATAATACCGAAAAAATTGTTTAAGTATTTTTACGGTGAATTTCTATCAACCACAGGTGCCTGTTTTTTACAGCGTAGATAAAATGGCTGTCAAATTAACACATTAACTATTAAAAAAAGTGATAAAAAGATAAAATATTCCTGATGATGAAAACAAAAAGGACTAAAAAACATAAATTACGGACCAAAAAATATATATTAATAACAAATAATATAGTGACCACAAAATGCACTCTTTACAATGTATATTTAATGTTTTAATCCTCCAATATAATGTAATATTGTAGAATTGTCTTCATTTGCCATATTTTCACAGCAAATATGGAAAATAACTGTAATAATTCATTTAAATAATCAGCTTATCGTGTGCTTAACTTTTAAAATGTAACCATTTTTATTCGGGCTGTCAATTAATATAATTAAAAATGCAATATTTCACCTAATATTTGAATTTGTATGTATTTTATTCTTAGGAGTATCATGTTGTTAGCTTAGCAACATGCTAACAGCAAACTATCTGAATGAATTGAATTTTCCATTTCAGTCTATATAAAGTGTATACAACAAGGCAGCTCACTAGGTTTTAGAACAGAGATTACATGTGTGCATCTTTTTAACCTTCACCAAGGATAATATAATCATGAAACCAACAATTAAATTTACAATGCTCACTGCTGCACAAACGAAGGCATTATCTGATGTCAATGGTGTAGGCTTAGTGTTCTGGGCTCTCGGCACTGGTTGATCGCAGCTCCAGAGGTTAATTAACTCAATTAGCTTAATAGCATCAACAACGCAGGATAAGAATGCTGTGCAAATGGTCTCTCCCATGTGAATGTATTCATGTTGTGCTATGGCGTCGTTTGTGTCCACACTGTGGAAGTATTTGCGGATGAATAGAACAAACAAAAGAGGGATTAATGAACGAGCCGCTCTATTTGTTCACTTGATTTTGTCTTTTCATGGCTGAGTAATTGATCGCAATTTGCATCTCAGTGCAGTCAGGCAAACACACACAACATGGAAAAGACAAGGATATATATATATATATATATATTACACACACACTTTACAATTATATACATTAAACATTTTAGATTTTATATTTGTAAATAATATCCATCATCATCAATCATTTTATCTTAAAAGTATTAAAATAAGAATGTTGGAAGAGGGACTGCATGGAGACAGTCCAAATTTCGACTGTAGACAGGCCTTCTCTGCAGTCAATACTTGTCTATTACCTTGATGTAACCCTCCAGCCCAATTCCCATTACCCCTGAGAGGTGTACAAATCCAATTATGCCACAGTGTCAAAGCTAAAAATACAATAACCCGTAGCATGCAATGAAAGCTGATTTGACAGGTGGCGAATTAAAATTGCAACACAGCAGGTTTGTGCGGTTTTGTGATATTCTACGAGTGTGGCCAACTGTGGCTACATGTGGCAGGGCTGATTCTGAACGCGGGTAACAGGTCTGCTGAACGACTGGTGGAGACGGCAATTACAGCACTCCCATGAGGTCTCATCAGGCTGGGGGAACACAACACACAAACCCACATTCAATGTTATTCACAACAAGCTCTCAAATACAAATGGCACAGACTACGACTATTTACAGACCTACAAGGCATTCAGTGAAAGTGAATTGGTTGTGTCTTTTCAGCTCAGAATATAGTGGAGGAGTCCTTGTATCTAGTGGAAAGGAAGTTCAGGTCACTGTTCCAGGGCTTAATGAATTGTATACACACACACACACACACACACACACACACATACACACACACCTCCGTAGCACATCTCCCTGAGAGCCTCTTCACGGACAGAAGAAGAAGAAGAATGCAGAGAGGGAATGAGTTTGCAGAGAGATGAACAGAAAAATGAGTGTGAGGAAAACATAAAGAGAGAAAGGAAAATAGGTTGAAAATCATTATAATGAGCTCATATAATAGGTTGGAAAGATCCAAATGCATGAACATGACTATTATTACTATTGCTCATACGGGATAGTATTAAACTTCAGAGAGTAAATCATCGAATAAGGCAGAGACAGTCTACTTTTACATGTATAATATATTGAGGGCACAAATCATTATGCACAATACAGTCTTGTGTTGCAGTTAAAAAAACCAAGATAAGATACTATTATTTGTGTTACAATTGTTGTCGGATTTTATTCCTAATCTGAAATGTTTTATTGATACAATTTATAATACAAAACAAAGTATTATGCTACCATTCAAAAAATTGGAGTCGCTAAGATTTTTTTTTTTATGTTTTTCAAAGAAGTCTCTTATGCTCACTAAGGCTGCATTTATTTGATTAAAAATACAGTAAAAACAGTAAGGGCCCTATTTTAACGATCTACACACAAAGTGTAAAGCGCACGGCGCAGGTGCACTCAGGGCGTGTCCAAATCCACTTTTGCTATTTTAACGACGAAAAAACGGAAATTTTCCGAAAGAAACGGAAACGAAATTTTTGAAATGGGTTGTCCCTATTCTCTTAATGAGTAATGGGCGTAACGTTTAATAAACCAATCAGAGTGTCATCTCCCATACCCTTTAAGAGCGAGATGCGCTCGTGCCATGGCGGATTGCTATTTACATGGCGGAATTTGTTGGCGGAAAAGCTGAACGCTTTTCAAACGAAGAAACCGATCTGCTCGTGCACAAAGTTAAAACGGGCTTGCAAATGCAGGCTTTCAAATAGCTCCGCGCGAGTGTGTGTATTGGCACGATTGTTCAATTAATTAGCCAATTTCGTTTATCATTATAAGAAGTAATAGGCTGAATTGAAAATAGATAGGCTAATTCTAATACACGCAATGACTATTCATCATTACATTTTTATATTTATGTAGCCTACACAATAATATTCTTTTACACTGTAATCCTTTTGTTTTTAATATTTGGCATGTTTGTGTGATGCGCATCCCTGTGTGTAATAAGCAAAGTCTACGCGCACTGTGGACACGCCCAGAGGCGCAGTTTCTACCAACGCGCTCTAACAAAAAAATATTGTGCCATTGACTTTAGACTTTAGACCAGGTTTGAGTTGGTCTATGGCACAGTCTATTTTCAGCTCCTTAAAATAGCAATGCACCGGCAATGCGCCTGAACACACCTCTTTTTTTAGACCATGGGCGCACTAACTGGCGCAAATGCATTTACTAATTTAAGGACGTGGCGCTGAACGGGAAAATGCGAACGGCACCGGACGCAAACTAACACACACACTTGCGCTGCGCCTTGCGTCGCATTGCGCCAGGTGTATTATAGGGCCCTAATACTGTAAACAATTATTACAATTTGAAATAACATAATTTCTCCAGTGTCACGTGATGCTTCAGAAATCATTTTAATATGATGATTTTCTGCTCAAGAAACACTTCTTATTGTAATGAATAGTGAAAACAATTGTGCTGCTTAATATTGTTGTGGAAGTCATGATACTTTTTTTCAGGATTCTTGGATGAAAAGAAAGTTAATTTCTTTAAAAAAAAAAAAAAAAAACAAAACATTGTACTGACCACCACAAATGGGTAATATATATATAGATTTTGTTCTTTCCCCTTCAAGTAGATAAGAATTGTATTTGCATAGCTAAAAATATCTGCCTGGAGAAGTTAACAATATAGTCACAAGATAAACAATGAGTTGGTGAAACAATGAAAGACTACAACAAACAAACAGAGCAAGAGAGAGTGAGAGTAAAAGAAAAAATAAGAGAGCTATCTGGTTGTGGATCCGGCTAAAATATAAAACCCTGGGGCTTGAGGATGAACAGAGGTGAGAGTGATGGATGACATCGAGACAAGCTGAAGATACTTTACCACATGTTGTCTCTCTCTCTCTCTCTCACTGTAGCCTTGAATGAACCCAATACAAGACAACCAGCCTTTAATTCTCTCTCTCTCTCTCTCTTGTTTGATGCCTCCAACCAGTTCTCATTCCTCTACCCTCCCTCCAATCTTCTCGGTCTATCTCCCACGGGAAGCTCTGATATTCTCTAATTAAATCCCAAACTGTCACTATCGTAAAGCTACTTTTGAGGAAATACTATCAGGATATAGGTTAAAGAGAAACTACATTTACATTAATGGCAGGAACAAAAGACCTTGTGATGGTGTCTGATCTCACTGGATCCCGCAGACATTTGTATTCATGTTGTCTTACATCGAAACACACTGCATGTGCTTAAAACAGAATAGACCTGCCACTTCAAAAGCTCGGATCTGCAGACCAGATCGTGCAGGTCTCTGTAGAAGATACTGGGTCTGCTCGAATGAACACATGTTAACACAACCAACCAACCTGAGACTGGTGAGCTACTCAGGTATAAGGTACAGTAGTTTAGCCTCTGGCTCCAATTGGACATAACTAATTCTTGAATTTTTAAGAAGTTTAGTCTACACTATATGCTTACATAAAGTCTTATGATCAAGTCCTAATATCCTTTATGTTTAAATGTTATTTCACCTGCAGTATCTGTACTTACGCTTTCCATCATGTCCTCTTGAGCTCTGAAACCTGCAGCACAGACTTTAAACTGGTGTGAAATATTTACAAAGAATACATTTTTATTTCTGTTTCTACTGTTTCTCCAACTGTCTCTTTTCTTTTAGATTTGTGTTGCCATATTTATGAGTTATGGTTACGCTAGGTTGGGATTTGAACCCAAGTCAGCTCTCAACAAATGCTTCACCACTAGACCTGTCTGCACCAAAAACATTAACTATAATAATCAGGGCTTGACGTTAACTTTTTTGCTCACAAGCCACTGTGGCTAGTAGTTTTCCAAAGTTACAGCCACTCAGGAATATCACTGGCCACAATTTTGACATTGATACAATGAGGTAAAGATATTTTTAATATTATTTGGCAGCAGGTATATTGGGCTGCTGTCACTTTAAGACCCGACCAAGAGATCCATTATACTGTAACACATGCGTTTCTTTCTCAACTGTTTACATTCACGTAAAACTATACTGTCAGTGTATATGTGAATACTCACCAATAACGGCATTTTGACATTATTTTGTATGTATTTGACTGTTTAAGCAGTGAAAAATAACTCAATTTAGTACTGAAAGGTGGCTTTGTGTGCGCACACTTTGGGTGTGAGCACAAAATCTGTGGGAATGAGTAAAATTAAGCACAATATGCTCACTCTCACATTGAAATTCAAGCTCTGTAACACCAACAATATTCATCCAGAGCAAAAGAAATGAGTGAGTGAGGGGAGGCGGGTTTGTGTGTCAGCTGTCGGAAAGATGAGAGAGAGAAAGCGCACCTGGTATCCTGGATCTATTCTGCGAAAAATTTGTATTGGAAGTGTTTCAGATATTTCAGTATTGATTAGTTTATTACTTAGTTTATTACTTCAGATGATTTTTTAAAAGACTACAATTGAAAAATGTATACATTATATATAATTCAACCCACCAAAGTGGCTTGTAGGAGTTACTGCATTACACGCCACTCCTGAAATCCAAATGCATTTGGTGGATTGGTGAGTGTTAAAGGTGCCCTAGAATGCTTTTTCACAAGATGTAATATAAGTCTAAGATGTCCCCTGAATGTGTCTGTGAAGTTTCAGCTCAAAATACCCCATAGATTTTTTAATTCATTTTGTTAACTGCCTATTTTAGAGCATCATTATAAATGCACCGATTCAGCGCGCGTCCCCTTTAAATCCTTGCGCTCCCCACCCCCGAGCTCGCGACTCTATGATACATTGCATAAACAAAGTT
The DNA here is from genome assembly GCF_024489055.1 of Chanodichthys erythropterus. NCBI lineage: Eukaryota > Metazoa > Chordata > Actinopteri > Cypriniformes > Xenocyprididae > Chanodichthys > Chanodichthys erythropterus. The sequence continues at coordinate 39,371,886 of NC_090231.1, forward strand.
CACACAGCTAATATAACCCTCAAAATGGATCTTTACAAAATGTTCGTCATGCAGCATGTCCAATCGCGTAAGTTTAGTATTTATTTGGATGTTTACATTTGATTCTGAATGAGTTTGAGGTTATGCTCCGTGGCTAATGGGCTAAAGCTAACATTACTCTGCTGGAGAGATTTATAAAGAATGAAGTTGTGTTTATGTTGAGTTGAGTTTTGCTCATTAATAAGGCTGCATTTTAATTCACCTTAGGCTGATAAGGTACATATTTACACAGCATTTTGAAAAAATATTATATATAGTAATTACATACGTTTTTTCTTTTTACTTTTATTGTGAGAGCTAGTAATACATTTACATTTACATTTATTCAATTGGCAGACACTTTTATCCAAAGCGACTTACAAGTGAGGAATACAACAAGCGAGTCGTCATGACGAGGCAAATAGACAAGAAGTGCTCATAATACAAGTTATAGGCAGTGCTCAGATTATCCTAAAATACAATAGAGAGGGATTAGGGGAAGTGAAAGGTTTTTTTTTTTTTTTTTTTTTTTAAGATGAGGTATAAGATGAATAGTATCTGCAAACGGAGCACTTTAATCAAATAATGGATAGATTTCAATACGGCTGGGCAAACTAATGGCCCCCTTAATTGTTGTGGAAATTGTTTCCTATAAAATGTCCAAAATCCTTCGTTTGGTGTCATAATATGATGCCCATATATAGTTGTCAGTCGGATTTAATGGGCTGGATTTATGGTAATTGGGAATGAGCGTGCACGCGCGTCCTATTTACGACTGATTGGAATTCATTAACACACACACACATTTCACTATCACTTCTGACGTTTACGAAGTATTTGTGAATCAGGAGAAGAGTTTTCGGGAAGGTCTCTTTACGCGCAAATCACTCACATATTTACTCGTATATTTACGAATGTTTCATGAATGAGACCCATTGGCTCTCGTCTCCGTGAATACAGTAAGAAACGATGGTAACTTTAACCACATTTAACAGTACATTAGCAACATGCTAACGAAACATTTAGAAAGAGAATTTACAAATATCACTAAAAATATCATGTAATCATGAATCATGTCAGTTAGTATTGCTCCATCTGCCATTTTTCGCTATTGTTCTTGCTTGCTTACCTAGTCTGATGATTCAGCTGTGCACATCCAGAAGTCCTGCCCTTGTCTAATGCCTTGAACATGGGCTGGCATATGCAAATATTGAGGGCGTGCATATTAATGATCCCGACTGTTGCGTCACAGTTGGTGTTATGATGAGATTTGCCTGTTCTTCGGAGGTCTTTTAAACAAATGTGATTTACATAAGGAGGAAACAATGGTGTTTGAGACTCACTGTATGTCATTTCCATGTACTGAACTCTTGTTATTCATCTATGCCAAGGTAAATTCAATTTTTGTTTCTATGGCACCTTTAATGTCAAGCCCTGATAATAATGATAACTAAAGATAATATTACCATCAACACTAACTAATTTTTAATAAAAAGTTTTGGTTTTAGTTAACAGTAGAGCACTGCACATGCAGGAATCTTGCAAGGTAGAATAAAAATTTTATTCAAATTTATGGTCTGGTGAAAGTGAAATTCTGGGTTACAATGCCCACTTCAGCCCCAAACATATACACATATAAACACTTCCATCATAGTCTCTATGGGTTTATTATTCTTTTACTTCTCACTGCGCTGTGACCCACAATCTTGGCTTGAACATACACCCTTGCTACGCAGAACAGCAATCACGTCCACATCCCGGCCTCAACACCCTCAGGAAGCAGAGGGACAGTGGGAAAAACAACTATGGGCTCTGCTCAAGAGAACAGTCAAAACGCAGCAGAATACAAAGCCTGGAGATAATACACACTTTTAAAACACATAGAAATAATGTTGCATTGCACATTATCCCAGTAAGCACTTTTAGAAATATACATATATTTATTCAACACACACAGACTATGCACAATGAGGTCAGATGGCAAAGCACTTTTAATTAACTTTAGCAGGTTTGCACAAAGCAGAGAGTGAAAATTAATTGCCAGCAACACATTAACTTTGTGTTAAATCCTGCACCCTATCCAGACCAGGACTATCTATTTTTTATTCCTCATATTTAGTGTTTGGAATTTGAATGGTTCTCTAACCATAAATGATTAAACTTTAGCTTGTTATTCATCCAGCGCTTGTTGTGCTACAGATTATGAATGATACCTTAAGCAGAGGTGTGAATTTACTTTTCCAAGCAGTACCATTTTCACAGTTGACGATAAAACCTTTCTTTTTACATTTCACAACCTGAGCCATATCTAGGCCTTGTTTACACCTGGTATTAAGAAGTGTTTTGGTCGATTGGATCACAAGTAGACAATGCTAAATACAGGTGTAAACAGGGTGTAAATGGTTTTGAGCTTCTAGAGGTAATCAAAAACGGATTTGACTGGATTGCTTTCATAGTGTGAACACTAAAGTGGTTGAATGCATTCGAATAGCCACAAAAGACCACCTACTCTTCGCCTACTAACCTAATCCATAAACATTATGGGAAGCATGTTAGCCAGATGGGATTTAAACTTTGTTGGGTTTGCCAAGTTTGGTTTAAAGACAGAAAACGTACCAAGTTAAATATTTTCTCACAATTCCTGATTTCTAACACACTCTCAAAGCGTTCACAGAGGTCTTACGGCTATCAGAGCACAAACGAAAGCTATTGTTCTCCGTGTTTTTCCATCATATTTGGTCATGTTCATATGTAAATTGCATGGGCTTATTTCATCCATTAGATTGAAAGATCTGGAAAAAAACATACATTTACCCATCCATAGACCCTTCCCTCGAAGTGTCGGTGGTTGAAAATAGATTTAAGAGACTAAGAATAAAACACCAGGTGTAAATGGTTATGTGTCTCCCTCGTCTACTAGTGATCAGATCGACCAAAACACATCTTAATACCAGGTGTATACAGGGCCCTAAAGAGAATATTACAGAGGTTGCCTTAGACTTGTAAGTAATCACAAAGCAATCGACCAGAACACTCTAGCAACACCTTATCCACTACCTAGTAACACTGAAGTAATGTGTTAAAAACAACTCTGACCTTCTTAGCAACCAAAAAGTGACTGCCTGACAACCTCCTTGCCACCAGAGTGGAAAAACACCACTCATATTATCTTCAGAAAATATAAAAATCTGGTTTATTTATCCATTTGCACATTTTTGCCTAGAACCAGTGTTAGAGATTAATCTAATATTCATACATGCATATTTTATGAAGTCATGTTCAAATCAATGGGGCAAAGCACACATAACGATCATTTCCACTAAAATGTGTTATTAAAGTATATATTTCTGGTGACAACATTTGGTGGCTTTCAAGATGGAACAGAACAGCCTCAATGTGCAGCACTAAAACCTGGACAAGATTTATATGCCTTTTTAACACAAACTCATAAATGCCTCATAAACAGAGATCTCAAAAAATGCATGTTCACTGTCTAATGCGCCTTTGACATTATAATAAAACAAACAGAAAATGTTAATAAATACAATAAATAAAACTAGAAATCACTTTTATGTACATAACTTTAAACTATATAAGTAATAGTAATGAACACGAGCATATGACTAAAGGCACAGGGATTTCATTATTCACTTTAATTTGATTTTGATTTTTTTTTTAATCTACACTCGAATGTAGTAAGGTTCATAAAAAAAAAAAAAAAAAAAAAAAAAAAACATTTCGAACAAAAAGCTGAGAAAATCACATTTTTGCCTAAGAATCTGTCTGGATCTGATTCAGAAACCAGAATTATCCTCTCTGTCTCCTCATAAGACCAAGTTGCTTATGGCTTAGGTGAACTAAACAATTGAGAAAGAAAACCGGATGTGTAACAGTATTGTGGATCCACGCATTTGCTCTTAAAGGGACAGAAGCCTAATATTCCTGCTGCTTTCTGTGTCATGAATGTTAAAGGGGTGGTTCAATGTTTTTTTTCTAGGCTAGATTGTGTTTTTGTGTTTAACATGTCTTAATGGTTTTTTTGAAAACGCTGTATTTTTCATATATTTTAGCTTTATTCTACACCTCTGCTTCCACTGTCATATGAACGGCTTGTTTGACTTCCTGCTTCTATGAAGCCACTCCCTCCGAAATACGCAATGTGTTCAGATTGGTTAGCTGTCCCAGTGTATCCAGAGCCATCGTGATTCGCTGAAGCGTCCGGAAACGCCACGCCCCTTACCATTTGTTACCGGTTACTTGCGCTTCAGTTATATTGTATGCTCAATTTGATTATATTGCTGTATCAAATTGAACCCGAATCAGACCCAGATGAACGGCAATCGCGGCTTTTAAATGACGTTTAAGAATGATATTTCATTTAGTATTTGTGTCAAAGTGTTTAGATATGCGGTCACTGCTGTTTGTTAGCTTTCAATATACAGTTTTATCCTGATTAAAGCTTTACTGTAGGCAAATACATGCATGAGTAGTCGCATTTTTGTAAAGGTAACGTTTAATTAATAGCATGAACAACTGTTTGTCTATGAACATAAACGTTTGTTGGTGTTTGTTTGAGAAGTATGCACTATAATACAGCTAACTGGCTAGCGAAGCAAAAACGTGTTGCTCTTTGTATATGTCCTTGATGCAACCAAAAAATAGCAACAGAACTATACGTTTAAAAGACATGTACAAAAACATACTTACAGTTTGAAGACAATAAACAGCAGCTTCTGCTTTTAAAGTGGGAACTGCTCCATCTTTCAGTAAAAGCCTAGCTTTGTGCAAATCCAGCATTAAACTCTGGTAGATTCTGGAAGATGTCTTCAGCATCGCATCCAGTGTAGAAAATATCACAGATTATAATGGGTTCTATTATCTTTTGACGTGCCACGCTGCTCGCGTCCGGTGTACACAACTCTTACACTTTCATATGCCGCGTGACATGGCCTAGCCAACTTTGTTGCGTGTTCCCGGGGGCGTGTCTTGCAGAGTTTATGATGTCACCAACCCGGGAAGAAGCTCGTTGTAGTCCAAACCGGTCGTTTTTGTAGGCAATAAACTGCCAAAACTTTAAAAGACAATATCTCCGTTTGCATTGAACTTTCAGCGCTGTAACTTTGCAGATACTGTTTATGTTCAAGCAGCAACATTACACACTAACTAAAGTTAAAAAAGTGAAATCGCATTGAGCCACCCCTTTAATCAAACAACAAAAGACAAAGAGAAAAATAACTTTTGTAGCTTTAGCACAGATTAATTCTATTTTGATTTATACAGTGCAGACTATGCTGTGTTATTTTACATTTGATTATTCAATTTCTCTCCTGAATACTATTAGACTTACCTGGAAAATATAAAGCACTATTTATTTATTTTGTATCTTCGTTCTAATATATTTATCTATGCTTGTAATTTGTTCATTATTTTCTATGTGTATTCATTCAGATACAAAATCACCCCAATGTCATCTGGTGATTTTTTTTTTCCATATCGCAATATACAGTATATTGCAGAAAAACAAAATATCGCAATTTTTTTTCCAATATCATGCAGCCCTACGTGTAACACCGTGGTACGCAGGGAAGGAGAACAAAGGGTGCTTTGGTGGGAAAATGGCTTATTTAATGAATCAAACATGTTTGCTCTTAAACATTAATTTTGGATTGATCTATTTTTAGAGTTTACACCAAAAAAATGCTGTTTTATAAGAGAAGTCACGGGCAATCGTGCGACCATGTATGATTCAGTTTACGACACTTCTCATTCATTTCTATGGTATTCGCAAACAGTGATTGACTATCGTACAACTCTGAACGAAATTCAATGACGTCAAGTCTGTAATGTGATTACATCTCTTGCTGTACTATTTCAGAAGATCTGTCACAGCGCCCCCTACCATATAACAGTGAAAACACAGATTGCTGGAATAACTTGTCAATGGCGGAGAAATGTTTTGTCATAAAAGACGGAAAATTTCGTCAACGATGGGGAAAGATTTAATTAGCTTGCTTCACTAAAGAGCAATTTGATAAAAACAGTGATACTGCATTTTATAATGCTACACCATGACTTGTTGCAAAGTGACATCTAAGCTTTAAAGAAAGATGAGGTGAAACCCCAAGTGTTGCTCTCTCGCACACACAAACCACAGGACTGATGGTTGCTCTGTCAACGCAGGTCTGAAGGATGGCGTGATGTGTCCAGAGACTGCGCGCTAATCAGCCCATGCGATGATAAACGTCCCTCCCTGCACCATACATCATCAAAAAGCGACAACATATCACTGAGAAACACTACACAACCGTACAAGCCATACAGTGAGAGGGGGAGCAAAAATCGTAAAGAGAGATAGCGTAAAATCTTACTTCCTCCAACAGACCTGCTTTCAATTACAATACACTATGGATGCAATATGCCGTTGACCTCAAATCCACATGGATGAATGTTGCAGCCACGCCATTCATCATCCGGTGAAACTGAGAAATCCATAGCAACACATGATCCTATAAGGAATACGCATCCAACCTGCACAGGGAGGCAAATGCCTGTGAGCAAGACCGAGCAATATGACCTCTATCAAACTTTACGTTGTAACTTGTGAGGTCATGTTAAAAACTGCGGGGTAGGCAAATAGCGTATTTTTCTACTTCCTTAATTTATACACTCCATCAGCCTCAAGGAAAAAGTAGGTTGCGCCCACCCATATAAAGCACACTTTACTAACCTGGAAAGTAAGTCAAGATGAATTGTAAAAGAACTACAGTAGATGATAGTCTATTATTATTCTAAAAGACCGCAGCAGCAAGACGACACTAGGCTTGCATTTAGACTTTTCACCCAAACATAATTTTCACAGTGCTTAATAAAATGCTGGGTTGTTTCAACCCAAATTTGGGTCAAATATGGACAAACCCAACCGTTGAGTTACAAATTTAATTTAAAAATTTATCCCAATGGCTGGGTTTGTATTTGTTAGCATTTGTTGTATTTGTTAATATTAGTTAACTAACATGAACAAACAATGAACTGCTGTATTTTTATTAACTAATATTAATAAAGATTAAAAAATACTGTAACAAATGTATTGCTCATTGTTAGTTCACGTTAGTTAATACACTAATGTTTACAAATAAACCTTATTGTAAAGTGTTACCTGTAATGCCATAAAATGTTACTGAAGTTGGAACAACCATGTAACTACAATTGTTCGGAAAACTGTGCTAAGGCGTGTCTGAGGGGATAGAGAAGGGGGGGGGAGGTAAATCCATAACCAGAGACTTTTGTCTCTGTTGGCAAAAAAAAAAAAAAATTAGCCAATCACCATTGAGTATTTCACTTTCAGCAGTTGGAGTGTTGAGAAAAAATACATTGCAGAGGAAGCTAGCCTCCCTTCGTTTATCAACCAATCATCATAGAGAGTTAAATTATGTGATATTAGTTTAAACCAACATACCAACTACCTTAAAGGGGTAGTTCACCCAAAAATGAAAATTATCCCATAATTTACTCACCTTCACGCCATCCTAGGTGTATATGACTTTCTTCTTTCAGACAAATGCAATCGGAGTTAAAAAAAAATGGGATATATGTAATTATAACCTCTATAATTTATAACCGAAATTTTGAAGCCCAAAAAAGCACATCCATCATAAAAGTAATCCATAGGACTCCAGGGGGTTAATAAAGGCCTTCTGAAGTGAAGCGATGCGTTTTTGTAAGAAAAATACCCATATTTATAACTTCATCGACCAGGGGCGGCGCCAGTCGCTTCAGCCCCGAATGTAATGACTGTCACTGAGCAAATATGAAACTGGACAATAGTCTATGTGTCAGGGTTCTGTCACTTCAGTTTTGTTTATTTCTTGGTTTTGTGACAGAGCTCTGACACTCCCGTTCTTGTCGTGTTTTTGTGTGAGCGTACGGTCTCGAGTGTTCTCGGGGCTGTGCGCTCTCTTGTCTGCGTGCCTTGTTTCATGTTGGGAGCGTGGCGTTCGGATCCCAGCACTCGTGTCTAGTTTGGTTTCGGTTTCGTGTCGGGATTCGGACACTCGCGCTCCCAGTCCTGTCTTTATTGTGAGCGCACGGTTTGTGTGTACTTTCACTTGCCGTGCGCTCTTGTCTCATGTTTTGTGTAGCATGCGGTGATTTCCACCTGCCGCGTGCTTTCATGTTGTGTTTTTGTCTTGTGTTGTGTAGCACGTAGTCTGTGTTTCACGGGTTGCGTGCTCTCATGTTGTCTTGTTTTGTGTGAACACGTGGCTTATGAGTTTTCATAGTCACGTGTTCATGTCTCGTCTTGTGTAAGCACATGGCTTGTGATTTGTCTTCATTGGCCATGTGCTTGTGTCTTTGTTTTGTTTGGTGTGAGCACATGGCTTGTCATGTGTTTCTTTGTGCCATGTGCTCTCATGTCTATTGTCTTGACCCCGCCCACCTTGTTACCTCATTATTGGTTGATTTGCCCCACCTGTCCTCCCTCATTACCTGCCTTGTTTGCTCTATTTATTCTCCTTGTGTTTGCAGTCCTGTGCTGGTTCGTTGTCATTGATTTGTCATATTTTCCCTGGTGTTTCCGCTCAAGTCAAGTCAAGTCAAGCCAAGCCAAGCCAAGTCAAGTCGTGTCCTGTTTTTGTCAAGTCTGTTTTCCCCCACGGGGTAGTTTTTGTTGTGTTTTTGTTTTATTTTTATTATTAATAAAAGCACTTATCTTCCTGCATATTGAGTCCTCGCTCCTTTCACCACCACCAAACCTGACACTATGTAAACCCCCGAAATCATAAGTTGCTTTACTGTGCTTTGGCTTTGCATATACTGCATACAGCCTGTAAATTAGACCTTAAAAATAATCTAGCCTATAGAATACATTTCTTTGCTGTCGGTAGCCTATAGGCTACTCCGTTTCTTCCTCTCTGTTTAATATGCAGCAGGTAGGGGAGGAGCTAGCACAGTCAACCGCAAGAGTGTGAGACAGTCAGTGAGCAGGAAAGAAAAAATTAAAGAAAAATGAAGAAACGAGACTTTGGGGATTTTTCGGAAAGAAGTCAGTGGGTAAGAATTCAGTTTTTTTATCCTTAAAGTCTGAAGATCATCATCTGGCTGGCTTTCACTGTAGGCCTATTTGTTTAACTAATTATGCTAGTTATTACTATCATAGGCTAACGTTATACGTTAGCACTTGTACTGGCATCTTCTAGTACAGAATCTCCTCCGGATAACAACACATGAGAAGAAGCTGAAACAAGTGATAGAAGATTGCTCACTCACTCAAATATAAAATAATGTGATCATCATCAAACATTAATGTGTAAATCAAAAACCTGCTTAATATTACCAAAGGGGGACCACCTGTGACCTGTCCTGCATTTTGCGGGAAGCTTTAAAATTTGAAGCTTTTGATTTGAAATGTGATGCTTTGTTGTCACGCAAGTCATAAGCAGTGTGCCGCATTTTAATTTTGTCTGCATCATTTTATTTAATCGTCCTTTAAATTACAATTCTAAAAAAATTTAATAAGAAAACACTGAACATGTGCAGCGCAGCCATTATAATTGGTTCTAGGCTAGCTAGAGCGGGAAAATAAACAAAAAAACTCCTCTTCGTGGAGGGGGTGTTTTCTCTGAGGATGACTGCTGCATGACCATAGACTGTAAAAAAAATAGTGCATGACAGAGACAAGGAACCGCGCAACTGTGGACCTCATAAAAAGTGAACTCCTGGTGAAAGTGAACTACTACAGCTACACCTGCCAGGAGTTCTAATGACATAATAATGTAATGTAATTTAAAAAAAAAACTCTTTGAGTGATCCCTGTATTTACATAAAATGGTCTGGGCTAAGCCCTGGATGTCCTTCACTGCTGGAAACGCCCCTGTTATAGACTATAATCACCAGCTTCCGGAAACGTCCGTCCTTGCGTTCACGAGAGTCAAGTTCCAGCATATGACGTAGGATGTAGGAGGATGTTTTTTTGGGGGCTTCAAATACTATTCACTCCAACTATAAAGCTGGGAAGAGCCAGAATATTTTAAAATATAACTAATCAAATATAACCCAACTCAAAGTCATACACATCTAGGATGGCTTGAGGGTGAGTAAATTATAGGTAAATAATTTTTTTAATTTTTGGGTGAACTAACCCTTTAATTATGTAACAATAGATAAAACGTTAAAAAAATAGATGGATAGACAGATAAACAGAAGGTAAAAGAGACAAAACGATAGACTGGCAGTACATTAAAACGATAAATGAATGTAAAAAAGATGAAAAAGCTTCTTGTTGAGTATATACATTTATGCCACAAGCTAGGACAGTTAACTTCTTGAGAAGTGCACTCATATCATCTTCAGCTGTGCTGCTTTGTATTTTGCTTTGATAAAGCAAAGCAGCTGTAATTTTAAAACAAGCTTCTATATGTTGAAAAATGTTGACAGAGGGAAAGCCTGTTATCCTCCTGTACTGGATCTGGGCTACACACACAGCACTACGACTTTCATCATATGAAAAACGGTTAAGGCCTAAACATATTACATTCTCCTGCAGCTTTGAGAACGATATGATCTCCAATATAAAGTTATAAACGACAAAGTGTGGTGAGCTTTCACACTGGTATACTGCTGTCATCAATCCTGCTCCTTACACAAGACTCCTGATTGGCTGACAGTGAGGGTGCCCCAGTAAACAAGCGTTCCTATTGGCTGCAGGAATGTTCTTCATTAAAAGATTCCGTGGACAGGGGCTGACCTTAAATGGGCTGCAGAGCATTCTTATGATAAATGAGTATGAAAATATAAGTCCACCTTCCCCCCAATATTCCTTCTTTATAAAAACAAAGAAAAACAATGCAAGGAGAAAAATAGCTCACATATTTTGTATTAAGACTAAAAGAAATGTGGGTTAGACACAAAGTTGAGTGTCTTCTTAAAGGGATAGTTCACACAAAAATGAAAGCTGTCATCATTAATTCAAACTTTCTCTCTTCTGTGCAACAATAAAGAAGATATTTTGATTTACATTTTATTGCATGGACAAAAACAAAAAGTCATACATGTATGAAACAACATGAAGGTGAATAAATAATGACGGGTGAAGTGCTGTTTTAATTAAACGCTGACATCCAGGTATAATTTAATAATATACAGCATAAAATGTAGAATATAAATATTGTTATTCTAAATCTGATTTAATGTTAATAATGTGGTAACTTGACAGTCTTATATAATAAAGAGTCAAGAAAAATATAAAATTGTGGCTGATATTATTTACTTATTTACTCATTCATCACACTAGAAAAAAAAAAAGGTTAACTCAAGCACATTGCATTGTGGGATACTGCATGCTGTGAGGTTTGCTACAGTTGTATACTGCATAATCTGACAAATGTAGTAGGTGTTTGGTATGTGCTATTTTGGGCCATTATGTGTGGCAATTTCAACCAAATCACCATCGTGTTTTGTTTGTGCTTGGAAGGCTGAGTTATTTTTTTTTGGAAGATCTGGCAACACAAATGACTCAAGCCTTGTACCTCTTTCCCTGTGATTTTTTCTGTGATTTTTTTCATTGCACAAGAGGCAGAAGAGAGACTCTTCTGTAATACGCATTTAAATATGTCATGAACAATTAGTTGTTCAGTTCGGTTCCATACACACTGCAAATTTTATAAACGCATATGCAGTTTTCAGGAGTTAACTCGGTTATAGAATGTGGTTGTCACTCCTGTAAATTACTGAACTGTCTGTGTACAGATTACAGAACAGGATTAAGCGTTAAAAAGTGAACTGACAACCAATTTAAGCTGCAATATATGTACATGGCCACAGAAAATGTACATACTACACACAAATTTACAAACAATTTAGTCCCTGTTTCCACTTGGTATTATGCGTTTTGGTCAATCAGATAACAACTGGACGAGCTCACATACCCATTTACACCTGGTGTTTTAATCCATCTCTTTTGTTCACTTTCTACTACTTCTGTTTGGATTTCTTTGAGGGGAGGGTCTATGGATGGGTAAATGTATGGGTTTTTTCAGATCTTTCGATCTAATGGACAAAATAAGCTTGCACAATTTACATATGAACTCAACCAGAGATAACGGGAAAACACGGAGAGCAGCAGCTTTCGTTTCTGCTCTGACAGCCACAAGACCACAGCGAACGCAGTCAGTGTGTTACAAATCAAGAATGGTGAGAGAACATTGTGCTTAGTACATTTTTTGTCTTCAAACTAGTGTTGTCAAAAGTACCAACTTTAGTACCAAGTCGGTATTGAAATTTTACAAATGTGATGCTTTGAGCGCTGTTGAGCGGATTTGTAAACTTCTGATTGGCCATTGCGTTCATGTGCTCATCAGCTATGTCTTTGATTGGCTACAATGACATGTTGTAAATAGACATAAATGACGCTCTTCACCAAATGCTTACACAGGGGTGTATCCCACTCCCGCTTTCAAATTCAAACACTTCCGTGTGCTTTCAAAGGCTCCTGTGTGTTGATCATTGTAGCCAATCACAGACATATTTGTTGAGTGTGTGAACACATTGGCCAATCAGAGGTGCTTATGAATCCGTTCAACAGCACTCAAAGCGTCACGTTTAGACATGTGGCTAGCGTGCTTCCCATAATGTTTACGCATTAGGGCAGTAGGCAGAGAGTAGGCGGTCTTATGTGGCTGATCGAACGAATTCGCATAAGCATTTCCACTATGAAAGCAATCCGGTAAAATGTGTTTTCGACTACCTCTGGTAGTGGTCAAAAGTGGACAAGCTCAAAACCATTTACACCTGTATTTAGTATTGTCTCTATAGGTCTATTTAGCGCATATTAATACCAGGTGTAAACAAGGCCTTAGAGATGCCTCCACAGAAGATCTCATTCACAGTCCCTTGGGAAAGTGTAAATAACAGAATCTATCTGGGAGGTTTTGAGACCGAGTGTCTCTGGAGGGGGTGGAAGTCACACCTGGAGGTATCGAAGCATCAGGAGATGAAGCTGCACTTGTGCCAGAAGTTTGCAGGGGCATCGAGACCCCATGTGGTGCCATCTCCATTTCACAATTCCTCCCACACACATTCACAGAGCTGGTGTTTTCCTATATGTTCTACACTGTGTGAAGCACTGTAAGGGGCGGATGATAAAACAGTAAGAGGAAATCCCATTCATTCCTCATCTTGCACAAAATGCTACAGTCGGCAGGTCTCACAAAAGCTTCAAACACTTGTGAAATTTGTAACAGTGTTTAGACGTGGCAATTAAACCTCAGTAGATGGTCAATTAGTAATCATAAAACATGATCTTTGTAGAAAAGTAAATTAGACAAAAAAATCAGGTCAAAGAACAAAACCAAAGAAAAAATGCTGATAAAAAACACATAAAAAATCATATTTTGTTTTATTACTATTTTATTTTATTATCATCATTTCATTATATTATATTATATTTCATTTATATTAAGACCCTTAGAATGATTTACAGAAATAATATCATTTAATATAAAATAAATGAAAAATAGTATTATGAGTAAACAGCTTATTACTTTTTACTTAATATATTTTGTTTACTTAATTTATAATCAAGTAGACACAGTAAAACAGATAATACCATGATGTAAAAAAAAATAATAATAAATAAATAGATAGTAACAATGGAAGTCTCCTAACAGTAGACTTTATATAGTACTTTTTTTTTTTTTTTCGAATTTCACTTTTCTTTTATTATGGACATAATATTTTGAATATTTTTATTATGTATATCATAATAAAGTCTAATATTATCCCAATAGTAGACTTTACTTACAGTTCACTTTATTTTCAAATGTAAGATATTTTGCTCTTAGACAAAATATATGTATTTTATGTTATAAACATACTTTTCATTTTGTGTAAAATGCGACCTAGAGATTCATCCAGAATGGTCTGATCTTTTCTAAAAGGTCTGAGTATGAAATAAGTGCAGCAAAGATTGTGAGTTCATAGATTTACTTGCAGTCCCATAAAAATGATACAAATATTATGAATAAAAAGAAGAATGTCAGTAATATCAACATAAGCAGCCGAGTGGTTTGAGGAATATGACAAGATATGAAACGTAATAGAAACTGTATAATCTAAACTACATAAAAGCCACTTTTCATCTACTTGTGTGGGCTGACTGTGACTGTCTTACAGTTCAAGACAAAGAGACAGATAACATTTCTGTTAAGGTTTAGTTAGCCAGACCTTCAGACTGATGGCAGAAGTGACTCTATCACAGCTTTCATTGGCCAAGAGGACGCTTGACTGACATGTAACGCAACCAATCACAGTTGGTTTTGTTCCGCGTCATGTTTAGGGGAGTGAAAATGTCCCTACAATAACAGACCGGCGTGCATCTATAAATCATTAATTCAAGAGCGTTTTTGCAAGTTTACTGCAACAATGGAGCCACGAAATTCACATCTTTTTGAAAATCCAGTGTTTAATAAACACAACAGCATTCTTCTTCCACGAGGGGGCTTAGCACCACGGCATTTGTTCCCAAGCGGACCGTTAAAGAACGCGTCACACACGTCTCTTGGACATTCTGTATAATTCAACCAACCAGATGACAACTTCGAAACTCCTGAAGTGTTTCCAGTTAAGTGTGCCATATGCATCAGACATTCAGCCAATGGTCCGAGGGCGTGATGTCTAAGGCTGAGACTAAGGTTTAGTTAACTATTGGGTTACATTAAATACATCACACAAGTTCATTTACGCCATAGTTTGATCTATCCTGAGCTAAACCTGCTTTAACACCAATGAAAATAAGAACGAGGAACATAGATTAGCCCGACCACAGTAAAAATCTCATGGTTCAAAATTTAAATATTAACATCATACGTTTGCAGTGATTGTGTTGGATAGCTTAATATTTTCACTTTCAGCACTGACTAAATTCCCTGTCAAAAGAAAGCGCAGTGTAATAGTGTATACCGTGGTATCCAGTGATGTCCTGAGGTAACCTCTGTGGTTTGTGTGCTGTTACTGCAGTCAGGCAAGCCTGAAAGTCTCATGGAGGAATATGGAGCAGGATCTCTGTCTGCAGACACACTGACTCACTGAACCTCAGTGTGTAAGTGTGCTGATGGCCTCTGTAATAAATCACACACAGAGGAGCATTCCCACACTACAGGAGGTTACTTTTAAGAGATAATGTGTCTGTATCAGAGCAAATGTGTGTGTGGAGGAGAGAACAAGAGGACATATCGCTTTCAAAGATCACAGTCTCCGATTGGCGAGCTTGAAGGTGACCTCCAAGCTCTAATAACCACACACACACTCAGTATCAGAGACTGTGAGGTCTGACAGCATTCTGTATATATTCACCACACAGCATGGACTCAAGTGTCATGATTTTTTTTAAATGGTACATAAATAAAATAAAAATATACAGTATGTTCATCCCATGGGCTTCTACATGTGCTGTGCAGTTATATGATTCGTGACAGAATCTTACTATGTTTCAAAACCTAGTGTGCTAGTGACTGCTGCCTAGCATTATAACTGAAAAAGAAGCTCATAAGAACCTCATTTGTTAAAATGTTCTTTAGAGCAAAAACACACTACCATTCATAAGTGCCAATTAATTTTTCCGCCGGAGGGTGCCCACACTTTATAACACTCTAAAACCACCCCAGCCACCCGCCAACCTCACCTCTGTTTCCATGAACAAATGATAACTGGGATAAGCAAGGTGGCACATGTGCAACAAATGCCCCTTAAAACATCCTTATTACTCAATAATTAATTATACTTGGTGTAAGTTTTTCAAGAGTACTCTCTTTTTCTCCATGGGATGGTGTGCTTGATGAATTCATTATGTCTTTTGTGTCAGGTTGTTGACTAGTTGGGATGTGATGTGAGATCAAACCAATCAGAGAGGAGATTTTTTGAAATTAATTAAAATTAAATGAAGAATATCTCATGTTTTTCCGCATGCACCAATGCTACTATTCAAAGAATTTGTTAGTTTTAAAAAAAGAAATTATTAAGTGATTATTGTTGTAATTATGATTATCTTGTAATTATTAAATTATGAAAGTGACAGTAAAGGCACTTAAAATGTTAAGATTTCTATTTCAAATAAATGCTGTTCTTTTAAACCTTCTACTCCTCAAAATTCAGAAATTGTTTTTATCATGGTTTCCACAAATGTATTAGGCAGCATAACTGTTGTCAATATTGATAATAATAAATGTTTTTTTGAGCAGCAAATCAGCATATTAGAATGATTTCTGAAGGATCATGTGACACTGAAGACTGCAGTAATGATGCTGGAAATTCAGCTTTGATCACAGGAATATATTTGAATTCAATAAATGTAGTCTTGGTGAGCAATGAGCAAAAATGTAAAAAAAAAAAACAAAAAAAAAAAAAAAGTACTGACCCCAAACTTTTGAACAGTAATATACAGCAATACAAACAGAGCTACTATTTTTTATATGATTTGACTATTCTATGAATACCTTTAGGCACTGAATGGAATATATTTATTATCAACATTTCAGCTGTCAACTTGTCAGCAATCTTGGGTGAATTTTTACAATTGCAAGTCATTCTCAGTGAAATGTGAAACTGCCTTAGAATTTGGTCAAAACAAGGTATCTGCAAAGCAGCGTTACAATACTTTCACATCCATTAATGTTGTCTAGGTAGGCAGCTCATTAGGTTTTGGAACAGACCTACAGGGAGAGAGAAAGTGAACCTGTCTCTTATCTGTACAAATCATTTACACTCCATCCTGTACTAGGGTTGCAGACACTATCATTTCCTTATCAACTGCTGAACTGGAGCGGAATTGGCTTCTCCCAGAAGACGAGAACCTCTCACACACACACACACACACACACACACAAACACACAACCAGTAAGATGAGCGTGTTTGAAGCTGTTACATCCATGCCCATGCATGGAAGTTCAATGAGAGAGAAAAATGGTTGAAAAGCATTTAAGCATCCATTTCACTGGCACTGGAAGATACAACCATCCCTAACCAGGCAGATAAAAAAATCATAACTAGACAAATATTACAAACACACATACACAGCACGTGTGTTCTTACAAATAACTTCTTGTGTTTTTACAAATAACGTGGTAAATTGCAAGTCAAATTCATTTTCTAATGCTATTTTTAAAGCTTAACATGTATTTAATCCAGAATACAAAACTGGAAATGTAAAGAGCAATCTCCAACAATGCAATCTGATGAGAATGAAGTGCTCTGTAAACACCTCCGTATGAATTTCTGTCACCTCTGATTATGACACAATCCTTCACATGTATTTTACAGGATGGGTGAGAACTCCTAACAGCCAATAAATTAACATAATTTTACATTCAATTACCATGAACAATTTAAAGCATTTACCCAGAGAATCTCCCTGATATGATCTGTTATTTCTTCTCTCAGACTGCAGAAAAAGCTTTGTCTGATTTTTTTTTTTAAATTAAAAGTCCTAGTTTGCCCATCAAAGCCAACAGAGACGCTGATCTACAATGGGGAGACAGACCCTTTAAGACACCACTCTTCTCCGTCTGTCTTGATTAATATTTGATCAGCGGAACAGGCCGGTCCTGATGCTTATTGATCTCCACTTTTACCCCACGGTAATAATATCGATCAACGTTTGCAGGCGACTGCAGACACCTTCTCTCGATCTAACGGGTAACTGTCTCATCCGAGCTATGGAAAATCCCAGGAAAGGATCAGAAAGCACTGGGTTGGGATGAGACTCTGGTATTCAATGATTTTTAATAAAAATATTGCCACTTGAAGTGAAGGCTTCAAACGCAGCTCACCCAATTTAGAATTATCCATTTTACAATAAAGCATTCATCATGGAAAAATAACATGAGCAAATGTTAACCAATGCATCATGGAATCAATTTGGCCTTTAAAGCACCATTAAGGTCTGCGGTGGATTAAATCTAAGTGCATCAGAGCAGAGATAACATCTGTCATATGAGTTTTTAATTAAGCATTGTTTTCAGTTCTATTTGCAGCTAATGTTGCTGTGTGCTTGTATGGATCGAATAACCAGGCTCCCCCATTCCTTATTCTGGTGTCTTTCTGCTGTAGAGGGCTTTTAATGGTTAAGATTACAGCACCACAATGTCCTTGAGCTCCCGGCAGGACAGCCCCTCCTTTCTGTGCTAAGACAAGCACTTCTCAGCAAGAAAATGGCCTGGATTAAGACAGGGACATGACAGACCTGTTCTGCTGATCGGTGTGGCCAAAGCCCATTGTTAAAAGCTCAGAAGAGGCGTTGAGAGAACAGAGAACTCATTTGACCCCCTAACCCTAAAAAAGGCTTAAAGGTATAGCTATACAGGCTTAGGCCATGTTATGATAATGTAAACTGCTCTGGAGATGGTGGGTGGGTGGTAAGGCTTTATTTCACAAAAGGTATTTTCTTAAAGTTGATGTCAACATTGATGTCAGCTATAGTACAGCGCTTGATTTAAAAGTGGGTGTTGAAAGCAAACATATATGTGTTTTCATTTGCCCTAAGCAACATCCCACGCATGCACAATAACACATATATCACATATACAGCATACACATAATCATGCATGCAGTCAATAAAACTAATCTCTACTGACCACACAACGACACTAAGGTCACGTGAATTGGGTGGATGGTTGGCAAGGAGTCATCCATCCATCCATCCATCTTTGATTCTGGTTACTGAAATAAGCTAAAATAAAAATAAATATTAGATGAAAAACCTGAAAAAAAATAATTAGAAATTTTGCCTTGGCAACTAACAAAATAAATGAATTTAGGATTGTACTGAGTACTGAAATTGCTAAAACTAAAATAAAAATTAAAGCTATATATAAATATAAAAATGATAAAAGCAAGTTAATCTAAAATTAAAATGAAAACTGAACATAAAAAATAAAAGCTCATTGGAAATAATAATAAATACTATAATAATATATAACAATTCTAAAAGAACTCAGATCTGTAAGGCCTTCAAAGTTCAAAGATTTCAACAAGGCTTTGTCAAACCAACATTTAAAGTTTGTTTTAAACTTTGCTTTTCTAGATTTAAAAAAAAAAAAAAAAACTTATATTATTTTTTTTTATTTGAATTTCAATTCATATTAATCCTATTGCTTTTATATTCAAACTGCAATTTGGCACCCAGTTTACTACCTCAAATCAAATGCAATTCAAATTCTGAATGGCACACAACCCTGAATGTTGTGTGGTTGCTAGGGGGTTCTGTGTGATTGCTAGGGAGTGCCCAATCCCAAGTCTCTATGATATTCTGGTCTCTAGATATGGCTTGGGTCTATGTGAAATGCATCTCAGTTAAGATCTCAAAGAAATATTAATTAGAAATAAATGTACTTGATTCCCAGTGGTAAACGAATGGGTTTGTTTGTGCATGTTATGACAAATTAGATCATATCAATCCTGAAATAAATTAGAATCATTAGCATTTATCCCACAAGTATTCAAAACAACATTTAGATGGAGGAGCAGATAAATTAGTCCGGTGAATCCAGAGAAACGCTCATTAGTCCCTGAACACAACATTAACCGCTGAGTTCTATAATCTGCAAATGTACAAAAGTATAAGTATCCTACTAATGCACAATAACATTCAAAGCATATGGTCAAGGAAACAACTGTGGACATGTTGTGCAGATATCAAGGGTCTTCAGGCGACAGCGTCAATGGCGCTCATGGCTGTGATCAATAGCAGCAGAATGTGAATATTGATTATGTGTGTGTTTTATGAGGAGGAAGGTTACAGGCCGTTGGTGGTTGGAGGTAATGAGAATAGAATGGAGCTCATGTGAAGGCAGTAAGGGGTTACTGTAGCTAATTAATCCCCCGTGTGTTGTCTTTTGACTGCTCCATATGTGATACTTCCAGTTACTCACTCTCATCTGGGGAAATTCCGTCAATTATGGGATTTGGGTGGGGGAAAAAGCCCCAGGGAGAGGGATTCTGGGTGAAGCATGCCAGAGGAGATCACATATACACGCACAGATGTTCTACAGGAGTAATGGACCGGATGAAAGTAGGTGAACAGGGAACACCTGCCAAGAGGCAACTGGAATTTGGATCAGGTTAGAGAGGTCACAGGTGCTATATGAAGGAAACCTCAATCTCAAGCTCCTGAATAAACGCATCACGCTTTCTACAAAAGTATTAAAGAGGAACACAACCATTTTTAATATTGATAATTATACAAAGAGTTCTGTCATGAAAACTCTCAAAGTGTTTGGCATGGTAATTGATATGACGATGTTGATGCGTTTGGCGGAATAGACCTGCTGCTGCTGTACAATATAGCATACATGAATTACCCGTAGCAGATCTATACAGGTGGAGCTGGGGAAGGTGGAGGGTTTCTGAAAGTGCGTGGCAAGTGCTACAGCAAATGCTGACCAAGTATTTGAAAGTTGAGCAGCGAGCTAATTGGCTACTGATACACAGAAACCAATCAGCTGTTCCCATTAGAGAATGGTGTGATTGCAAGCAAACTGAGTTAAGGACCTATCAGCCTGTGCTATGTAGAGTTTCATGACAGAACTTTTTTGTATTAATGACAAAAAAAGAGATCAAGTCTCTTCAGAAAATGTATACTAAACCACTCAATTCAAATGGATTAGTTTTACAATCTCTTTATGAAGTGTCAAAGTGTCAGTTGCGTAGCGGTCTATGGAAGGACAGAAAGCTCTCAAATTTCATCAAAAAGATCTTCATTTGTGTTCCGAAGATGAATGAAAATTCTAACAAAGCTCTAAGATAACCAGTAAGCAGCACAAACATATTTGTATGTCTTTTTTTTCTTTTTATTATAAAAGCAATTAAATACTATTTTCAAAATAGTATTTTTAAAAAAAAAAAAAAAAAAAAACTCTGCTCTGCATTACTATGCTTAGTCACCAACATGGCTTTAAAAGAAGTATTTTAATCGATTTACCCATAAATGCCTCTTTCTAGACAATCAATGAGTGCTTTTCAAGCCCGTCTGCAACATGAGTATCTGGCCCACAGGTACGACCTCTCAAGGTTCCCACTCATTCACATTCAAACAAATACACACTCCCACCTCAGCAGAGATACATTACAATGCTGCACGTCTCTCAGGTAGAACAGAGGCCAATGGGTGACGGAAAGTCATTCACTGATTCATTCCACCTCATTCTCTGTAGATTACATTGTGTATGGAGCTCACGCAAACAGCGGATTATAGGGGTGAACAGGGATGAAAACCAACCTCTGAAATGTCTATGAAAAGCAGGACAGAAAATTAAATGGAAGAAGAGTAAATGCTCATATCCAATGCTTTGGAATACAGGTTGTTGTTTTTGTTTTGTTTTTTAAAGAAGACATTCAACAGATTATTGCAGAAGTGAAAAGCAGCTTCAAAAATAGTGTTAATTTTGTTAATTAAATCTATGACGAAAAGTGTTTGCCGACAAACTTTTTTCCCATTACTTAAACGATAACAGTATATCAACATGCAAAAATCATTGACGAAAAAAGACGAGTAAAATGTAGTTGAAAAAATAAAAACTATACCAAAATTGTCTAAAAAAAAAGAAGAGATAAAATATTACAGATGGTTTTAACAAGCCACTACTATGAGCGTTCATGTTTGCAGTTGCCAGATGTCAATATTTTAAATCCCACAATCTTCTTAAAAGGATACATTTTCTGCCTGGCATTTTACTTAATCTTTGCAATCTGGCAACCAACGCGCTGTCCCTACACTGCGGAAGATGCACAAAGGAAATCACCAAAAACAAGAAAGCTAGAGTTTAGCGATCTCCATTAAATTAAACCTTCTCAGTAGAGCTGCACGATTCTGGATAAAATTAGAATAATTTTTTTATTTCAAATAGTGATTGCGATTCTACATTCAAAAAATGGTTTTGAATATATTAATGACTCATTGATAAATACTTGAATAAATGATTCAATGACAAAGTCACTTGTTGCCACCTAGTGGCATAACGAGGTAATTCATACAACAGTTATTTGAAGCGCCACTTTAGTTTCGATTGGATCTATTTTGATCGCTATCTGATGTCCAGTGTTTATATCCTTAATATATATTAATATAAATATAAAGCGACGAGAATACTTTTGGTGTAAAAATAACCACTTATTTAGTGATGGCCGATTTCAAAACACTGCTTCAGGAAGCATCGGAGCATTGTGAATCTGTCGTTTTTTTATTTTATTTTTTTATTTATTTTGTTTTTTTGCCTCACCAAAAGTATTCTCGTCGCTGTAAAATATTAATATTGAGCCACTGTACTCACATGTACTGATTTAAATATGTTTTTAGTACCTTTATGGATCTTATGACAGAGGAAGTGACATTGCTCCATATGGAGGCCACACGGAGCCAACTAAAATATCTTAATTTGTATTCCAAAGATTAACGAAGGTGTGGAACGACATGAGGGTAAGTAATAAATGACAGAATTTTCATTTTTGGGTGAACTAACCCTTTAAGCTTTCAAATGATATGTAATTTATGATTATTACTAAAATATGTGATAGGGAAAAAGACAATAAATAAAGCACCATGACACTGACAGTTAACAGGTTAAATAGACAGAAAATTACATCATAATTCACTCACCTTCATGTCATTCATTTCCCTTTAAATTTGAAGACCAAATCTAGTTTTGAACTATAAATGTTGATAAATGTTGTTAAAAGTACCAAAGTAAACATCAAGAAAGATTTATGTTATTCAAGCACAAGGATCGATATTTGTAGGTACACAGAAAATCTATAAAGGATTTCATACAATGGAGAGAGAAAACATGTAACCGCTTTTCCATTTGGCTTGAGAAAGGCCAGCAAAGCCTGTGCCATTGCTCATTGTCACCTCGGCAAACCCATTTCCCCACAGCCCTGAAGGAAACTGCGGCTCAACATTTTTTACACAACATATGTCACATCACACACGGACACGCGTACACGCCGCCCTGACCTAGAGCAACAACTGCGGGTTTTCCGTGAAGTGCCTTTCCATGCCCTCCTTCACCGCCTCCCCACCCCTCTTTGTCCCTGTGCTTGTCTGTAGCTTCGCCGATTAGGATTCAGTACTCAAACGCGCTCTTCCAAATGGTGGCAGAAACAGGATTCTCCGGCTTTACACTCCAGGTTACACATGGCTAGAGAGGGAAAAAACGGCTTTATCCTTCGTTATCAGTGGGAAAGCTCCTAGAGTGTAAAATTGAATTTTGATGAGATCATATGCCGTGCCACAGCCGAGGGGAGACATTAGGGAAGAGTTTGGGAAGTGGATGAGGGCTTAAAGGAGAATACTGAAGCAGGTACCGTATATCAGCAGCGGCGCAGCCCCCTGTGCTAGAGACTGAAGATAACAGCCACAAAAACAGCTTCTAGGCACTCTGGGAAGGTAGTCCACTCTGGTGCTGATGTGGGGAGAACAGTTAGTCAAGATCAGTAGGCGAGTCTCGCCTCAGGCATGTTTGTGCGGATGTGCCTTGATGAATGACAGAATACATAGCTATTTGTCTCAGTGCACAAAATCTCATTTACTATTAACAGTGTGTTTACCGGAGCCTGGACTCCAGTAACAAAGACCCTTTGAAAGGTCACACAATAAATTAAAATTGGGATTAATTACACTCTTCCCTACTATTACGGGAAATTCATAAGCAGGTCACAGGGCTACAACCCAGATACGTACAAAAGCATGTAATGTCAACCACAGTCCATACATACCATCTACATGAATTCTATAGTTCATGCCATCTTAAAGATATTGCAATGTGCAGATTATGCACATACAGATGGCATATGATAATCTGATTAATCCTGTAAGAACATGCATGGCTTGTCAAGTCCATTATGTGTCTCCAGTACCAAGTATGTCCAAATGATGGCTCAAATCAGTGGTTTATAGCAGCAGCAGCAGCACAGTGAGACTCTTGTAGGTTGTATCCAAGACCTAGGCGCTAGTGTAGTTTAATTAAAAGATGTAGATGAGACCTACAGATACAAGACTGGTCATGCTCAGCTTCAACCTTCCAACTGGGCCTGACCACCTGTCCCCTCCCACCCGTCCCTCCGTGAGGAAGAAGAGGGGACTGACAGATGGTGCTTTGGAGAGTCAGAAGCTGGTTTTTCCGCTCTCCGCCCTCACGTCGTGTTCAGAGGCTCATCAGTGCCCTGACCGTCCGACAAAAACACTTTCCCCTCATTGACATTTTTTATGAAGAATCCAACAGACCAGGATGGTGGACTATTGCACTCCAAAAGTTAAGATATGGGGTAAAAAAATATGCCACGTATGAGTTATTGTTTTATGAGTTTAAGCAAGTATTATGTTTATCCCAAATTGCAATTGCAAATGTGTTGATTTTATAAAACAGTAATTATAAGACAAAATATTGACATTTTTGTCTGTTTTTGCTCTATTTTGCTGACCAAAATGGTTCCAAACAGTGCAAAGATGGGATTTGCTGATACTGATTTTATTTGACTGGTAACAACCCTATAGTGTCTTATTATTCTAATTGAAGTTATTGATTAAATGTAAGAATATGACCTAAAAGATGATGGAAAATATCACCCCTTAATGGAAAAGTTCAATTAACCTCACAGAATATGAAGAATAAGAAAAGCTTTTGGACAGCTTGGCACAACCAGCCAAGGTACTAGCACAAAAACACACTCAGCAAAATATAGTGTAATTACCGTTATTGCTAAAATCCCAAGAGATAGATATACTATACATTAGTAGAGGTTCACAACCTTTTTCATGTGGTGGACCACTTCAACAGTAAAACAAAAAATGTGGACCACCAGAAATCAAAACAATTACCTACTGATTTTAAGTAGTTATTTTTGAGTTTAAACAGCCTCAGTTTTACTAATTCATGATTTTTATCTAGACTAGACTACTTTTAACTGATGAACCTGTTGTAAATAAGCCAAATTTTCACTAGCTTAGAAGTTGGGCCAAACACTTACGGTACGTTCACAGTTACATCATTGAACTGAGACAAATGAAACCACTTTTTTTACAAATTAATGTTACACAATCAGTGCATTAATTGTTACAGATTGATTAAAGGTGGTGGCGGTCTAATGCTATTTTATGCATTCTGACTTATTTACACTGTTAAAGAGTCACATTCTCATGGTAAACATGGCCAAAGTTTCAAAACACGAGTTGAATGTATTTCAAAGTAGTTCTGTGCCAAATACACTCCTTCCGATTTCGGACCAAGTTTCAGGGAGTTTTGGCTCTTTATCACGTAATAAAGGGCGGAATTCCTTGTATAGGCACTTCTCCATGATAAGCGTGCACGCACACATCACCCAGAGCAAGAACACGCCCATCAACGCACTTCGTTCGGGATACAGAAGCAGAGAGA
Organism: Chanodichthys erythropterus; assembly: GCF_024489055.1. NCBI lineage: Eukaryota > Metazoa > Chordata > Actinopteri > Cypriniformes > Xenocyprididae > Chanodichthys > Chanodichthys erythropterus. The sequence goes on from NC_090231.1 coordinate 39,397,323, forward strand.
TTTTTTAACAATGGATGGGTCCCAATTCAGGGGCTGCACCCTTTGAAGGCTGCATTCATCAGAGGCAGTCTCATTTACGAAAAATAACCATTAGATTGGAAAGAAATTACAGTATTTTACACCTCACAATGAATATCTGTAATTTTTATTATGGTTACTTTTCTTAAAGGTGCCATCGAACGTTTTTTTACAAGATGTAATATAAGTCTAAGGTGTCCCCTGCATGTGTCTGTGAAGTTTCAGCTCAAAATACCCCATACATTTTTTTAAATACATTTTTTTAACTGCCTATTTTGGGGCATCATTAACTATGCACCGATTCAGGGCTGCTGGCCCTTTAAATCTTGTGCTCCCTGCCCATCGAGCTATATACAGCTATAATACAGTGCATAAACAAAGTTCACACAGCTAATATAACCCTCAAATGGATCTTTACAAGATGTTAGTTATGTATACTGCATGTATGCTTCGGATCATGTGAGTATAGTGTTTATTTGGGTGTTTACATTTGATTCTGAATGAGTTTGAGGGTGTGCTTCGTGGCTAAAGCTAACATTACACACTGTTGGAGAGATTTATAAAGAATGAAGTTGTGTTTATGAATTATACAGACTGCAAGTGTTTAAGAATGAAAATAGCGACGGCTCTTGTCTCTGTGAATACAGTAATAAACGATGGTAACTTTAACCAACAGTAGCCTACATTAGCAACATGCTAATGAAACATTCAGAAAGACAATTTACAAATATCACTAAAAATATCATGATATCATGGATCATGTCAGTTATTATTGCTCCATCTGCCATTTTTCGCTGTTGTTATTGCTTGCTTACCTAGTCTGATTATTCAGCTGTGCACAGATCCAGACGTTATTGGCTGCCCTTGTCAAATGCCTTTCATAATGTTGGAAACATGGGCTGGCATATGTTGGGGGCGTAGACCCCGTACACCCCGACTGTTACGTAACAGTCGGTGTTATGTTGAGATTCGCCTGTTCTTCGGAGGTCTTTTAAACAAATGAGATTTATACAAGAAGGAGGAAACAATGGAGTATGAAACTCACTGTATGTCATTTCCATGTACTGAACTCTTTTATTTAACTATGCCGATATAAATTCAATTTTTAATTCTAGGACACCTTTAACTACTCGTGACTCTTTAGCTCCGCCCACGGCACTGACGGCAGGCAAACCTCCAGGAGCTCTGCTTTTTTCCGGAAGGACTCGGTATAGCGCATCTAACTTTTATAAATATGATAAAACTAAAGACTTTTCAGTGATATGAAGGATGCAATACTCTACAGGTACTCCAGATTAACATGAGATTGGTAGAAACTGTGTGTTACCTACCCTTTAATCATTGGTGTTTTTGGTCAATTATAATGATTTATCTAGTTTTAAAAATCAGCCAATCAACAAGCGTACTACTGGAAGTCCTTCACAGACCACAGTTTGCGAACCAATGGTGTGTTATACAATATAATATCTTTACCATACTACAAGACAGCACTTAACCATACTAAATAGTTAAGTAAACCATACTGTACTTTATTATAATATAATACTGTACAAAAATACTGCTAAAACTATAATAATCAGAAAAAAAGTCCCACAAAATCCTGTTGAGAATGTTTATACAATTCACTACAATTGTACAACTCTACAATACTGCTACACTATGCTTCATGATGTTATATTATACAATAGACTGCATACTAAACAATGTTGCACTGTACTATACAAAAATACAATATAATACAATAGACACCACTGCACTAGGCCTGTCACGATTATGAATTGTGTACTGACAATTAACTGTCAAACAAATAATTGTAATTATCTATTTAATTCAGTTTTGTTCATCACTCACAGTGCAAGGCATACTAATAATTGTATGCAATATAATAATAAAATTTATAATAAAATAGGCCCATATGATTTAAAAATGTTTTTATAACTAATTATTTTTTTTATATAATGTAATATAAAAGTATTATAATATAATTTAATATAATATAATTTTGTACAATCTTCTATAATTCTTATATAAATCTTATACAATTAGATCACATAACCATGTTCAGATTAATCAATAATTATGAGAGGCCTACATTGCACTACTATCCAAATACTGCAACACTATGATCATAAAACAACGGTCTGTACTATCATCATACTAATAGCTTCAGTCAGAAACCTTATGTCTCCTCTCACACCTCTGCTGGCAGGAGTAAGACCTTCCTCTACGGATGAAGAGCTCCACACAGGAGTTATTGAGATGAATTGTCAAAGAGGTGTAAAGAAAGAGCACAGCACACACTTCTCATCTCCAGTGGAGAAACTCTGGCAGGGGGAAGGGAAGGAAAACCTGATTACGGTGATAATGGCTGGCTGTAAATAAAGAGGCTGTGACAGTCATTTTTCAATGAGCTTTCCAGCCTCACTGATATTATGTTCAATTAGGCTCAGATATTTCTATCATGGGCCAGTGGAAAACATTCAATCAAGGCTGTCAGCAGTCCCTCTCTTGCTTGCTTTGCATCTCTGGGAAGGAAGCCAACATTACTAAATAAAGGTGCACACACAGAGATATACTGTTCAAAATGGCAATTACTGTCTTTGATGCAGTTTTAGCACTCCAGTTAAACCTGTAATAGTCAGAACATTACAGCGAGGAAAGAGATATGGCTTGCTCGGCATATCCCATGCAATACAATAAAACCCCACGCAAAAATAACATTCAACTATACAGGAAGTAAAAAGGTGATTGCGAACATAAACATTTGGACATTTATTAAATTAAAGCTTACACTTGCGATAAATTTTAAACAGACAAAAAAAAAAAAAAAAAAGATTTTACAAAATGTGTTTTGTTTTAACATGATATAAATTAAATATTACAGTATATTATTATAGAATTAAATATGTTTAATACATTTTAACAGGTAGAGAATTTTAATATAATTACAGTTTCTGCTTTTTAAGGACAAGCTGGAAAACCATGAGTTTAATCATGATTATTTTATTCAATTTTAGGCAATATTCTGTGAAAAGCTGCTTTTGAACTATTTATTGTGCAGAATGCTACAGAAATTTATGAAATCAAATTGATTTTTTTTTTTTTCTGGTTATACTTCTAACATTACTCTAATAGTGGTAGAAAAAAAGACATTAGGCTGCATGATAATGGTATTTATCATGATTAGGCCTATTATTTGAAAGAAAAAGCAATTCAGTTGCACATTAAACAAACCATAGGTTCAGATCGGTCCACAAATGCAAATTCAAACAGACCATAAAGAACGATACTCGTCCATCTATTTTTATTTTATTTTAGCCATCTTCATCTTTGAAATGACTAAACATCAAACAGACCATGTAGTTTTCAACTGCTTAAGAAGCTTCTCTCAAAAGCTAAATGTGAAAAAGCTAAAACATTATTAGTTTGAATTGTAGCACATTGCAGCATTGTAGCACAGAGGTTGCACGGACTGTATTTATTCACCAACCGTTATCAGAAACAAAATGGTCAATAGTCATGTTTGGATTTATTACAGTTCATCACAGAGGGGTTCGCTTCACGCGCACGCAGCCTCGTGAAGAAACACAGACTGGCTGTGTGAAACTTTCATTCAAGCAGAATGTTACAATGAACATCGCTAAACTTCAACAAATATTTTTGTCAGTGTTGTCAGATCATCTTGCTTTTTTGCAGCACAGAGAGAGCATGTGCACATGGTTACCAGATTAAGAAGATCAAGTTAAACACTGGGCAGAAAATGTATCCTTTTAAAGTGCCCCTATTATGGATTTTTGAAAATGCCCTTTCATGCAGTGTGTAATGTAGCTGTATGTGAATGTAAACAGTCTGCAAAGTTGTACAGCTGAAAGTGCATTGATACTAAGTTACTAGAGATGCACCGATACTAAATTTCTGTGCCGATACCGATAGCTGATTATTCAGAATGATATCGGCCGATACTGACACCGATAGTTTGGTTTTTCTTAAGGAAAAAAAATCTCTCCCAAATAATGTTGCAAACTATACAGGGAACCCTCTCAATTTGGTACACTACAATATTAAAGGTTACAATTAACAGCAGAGGTATTATATTCAGCTGCTGTTTATTTTCAGATATAATAACACTCAAATAAAAACTGAAATGTATAAAACTTAGTATCACATAAGGTAGTTTTAATTAGCACTTGTCTACATGGCAAACATATAATAAACAGAATAAATAAGCTCCTCTCTAGTTTATATATATATATGTAGATAGCTAAGGAACTGTGAACATTGGAAAACATTCCTGAGGTAAAAGTAACATGATGTAACATTGTTCACAAGCTGTTATATTGATGTCTTTCTGTGGTTGAAACACAAATAATGTGATTACATGAGACATAATACATTCTGGTAAGTTGTACAATATATTTCAACATACCTTTGATGTTCATGCATGTTTTTGGAGATATAACTATTGAAAAGGAAGAAAAGACTAACGCTCCGAGTTGCCGCCTGAACTGAAGCATTACAGCGATCTGACACGTCACATTTAAGAGCGTCAAAACGCCATTTATTGTTTGAAATTCATGATAAAATGAACAGAATTTTAAAAACTGAAACTTTAATTCTTATCTGAAGTAATAAAGCACAAATCTTTTTGCAATTATTGGATGGGAGGTGCTACAAATAATATTTGATGTAGGAAAAAAAACGAAGACCTGGCAACCCTGGCAAGAACTACAGGTGATTCACAGTGTCAAAAAGAGCCTGCTTTAACGTCTCTATTTTTAAACTGTTAATGCATTAACATTCAACTAAAGAGTGATTTTCTTCACACACAGTATGTATAAGTTGCAGTCTGAACACTTCTTTCCGCACCCTTTGGATTGACAGGATATAATCAGCCCTGACCATCGGCAGTTTTTTAACAATGCCTGATGCCCGATAGTGATGATAATAGCTTTTATCAGCCGATACTGATTGTTAGCCGATACATCGGTGCATCTCTAGTTATTATCTCTCAAAAGAAAGAGTCGACTCTGAACCACTTAAGTTGTTTGTAACTCGAATCCCATTTCCGTGAAGTTCATGCATCAAAAGTTAACACATTTGCATAATGCCTGCCTACGTTCTGCGTACACATCCCATGAAAACTTCAACCCCCCTCAAACGATGTAGCTCGTTCGTGAACATGTCGACAAGACAAGACACAAAATACATCGTTTTGTGTTTTATATTGTGTATATGTCTCCAGCTAACCAGCTAACTATTACCTAAATCTGTGTCCATTAATTCAGATTGTCTGTCGTTCTTACAACTCTGAGCAATGATAAAGGATGGAGCAAAATTTGTTTTAGAAACTTTATTACATCAGTCATTCGTGTTAGTGTTCAGCTAACATATGCACCGTTATTGATACAGTTAATAATAATACGGTTCCCAAATGTGCACCGCAATTGATTTTGTTCTCTTCGACTCACTGCATGGAAACAGTGCCTTATTCGCAAATGTTTTATGTGATATTCCAAGTGTGCACACTTTGGAACTTAGGATGGAAACATAATGAGTCTGTATGAATAAAAATACATAGCTGCCTTTATATCTATGGAAGGAAGCTCATCATGTTTGGGGTTATTTGGCCTCAGAAACATTGAAACCACCTGCCATCATTCTCTCTTTAGTGTCAATATTATCCCAAAGTGCATCAATATCAAAGGAACAGCATTGGCCTTAATAAGTCAAAACACACATGCATTTTAACACTTCAACCAATATGACTCAAAGTGAAGATGATCAAAACAAACAGTCTTGTCAACAGCTCAGGCACAAACACTCAGACTTCTCATCCTAATGAGAGCAATCCGATGTCCAAGATGTCACAGCCAAACAGTTTGATTTGCAATTAGCGTCACTCTTCCATTCCCAACAGCACAGGGAATCTCTCCCAGACAGAAGAAACAATCACATGCAACTTTTCAATCTGTCAAACGTCCTGCTCTAGAAACTCTTAGTTCCTAAAAAGGAACATCTGTAATACACATGATTCATTTTCGTTCATAATTTTTTCACCTGTTATCTCTCCTAACAGCATTTTTTAACAAGCCGTAAAATATTAAACTGAGTGTCTTCAGGCAAAACTACTCAAAATCGTGAAGGAAAGATAACAGCACTTTCAGGCTCTGTTGGTTTCCACTGTGTGTGGCCTCAATAAACACAGCCTCGGTCTAGTGTACACTACTGACACAGTAGCCATGTCAACCAAAGGGGAGTTACAATTTCAAGTGTAGACAAATTCAATATGATTAAATTCTGCTCTTTTATTAGCATAAAAATCACCATTTTTCATGTTAGCATAGTTTTGCGAAAGGGTCAGGTTCTGATCAAAAGAGCACAAATGGAGAAATGCATGAAAAAGTTTCTCTGAGGACTGACTGTTTGTGTAATTAACCATTCCTAAAGGAAAAGGCTTCGGTTCTTCAGCGGGCAGAAAGTCAGTAAGTTTCAGTGGTTGATAAAACAAGCAAAAGATGAACCTGAGAGTCTGAAAAATCTATAATTTAACTGAGATTGTTTCTTCTGCTTTCTAAATTGAGAAATCAAAGTAAGTGGAAAAAGAAAAATGTAGGCAAGTATGAATAAATACATGTATCCCGTTATTTAGCAAGGCTAATGTAAAATGTAAAAAAAAAAAAAAAAGTTGGGGGGGTCCTAAAATTATATTTTCTTTTTGCATTTAAAGGATAAGTTCACTTTCAAATGAAAATTACCCCAAGCTTTACTTGCCCTCAAGCAATCCTAGGTGTATATGACTTCTTTCTGATGATTTAGTTCACCCAAAAATGAAAATTATGTCATTAATGACTCACACTCATGTCGTTCTAAACCCGTAAGACCTCCGTTCATCTTCGGAACACAGTTTAAGATATTTTAGATTTAGTCTGAGAGCTTTCTGTCCCTCCTTTGAAAATGTTTGTACGGTAGACTGTCCATGTCCAGAAAGGTAATAAAAACATCATCAAAGTAGTCCATGTGACATCAGTGACTTTATTCAGCATTGTCTTCTCTTCCAGGTCTGCCACAGTGACACTGCTTCTTCTTCTTCTACGGCGGTTGGCATCCAGCTTATTGGTGCATTACCGGCCCCTTTTGCTCCGGACTGTGACGCGATTAGGACATCCGCGACATGCACACCTACGCACCATTTTAAAAAATATAGCAATACCAAAATACAAACAATGTAGAATAGCTTGAATTCAGCGTGCGTCTCCCTCAGACTGTAAACGAAGCTCGGGTGCACCGGATAACACGTCAGCAGCGTCACTGTCCGGAGCAGAAGGGGGCGGTAATGATAAGCCAATATGCTGGATGCCAACCGCCGTTGTTGAAGAAGAAGCAGCGTCACTCGGTGCGTTCCAAACGGGATATATCGCCCTCCGAAGGGCACTTCGGAGTGAAAATAATCATGGCCGCCATATTGAAGGGTTGTTCCAAACCAAAGTGCTCAAAACTGACCACTTCAAAGGGCCCTTCGGAATGAAGGATTTCGAAGGGAACAACTGATGGACACTTCGGGCCCCCATGATCCTTTGCACAGGGAAGTTGTTTGACGCCACAGAATGGGTACAGGAGGTTAGGAGTTTGATTTTAACTATAAAGGTATGTATAATATTTTTCTGTACTACTGTAATATTTATACAAGTTAGATTTGGTACATTATTATGGTCAAAATGACACTGTACTTCAAAAAAAAAAAAAAAAAAGTTTACGACTCATTTATCAGTCCATTCAAATGTTTCAAATACATAGATACAATATAGCCTACATGCGGTAAACCTAAAATAAATAAATAAATAAATAAATAAATAATAACGTTAAACAAAAGGCGCAGCTTGCACAATTTATCCTCCTTGATTGTCTCGTTAAGATGACGCTGAAGTGCGTTCCAGAAGAACAGTTTTTTTACCCCTACACCCTTCATCCCTTCGAAGCTCTCACTCCAGAGGGTAAACCCTCTGAAGGGATAAGGGCATAGGGATGAGCCCTTCCGAATGGAACGCAGGGACTGTGGATATACACAGACCCGGAAGAGAAGACAATGCTGAATAAAGTTGTAGTTTTTGTTATTTTTGGACCAAAATGTATTTTAGATGCTTCAAAAACTTCTAACTAACCCACTGATGTCACATGGACTACTTTGATGATGTTTTTATTACCTTTCTGGACATGGACAGTATACTGCACATACACTTTCAATGGAGGGACAGAAAGCTCTCGACTAAATCTAAAATATCTTAAACTGTGTTCTGAAGATGAACGGAGGTCTTATGGGTTTGGAACGGCATGAGTGTGAGTCATTAATGACATAATTTCATTTTTGGGTGAACTAACCCCTTAAAGGCCTGCTGAAGTGTCTTAGAACGCGCTGCATTTTTCAATGTGTTGACGTGATTTCAACTGAAACAGGAAGACAGGGCGATATATCGAACAGCCCCGCCCCTTTTAAAAAAAAAATAGCCAATGGCGTTTCGTTTATATCACAGCTTGGCCAGAGCCGTTAAACTCAGTAAAGCCTCTGTTTCCTATTAATATCTAACTGTTTCTCCTCTAATCTCCTCTATATCACTTTAAATTTAGCCTTCTGTGCAGAATTTAAATGGGACCGATACTCGCGGATATGATCCGCTCTGTCTTCTCGTGTCGCTGGGCCAGAGCAGACAGTGCTTCACATTATAATAACGCGAAAACGGACTTCATTCGCATCAATGGAAAGCATATTTACACTGTCTGAATAGTTCCCTATTCTCTATATAGTGCACTATGTGCACTTTACCATGTAGAAAAATTGTAAATGTTTGAAAAAATGACAGATTTCAGCTTGTCTGTTGATAGTGTAGGAGGGGGTTGGACTTCAGACTCTATACAGCATTTGATTGGACAGAAGATTTGATGAGAAGCTGAAGTGCACAGGGATGTCATGAAAATCTGTGATCCATTTTAGCGGAAGTGAGAGACTACGTTTTGAATGCTTATATCTCCTAAATGTGAATTTTGTCATTGTTTTGGGACACACCAGCTTATTCATAACCTTAAGTCTAACATATTCATACTAAAAGCTAAAAAACTTAATTTTGATTTCATGCTGATTTTGATTTCTTATGCTGCCATCATGTGCTCTCTTAAATCCATTATTGTAAATCCGAGTTTCCTAGGTAAAAATTTCACATGAACGGCCCTCCCTTTTCGAAACTTTATATTCGAAGCTCATAATCACAACTTCAGAAGTAGGAATTATCAAATTTCCAATAGCAATTAAAGGCAGCACTACAACACTGATTTTTATCCTTAGGAACCATATACTACATCAACAAAACAAAGTAGACTACTGTCATTACTCATCCTTTCATTATAGATTTACATATCACAAACACATGACTGAAAATCAAAGACAAAAAATATAGACCAAAATCGCACACAGATACAATCAAGTGTAACCTCAGCATTTTTGGTATCAAAAAAATGTTCACCATTTTCTGCCACAATGGACATTCAAAAGTAGCCAATAATTTAGACAACTCAATGCAAGGCTGCATAAGGCAGCCAAGCATTGAGATGAATGGAAATACAATAGCTAACAATACCATTGTGTTTTTGCAGTGAGAATTGAAGAACATTAGGCAGAACACGTTAGTTTCTCCTGAAGCAAAACAAAGCAATGAAACATTCATGATGAGAATATATGAAGACGCCACTCAATATAAGCCACTATGCTTTTTCAATTATACCTATTTCATTAATGTATTTCAGCCTCTTCATTGATTCACCCCTCCTGCTGTAAATGAACGGGGGACTGGAGTTCACTGGCTCTTTGTCATTACTAGGCCCTAATCTAAAATTCATAGCTTCACACTGAAAAGAAAGATGATGTAAGCTTCACCTCAATGGGCAATTCCAGAATGAAGTGCATTACCTGCATCTCTCCCAGGAAATGTCATTTGATGAACACACATAATCAAAAAATCAGGGCCAATAGTAGAGAGAAAATCCAATTAACCAAAGCAGGAGCAGCTCTCTCAGGAAAAGCTATATAGCATGAGGTAATTGGGAAACACCTAGCGTCAGATCCAGGGAGACCCCGTTATTCCACAAACAATGGATCATATACTAGCAGACGGATAGACCTATTCAAAACCACTGGTTTCAATTAACAGAAACTATTGTGCAACACAAAATATCATGTCACTTTCATACTGAACAAGAATCTGATTCATATCACCCTTTGGATAACTTGAATATGCAATTAGCTACTTGACTTTTAGTCTTTATGACAAAGATCTTCTTTATGTCATGGTGTGCGTTCGACTTAGTGAAGGCGTAGTGTCCTGACAAGAGTTCATCATGCTGCAAAATTGGAAAACAGCAGCTGTGCTTTTTGCTACTTTAATTAATTCATGTTCTACTAGAATCCCAGGTGATCAATTTTGCATATCTAATTAAGTCAAACCAAAGAGGACGATGGAAAAAAGCCATCCACCAAGAATTTCAGTAAAATTATTCGGTATATTTTAATAGTCCTCCAAGACTCTCCTTTAAGTCTGGGCGAGAAACCAAAACACCCCTAAAGGATCCAGCTGGGCAACCAGGAAGCCCAAGCCTCATCTCTTCGCTTCACGCTAGGATTTACACCAAGCAAAACATGTCATACTTGGAGAGGCAAGCAAATGGGTATCCGTTTACATGTAAAATCAGATTCCCAAAGACGGAAGTGAAACATGGGCCTTGAGGAATCTCTAAGCCAATTAGTTCAGCTCTTGAGAACAGAATGCGCCTGATCTGAGGGGCGAAACTGGATCGGTTGCAAAGAACACTCAGGTTTGTGATTACTGCCCTAAAGTTATTGTGTGTTACTAGCAGTTTATTAGTTTAATTTATCACACAACTTGCATGACTGGTAATCTGCACTGAGAACCTTGGTAAACCAAGGATTCGCTTTCCAAAAAAACAAAACAATGCACATTAAACTACACTTTTACATTAAAAGATTAGTTCACTTTCACAAATTTCCTGACAATTTACTCACCCCCAAGATGTTTAGTCTTTCTTTCTGTATAGGTGAAACGAAATTAAGGTTTTTGAGGAAAACATTCCAGGATTTTTCTCCATATAGTGGACGTCTGCAGCTACCAACGGGTTGAAGGTTCAAATTGGAGTTTCAGTGCAGCTTCAAAGGGCTCTACACGATCCCAGAAGAGGAATAAGGGTCTTGTTTAGTGAAACGATCGGTCATTTTCTAAAAAAAATAAACTGTATATACTTTTTAACCACAAATGCTTGTTTTGCACTAGCTCTGCGATGCGCCAAGCATTACGTAATCATGTTGGAAAGGTCACGCGTGACGTAGGCGGAAGTACTGTGGTACTGTGGCTCCATCTCCAAAAACTCCATCTCATTTTCTCCTCCAACTTCAAAACCGTCCGACATTAACATTGAACCCCACTGAAGTCCACTATATGGAGAAAAATCCTGGAATGTTTTCATCAAAAACCTTTATATCTTTTTGACTTAAGAAAGACAAAAAAATCTTGGATGACATGGGTGTGAGGAAATTATCAGGAAATTTTAATTCTGAAATTAACTAATCCTTTAACACCAAAACTCTGGCATTGTTTTTCTCATGCTTCACTGCTATAAAGTCTAAAATTTTCCACAAGCTTTATGGTCAGCACATGCATTTGCAAGCAGTCATAAAGTAGACACACAAATCTCAACACAAGTCAATTAAGCGCCATTGCACCTGGTGCTATGCTATTGGGCCATATGCCAAGGGACGTGCACGGCCTCAGCTGACCATAAATCACTGGATAATGTGCAGCACGGCCAAGGTGAAAGTGTTCCAAGTTTCTCTTTTAGCATTAAAATAAAACTGCAATTGACTGAAATGCTGCAAATTAAAATTGAAGAATCAAATACAGGCACAATCCTATGTGGAAGCTGAATGTTCAAAAGCAAAATAGTGGAAAAAAATTAGGAAGCTTTAAATTTATGAAACAGTGTAGATTTAGTCGCCTCAAAAAAAGAAGATACTAGTATCTCAAATCAAATCACTCACCTTTTTCTGATCCTCCAGACCATGAACTACCTGCTTCCGCTTTTGAGGCTGAGATGTAGACGCCTCGGCTCCCGACTCAGACATCTTCCCAAAACACTCCTTGAAGTATCCACAGCACTTCTTCAAATAAAAATCCAACGCTCTCCTACCTGTTCCAGTGTTCCCGAATCCAAAGTCCCTATGCGACCAAGCTAATTCCCTTTGCCACAGTAGTGTCCATTCATTCGTGCGATTCATTGAGTCTGGGGTAGGACAGACGTGTGATCACACCATGGTGCATCCCTTCAGATGAAGCCCAGCACGGCTGCTCTGTGACAGGCATCGGGATGGGGGGAAGGGCCCCTGTGACCAGCAACCCCAACTTCATAATTACACATTTCGGTATTCACAAAGTCATTTTCCTGATGAGATGAAAACTTGCAAATGACATAGTGTCATGTTCTTGCAGCTTTACATCACAGTTGCTTCTTGTAAAATCCTACAAATCCAGAGATGGTACTTTTGCTCCAGACTTGTTCTTCTTTACATAACCAGGTGCAGAAGAAAACAAGACAAAGCTAAATTAATTTTATTTTAACATAAAATAACTAAGTAAGGGCAAAATAACTGTTAAAGTTCACGAGTATTAATTTAATATTTAAACTAAATACAGTACCTACAATCAATTTTTCACAATGCGAGATTACATACAAGGATTTTTCTTTTTAATATAGATATAGATATATATTAAATCACAATTCATATTAGGAAATCGAATAAACAACAAAAAACGTGTCTAAATAAACTTTCTACTCTAAAATACAAATACTAGAGTTGATATATTGTGCAAGTTTGATTTCGCGAACAATTTCTTAATTCGAAAAACACACAAACAACTAATATTTTTTTTTTTTTTTTTTACATGTTTTACAACACCTAATTCTTATTCTGACTTTGGACATTTTTTTCATTCAAGACTCGTAATTTAAGTAATCATATCTCTGCCATGCAACCCCTCCTTCACAACGCTCGCATTGTAGTCGAAATCATTTGGTTCTTAAGTGATTCAATATAAAAATGTAACACTGCACAACAATTCTGCCAGCGAAGCTTATAAATGAGGTTTGATGAAGCATATTTAACAAGGAGCACCTACTTACTGGCGACATATCAGAAAATAAAAGAGACAACTCACCCCAAACAAGAACGCGGAGCGTCCGCTGAGGGATGCGGAGCAGCAGTGGCAGGCAGTGCACGCGGGACCAGCGCTACACCAGCTTCAATCCATCACATTACGTCATTCCGCGCACGCTAGTCTTTCCTCGCCGCTTCATACCGCTGAGCGTCTCCATGGAAACGTCCACAGCGAATACGAACACTGTCACCTAGCGGCAAACAAAGGCGTTGTTGTTGGTAGAGATATTTGACATATCAACAACACACATGTAAAATAATATGATTAGTTTAACATTTAAAAGTTAGATTTCATAAAAAAATGAAAAAATGAAATTAACAATAATGTTTAATTATATGTAATTAAAAAATGTGTTTTGACGATTATTCTGTTCCAACATAGGCTAGTATTATTTAATAGGAACCTAATTATCGTCAAAACACTTTTTTTCTTCTTTTTTTTTAGGATGAGAATGATGATTTGTCTTTTGAAAAAGAAAATCAATAAACCGATATCTTTTGTATTATTATTATTAATGCCATAAACCATCAATACAATGAGATATATCGTTGAAGTAAAAAATATATATACAGCAACTAAAATAAAATGAAATGCCAGAGGACAAGAACAAAATTATAACAAAAAAAAAGGAAGAGGATGCTACTTTATACATCATATCTGCTTACAATGTTATAAGCTCGAATTGCCTTTTTACTTTTACAATTACACAAAACAGAACAATACAGTTTGAAAACATTTTTAAAGCAAAAAAAAAAATTGGCTTGGAGTCAGACCATTTCATCTTATGAATGTGAAACTTTCCCATTAATATTAACAATTGTATGAAGTAGGCCTATGCCTTCTCTTTCTCAATCCCTTGATCATTAAAGTGTATCATTATATCAGGTCCACTCATTTGCAATTCAATGTTCTTTTTTTTTCTTAATTAAATGCTCCACATCAATCCAAAATATTTTTGTATATACAATGGAAAAATAAATGAAAAATTGTTTCCTTTTCACCTTTACAGAAATTACAAGAGTAATCAATATCGTTCAAATACGTTCCCACACGTTTTACTGGGTATATTCTAAAAGAGACTTCTTTTACTTTATTATTAACATAGAATTTATCCACTGTTCACCAGGCTTTACGCCAATTCACATCCCCAAACACAGAAGACCAGAAAAAACGAGCTGGATGATAAACAATATTATTAAGTATATTTCTAATATAGTTATTTGAGACTCTATTTTGTAAAATATTTGTATTACCAATAAATATTTTACCCTTGATATCTGTAAAATTTAGATCTTCCTCCTGTAATGCATTCCTCAGAAGGATCAAAACTTTTTGGGGAATTGCATCAATACAACAGCAAACTCCTTAGGTCTAACTGGTATTTTAAATTTATTCAAAAATTCTCTATATGTCAGTAAATTTCCATCATTATTTAAAAGCTGACTAACTAATATAATATTGTTTTCAACCCAGTAATTATATATATATATATATATATATATATATATATATATATATATATATATATATATATATATATATATATATATATATATATATATATATATGTATTTGTAAAGGATGTCTTTGTTGTTCCAAATATAATATCTCCTATGTGAAAAGTTATGCTTAAGGCCCAATGTCCATGTCATGAGAGCTTGTTTATGAAATTTTGCAAGCTTAACCAGTATTTTTTTGATTGAATAATTACACTTTAATAAAAATGAGAGGTCACACAATTGCTTAAATAGATAATTGGGAAAGGAGTTCCAAATACTATCTTCATTTTTTTATATATATATATATATATATATATATATATATATATATATATATTGAATAAGCCAATTTATTTTAAATACATTGTATATAACTCAACACTTCTAAACCACCATGATCTTTGGAATTGCATAAAATTTATTTTCTCAGATAATGAGGCTTGTGTTTCCAAATAAAATCAAAACGCATTTTATCTAATTGTTTGGTAACTTTAGGGGGAATGTCCAATGATAATGACACATATACTGATCTGGAGATCCTACGGCTTTTGACAAAAGCATCCGCCCCTGAATTGTCAAACTGATTTGATTGATTTGCAATTGGAATATTACAGAGATTAGTTAAAAGACAGTCTTTACGATGAAACAGAACTGACTATTTAACCTTCATTCTTAGCCCTGATACATCTGAAAAAAGCTTTTATTTCACTGCTTTAATTATTTCATTCCTATCTTTCACAAATAAGGCAGTGTCATCTGCAAATTGACATAGCTAAATGTTTTTCCTAATGCTTTAATTCCTTGAAAATGTCCTTTTTTGATAAACTGCTGTCTTCACTGATATATGTGCCAAGGACCACGTAACAACCTGGTTCACTGAGAGGTTTTACCCCTTGACCTGCTGTCGTAGTAGCAGCCGGAAGTCTGACTCCGCCCACCACCGGGGTTCCTCTAGCTCTGATTGGCGGAGAGGAGTGTGGAGGAGGGGCTGGGTGTAGCGCGCTGTGTGTCCAGTATCTAGGCGGGACAAATGGTCAGACTGATCAAATAAACTTTTTTACTCACTAGAAAACGGACACATAAAACTTTTCCTCAGCTATGCATCAAAGGCAGTTTGTGTTCTCTTTTTTTTCATTCACGGTTAACGTTACTTTAATGTGACTTGGGTTAACTTACAGAAGCGTTGGATAAGATATTCTTGGAGACCAGGAACTGTAAACGTGTGATTCTTACCTGTAAAGTATTCCTACGGATTTATGGGCACGACTGATGCCGAGTAGTATGTAAGAGTGGTACATTTCTCTTTTTGGGTAAGTAGCTTTCTATATTTTGTCATATTTCTGTAGTTTTACTCTATGGAGAATGGAGAGAAGTGGAGGTAGTTGGATGTAAGCTTGCGAACTAGCTAGTTTCATGCTTGTTTGGCTTAACATGCCCGCGTTAGTTATTAAAACTAATCGAAAACAAAATTTTGCTCTAATATGTGCGTTAATTTCATTAATTATCATGCATTTAGGACACACATCAGACTGGCGGCTCTTGGCTCTCTGGATCTGAACCCGCGCTAACTGTGAAACCGCTAGTTTTGTAACGTTAGTGTTATGAGCCAACATGACTACAATCTTGACACAAATACGTATGTATATATCTATTTAATTAGTTCCCGAGCGCTAATTAATTATTATATTCCAATTTAAAGGAATTATACAGCATAAGCAAATAAGTCATTAGCCAACTATGTTGGTAGCCGGGTATTTTTAAAAACTGGTTTCAGGAAGATTTATGGTTTATCTAGACTGTTCAGTTATTAAAAACGCAAGACAATCGAACAGATAGACGATTTCTTTAAAGTTGTAGAAAAGTTAGCTACTTCCGGATTAAATATTTCGCAATCTGCTAGATTCCGCGCCAAGATTTCAAAAAGTGTGGAGGCGCGCGGGACGTGGTGGAGTCCCGCCTCCTCGTGCCCTCTCATTGGCTGCTGTCAG
This sequence comes from Chanodichthys erythropterus, assembly GCF_024489055.1. NCBI lineage: Eukaryota > Metazoa > Chordata > Actinopteri > Cypriniformes > Xenocyprididae > Chanodichthys > Chanodichthys erythropterus. The sequence goes on from NC_090231.1 coordinate 39,414,096, forward strand.
TTGGGGGCGTGTTTTCGTTTAAGTTCTCCGTAGCCATTCGATGGAACGCTTGTCAGTTATTGCTAAGCGCAAAAAAAAATCAACACTGTAATTTGAAATCAAAATACTTATTGATTTATGCACATTTATTCACATCTGTTCATTTAAAAAAATAGTTTTAGCTGTGCGAGAAATAGTTGAGAATTTTCACAATGTTATCTCCAAGAATGTATAATGCTGTGAAGAAACGGTAGGATTGATTTATATCATTATATAACAATTTACGTGAACGTTGATTATTATAACGTTGCCTCGTGTGTTCGTTTTCTTTAGGTGGAAAATGTCCAGTACATTATCAGAAGGTCAAACATTAATCAAGAAACCTTTAATAAGTCCATTGAAGGCAACAACAACAACTGACAAGGTCAGTTATAAGTATTTTGGTTTGACAGATGTCAACAAAATAGTGACTTGAAGAACCAGTACAAATTATTGTCACACTCTAGAAGCATTTTTTGAAAAAGAAAACCTATTGTGTTTTCTGTGTAACAGGGACATGTTTTTGTGGAACCACAAACACCACTAAAAAACTCAAATAAGGCTCCAGTATCTGAAGTTGCATCACTTGAGAGCCATAGTAACATGGGGCCCCTGACAACTCCTACTAAGGGCCTTGAGGCACCGTCTAGCGAGCCCTGGACACCCACCTCCAACCTGAAGATGCTCATCAGTGCAGCCAGTCCTGAGATTCGCAACCGTGAGAAGGAACAAGCCGTGGACAGCGGTGAATCGGAGAACTCACAGGTATCAGTAAAAGTCTATGTGTGAAACATGCATCTCTCACTATTCGTTGCAGTTTGTCATCTGTGTTGCTAAAATGCTTTGATATGTGTGTGTTTTCCACTGTTGTGCCACACAGGAGCCTGAGCAAGGGGAAGAAGTAGAAAAGCTCCAGATAAGTCGTAAAGACAAAAGCCTTGGTTTGCTGTGTTACAAATTTCTTGCAAGGTACCCAAACTACCCCAATCCTGCTGTAAACAACAAAATCAGCCTTGACGATGTGGCAACAGAACTGAGTAAGTCACTCACTGATCAAACAAAACTACTTATTTCTGTCATCAAATCATGCTTGTTTCATCAATCCTAATAGCCTCTGTTCTCATTATCCCCTCAGATGTGGAACGACGCCGGATCTACGACATCATGAATGTTCTCGAGAGCCTAAACATGGTCAGCCGGCTGGCTAAGAACTGCTACACGTGGCACGGCCGGGTGAAACTTGCGCAGACGCTTGCCGAGCTGAAACAGGCTGGAAAAAAGAACCGTTATGAGCAACTGATGCACCAGATCCGTCAAAGGAACCTAGAGCGAGAAGAGAGAGAGTTCGACTTGGAGGGAGAGGAGAAGGAGAATGACGAAATGTCCAGTTTTGATATGGATGGAGATTCTGGTCAAGCAGAGCTGTCAGGAACAGATCCTAAAGCAGGTAACAATGTCAGACCCTCTGCTTAGGCAGTACTATGTTATTATATCTGTCTATGCATTAAATTATAACATTGGGTCTCATTCACTAACTGCATGGATTATTTTGTATTTGTACACACAGGAAAAATATCCACCTAATTCAAAATGTGTACGCACATGAATTTGTTCTTAGTTTTGTTCTAATGTTAATATGGAGTAACATTTTCCATAAAATAAATTAAATCTGACTATAAGTCACTGCGTGTCAAAATTCCATTGTTGAGAGAAACAAAATACACAGATTGAGTCGCTTAAAAGTTCAGAAATGCATTCAGAAATAATGTAAAATGGCGGTAAATGAAACAAAACATTTACAAACATTAAAAATGTATTAGTTTCTCTCAGTCCACAACAAATTCTTTAAAGGGTTAGTTCTTTAGGACATCATGACATAATTTTCATTTTTGGGTGAACTAACCCTTTAAATTTAATGGTATTTAGAACAGAATAGAAATGAAATCAGGAACGTTTTTCCTAATGTAAATGATTAAATGTGTTTAAAGGTGCTCTATGTCATTTCTTGACTGTACTTAAGCATAAAAAATACCACAATATGTTTGCAGATATTTAGGAAACATACTAAGTTCACATACTTGTTTCTCCAAAAAACAATGCTACAGTTAGTTATTCTACTTTGAGATGTTCTGTGTCAGAATGTCTGTTTTTGATTTGGTCTGCGTGATCAATTTACCCAATAGTATTTCGCCACCCCGGGTTGCCATTTGGTGGAAAACACAGCGATGGAAGCCAGCAATCAAACTGGCTCAGAGATAGCAGATTCTACCCGACCTAAAAAGCAATAGCATCCATCTAAATACCACTATGACCAGAGGCATATTAAAACACAGATAAATAAACTCAACTTACAGTGTAAGACTTGTTGTTTTCCGTTGTCAATTGCGTTCATTCCTGTTCCATGTCTTTAACCTGGCAACCTACATGAGCTTTGAGTTTGAGGGGTTGGGAGAAACAACTCTCCAATATTAACTCAAAACTGTTATAATGCTATGCCACCCTTTGTAAATTTAGAGTAAATTTTTTATATGAAAGTTATTGGCGAATCATGATTTGTTCATTAAAAGATTCGTAAGCAGATTTCACACCCAAATTTGTGCTATGCATACCCAGTGAATAAACTTTGCTTTTTCCTGCAGCTTCAGCAAATAGTCGGAAAGACAAATCTCTGAGAGTGATGAGTCAGAAATTTGTCATGTTGTTCCTGGTGTCCAGCCCTCCTGTGGTTAGTCTTGAAATAGCTGCCAAGATCCTCATCGGTGAAGATCACGTGGCGGATCAGGACAAAAACAAGTTCAAAAGTGAGTGCTTTTGTCATCGTACATATAAAATACACTTTGATCACTATGTTATCCATTTCATTTGGTGGTTGAAAACAGATACAAATCTTGCAAAAAGTGCTTAATCAAATGTACCCGACCAGTAAAAACTGCTTTGAAGAAACTGATTTTATTATAACTTGAGTCTAAGGGGTTGTTTACATGACAGTTTTCCCCAAAAAAATTTAAAAGTTGGCCTGAAAACAGGTTTCAAAGTGCATGTTTTTGAAAACGATACCATTATAGTCTTTGTAAACTACAAAAAAATGCAAATTTCAGAAAATTATGACGTCATGCATGCTACGTTTGTACATTGTTGTTGTGTAAACATACCCTAAAATTCATCTAATTTAACTGTCATAGTGGAGATGGAATTGATTATCTCTTTTTCTGATGGCAGCTAAGATCCGCAGGCTTTATGACATTGCAAATGTTCTGAGCAGCCTAGAGCTGATAAAGAAAGTGCATGTGACTGAGGATAAAGGAAGAAAGCCTGCTTTCAAATGGACTGGACCAGAAGACTTACCATCACCAAAGGGTGAGTGTGACTTGTCTTATTTGTTTATAATCCTATTCGGACTTATGTTGTTTATTTTAAGCAATGTGCATGTAGTCACGTCTCATATCATTTATTGTTCTTGGTTATGTTTGCAGATCCGGGGACCTCCACTACATCATCAGCATCACAGCCTCTGGAGTCTCGTTCCTCTGTTGATAACTGTGCTAAAAATCTCTTTTCCTCCCCCGGAACAAAGCGAGGTTTTACCCGCCACCATTCCTTAGTCAAGCTGGTTAAGACCATACAGAACGACCGCAGGAAAATAAACTCCGCACCTTCTAGTCCTATTAAAATGACAGGTGAGCCATTGTTGTTGATTCATCGAAAGCAAGCAACTGACTGATCATCTTCTGTTTTCTGTGGGAATTTGAACTACTTTCAGATATCAACTGGTTGTTAAGGTCAGTCATTATTAATAGTACCAGTCTCAAGTTTACCTTCCTTCTGCCTCCCAGCTTGAGATTGTCTCTTTGAAATTTGATCAGACAAAAAAACAAAATTTATTTTAGAGGCTTTGTGTTGACACTAAAAGCCTGACATGGGTGAACAGTTTCTGGTTCTCCACTGATGTCCATTGAAATAGAGACAAAATATTAAACGGATAAGTAGTCTTTGTGGTGTCAATAAGTCCTTTTTTTGTTTGTTTTTTTAAGAGAGGGAGAAAAATGAATACTTTCAGCAAGGATGCATTAAGTTGATCAAAAGTGATTGATCAAAAAATATATATTTGAATAATGTTTATTGAACTTTCTATTCCTTTAATCATTGGGGAGGAGTATCACAGTTTCCACAAAAATATTAAGCAGCACAACCGTTTTCAACATTGATGATAAGAATGTTTCACATCAAATCAGCATATTAGAATGATTTCTAAAGGATCATGTGACGCTGAAGACTGGAGTAATGATGCTGAAAATTCAGTTAAAAAAAAATTAAGTTGTAATAATAAGTTGTAATAATATTTCACAATATTACTGTTTACTATATTTTGGATAAAAATAAATACAGCCTTAAAGAGTGTAAGGGACTTTTTAAAAAAAAAAAAAAAAGGAAACATTTTAAGGTCTCATTTCTTAACATTAGTTAATGCATTAACTAACAATGAACAATATATTTTATACAGCCTTTTATTAATCTTTATTGACTATTGTTAGGCAATACAAATGTCATTGTTAGTTCACAGTGCATTAACTAAAGTTAACAGATTCAACTTTTTGATCTTAAATTTATTAGTGAATGCTGAGATTAACATTAACAATGATTAATAAATGCTGTAGAAATATTGTTCATTGTTAGTTCATGTTTACAAAATCTTATTGTAAAGTATTACCAAAAACTTTTCAACAGTTTAACTTATCAATTTCTGAACTTTTACTACACCAGAAAACTAATGTTCCATCTCTTGTCTGATAGGTGATTCTGTAAACAGTGAGTTCTACACAAACAAAATGGCCCATCTGGCTGCTATCTGCAAAAAGCAACTAGATAAACAGTCAACGTAAGTAAACATAACTTTTGCATATTAAAACAGAAAACAGACAATGAACTACCAATTTCAGATATAACGCCTGGGGATTTGGCTTACAGGGCCCGTCATATTCAACCAAACAATGAGGTGACAGATGCTCTGAATGGAAGCCCTTCACACTCATCTGAATCCACGTCTGCTAGCAATCATCAGCCCCATGGGCCTTCAGGAATGCAGATCCCAGTTTTGCCCGCTGGGGCGATCTCATACCTTTCTACTAAGTGCTCTCCAATCATCCCAGTTCTGATTCCTCAGCACCAGGCTGGTGGGTCATATGCCGTTTACGTGCACCCCACCTCTCTGAGACCCCAGCCCACCAGCCTAGCGGTCCGGTCAATGACGTTTGAGAGCCCAGGGAGTGCAAACGCAAAGAACTCACCGGCTGCCATGACTAGCAGTAACCAAACCAACCACCAGTCATCACATGATAAAGAGCCGTCAAGTCCCTCAACCCTTAAACGAGCATGTGGAGAAAAGAGCTTAGTGGAAAGTCCATCCAAACTTCAGCGGATAGAGCCAAAGGTGAGGTTGCCTGAGGTTTTTAGTTTGAAGTAGTTTTAAATTTTGAAGGTCATTCGGTCTTTCTCAATATTGCTCTTTATTGCTTGGTTCATATGAATAAATCTGAAAAGAAAAAAAAAAATTAACTATCATTTGCAGTCTGAACTGTTAAATGAACTGCATTTCATGTATTGACATTACTTTTAGTAACATTTCCAACCTTCTGGTGTTTGTTTCTTTCCTATTAAGAGTGTTTCTCCAAAGCTGTGTGAGATTCTTCAAGCTCGCCTAAAGGCCCGTAGAGGGGCTTCTGTCTCCCACCGCCCTTCCCCAAGAGCCCTGCATCTGGAGTTCTCCAAGCCCTGTGAGAACCAGCCTCCCTCATTACCCACCAGCACAGCACCTCTGGAGCACAGCGTGGAGACCTTCCTGGAGAAGGAGGACAAGGTTCAGACCTCAGACAGTGAGGCAGGACTGACCCCTGTCCGACCACCACAGTCGCAGGCCCAGAAGCTCAGCGTTCCCTTTCAGGACATGGGGCTGCCATCCGGACCCATACATACAGAGGTAGGAATAACACCACATATGTGCATCTTCAACAATTCCTCAAGTCCAATCATCCAAATGGTTTTATTTTCATTTTCGAGTTACACTCTTGACTATAACTTCTTTTGTTTGTATCAGACTTTGATCCCTGCAGGTTATTTGATTCCGATCCCGCAGCAGTCCATTGTCAACTTCAGAGATGCGCAGTGCTCCGCTGGAGAAATCTCCAGAGCCTCCACACCAACATACAATGTCTACCACACCCCAACAGCAGGTATGCTAGTACCCAAGATAAGTACTTATTTAGTAATCAAACAGCTGTTGGATGGATATTCAGTGCTCAGAAAGTATAGAACCTACATGAGATGGTTTGAGAATTCATTTTGGCCCAAATTTGTCATAAGGGCTTTTCACACTGTGCTTAACCCTGGGTTATTGTTGTTCTAAACACCGCTTTTAACCCCAGGTAAAGGAGCATTTCACACTTGTAGTTAGAAGCAGGGTTAGCACTGCTTTTTACCCGGGGTTATGAAACCCTGCTCCGGAGCAGGGTGCCAAACTTGTACAGTGGGAAATGATGCGGTGTTAGAATGTTACAGCTAAACGCTTAGCAACCGACAACCAATTGCGTATTTGCCTGCTTTGGACAGTCACGGAAACATTGTATATAAACAGTAAATTCAGCATTTGAGACGAAAAAATGTCAAATGCTGACAGAAAGCACAACAATTTGAGTGAAGTAGAGACTTTATAGTCTGAAATGTCTATTCAGTATAAACTCGATAGTACAGTCGGCAATACGAGGATGTGCAATGCTAGAACTGTGTAAACAGGTGGCGTGCTGCGTTTATCCAAACAATGACATTAACAACGCAAATATGCAAATAAGGACGTTAACCCAAGGTTTAGGAATGTGTGAAACATCAGTTTATGAATACCCAAGATTAATTGTTAACCCCGAGTAATTTATGAGTAGTGTGAAACGTGAAGATATTGGTTTATCCGAGGTTTAGAATGACCCAGCGTTAACTATGTCAAGTTTGAAAAGCCCTATATAGTCCACAATGTTTTACAATAAACATAAGTGAGCATTAGACTAGCCAGGTGAACATGATTTCACCAAGTACTACATGTTCCTGGATCGACATCTTTGTTGACTTTACAGTTTATGTCAAGTTTAGGCTGACAACCAGGGTTAGGTGCTTCTACATTAGTGTTATTCACCCATCATTTCCCTCTGATTTTAGGGATCATTTATAGGTAGGGTTAGGTTTAGGAGTAGGGATACAGTTAGGACTAAATTTTCAAACAGGAATATTCCAGGACCAACAAAATATGTTGATCCAGAAACAAGTCATAAGGGTTCTTGTGCAGAGTGCTATTTATACAGTTAAACTTGAAAAAATCACTAATGTAGCCATTCCCATTGTTTCCAGGTTCCAGACCCCCTCTTCCTCAAGAAGTGACCCCAACTCGGCTCCCTCTCCACCGGATACCGCCCATGTCCCCCTTTCCTTCTCACGGCCATCGCATCCACAGCCCCAGTCCTGCTATTCTCAACTTCACGCTGCAGAATCTTGGCCTCATCCCCGGCACCACCACCCCAAACTCCACTCCTGAGTCATCCAGCACACTTCCATCTCCCCACCCAGGGCTCCCTCACCAGGGCATGATCTTTGTAAAGCCCCTCTCACCTGCCCGAGCTCTGCAATCGGCTTCAATACACGGACAGCCCGTCACGCTCATCAGCATACCACAGGTACAACCACTGCTGTGCAATACATCAGATAATGTACAGTTTTTTTATTATTATTATAACAATTATTATTATAATCTACATTAGATGGATAACTGTTGGAAAACCCTGACGTAATGTAATGTTGTTGACAACAATACATGGAATCAATTTTCTTTCTCTTTGTATTTTTTATTAGTATGGTACAAGATTATACTATTTGTTTTAAGCAAGTTAGGTCAAAAGTAATCAAATGTGTAACAATAGATTGTTACCAACTACAATTTTAATTAGGGCTGGGCGATATATCGCATGCGATTGTCACGCGCATTTCGTCAGTAAAGCCGGTTCCCTGATTACCGCTAAATCGCCATCACCTGCTTTGAAAATGGAGCGGTATTTAATAAACAGAGCCGTAGTTCACTGATAAGCTACGCAATATCGCGTTCATTATCGAAGGTGATTCATCTACGATAATGAAAGCGATATTGCATAGCTTGTCAGTGATCTACGGCTCTGTCTAATAAATGGCGTTCCATTTGAAAGCAGGTGATGGCGATTTAGCGGTAATCAGGGAACCGGCTTTACTGACGAAATGCGCGTGACTATCGCATGCGATATATCGCCCAGCCCTAATTTTAATCATGTAATAATTTGTATTCAGTATTAGACTACAATTTGTAAGTAATGTACCTAGCACTGCACTGAAGACTGGTCTAATAGCTTCTGAAAATTCAGTTTATCGTCACAAATAAATGACATTTTAATATACAGTAATCAACATTTGAAGTGGATCAAAAAAGTTAATCAAAGTTGTCCTAAGAAGAAGGTTTTAGGACAACTTTGATGAAAGGTTTTGTTTTCAAATTTTGACTACTATATATTCAAATAGAGAACTTTTATTTTAGTGGATTTTACTGTATTTCTGATCAAATAAATATAGCTTTGCTGAGCATAAGAGACTTCTTTCAAAAACATTAAACCCCAGTTTCACAGACAGGCTTAAGGCTGTGTCCACCAAAGTGTTTTTTCCAGTGCCTAGTGTACTTTTGCAATTGTTTTCAGTGGGAGCACTGCGTTTTTTAAATGCCAGGAGTGTAACAAGGCACTGAGCGTCTTTTCAATGCCGTCGCCGTGAGTTGAAGCATGTTCAACTTTTTAGCCAGCCACTCCATCAGAGTGGAGGAGGGGCGGGACAAATACAACACTAACCAACTGTCACAACATTCTTGCTGTACAACAAAATCAACAAGCAGAGAACGGGACAAAATGGATGAGAAAAGAATATTGCTGGCCTCCAAACATACATAGCAAGTACTCTACATTGTGTCGACTTGTGTCTGAAACAAATTATTTGCCAAATCAGTTACAAGTAACAGTGCCGAGGATATTCCATATCTTAGCAACACAGCGTCTCAACTGGGGAAGAAAAGAAAAAAAAAAACGCTTTTCAGCAGGCAGCCTTGCGTTTTTGGTGGACAAACGGCCTAAGTCTAGTCTTTAACTAAAGGTTTGAACTGAAAGCAACTTGCACTCACACATCTTAAAATATGTCAGAACCATTGTTTTGTCTCAAGATGCACACCAGTAATGTTTTTTTTTTCTAAGGCACGTTTATAAAAGCCCTTAAATGTCCTAATTGAACTAAGACCTAATCCTGCTGGCTCAATCTAAGCCCTATCTGTGAAACCAGACCTAAAGCAATCTTACCGACTCCAAACATTTGAACTGTAGCGTAATTTCCATGTTTCTTGGAGCCTCCCTCAGTTTGTGTGAATAGCCCTTTGTTGTTTAAAACAGTCATTGCATATTTGCTCTCTCTCCTGCAGGCTTTAGTAACCACACCTAAAGGTGGTCAACCCCTCCAGCAGAGTTTCTTTCAAACACCCGTCTCCTTCCCTACTGTAACCAACACCACAGCTCCCAAAAACATCTACATCCCTCAGAGAAAGCTTGATGTGAGTCCAGAGGACAACTAAGACCTTCACACTGAGGATCATCACACTTGCAGTCCTTATGCTGCTAAAAACCACTGTTCTGTTTGAGCCATTGTGTGTGCTTGTTATTTGTCTTCGAGTGTTTTTATGTTTTTTGTTTTTTTTTTCCTTTTTTATATTGTTACTTTACTGTAGATTCTGCATTAACTTCACATGAATCTGTGGTTCTTGGTGCTTTTTACTGCCGAGACCGAGGAAGGCAGGACAGCATGCAAACACGGTGCTACGCTATTTGGCAGGAAAAAGGTTAAGGGTTTTTTTGCAAAATGAAAGAATAATTCAGGTGGCTCTTTTTAAAATGCTGTAAATGTAGGGTTAAAAAAGGAAGAATGAACAAAAAATGTTTAAAGATTTGTATGAAATGTTAACAGGAACTCTAATTTCAGGGATTTTGCCAGAAATTGCCAAATTTTAAAGATTTTGTTGCGAATGGCATTGACTTTAAGTGTTAAAGTACCACAGTATATTATATAGCCATAACTTGGCTATTGTGTTATGATGTATTAATATGGGAGAATGTTAGATTAAGGGTGTTATAAAATATTGTAGATGTATTGTATTTTATGTTAATGAAATCTAGTAATATTATAATCTGCACATCATTTATTTGAACAATTGGATTTCTATGTAATAAAGAAATGAATGTGCTCTACTTTTGTTTCCCTTTTTATTCTGTTAATTGTTGGTGAACAGTAGCCACGCCCCAAACTCACGCTATTGGTTGAGCTGGAGATAGATTGGTGGATCTGAGGACCGCTCTCATGTTTACATGTTTTGAAGGAGATAAACCCGTGAATGGCAGACTGATAGTAGTCAAACATTAAACTAGATCAAGAGAATGCATTTTAACATTTAAAAAAATCTAACATACTTCACTTGTAAACTCACCATTATCACTTTAAAGCAGGGTCCTGGAGGGCCACTGTCCTGCAGAGTTTAGTCCCAGCTTGCCTCCAGGGAGGTTTGTTGCCTAATTGGATCTTGATCAGATGGTTCAGGTGTGTTTAATTGGGATTGGAGCATAACTCTGTAGGACAGTCGCCCTCCAGGACATAACAATGCACCTAAAGATGCGACCCCGGCAGGACTCGAACCTGCAATCTTCTGATCCGAAGTCAGACGCCTTATCCATTAGGCCACGAGGTCAGCTGATATTGAGTTTAATAATAAAGGGCCTTAATTTAATTAGGTTATTTCAGTAGCTTTTATAAATGTTCACTAGAAAAAGAAAAAAAAACATTACTGGTGATCATCTTGTGACAAAACAATGGCTAGCTTTAGCAATGACTAGCTTAAACCGTGTCTACCAGGGGTTAATCTTTTGTTAATAAGCCCAGCTGGGGAATTTTGTTTAAAGTTATCTGGTTTTTAATAATGTTGTTATCCATAAACGCCGGTTACACTGGAGTGTTGTTTATTCTGATTTAGTTATTACTTTTCAACAAAGAATTCCATTCTCCGTAGGCTATTATAAAAAAGCAGTATTAATATTTTATAGATAGTTTCCCCCCCAAATGAAAAATGTCTTATTTACACCTGGTCACTTCATGCGTTTTCTCTGATCGGATATCTATCCAGTCGTGAAAAGAGCATATGGACAAGTGTAAATGCATCTGTTTGTTGAAACCACATAAATTTTACTCATCCCAAACTATTAATAAATACATAAATAAAGAAGCGTGTTATAGGCTATGACATGTTATATTCAGATAAGGTGCTACTGCAACATACACATGAAGATTTATTTTGAAACCTTACAAGGACTCTCAAACCGCAAAGCAATCAGAACTATGGATATTTACAAAGACTTAAATTCCTCTTCTTTAATTTAAATATACATGTATGCCCTTTTCTGTTTTTTGTTTTTTTTCCTCAGTTTCTGAAAATATATATATATTTTTTAATATATTTGATATGAATGTTATAGTTGGCAATATATAATGACTAAGGCTAAAAGTATTGATGGTGATACGAAACTCATCAAAGCATTATTTGTGAACTCCAATTTTGCCTGAAGCCGGTAATCTTGAACGCTTCAGTGGTTCGGGTGCGTTTGTTAAGCGTTGGAGCTGAACTCTGCAGTACTTTTGTTCTCCAGGAGGTGCATTGGCTGCTGTAAATATAACAATGTACCTAAAGATGCGACCCCGGCAGGACTCGAACCTGCAATCTTCTGATCCGAAGTCAGACGCCTTATCCATTAGGCCACGAGGCCAGCTGAAATCAATTGCAATAAAACATGTATTAAACCTAAGAAGCCCAGACAACAGGGGATTTTTTTTATTATTATTACTACTACTTTTCAGGTGGTTCAGAGAGCATTAAACAGTAACTTTCCCATAATAAGTACAAAATAATCAAATATACAAAACATTCCCTTTTTTTCTGATGTTCACATAACCAAGAAATGCAATGCACTGAATCAGATACTCCATCATTAGAAGTATCTTAGAAATGATGCCTTCTATATCATATTTAATAACTGCAATTAGGCAAAGAGATTATCACTGTTACAAATAGTTTGTCATCATCGGGTTTAATATTCATCTATAGAGACAAATTCAAAATAAATTTAGTGAACTCTTCACTGTGCATAGTTGTCATGGGCGTAGATTACGCGGGGGAGGGGGGAATTTTAATAAAACGTAAATTCGTCGCCCGCACTTTTTGCATGTCCTGCCATTTTATTCTTAACAAGAATAAGGCGATCTAAACATTATGGAGCGCTCGTTCTCGTGTAATATATTTGTATTCATACTGGAAGCCGGGGGGCGCTCTCTCGCAGAATGTCCAAAACAGTTTCGTACAATCTTGACAATTATTAATTGACAATCAATCAATATTGACAAAAATGTTTTTGAAAGAACACCCTTATGCTTGCCAAGGCTGCATTTACTTGGGTTAGTTCACCCAAAAATGAAAATTTTGACATTTATTACTCACCCTTGGGTCACAGGCCTAGGTAGTTCGCACCTTGCTGTGGAACAGGTGGTAGTTTGGATGAAGCACCAAAGGGGCACACCCACGATAGCAACCAAAGTATCTCTAAACTCTTAAAACCTTTATTACCTTTTGGTTTACTTCCATGTAGGCAAGACCATTGTACCAGTTGTATTGAGACATTTTAAATGATACCAAACATGACTGTTAATTCACTTGCATTAACATTATTATCTTAAAATCTTTCTAAGTGAACTGAGTGATGGGAAGAATGTGTAAAGGGAAGGAAGTGGGGGAGAAAGAACAAATGTGGAGGAAGGACAAGATGGTAAGAAGCTTTCCCGCAACTTTATTCTGTGTGGTGCGAAGGCAAATGGCTGTATGTGTTTGTGCTGTCCATATCTCAGGAGATCAAAGTATCTGAGGTTCTGTTTATCTTATAGTTGTTAATGGGATAGTTCATCCAAAAATGAAAAATCTGTCATTATTTACTTGCCCTGGTGTTGTCGTATGAATTTCTTTCTTCTGCTGAACACAAAAGAAGATATTTTGAAGAATGTTGTTAAGCAAACAGATGATGGGCCCCAATGACTTCCATTGTATTTTTTCTTTCCCCATACTGTGGAAGTCAATGGGGCCCATCAACAAAATAGCTTCATTTGTATTAAGCAGAAGAAAGAAGATTCATTAAGGTTTGGAACAACTTAAGGGTGAATAAATGATGAATAAATGAATTTAATAAATGAATAAATGAATTTTCATTTTTGGGTGAACTATCACTTTAAACTGAGTTGAACATCCAAGGCTTTAAAGTGGGGAACAAATGTTGTGGTGTTTGTAGAATATCTGCATTCAGGATTGGAAACTACTGCAGCTACATTGCATTTGTGTATTGTCAGCAGTTAATTTTGGAGGATGGACTAATCTGAATGTCAGCACACCCCTTGGTCCTCTTGAAATTATGAGTGTGTGTTTGGAGCTGAGGGAGTGACGCCCAGTATATAAAGACCAACCACAGAGGGCCAGAAATGGACATCATCAAGGACAGAGGAGGAAACACTGTTTCCAGAAAACAAGCATTCTTATATAACCTGTCAGTGTAAGTAGAATTTTAACATTTAAATTGAAATTGAAACCATGGCTTGATCATTTGTCCTGTACTGAAATCACATTTTATGTATTGATATTTATTAAAATAAGCCTGCTGTGAAGTGATTCAACAAGAATTCATCAGGTTTAAGTGATTTGATTATTATAATGCTAAACCACCTGGAGCTAAATGGTGTTAGTCAAAAATGAACACATTTTTTATTATTATTTTAATGAAATGATTTTAAGTTCGATAATGTTTTTTATTTAATATTTTGTATATTTAGATGATTTTATGTTACTAAATTATATTTATGCAGTAGTTTTATTGCACTTTTTGACCATATGAAACCAATTTAATCTGTCAAAAATCTTGAATGCTTTGGAACACAGACACAAGTTTGGTCTGTTTTTAAAGACGACATTGGCAGATTATTGCTGAAATAAAAAAAGTTAAAAAAGGAAAAAAGTGAACTTGAAAAAAGTTCAAAAACGGTACATTTATTGGTATGAAATGCTCAAAAAATACCTGTAACAAGGTTAGTAGATGTGGGAAGAAGGAGGCGGGAACCGGCGAACATTCAACAAAACTTTAATATAAAATAAACAAACAAAACGAAAGTAATGCCGGCAGACCCTCGCGGACGTCTGCCGGCCACACAAACATAATAAAACATAAAATAAAGTCCAGGCCTGGTCCTCTCTCGTCCTTCACTGATGTCGCTCCTCCTTTTATGCCTCCGGAGCTCCTCCGTGAGAGACTCGAGGCCGGCACGCCTCACAGGTGACGCTCATTATCACTCGCGTCACCGGCCTCGCGCCGTTCCCTCACGGCTCTCGCCCGCCCTGCTCGTCACATACCCCCAACGCCCCTCGCAGGCCGGGGGGTACCTCCGAGACTGCGCTTTACTCCCCCCCCGGGGCCTGTCTCGGCGGCCGCAGCACCTGGGGGTAAGGACAGACGAGACGAGAGAAAGGAGACGGAAGCAAGGGGAGCGACAGGACGAGAGAGGGGAGAAAGGAAAAAGAAAGAAAAAAAAAAATGCTGGGTCCGGCTCCCAGACACACTGCCGCTCGGTCCTCAGCCTGCCAAGAGGCTCTTCTTCGCGGTGCCATGCGGTGGCACTGGACGCTCGGTGGACGGCCCGATCCTCGACCGCCTCCTGGCGGCCGGCGATGGCTCCTCCGACTGAGGGCAGCCGGCAGCGAGTCCCCCGTCCCCTGCTCCTCCCCTTCATGGCGGACGGCAGCAGGCTCCGGCCCACGGCAGACGGCGGCGACTCCTCCGCTCCCTCCAGGTCCAGGACGGCAGCCACCCCACCTCGTCCCAGGAGCACGGCATCCGGGTCTCCGTCCCACCTTTCACAAGGCTCCAGCACCACCGCCTCGGGCAGCCTTTCGCGGTCTTCACTTCCGCGCTGCCCGAACTCCGCAGCACCGCGATCCCCCTCAGCAGCGAGGGCTCTCCGACAGCATGTCCCTCCTTCCTCCCGGGTTTCGGCACCAATGTAACAAGGTTAGTAGATGTGGGAAGAAGGAGGCGGGAACCGGCGAACATTCAACAAAACTTTAATATAAAATAAACAAACAAAACGAAAGTAATGCCGGCAGACCCTCGCGGACGTCTGCCGGCCACACAAACATAATAAAACATAAAATAAAGTCCAGGCCTGGTCCTCTCTCGTCCTTCACTGATGTCGCTCCTCCTTTTATGCCTCCGGAGCTCCTCCGTGAGAGACTCGAGGCCGGCACGCCTCACAGGTGACGCTCATTATCACTCGCGTCACCGGCCTCGCGCCGTTCCCTCACGGCTCTCGCCCGCCCTGCTCGTCACAATACCATTTTCAATTTTGATACTAAATATATTTTCCAAAGCACTTAATCTAAATATCTAAATCTAAACAAGTTGTGTTCCAAATTTTTCAAAAAATGAGCTTTCAGTAAGAATTTGTTTGCGTGCAATACCAAACGTTTACACTATATGAAATGTGTCTCCCATTCAGTTCTAATGCCGTCTTTTTTGAAAGCAAACATGGACCATTTAACCTTTTTTAGTAGTCCATAATTTATTAATTTTTTGTTCACACAGGAATTGCAAAACCTTTACCAAATTTTGTACCATTCAAAAAAAAAAAAAAATCTTTAGGTCAAAAATGACCAAACACCACCAGAGGGTTAGCAGATAACAATAGTACATTTATATAGTTAAAAAGATAATGAAACAAATGTATTTAAAAGTACAATTAATTATTTGATATGTATCATACTGTATAATTACTTTTTTAATGAAAGTTGATGAGTGTTACTGTTTAATATTTTGGCCTTATAGTATCCCTGACATTAGTAAGCCTTTCTTTCTTAAAAAGTAGAGAGATCCAAATATGTTTTTATTTTATTAATTGGTATTTATTCTTTTTAGTATACCTTTAGCCACACAAAGCAGACACTTCTTTTAATCTGGCAGTGCCATTAATAAAAGGCCTATTTCTGGAACCTTATCTCTGCATTCCACACTAGTGAGGTGATATTCTGCTTGCTCAAAGACATGAGATACAGACTAAATGACATATTCCTTTGAGATAGGTCAGATATAAAAATAGATGTATCCTATCACATAAATTAAGGTAGTCAGATTTTTTCCTTGCATTCAAAAAATGGTAACCGTTTGTAAACTGATTCTAACACTCATCCCTTTTAGTCAATGTTTTTTGGCAGTTTTGGTTGATTGTCTCTCTTCCCATCCCTGTAAATGTCAGAGTCTTTGCCAGAGCCAAGGATGCCAAATTGGGGAGGAGGAGCCAAATGTTCGGCCTGTGAGAAGACTGTTTATCATGCTGAGGAGATCCAGTGCAACAGCCGGAGCTTCCACAAAACCTGCTTCATTTGCAGTAAGTCCACAATACAATTCAGCTATTAAAAGGTGTTAATTAAATGTTACTCTTATTTACAAAAGTAAAAATATAAAGGTATTGGTACATAGCAGAATCCAAAAATGTAAGTTTATACATTAAATATGTTTTTTAAAGGTTTTTTACAGTTATAGCACCACCTATGGAGATATTCCATAGATAATCATGGCTTTTTTGGACCAAGACACTGCATGCCAGTTTTCAAGTCAATCGGACTAACGGTTGCATAGTTATAGCTTTTTTCAAGTTTTTTTCATGTTATAGCGCCACCAAGTGTCCAATCACCACAGTTTGTTTTACTGTGACCTCATATTGAGCCCATACACAAGTATACTGAGTTTGGTGAAAAACCTTTCATATTCAGTCTTCAGAGAATATTTATGCACTGGTTTGGATCTGTTTATTTATTTATACATACAGGTGCTGGTCATATAATTAGAATATCATCAAAAAGTTGATTTATTTCACTAATTCCATTCAAAAAGTGAAACTTGTATTTTATATTAATTCATTACACAGACTGATATATTTCAAATGTTTATTTCTTTTAATTTTGATGATTATAACTGACAACTAAGGAAAATCCCAAATTCAGTATCTCAGAAAATTAGAATATTGTGAAAAGGTTCAATATTGAAGACACCTGGTGCCACACTCTAATCAGCTAATTAACTCAAAACACCTGCAAAGGCCTTTAAATGGTCTCTCAGTCTAGTTCTGTAGGCTACACAATCATGGGGAAGACTGCTGACTTGACAGTTGTCCAAAAGACGACCATTGACACCTTGCACAAGGAGGGCAAGACACAAAAGGTCATTGCAAAATAGGCTGGCTGTTCACAGAGCTCTGTGTCCAAACACATTGATAGAGAGGCGAAGGGAAGGAAAAGATGTGGTAGAAAAAAAGTGTACAAGCAATAGGGATAACCGTACCCTGGAGAGGATTGTGAAACAAAACTCATTCAAAAATGTGGGGGAGATTCACAAAGAGTGGACTGCAGCTGGAGTCAGTGCTTCAAGAACCACTACGCACAGACGTATGCAAGACATGGGTTTCAGCTGTCGCATTCCTTGTGTCAAGCCACTCTTGAACAACAGACTGCGTCAGAAGCGTCTAAAGACAAAAAGGACTGGACTGCTGCTGAGTGGGCCAAAGTTATGTTCTCTGATGAAAGTAAATTTTGCATTTCCTTTGGAAACCAGGGTCCCAGAGTCTGGAAGAAGAGAGGAGAGGCACACAATCCACGTTGCTTGAGGTCCAGTGTAAAGTTTCCACAGTCAGTGATGGTTTGGGGTGCCATGTCATCTGCTGGTGTTGGTCCACTGTGTTTTCTGAGGTCCAAGGTCAACGCAGCCGTATACCAGGAAGTTTTAGAGCACTTCATGCTTCCTGCTGCTGACCAACTTTATGGAGATGCAGATTTCATTTTCCAACAGGACTTGGCACCTCCACACAGTGCCAAAGCTACCAGTACCTGGTTTAAGGACCATGGTATCCCTGTTCTTTATAGAAAATCTATGGGGTATTGTGAAGAGGAAGGTGCGATATGCCAGACCCAACAATGCAGAAGAGCTGAAGGCCACTATCAGAGCAACCTGGGCTCTCATAACACTTGAGCAGTGCCACAGACTGATCGACTCCATGCCACGCCGCTTTGATGCAGTAATTCAGGCAAAAGAAGCCCCAACTAAGTATTGAGAGCTGTACATGCTCATACTTTTCATGTTCATACTTTTCAGTTGGCCAAGATTTCTAAAAATCCTTTCTTTGTATTGGTCTTAAGTAATATTCTAATTTTCTGAGATACTGAATTTGGGATTTTCCTTAGTTGTCAGTTATAATCATGAAAATTAAAAGAAATAAACATTTGAAATATATCAGTCTGTTTGTAATGAATGAATATAATATGTATGTATAATATGCACCTGTATTGCTTTTTTGGCGGGGCTCCCCTGGTAAAATTCGGTAAAGCCAGTGTGGGAAAACCGCAGACTTGGCTGGTTTTGGACAAAATTCAAAATGGCGATAAAGTTTTCCAGGCGCAAATGAAATCGGAGATATCACGTTTGTTTTGTTGGTTGTTTGTTTTGCTTTCTTCGTAGAGTTATGAGCAGTTTCGTGTTTTTACAATAGGGTTTCAGCGTTTACCATAGCAGTTTGATGCATTTTAAAAAGCATAGATGTTAAAAGAAGAGCATAATAATAAAAACTGTAACAGGATAGATTAATGAAAATGGAATTTGTTCATTATAGATCAAAATCAAAAAGTTTTTATTTAATGACTACTAGTTTGTGCAAACAGTTATCGCTTGTCTGAGCAAATGTGCTCTGTCCATTGGGTCTGTTATTATATTTGACAACAGATTTACCTTTTAGATTTAAATTGACCTTTAACCAAAATTTTCCTTCAATAGCAACAGTACATATACTGACAGAGCGATAAACTTCAAGTCAACATTCTTTTAAGAGAAAGAACTAATGAAAAAGAAAGAGAGAAAAAAGAAACAACCCTAGAGTGCCATCAAAATCAAGAGAGCTCTTTGAAATTTTTCCCAGTGTGCAGACAGCTTTCAGTGGCACGGCATTAATTCTTAAACGCTTGAGTCGTGCCAGGAAGGGTGGTAATAGTCAGTTTGAGACCGGTAACACTGTGGTAGAGCTGACACCCCTGCAGTTAGCCATCATTCAAGGGCCTGTTTCCATCTGCTGTGGATGACATCGGCCGGGATGCTTCAGTCTCTCTGAGCCTCATGTTCATCCAGCCCAAAATTAGACACAAAGCAAAGCTCCCATGAGCCTCTTGAGCCATCCTGGCTGAAAGTGCAGCAGCTGACGAATGCAGACAGGAGATGACAGCCTCTGGAGGAGCTGTGAGATCATGATCCAACTCCAGACTCCCTCTTTCTCTCACAACAGATTTTATGTTGAATGTAGTATGCAGTATTTTTTTATTTTTATTTTTTGCTGGTCTCAATACAACTAGTATTGGAATTTATTTATTTTAAAATAAGTTTGATTTAAAAAGTTTTTTGAAAGAAATTAATACTTTTATTCAGTAAGGTTGCACTAAACAAAAGTGACAGTAGAGACATTTACAGTGTTACAAAACAGTTCTATTCCAAATAGGGCTGGACGATATGGCCAAAATTTATATCACGATATAATTCTTAATTTCGGTCGATACGATATAATTCCGATATCGATATGAACTATATAATAGCCTCAGAAAAACTGCCAAGAACGGCCACAACGTCTGAAAAATGAATTTGCCAAATCTATTAAATTTCTTCCTATAAAACTATATAATATTTAAGAAATAAAAACAGTACAAATAAATGTATGTTCAGCTTTTATTTGTATTTAGCCTTCATACAAACATAAAAAATAAACATAACTCACTTTTGTAATATTAATATCTTTAACATTAAACTATAATGTAGGCTGATTTTATTATCCTTAATATAGATTAAAGCAAAAGTGCTTCAGCCAAGATAAAGATTGTGAACAGTAAAAACTGAAAAAAAACAGTGAGAAACAACAAAAACACATTGCTGGGGCAGGAACATTGTTGAGTGTTGATGACACTAGGGGTGCAATGGTTCAAATTGCTCATGGTTCGGTTCGTATCATGGTTTTAGGGTCACGGTTTCGGTACGTGCTATTAGCCTAAAAATAAGACTACTGTCAAATAAAAATAAAGAAAATAAGAATGAGCAAATAAGTACATCACAAATAAGTACAATAAAGCAAATATTCAAATAGAATAAACAGTGCTTTTCAGGTATCTAATTGCAGTTTTCAGGTACAGAATGGATAAAGTAATCAAATATAAAATAACACTGCATATTATTTTTACTGTATAAAATGAATAAAGACGAATCATTATTGAAGTTACAAAAACTATTCAGTCAAGAGCAGTGAGTGATTTCTTTGTTGTTTGATTTAACATTAAAAACAGGCAGCAGGAATAGTTTTTTTTCCCCTTTAAGACATGCACGATCCAGTAGCTATACTGTTACACATGCGATGTCTTTCTCGACTAATATACGTTCACTTAAGACATAACCGACTATGTTTGCTAGGATACTCGCCAAGACGGGCATGTTGACTTAATTTTTGCATGAATTTGTCCGCCGAAGCGCAAGACTTGAAAGAGAAATCAGTATTTGCGCTGTCTGAAATAAGCGTGTGCGCGTGTGTACAAATCTTCTCACAGCGCGCGCAAGTTCTCTTTCGCGTCTTGTTCTTGAAGGTTTAAATCAGCAAAGCTTAAATGAGTTTAGTTTAAACAGATAGCATCGTGTGCTGTTCAGGTCTCACCTGCGCTCGCGCGCTATCAACACCCGGGTGATGACGGCGTAAATGACTGGACATTAGAGCACACGGCACTCGCTGTTAACAGTTTACAAAGAGTGACTGTTTGTCCACGCTTTTTGATTATCGTTGTTGTAACGTTTTGCGCATCCATCGACTGAAACATACATTATCTGAACTCTGTCTGTCTGTTTTCCATGTTGCTATTTTAAACAAACCATATTAACGCTGAGCACTGGCTGATGGCTGCGTGTCTCTGTGGTGTACGTCATCACGCCAATGGCCAATCGCGTTCTGCTCTTTCTAACGGCTGCGCCTCAAGTCAGTGAGAAATGTTGTAATGTATATATCGAAATACCGGAAATGTGTTTAAAAATCATATCACCGTTATCGAAAAAAATTATATCGCGATATATATTGATATTGAATTATTGTCCAGCCCTAATTCCAAATAAATCCTGTTGTTTTGAACTTTTTTGTTCAAATTTTACAAAATTTATATAATGAGAATGTACAACATGGATCAATTTTCCAAAACGTGTTTTTGTCTTACCCTGAATCATTATGGTACACTTATAATAAGTGTTTATATTCGGACTATTTCAGACCGGACTGGTAGGACCCGCCGCAGAGTATCACAGTAACTTCGTGACTCGCCATAGACATACAGGGAGAAAAGTAGCTCCGGCTACAATGTTCTTCCGCAAGACACGTGCAGTTCTGTTTATTAACCCCTAGAGGGCCAAAAATCGCGGACTGCAGTTTTAAGATAAATACTTTTATTCATCAAGGATGCATTCAATTGATCAAAAGTGACAGTAAAGACATTTATAAAGTTACAAAATATTTCTATTTCAAATAAATGCTTTAATAAATGTAATCAATAAATGTATTAAATGCTGTTCATTGAACTTTCTATTCATCAAAGAATCCTGAAACAACAAGTATCACAGTTTCCACAAAAATACCAAACTGTTCTTAACATTGATAATAATAATGTTTCTTGAGCAGCAAATCAGCATATTAGAATGATTTCTGAAGGATCATGTGACACTGAAGACTGGAGTAATGATGCTGAATATTTAGTTTTAATCACAGGAATAAATTACATTTAAAAAATATTCAAATACAAAACATACAATACAAAAAATACAAAAGTTATTTTAAATTTCTCACAATATTAATGTTTTTATTGTATTGTATGAACATAAGAGACTGTCAAAAACTTGCATTGTAGGGTAAATATGTAATTGTATATACATATTTATTTGGTATGATATTTATATGTCATTTTTTTCTTTTCTTTTTTTTACATAGTTTTGTTTCTGTTCTCTAGTGGTTTGTCGTAAAGGTTTGGACAGCACAACGGTTGCAGCACACGAGTCTGAGATTTACTGCAAATCCTGCTACGGCAAGAAATATGGTCCAAAAGGTTATGGGTACGGCCAGGGTGCCGGAGCGCTGAGTTCTGACCCGGTGAATAATGAAGAACTGCAGCCTCAAGAGTATGTCCTGAAAATATCCTTCAAATTATATAATTGAAGACACAGCAGCAGTGCAGTTTCTAAGACAATGATACAATTAGCCTACAAAACATTATCTGAATCAATTAAACACACATTTTTCAACTTAAAACTTATGCGTTTTGGTCATTAATTTACACAACACTGGACTGAAAACGCTAACTTTTGAAAAAGTGCAAATCTTTGAAAACGATAATGTTATCTCCATGTAAACTACAAATGCACGTGTATTATGTGTTCAGTCTATAGGCGTTTAATGTTCCTTTACAAAGTGACATCGCCAACTACTGGCCTGGAGTGAATAATACAATGTTTTTAGTCATTTTCGCAGATCCATGTGAACGGGATCATTTTGGCGATGTTGTCATATGTACGCGAAAACACAAAGAAAACACGTTTCCGTTTTTTGGAACACCATTGTCGCGTAAACGTACCCTGAGTAAGGCTGGGCTTTTCATTTGCTGATAATGTTGAAAATTTGAACTGATTTTGGGTATATTTACATGTTAACGATGAACTAAAAACGGAAAAGTTCAGAAAAGTACAGACGATAACACTGTCAAAACAGTCGGCGTTCACACGGATCCATGATTACTAAAAATGCTGTATTATTCACTCCAGGCCAGTAATTGGCGATGCCACTTTGTAAAGAAACACTACACGCCTATAGACGTCACCGTTTTCATAGTCTCATGTTTTTTGAGATGATAACGGTATTTTTTTTTACAAACTTGCACTTTGAATCCCATTTTCAGGCAACAAAATGCTGTTTTTGTGTAAATAAACGGACAAAATGACATATTTAGTTGAAAATGGTGTTGTGTAAACTGCCCCGAAGAATTTAGAGTTTTTAGTTGTTGTTTTGTGTTTCTTTATTGTGTGTGTTTAACATATTAAGGTCTAAAGCACGTCCGACATCTGCAAACTCCAACCCAAGCAAGTTTGCACAGAAATTTGGGAGCACGGATCGCTGTCCTCGCTGCTCCAAAGCCGTTTATGCAGCAGAGAAAGTCATGGGTGCTGGAAAGGTAAAACTGCAGCTATAATGAAAGCGAGAAGCTGGCTCAGAGTTTTTGCTACTATATACTGTGTTATGATATGAAATATATTAATATTAAACCATTTAACCACCAGTATAAGCAGATTTTGAGAAACTTCCATTCTCAGCACTCCTGCAATATGCCGCTGTCACAGGTCAGCGCTGCGTAAAGCAGATTTCACTGTAGTAATTTTTCAGTCTGTCACTGGTTCTGATCCAACAGGCCTGGCACAAAACCTGCTTCCGCTGTTTATTGTGTGGGAAGAGCCTGGAGTCCACCACGGTGACGGATAAAGACGGAGAGCTCTACTGTAAAGGTACAATCGATCAATGAGACTGCAAGATCTCTGCCAGCTCAATTCACCAATCAATAGATGTTCTGTTTCAGATAGACAGTTACTGTTCAACGGCCATTACAGGACAATTGATGCAATCAAGAGCACAAATGCTTGATAATTGCATCATCCTGACTGGTTTTGATCATGCTTACAGAAGTTTGCATTAATTATTAAGATAAAAGAAAAAGAATAACACTTTAAGGTCCCATTAGTTAACAATGAGCCATGAAGTTGCAGTATTTATTCTTCTTTGTTAACGTTAGTTAATAAAAATGCATCTGTTTATTGTTAGTTCATGTCCATTAAATAACTTTTACAGATACAACTTTTAATTTTACAGGTACAGTATCCGTCAAACGTTTGGAAACATTACAGTTTTTAATGTTTTTGAAAGAAAGTCTCTTCTGCTCACCAAGGTTGCATTTATTTAATCAAAAATACAGTAAAAACAGTAATATTGTGAAAAATTATTATTATTAGCCTATTAAAATAACTTTTCTATATGAATATATTTAAAAATGTAATTAATTTATCTTATTTATCATTACTCCAGTCTTCAGTGTCACATGATCCTCCAGAAATCATTCTAATATGCTGATTTGATGCTCAAAAAACATTTATTATTATTATCAATGTTGAAAACAGTTGTGCTGCTTAATCATTTTTTTTGGAAACAATGACAACATTTGCAGTAAGATAAAAAAAAAGAGAGATATCAATACTTTTATTCATCAAAGATGTATTAAATTGATCAAAAGTGACAGTGAAGACATTTATAATTTCAAATAAATGCTTTAATAAATGTAATCAATAAATTGGTAACACTTAACTAAGGTTAACTAATGAACCTTATTGTAAACTACATTAGTTAACATGAACTAATAATGAACTGCACTTCTACAGCATTTATTAATCTTTGTTAATGTTAATTTCAACATTTGTTAACATTAGTTAATGCACTGTGAACTAACATGAACAATGAACAACTGTATTTTCATTAACTAATGTTAGTGAAGATTAATAAATACAGTAACAAATGTATTGCTCATGGTTAGTTCATGTTTGTTAATACATTAACTAATGAACCTTATTGTAAAGTGTTGCCAATGAAAGGTAATAAATCTGTTCATTGAACTTTCTATTCAAAAATATTAAGCAGCACTGTTTTCACTATTGATAATCAGAAATGTTTCTTGAGCATCAAATCAGCATTAGAATGATTTCTGAAAGATCATGTGACACTGAAGACTGGAGTAATGATGCTGAAAATTCAGATTTGATCACAGGAATAAATTCCATTTTAAAATATATTCAAATAGAAAATTATTTTTTTTTAATAATATGTAGCAATATTATAGTTTTTACTGTATTTTTGATTAAAAATAAATGCAGCCTTGGTGAGCAGAAGAGACTTTTTCAAAAACATTAAAAAAACTAATGTTTCCAAACTTTTCACAGGTACTGCATTAGCAAATATTGGATTTACCTTGAACTAAGATTAATAAATGATTAAGAGGCATTTTATTATTATTCTTAGTTCATGGAACCTTATTGTAAAGATATTGGTGATTATGTAATATTGCTGAATACTTGTTGAACCTTAGCTATGATTTTATTATTCTTAACATTTTTGTAATCTGATTTCTCTTTTGTATTTTTTTTTTTTTTTTTTTTCAGTTTGCTATGCCAAAAACTTCGGTCCAAAGGGGCGGGGCCTGGGTAACATGGGCGTGGTCGAGGACGCTGTATGACAAGTTTAAACCAACCCAGTGCAGCCTCCTTTTCACTGCACACAACATTTGAATACAACAGTCAGAAATCGCCCCCTAGTGGCAGTCGTAATGAACTTTTGGTGTATTAGTAAAGGAAGGATCGCAACAGAAAGGTCATTTACCATAGTGGAATGAATAAATTAGCACAAACCTTCTTGACTAGACCATATGCGGCATGTCTCATACCATCTAGTTACTTACATTCACATTTTTAATGCATCCAAAGCTCAATTCGGATCCAAACATTACACACCTGCCCCTGTGTGACTTTCCATATGAAATTAATGACTTCCATCGAATTAACGATGGTCCGCTGAATGTCGTTTGTTGTGTGCAATGAAGAAGTGGCTTTATACTTAAGCTGGAGTGTGTGATTTCTGCCATTAGGGATGCTCAAGCAGTACAATGTGATGGTGCCAAATGTTTACACTTTTTGGGAACCTCATCTTACCAACGGCTTACTTATCTCTTCATGTTAAGTTGGGAAAGTATCTTATCATAAAACAAATGTACACACTTCAGCTTTAAACATCTATTTTTTAGACTACTACATAAAAATGTATTAGTTATATTAAATCTATCTACTGTAACTGTATATCACTTCATAGCATAAAAACAAAGAATAAATAAAGATGTCATCCAACACTGTTTAAAGATTCTGTAACTAGGTAAATAAATGCTTTAAAACACCGCAATTTAAAGACTTATAAATCAACTAACGCACATTCACACAGTGAATTACAGTGATCAGGGGCATAAAGCATCTTAAACTCTTGCACTTCGCTGTTAGATAGAGGCTATAAATGTAAGTTACTCAATATTAGCTTTTTTTTTTTTTTGTTACCTACACTAGATAGTTATTTTAGCCCAGCAACCAATAATAAACATCAAAATATACCTTGACCTGGAGAAACACTCTGACCCGCAGATTACAAAAGAAGTCTGATTTATTCCAAAGCACAGAGCAGGATTCAAGAACAGCACATTTCCCTTATAATGACAAAGTAGAATTAATAATATTGAGAACTGCAGTAAAGATGAGATGATGCTAGCAGACATGGGCATGTACTACACAGTGGTTATTAAAGGCTAAAAAATAAGATCAACAGCCACTGAAAATATTACTGATAACTCAGAAAATGTACAAAGGGCAATGTGATAGTAATAGCTGCTGAAATATATTCAAGTATATGATTCATCTTGCATGTATAATGCTATAAATGCTGTGGTAGCTCAGTGGGAGACAAAGTCATTTCAAATGCATTTTGAAGCAGCAAGGGATGTACGTTTCTCAAAATTACAAGAAATCAGATTTTCAGATAATAATCCATATCAACTACAAGATTTGTAATTTGGTGCAATTTTTTGGTAATAATTTGTTTTGTAGAAATAAAATTACAAATCTCTTCAAAAAGAGCATAAGGATAGTGGTCATTTCCTGTAAAAGGACTTTGAGTAAAACCCAAAACGATGTGATCTTACCGTAGCTTACAAAATATTTCAGTTCAAAATATATCAGTATGCTTATAAACATTCTTATGTATAACTTAAGCTGTAAGGCAAAATCTAACCATCCTTACCATCAATGAACATCACATACATATTTGGCTCAAATATAAAAGGTGAATGTTCTTGCAAATAGAACAAAAGATTATCCAAATTAGCATTCAGTCTATTCTTCATTTTCATCATTAAAAAGGCATTAAAATCAAACCAATGGCTCCATTACTGGGGACGTCGCTCTCCCTGAGTGGGTGACTGACCCCCTGGTGGTCAAACAGCATCGGGACCGCTGAACATGGGATGGTCTCTGCTGAGACCCATCGGATACTGTTGAGTCCAGTCCAGCACCATTGGCTTACAGAGACCGCAGCACCGGCACTGGAAGAAGTTCACCAGGTTCCTCACCACTCCAAGACTATGAGAGAAGAAACCAGATTAAATAAGAACTGCCACATTTATGAGTGTTCGCTATGGTCGCACAAAAGTAACTGCTAGTTTATATCTCACAATTCTGAGAAAAAAAATGAATTGCAATATATAACCTCACAATTGCGAGTTATAAAGTGAGAAATGCAAGATATAAGCTTGTAACTGCAAAAAACTTGTGACTTTTTAATCTCACAATTCGGACTTGATAACTCGCAATTCTGAGTTTATATCTGAGAAAAAAAAAAGAAAAAAAATTGCGATGTCAGAATTGCGAGAAATAAAGCTAGAATTTTGAGAGATGTAAAAGTCAAGTAATTGCGAATTTTTCATCTCACATTTCGGATGTTCATAATGTGCAATTCTGAGAAAAAAAAAACAGAATTGAGTTATAAACTCAAAATAAAGTCAGAATTAAGAGATATAAACTTGTAACTTCAAGGAAACAAGTAATTGTGACTTTTTATCTCACAATTCGAAGTTGATAACTCACAATTCTGAGTTTATATCTAAGAAAGAAAAAAAAAAAAAACAGAATTGCTAGTTGTCAAGTCAGAATTGTGAGAAATAACGCCAGAATTGTGGGAAATAATCAGAATTCTGAGAAATAACGCCAGAATTGTGGGAAAAAGTCAGAATTGTTAGATTATCTCAAAATTCATATTTTCCCCCTCAGATTTGTGAAATATAAACTTGCGTGTTATAAAGTAAGAATTGTGATATAAACTTGGAATTGCTAGAAAACAAAAAGTAATTGTGACTTTTTATTTCACAACTCTGGTTTTATTTCTCAGAATTCCAAGTTCATATCTCAATTCTGAAAAGAAACAAAAAAAACAGAATTGAGAGTTGTAAAGTCAGTTTTGTGAGAAATAAAGCCAGAATTGTGAGAAAACAAGTCAAGTAATTGCAAATTTTTCTTTCACATTTGGGATTTTTATAACTTGCAATTCTGAGTTTATATCTCACAATTCTGAGGGAAAAAAGTCAGAATTATGAGTTGTAAACTCAAAATAAAGTCATAATTGCAAGATATAATCAAGTTTACATCTCACAATTGTGAAGGAAAAGTCATAATTGCGAGAAAAAAAGTCATAATTGTGCTAAGTTTATGTCACGCAATTCAGATATTTGTCTTAGAACTGTGAAATATAAACTCGCAATTGCGAGTAATAAAGTCTGAATTGTGAGATGTAAACAATTCTGAAGAAAAAAATAAAGTTGCAATTACCATTTTTATTCCATGGGGCGGAAGCAAGCTTTTATAGTTATCAGCCCTAAACTCGTTCAAACATGCTTACTTGAATGGGTTTTGTCTGAGAGAGAAGGCTTGAGGGAGTTTTCTCTGCCTGTGCGTCAGGTTAGCTCTCTCGGCCGTCGTCAGCCCAAGGAATGCAATCTGTGAAGAAACGAAGAAAACCATAAAGAGTGTGTGCATGTATTTGCGTGCGATCATAGAACAAAACAGTCCTCCACATTAACACTTTCCACTATTGACCACTATTAACTCCCGACAGGAAGCCTAATGCCTCTGCAGGGAGAACCTCTTTACACCATGTTAATCATGTGAGAACAGCTTGAGAAATTCAGTCTCCTGCTGACACACTACATATGAGAAAACCTTTTAAAAGATTTACACCATGATATTGTCATTTTTAATTCAATTGAATTATACTATTTTTAAAAATATATTATTATTATTAATCAATTAATTTAGTATTATGTATATACTACTACAGTATTTATTAATATTTTGAATTAGCTTTTAAATTAGTCTAAGTGTAATAAGTATAATATTAGTATAATATAAGTGAAAATATATGGGGGTCTGAATACTTTCCGTACCCACTGTATATGTATGTATATATATATATATATATATATATATATATATATATATATATATATATATATATATATATATATATATATATATATATATATATATATATATATATATATATATATATATTTATATTTATTTCACAGTTTGTAGCATATTATCAATTCATTCACCTGGTAGAGCTGCAACAAAAGCAGGATGGAGGCCCAGGAGGTGTGAATGAAAGTGAAGGAGAAGATGTAAAGCACCCAGGGAGAGCAGCCCATGAGAGCGGTCACCGCCCCCCACACGCCCTCCTCTGTGTAGTGCAGTGGACAGTGTTTGGACCAGTCTATACACAGAGAAACACACACATATTTTCTTATTATCATTCTTTTCTAGAGCATAATGTGAGAGTGGATATTGGCGAAATACAGACAAAAAGTAAATGCACTGCAAATCACCCTGAAAGGAAACTGATGCAAATGGGTTTAAATGAATATGAAGATACATGAAATATGTTTTTAGAGTATTTTTGTAGTTTATTTTATATATCTGCATAAACTTTGAGACTTAGTTGAAATGTGGTTGTAATAAATAATAAACTTACTGGGATGAGTAGGATATTTTTAAAGAAATTTATAAATGTATTTATTTCCAGCAAGGAAACATTAAATTGATCTAAAGTAACAGCAAAGACATTTATAATGTCATAAAAATTTGCTATTTCAAATTAATGCTGTCCTTATGAACTTTCTATTAATCCTAAAAAAAATAAAAATAAAAAAAAAATGTATCACTGTTTCCATAAAATATTAAGTAGTACAAGTGTTGATAATAATAACAACAAGATATTGCATATTTTCATGGCATCAACTATACATATATTACCATTCAAAAGTTTGGGGTCTGGTCAGTAAGATTTTTTTTTTTAAATTTCAAATAAATCCTGTAAAAAAAAAATAAAACAAAAAAACAATTTCAACATTGAAAATAATCAGAAATGTTTCTTGAGCATCAAATCAGCATATTAAAATGATTTCTGAAGGATCATGTGACACCGAAGACTGGAGTTGAAAGTTCAACTTTGATCAGAGAAAAAAAATTTACATTTTAAAATATATTCAAATACAAAACAGATATTTTCAATTGCAAAAACATTTCACAACATTACTGTTTTACTGACATTACTCTATTTCTGATCAAATGAATGTAGTTTTGCTCAGCAGAAGAGACTACTTTCAAAAACATCAATCTTTCAAAACTCTGACCACAAACTTTTAATGTTAGTGCACTATACATCAGAGTTCCAGTGGTGACTTACACATGATACTGCCGTAGAACATCCACATGCAGAGGAAGTTCAGAGCCACCAGGAAAAGCACAAAGAACGGGTGATTTCTGGCCCCTGTGGAACAAGTTAGCATGAGCAATACATAACGAGAGAAAGAAAATTAATGCGAAAGACGTACAGGTCATTAAACACATTAGTTTGTGCGTGTTACCTATGCAGCCATTGATCCAAATGGAGTGATGGTCCTGTTTAGCGACACAGGCATTACAGGAAAAGCAGTGATTGGCTCTCATTGGTTTCCTCATCTGCAAACCAAGGTTTTAAATGATCTGATATCAGACTTTGTAGAATGTTTACAATGTGTGTTCCTGTCAGGAGAATATTACACAATATTACTGTAAAATGTGTATGTTTTTTTTAAACCATGGCCTGGTGGTCAGTGCACACACTTGAACTGCTAATTCTACTTAGAGTTCTAATTCTTTTTTTTTTATGTAATGTGTCGTGTAGCCAAGTATGGGGTTCCATACTTGGAATTTGTGCTCTGCATTTCACCCATCCAAGTGCACACACAGTAGTGAACACACACACACACACGCACCCCCACACCCGGAGCAGCCATTTTTGCTGTGGCACCCGGAAAGTGATTGGGGGTTCCGTGCCTTGCTCAAGGTCACCTCAGCTGCTGTTCATTCACTCCCCTCTCCTATGGAGACTTGAACCCACAACCTTCGGGTTACAAGTCCAACTCTCTAAACATTAGGCCACAACTTTTTTTTTTTTAAGTAGTTAACACAAGTGTAAATTTATCTTGTTACATTTCCCAATCTAGTTTTCTTCTCATCATTTCCTGTCCTCTATACATTATAAATTAATAGACATAACAACTTACCATACATGAAGTACAAAATATCCTGGGATCCAGACAGCCCGCCTCTGCCAGAACCACAATATTCTACAGAGAGACATGATTTGTGAGTCAGAGTCACAGAACCTAAAGGAATCATTAGGTCAAGTCATACTAAACAGACTAAAGGCGGGCGTACACTGTGTGAGTTCGGACACTCGGGAGGTCGTAAGCCATTGCACGTTGCGAGTCAGTTAACCTGATAAACGTTTCAAAGCAGCTGGTATACAGCACGACTATACTGCATGGCGAGCCAGAGGCGATCACATGAGTTTCCGCGCTAAACACAGAGACTGGAGCTATCAGTATTGCTGCTATTGGGTTATTGGTCTTTGTATTTAAAGGAATTAAATAATTAAAAGGGATTTAAGGAAAAAATGAAAAAGAAATAAGAACGGTTAAAGTTTCAGTTCTACTGTAGTTAAACTATTTGCAAATATTTCTTTTAAATGTGCACACATTCACTCTTATTCGTATGTCTAATATGTAAAAAAAGGTGAAATATTTCTTGTCTCGTCACATTCAGTTATGAATGACATGAATCAGATAAAAAAAACCCGCATATTTTCAATTCAAAACAGTGACATTTTATAAAAACGTTGAGTAGTTTGCATCCCTGGATATAACTGTCGGCCGCTGAACATTTCTATCATAAAGTTGTCAAATATTAAATAATTGGCTACTTGCATCTTACGACACTCCCTTTGACTACTAAAACTAAAGTGTGGCGTTTGAATTCGCACACATCTTCAGTGAAGAGTGAGGCCTGTCTTCTTTGATTTGATTGGCCATCTCAATCATTTTGATATTGACGAGCGCTATTTAACCACTGATGGTACAGCCTACAGTCTAAAAATATAACATTTCAAACTTTTTGTCATCCGAACAACAAACAGAGCAGCATCAAAAGAATATCAAATATTGAGGGGGACAATTTTGCCATTTTTAAATAAGTGAGGGGACTTGTCAAATGTCTATGGTGGTTACGGCGATGTCTCACAAAATACGAGCTATGACCATATGAGCATCAATGATTTACATGCAATTTCTCCCAAGCAGAAAAAAATGTCTGTGAGCTTGTACAACAGCAAAAACTGCACTATGTACACCAGGCTTAAAGGATTAGTTCACTTTCAAATAAAAAGGTTCCTGATAATTAAGTCACCCCAATGTCATCCAAGATGTTCATGTCTTTCTCTCATCAGTCAAAAACAAATTAAGGTTTTTGATGAAAACATTCCAGGATTATTCTCCTTATAGTGGACTTCAATGGCCTCCAGACGGTTGAAGGTCAAAATGAGTTTCAGTGCAGCTTCAAAGGGCTTTAAACGATAGCAGATGAGGAATAAGGGTCTTATCTAGAGAAACGATCGGTCGTTTTAAAAAAAAAATACAACCATATATGCTTTATAAACACAAATGATCGCCTTGTACATGCTTCCGCTTTCCGCATTCCTCAAAAAGCTTACACTGTATGTCCTACGCCTTCCCTATTCTACTTACGGAACGAACGCGGCGCCAGTTTAGTTCAGTTTAGTTATTTTCCGTAAGTAGAATAGGGAAGGCGTAGGACATACGGCGTAAGCTTCTTGAATAATGTGGAAAGAGGAAGCATGTGGAAGACGATAATTCGTGTTTTTAAAGCATATACAGTTGTATTTTTTTCAAAAATGACCAATCATTTTGCTAGAGACCTACAGCTAAGACCCTTATTCCTCGTCTGGGATCATGTAGAACGCTTTGAAGCTGCACTGAAACTGTAATTTTGACCTTCAACCGTTTGGGCTCCACTGAAGTCCAATATATGGAGAAAAATCCTGAAATGTTTATCAAAAACCTTAATTTCTTTTCAACTGAAGAAAGAAGGACATGAACATCTTGGATGACATGGGGTGAGTAAATTATCAGGAACATTTTATTTGAAAGTGAACTAATCCTTTAATCCAAAAGGTCAGAATAAATCATATGATCAAATCTGATGAATCAAACTGCACTCAAACCAGCAACAATTGCACAGAAGCAGCACATAGACCAACCATCAGAATCTCACCACAAGTAACTGCCACATATATTGACCAATCAGACAGCGGCATCTCAGCAGCTAAGTCACACTCACAGCCAGTCCTTACCTTCTTTTTCTCCTCCTCGGTTGCCTTGACGATCCCAGGGTCTGTCCTGCAGGAGCGGAGGTAGTAATACAGTAAGGCTGTGATGTTGATGGTGAAGAGCATCTGGACTGTAGCGCTGGGGTCATGTGAACGGCACGCACGTTAAGGCCTTTACGAACACCCAGCAGATATCACTTGTATTTTCCTCAAACAATGAATTTGTATAACAAAATGTATATAAAAGTTTAATAAATTCCATAGAGCAGGGGTTTTCAATCTTTTAGATGCCACAGACGCCCTAATACGATTATTCTCATGATAGGGATCCCCATACTAAAATGTAAAAGGCATCTATATAATTTATTGTATAAAGATCTAATTGATACAGAGAAAAATTAATATTATAAATGGGTCTAAAATATTGTTTGGAAAATAAAAAAATTCTATTAAGTTATATTATTACATTTTTCTACTTATTAGTCCTACTGAAGTACTGTATTTATTTATTTACTTATGTTAATCTAATATTTATTATTTTTTATATTAAATCTAATTTATATTTGCTTGTAATAATCTAATATTTGTTTATATATTTATTTTATGACATTTTTAAAAACTTTTTCCCAAACATTTCCACTGAACCCTTAGCACTCCATTATGGCCCAGCGAGGGTCTCCAGACCCCAGGTTAAAATCTGTTTGAAAAGTGTTAATGAATCTCAATATATAATTTTATTTTAGCACTAGATAGAGTTTTAATGGCAATAATTAGTGACAATTCAGTTCATACAGCATCAACTCCCCATGACGCACTAAACACGCCCCGGCACCTCATCCTTAATTAGCGTGTCATTAGGATTAATCTGGATGCCTGAAAGATAAAAATCTTGTGTAAAACAAATGCATTTATTCTGAAAGGCTTTTGAATATAGCGGAACGTGATGTGGATATGTAAAACACATCATGGCTGGTATAAACGTGTATTTTAAAGTTTATGATTAGTTTCATATGTGTGTGATGTATGTGTATTATACAAGGATATCAGGCAGAAACCACAAGCCCCAGGTGACCACCATCCAGAAGATAGAAGCCATGAGACCAGTCGAGGGAATCAAAGACCGTATTGACACAGTCGCCAACTGCCTACACACACAAACAAGACAGCACTGTTAGGACACTTTCAAGAGCAGGAACAACAGTTCTACTTTTACATTTTCCTGATCTTGTTGTTCTGACCTCTTACTGTCTGTAACATTTAAATGGCTCTTTCAGACTAAACAGAGCTGCTTCACTGAGCTTACAGCGCCCTCGTGAGGAACTCAATATTATTGCACACTCATAGTTGACCAGTTCACATATTTGCATTTGCTAAAAATTGAAACCCTATTAAATTTTATGGAGAAATTCTTTACAATATAATGCTCCTACTAAACAACCTCAAATATAATTGATCTTGAATTTGTTTTTTGCTTATTAAATTCTCCTTTAATTTCTTTTTCTTTTTTTTTTTTACACCTGCTTTGCTATCGAGACAAATTGAGGCAATAATTACAGAATTTAGCGATTCTGTAAAGACAATTCACATCGTTTATCTTTTTTTGCCAAAACATGCTTTTGGTTTTAAACTGAAATGTCCTTCATACAAACACTTAAAGAATTAGTCCATTTTTAAATTAAAATTTCCTGATAATTTACTCACCCCCATGTCATCCAAGATGTTCATGTCTTTCTTTCTTCAGTCGAAAACAAATTAAGGTTTTTGATGAAAACATTCCAGGATTATTCTCCTTATAGTGGACTTCAATGGCCTCCAGATGGTTGAATGTCAAAATTACAGTTTCAGTGCAGCTTCAAAGGGCTTTAAACGATACCAGACGAGGAATAAGGGTCTTATCTAGTGAAACGATCGGTCATTTAAAAAAAAAAATACAACTGTATATGCTTTATAAAACACAAGTTATCGCC
This sequence comes from Chanodichthys erythropterus, assembly GCF_024489055.1. Taxonomy (NCBI): domain Eukaryota; kingdom Metazoa; phylum Chordata; class Actinopteri; order Cypriniformes; family Xenocyprididae; genus Chanodichthys; species Chanodichthys erythropterus. Next base: position 39,449,747 of record NC_090231.1, read on the forward strand.
TTGCACGTGCTTCCACTTTCCGCATTCTTCAAAAAGCTTATGCTGTATGGAAAAAAATGAAACTGCCGCCGCGTTCATTCCATAAGTAGAATAGGGAAGGCGTAGGACATACGGCGTAAGCGTTTTGAAGAATGCGGAAAGCGGAAGCATGTGCAAGGCGATAACTTGTGTTTATAAAGCATATATGGTTGTATTTTTTTTTTAAAACGACCGATTGTTTCTCTAGATAAGACCCTTATTCCTCGTCTGGTATGCACTGAAACTGTCATTTTGACCTTCAACCTTTTGGAGGCCATTGAAGTCCACTATAAGGAGAATAATTCTGGAATGTTTTCATCAAAAACCTTAATTTCTTTTCAACTGAAGAAAGAAGGACATGAACACCTTGGATGACATGGGGATGAGTAAATTATCAGGAAAATTTTATTTGAAAGTGGACTAATCCTTTAAACATCATACTGCCATGATTTGTAAAAAAAAAAAAAAAAAAAAAAAATGGATTTCAATGCCAAACGATTCATAACATTTTTTTTTCTGATAATGTCAAGAATTCAGAATCATGTCTTTGTGCAATATGGTGTGCATAGTTTTAGTGAACAAAATGTTTAAATATGTTATTAACAGTACAAATCCAATGCAATACACATTTGTTTTGAAAATGATGAGCAAAGAGTTATATTGTCAAGAAGAATCAATAAAAGCAGTGTGTTTGCTGATGGTCAAAGAGCACCTTGAAGTGAGGTTGATCACAGCCATGATGCAGGCCAGCAGCACACCCTTCAGTAACCAGGACTCAGTCTTCATGTCTAATATGGCACCGATGGCTCCGACCACAACAACACTGAACGCAGACTGTAGAAACACCTGAAACAGACAAGAACACACAGTTCCATACACACTGCCACACACTCACACACTGTATAATGAAGTCTTTACAACAGCAATGAAAAATCAGGGTTACAGCAGAGGAATGTGGGTCAGAGAATAAGTGGAATGTTATTTTCTTGTTTAATAAAAGCCTAAAATGGAGAATTCTCCAGGGCCAAACACACATTATGTGGGAAATTGGTTGCTTTTGTTTCTGAAAGCTTAATTCAAGGTTAAATACAGCCCTGGGATTTCGCCTCATGTCTTCTTTAATAAGGTTAGTGAGAGTGGTGTGTGCATGTGCGTGTGAGAGAGAGAGAGAGAGTGTATGTGTGTGAGAGAGAGAGAGAGAGAGAGGGAGAGTTTGTCTGAAATGGTTGTAACAAATACAACCATTAAAACCACATGCAATGAAACACTATTTTTTATTAAACTTTATTTTACATTTTCTTAAGGAAATGTGATTTACTATTATAAATGTGAATTATTATTATGATAGTTTATTCATTTATTTATACATCTATTCATATTTTTCTGTTTTTTGACACAGTAATATCTAAATAAACAATACACTTAAAATAATAAAAACAGTAATTTTTTAATAATAATAATAATAATAATGATGATGAGTAAACAAGTGTTATGGTAATTATTACCAATGCCTTATTTTACTAAAAAATTCATATTATTAATAATTAATAATACTTATATATATATATATATATATATATATATATATATATATATATATATATATATTATTTTTATTGGAGACCATATCCATATAACATATCATCCACATCATGTCCAGAAACAATATTATCATTATTATTATTATTATTATTAAGTAAATAAGTTATAGATTTTAATTTTATGAATTATTTTATGATAGTTAATACTAAGTACTAATTGTACGAATGAATTGCATGAATGTATGTATCTATATATGAATTTTAAAATGACATTATTATTATTATGAGATCATATCTATATAACAACATCCACATCATATCTAATAATAATAATAATAAATAATAATAATAGTGTATATAAATTATAGATTTTAATTTTATGAATTTTACTGTAATGATTACTTATTACTAATTTTATTATGAATTTTAAAATGAAAAATAATATTTAATATAATTAATTAAATTTATTATATTAAATTAATATAATATAATTAATAAAGTTAATTGTTATTATTAATATAATTTAATTAAATTAATATAATTAAGATCATATCCATATAACAATTCACATCATATCCAATAACGATAATGATAATAATAATAATAATAAATATACATATAAAAATATAGATAATTTTACCTAAATAATCTGAAGAAAACTCCAGATTTCAGTGCATTAAATCTACATCACAAGATTTTTTAATCAGTTTTAATTGTGTAAACTTACTTGTTTTTGAAATAAGACCAATATAAAGAGGTTTAAACTTTATTTTATAATCTGAACATGGCATGAGTGTGTGCGCATGAGTGTACCTTGTATCTATTGAGCAGTTTGAGACATGTGGAGTTGGCTTTGATTCGTTCGGTCTTCACCACCCCGAGCGTGTGAATGAGCAGAGGGCTGTGCACCTGGTGCGCCAGGTCAATAGGAGTGTGACCCTGAAAATAACACAACAACATCAGCAAAAAAACAGGACACAAGCTAATGCTCAACTTACAAACTGCTATAGAACCAGTTTTACAGCTATTGTTCTGCTAGTTTAAACAGCATCATTACAGCTTTGGATTTAGAGAATGGACATGTAATAACTACAATAAGACATTTAGAATGTATGTGAATTGAATGCGAGTACTTTCACAGTGATTTTATAGAGGACCCATTATGTTTTTTTTTTTTTTCATTTTCTGTTGTGTGTAATGTTGCTGTTTGAGCATGAAAAAGATCTACAAAGTCACTTCAGCGGGAGTTCTTCTCTATACCAGTGCTGTTTCTGAACTCCCTAAAAATGCCTCAATTGTAGTCTTGAGTTTTCTCCGAACACGTCACAGTATTCCTCATTTAAATAATTCCTGCCCAAGGCATACGTAAACAAAAAAAAATGGACAAGGCCTGATTGAGTCGTGTTAGTAGTGTGTTGAACAGATAACAAGACATACTTAAAACATAAAATTAAAGTTGACCCCATTTACTTCATTAATAAATGTCTCTGGTCTTATTATGCACAGTTCACCAAAAAAGTTTGTTTTCATAAATCATCAAAATGTAATAACATTCTCCTTCCTTGAAATGTAACAAGCCTGAAGGGCGCGTGTCTGCTTACATTGGTATTCTCCAGGTCGACGCTGGCTCCAGCCTCCAGCAGGATGTGGGCCGAATCGACGTTGCCGGCCAGTACAGCACAGTGTAGAGGCGAGTTTCTGTTCACTTTATCGACCGCGTTCACTGAAGCGTTGCACTTTATCAGGAAGTTTGTGGGCTCAGGTCTGTTTCAGTGAACCACAACAACAAGGTGTGAGAAGAGAGAAATAGCAAGACAGGAAAGAGTTGAACCACAGCCTACAATATGATTGGCATTGTCAGCCAGACCACATCTAATATACTTTAAGATATCTGAGCTAGACGTAATTAACACTCGCTAAGTGCCAAATGTGATTAAAAGATGAAAAGATGGTTATAAAACATAAAAATACAGGGAAAATGGTAATACTGTGAAATTTTATGACAAACATTACTGACATTATTAAAATGTTTTACATTTTAATATATTTATATTTTAAAATGTAATTTATTCCTGTGATGACAACTCCAGCAGGGCTGATAGTGAAAAAAATTCCTGAGCCTGAACTTTTTTTCCTTGCCCCCCGAGAGGGTACTATGTATGCGACGCACTTTTAACACAACTTGTTGGCCCCTGGGCCCAAATATATAAACAGCCTAAGTATGTATAACCCTGATCATCATTATTGACAAGTGGCTCTTTTTTTAGATATTTTCATATTTGCATTATGCCCTCAGTATTATTCAAGAAAACACAGCATTTTCTTCTCAATATGTTCAGTGCCTACATTGACCTTATTGGCCCATCTTAGTACAATCACTGTAAGTAAATGCTGCAGATGCTACAGTCATACCAAGACAGGTCAGTAAGTGGCAATAATAGGGCTTTCCGTCGCTACCCACATCCTCAATCCAAGCCCAGCGCCATTTATTCTTTATGCTTTTATCAATGTCTTTAATGTCTTCCCCTGGCTTCATAAACATAGCCATGACTTACGTTTTGAGTTGAGAAATATGAGACACAATTGTAAACACCTTCGCGCATGGAGCATTGCCTTAACCTGTATCAATCTATTTGACAAAGACACGAGGCCCGCCCCTTAACTACTTCTGATTGGCTCATGAGTCGTTGAGCGTTAAAGCTGCTCTCTGACCTGCGCATCTCAGATCTAAATGACAGATCAATACGACGACATAAAAAAAAAAAATTAATAAAAAAAATCTAAGTTTCCGAGATTAAAGTCGAAACTCCGAGATTAAAGTCGGAATATTCAGAGAATAAAGTCGAAATATCTAACCTCTGCAAAAAATAATAATAATATTAATAATAAAAATAAAGTCGGAGAATAAAGTCGAAATGTTCAGAGAATAAAATACTTTATTCCGTGCGGAAACAAGGCTATGGTTGTGACAATGACGCGCTTGATTTATTAGCCTATGTAGCCTACTGCTGTTCTGTTTGCATAGACAGAACATAGCAAAACGTTTAGATATCGTTTCAGCTATTAAAACAGTTCCGTTTTGTATGTATGACACATTGATTTCGTTTCTGTTTTATTAAGTTCAGTTCCGCAGTAAAGAGACTTCTGCAGATTTCGTTTGTCTGTAAATACACGGTGCGCTGTCATTCATGATGGAAATAAAACTAAATGTTATTCTCCATGATTTCAATGAATAATCCACCTGGTCAACATAATGTTTTATTCATTGATACTTTTAATTGAATAATGCCTATCACTTGAAACAGTTTTTCTGATTTGTATTTATTAAAACGATGTATTTTAAATTTATATTAGTCTACATCAACTTGTATTCCTTGTACATAACAATGAATGTGTCGGAGGATAAGGGGATATTTGAATTATTTATGAATAAACTAGTGTATTCTAAATCAGTGACGCAAGATCCTTAATAGAAATCTCCACTTTGACGCGAGAAATGCATCTTTACAGATATAATGAAAGAGTTTTTGGTTTGATTTGTTTTATTTCGTTAAGCAATAATTTAAATCTCTCCATCTATGTATTTGATGTCGGTAAGGCATGTATTGTTTTGAGGATAATTCGTTTCCACTGGATAAAAAAAGTGCAAGTGACGGCTCTGGCGCCTCTGTATTGCATTGTGCAAGCTTCCACTCTCCGCACAAACCAATGGATATGCGCCTATACCTTATTTATATCTGACGAATAAAAAATCTTCCCATTACAACTTAATTAATAAAAACAGAAACGAAATCACTGCCATACATACAAAACGGAACTATTTTAATAGCTGAAACGATGTCTAACAGAACAGCACATATTCTCTTCCGTGCTTTTAAAAACAGACATCAAATAAACATTAGACAATCTTTTTTATTATTATTATTATTTTTATTATTTTTTTAACATGGCACTAAAACGCCGCAGTAGACCAATATAACCAGATCATTTTTTTTTTTTTTTTTTCCCGCAGCCACAGTAGCCTACGCCGGAAATCCGGCGTGGTGCCGGAACGCTATCACCCCTGCTCCAGTCTTTAGTGTCACATGACCCTTCAGAAATCATTCTAATATGCTGATTTCCTGCTCAAGGAACATTTTTTATTATTATCAATGTTGAAAACAGTTGTGCCGCTTAATATTTTTGTGGAGACGGTAACACATCTTTTTAAAATCCTTTGATAAATAGAAAGTTCAAATGAACAGCATGTATTTAAAATACTGGAATAAACATTTTCTGTTAAAGACTTTACTGTCACTTTTGATCAAATTGTGATATGACATGATATATGCAAAAATAACTGACTTTTATGATTGACTCTGTTACTGTACTAAAGCCAAAGCAAATGTTATACTACTATCTGAAAAATATTGACTTTGTATTAATTTTGTATCTTTTATCTACCCATTATTAAACTAATTTTAGATGGATAAACCTGAACAAAAAAATTAACTTGAAACAGAAATCTTTTAAACATTATAAAATGTCTTTTTCACTTTTGATCAATTTACAATTTAATGCAACCATGCTGAATAAAAGATTTAATTTCCTAAATAAATAAATAAATAAATAAATAAATAAATGTATATACAGTTTAATGGTTGGTTAAATAAATAGTGTAAGGCAGATGTAGTAAATAATGATTGGCAGATGTAGTAAAAAATAAAAATATAAAAAAATAATAAATTCAGACCCTGATTGAGTCAACTGTACTTCTTACCCAATGATTTTTTGTGCCGCCAACATCAGTGGGGTCTGTCCATTTATGTCCGGTAAATCCACTTCCTATAAAAACACAGGAACAAGAATTGTATTCAGCTGCATTACTGAGTATTCAAACGCTCAACCAGTATTTGAAATGTCACTGTGTGTGTGTCACACCTGTCCTTTGGCCATTAGGTAGGCAGCAATGGGCATATGCTGGAAGAGCACAGCCAGATGGAGACCGCGATACCCTTCACCATCTGCTAATGATGGATCAGCTCCATAACGCATCAGCTGAATGACCATAGACAAATGACCCTGTCTGTTCAGAGGTGACAAATAACAATGCATAAAATCAGATACCAGTTCTTCTCAAGATCACAGAAATGTCGTTCATTACATTAAATATGACATGTTCCAATATGTTATATCATTGCAAAATTATCACTATTTCAACTGAGAATGTATCTTACCGTATGGCCCAGTGGAGTGGCGTAGAATTCAGATCACCGCCTAGTTGGTCTATGATGGCACCTTTAGATATGTAGTACCTATGAAATACAGCAAAACATATAAATAAGAAGCGTTATAACGTTTAAAAGCGATGCATAACCTTGAACTAGAGCTGCACAATTAATCATTAAATGATCGCAATATCTTATTTCTAAAGTGACAATGATTCGGCTATGTCTATTAAACCTTTGACAAGAACGATCACAGCGGAACATTCAAATCTGCGTTGGCACTGCCGCTAACCCAGAGAGAGCAGTTGTCATGTACAGGTATAAAACAGGTTCATAAATAGTCTTTTCAACCACACAATATCATTATTTCTGTGTTACAAACATTCAAATTATCACAGAAATACTAGGATAAATGTTTATATTTCAGATATAAGCACTAATGTCTACAGAATCGATCAAAACTGAGTAAATCTCCTTTTGAAAGTAACTTTATGCTTCAAATAAAAAACTAAATCGTTACATCAGTAGGTGGCGACAAGTGACTGTAAAAAAAAAAAGATTTATCATTAAATCATTCATTTAAGAGATTCATTCAAAAAGCGCGTATTCATTCAGTAAGGAAACAAGTCATTGAATCATTCACTCAAAGCGATTTAAAAAAAAAGCAATTAAATTTTGTTAGAACCTCTAGTAAATCACATTATTTTATTTAGATGTCTATTCAGAATTGTGGGAGAATCGCGATCTCTAGTTAAAAAAAAAAAATAAAAATTGCGATCAATTTATGCAGAATCGTGCAGCTCCACCTTGGACCTAGGGCTGGGCGATATATCGCATGCGACTGTCACGCACATTTCGTCAGTAAAGCCGGTTTCCTGATTACCGCTAAATCGCCATCACCTGCTTTCAAATGGAGCGGTATTTAATAGACAGAGCCGTAGTTCACTGACAAGCTACGCAATATCGTGTTCATCATCGAAGGCGACTCATCTGAGATAATGATCACGATATTGCGTAGCTTGTCAGTGATCTACGGTTCTGTCTATTAAATGCGGCTCCATTTGAAAGCAGGTGATGGCAATTTAGCGGTAATCAGGGAACCGGCTTTACTGACGAAATGCATGTGACAATCGCATGCGATATATCCCCCAGCCCTACTTGGACCTTAACCTAAATCAACTTTTAACTCCATGAAAAAGCTATGAAACAACAGAAACATATAAATGGACAAATCTTACTTGACAATATCTGCTCGATTATTGATGGCGGCCCAATGGAGCAGTGTAACATTCTCTTTATCAGGCTGCCTGACGTCATAACCAGCCTCTATAAGTTCTTTACACCTCTCAAGAGCACCAAACCTACAATTTAAAAGAAATAATGGAAAAATGTTTATTTTTGCATCATGTACACCCACACACACATCAGGTTCTCTGCCTGAACAAGTGGTAAAAATGATATGCATCCTCTAATGGAAATGAACTATTTGAGCAGTGTGAAGCATGCAGGTGAGACAACAGATATGGACGGCACTTGAGTAAACAGAAACCCAGATATTACAAAAGCTCAATCATATCCTGTATTTGTACTCTATAATATCACTCTCAAGTTTTGTCTGCATCTCTACAAAGGGAAGATTATTGATCTGTTTTACAGAATCTTTCTACTCACTACTGAACAGCTAGATGTCAGAGTAAGATCAAAAACATGTACAATGTGTTTACTGGATGCTTGAAATGCCACTGAAATGTTTAAGTGGGAATCTCACAAAGACTGTCAAAACCACACTTTTAAGACCGTTAAGATTTTTGTATCATTGTCAATAAAGCACTTGTCAAATAAGCACAATTTACCTCCAATAATTATTAGTGTAATAAAAAAAAAACAATACTGCAAAACTGTGAATGATTTTTTTTTTTTTTAAATGAGAATCACTATTGAGAATAATGCTGATGAAATACTCAAAAGTACACTGTCTGAATGCATCATGATAATGACTGGTGGTGATGGTGGGGGGGGAGGATTGGTGTTTAATTGTCAGGCAAATCACAAAATTGGCAAAATTAGGATCATATAAGAGGTCTTAAAAGTTGATTATTTTTAATTATGGAATATACTTTTTTTTTTAAAAAATTAAAGTTAATTATGTCCGGAAAATTGTGAAATTCACGCTTAAAGGGACAGTTCACTCAAAAATGAAAATTATCCCATAATTTACTCACCCTCAAGCCATCCTAGATGAATATGACTTTATAATATACTTTAGACTTTATAATATACTTTATAATATGACTAGTAACCGATATTTTGAAGCCCAAAAAACCGCATCCATCCATCATAAAAGTAATCCGTATGGCTCCAGGGCTTAATAAAGACCTTCTGAAGCGAAGCGGTGCTTTTTTGAAAGAAAAAAACATCCATATTAATAACTTTATAAACTAGAATCAGTGGCTTCTATATACGCAAGTCAATTCCGCCGGAAGAGTGAACTTTGATCTGACGCATGACGTATTGACGAACACGGAAGTGCAGAGGATAGAGCAAAACAAAAAAACAGGTCAAGAAGTCTAAAATGAGAATTTTTAAAGAGAAATGTTGGATGAGCTTGAGTTTGTTTCCCAGCCCTATTTGTTTGAACCGCGAGAGGCATGTATTCTCACCAAAGCTTACGCAACTCCTACATCCTACGTCATTCGCCAGAACTTGACTGAACGCGCGGATCGATGTTACCAGAAGCTATTGATTATCGTCTATATTAAAGTTTATGAATAAAATATTATAATTAAAGTTATAAATATGGATTTTTTTTTAACAAAAATGCATCGCTTTGCTTTATTAACCCCCTGGAGCCTTATGGATTACTTTTATGATGGATAAATGTGCTTTTTTGGGCTTCAAAATCTCTAGTTACTTTTCACTACCATTATAAAGCTTGGATAAACCCGAACTCCGATTGTATTTGA